>NC_060062.1:10929508-11561099 GCF_020283565.1 Trifolium pratense | reverse complement strand
CTCACAACAAAAATACATTCTGGATATCTATTTAAAGAAGCATGAATGAGTGGTTATAGGCCAGCTGACACCCCCATGGACCCTAATGCAAATCATCTTTGGGAGAAAGCAAGTGTTCTTTGATTAATATGAAATGCAGAGACTATATTTAAGTTGACTAATATGAATAATGGAAAGGGTATAGTTATTCAAGTTCCCAGTGAGTAAAGGTGTGAGGATGATACATAGTCGTGCTAGAACAAGATAGAGCCAAAAGGCTTTATTTGTTATTGTTGTGATAGTCGATTCGCCACTTCTTTTCATGAAAACAAAATCTAAATATTAGCTATATAGGAAAGTTATATTTCAGCCTGGTAATTGTGCACACAAATTGTTTAGAAAGATAATTTTGAAAACCGCAAATCACATAACAATGGTCTATAATCTAAACAATGTTTCACCTTTATAGAATTCATCTTCTTGTCTAGATCCTCAAGCTTGAGCTCTGCATCTTTTTTATTCCATTTATAGTCATTTGCAGCTTTTTGTTCATCGGAGGCATCATTACTAAATTTCTCAATGGCATCTTCAACAGAACTACTCAGACGACCATATCGTTGACTCTTATTTGGAGGAAGAGTTGTCTGTACTGGACCTCGCGAAAACCTAGAGATAACTTAGATTAGAAAACACAATTCCAATTTATGGATGGAAAATGCTTAACTGTATATATAATACCTAGAAATTTCCAATGTTTGAGGCTCTAGCCCATACAAAACTTTTGCAGTGAATCAACAAAACAGCAGGAAGTAGGATGTTACATATGCTTACAAACAGGTATTGCATTTCAACATGATAGAAATTGGACAAGTGAATAGAAAATTCAGAGAAAAATAATAGTCTTTTAAATTATGTTTTTCTATTCGGAATTATACACGTTACACCGGTATTTAGCTCAAAATGTTAAGCTCTTTTCACAAGGTTGCACCTAATTGTCAGAAAGAGGAAAACAAGATGCATGTGAGAGAATTTGTGTTTTTATTACACACCAAAGAGTAAAAATACAACTCTTTAACCCCCATTATTGAGTAAAGCAAAAAATGAAGATGTGTATGTGAGAAAGGATGCCCGTCATGGCAGTGCCATAGGCTGAAATAGCATGTTTATAATGGAGGATATATTTTGGCTTTCGCCATCGACAACACTGATGATAAATGATATTCATAAACGAGAATGTTTCAAATGCTTAATTAAAATAACAATACATAAATTTTAAAAGCTTATTTATTCTACCTTTTTAGGAAAAAATTAGAACAGGTGTTCATTATATTTTTAGATGTGCCTGAGTTGTGTTTGAGTAGTGTCGAGGTGTGTCGAAGCAAAGAAAAAAGGGTTCTTTCGGTCACTTGTCCAAGTTGTCAGACACCTGTAATAAGAGTGTTGGACACGGGTGCATGTCGGACACAAAAACACGCCTAATTCTAGTGTGTTTGTGTGTGTAGCGCGGTAACCCAAATCTAATCAAGAACCAATGGATGCTTTGCAGGTAACCCGTACAAGGCCAACTGAAAATGGTTTACTACTAAAGTTCCTTGGCATGAATGGCAGCCAGGAGCAATAATGTAGGACACATGGAAGGCAAAGTCAACCAGCATTTACTTACATTTTACAACCTTCCACAGTGAAGACCTCCTTCAGATTTTGGATCCTTTCTTCAAAGGCAACAACCTTCCCAGTATTATAGTCGTTAACAAGCACTTGTCTCTCAACATTTCCCTAGAAAGCAAGAAACATATTAGAAATACTAATAAAACACTAGAAACTTGGAAGTATTGCTATTTTAATGTTTTGCCAAATTATGTTTCTTCTACAGCAGGGAGATAAATAAAATCACAATATTAAAATAGAAAACGCAAAAGTAAATGAGGATTTTAATATAAGGAAATCATCAAGAGAAAGAAATGGCAACCACGACAATTTAGGACGACAAGAGATCGTTCTTGCAAAATAAAAATAGGACAAATAAAAGGAAACCCAAAAAAAAAGAATATATTCAACAAAACAAAGCTACCCAAACTCTAAAGATTTCCCGAAAACAAACCTATGGTATAAATGCGATGGGCGGTTCACATAAAGTACAGGCGAAAAGGATCTTTTCATCCAAAGAAACATCCTCAAAGAACCACCATATGATCTCATAGGAGCTTATCATCCAAAAAAAAAATCCTTAAAGTGAGAATTACATCCCATTCACATACACAACAAAGAAAAAAAAAAAAAAATTGCCACAAATAATTGGCTTCTTTTACTTCTCCCAAATTTCATAAAGCTAGTCAATAGACACTGATCCAAGGACGTAGGGCGAATTCAACACTACCATAAAATACCAAACCAAAAATACATCCATAAGGCAACAGCTATAGAGCAATGCAAGAAGTAAGAACAAATGGATATTAACGGTGATTGATGAAGAGCTAGAAAATATAATTAAATAACTTCATGTTATGATACAAGAGTTAATTAAAAGAGAATTACTAGTTAATTAAAAGAAGATATCCTACCAGCCCCAATATTAAAGAACAATTAAAAAAAGAAAAGAAAAATCATCTCAAAGCTCATATCTTTTCAATAAAGCAAAAAATAAAAGAAAAACTTCTTTGAAAAAGGATATTAAATGCAGTGTAAGCAATAATTTTTAAGAATCACCAGATCGACTAAGACATTCATCACAGTGTGATTCTCGCATTGTAAGATGGAAAACACTGACGGATGGTTTGTATTAGGAAGCATGTGGTGTGGTATCATCAACCTAAGCAGAGAATAAAACAATTTGATCACAATTAGACACAAGATATGAAAAAGAACCAAGAAATTACACAAAAGAGCATGGTGACACTGACAGGCAGACAAATATGGGCCAAATAATATACCTTGGGGTTGAAAAATCATAAATAATAATTTGAAGATGACCATAGTTTACTTCATTCGCACATTGTTTCAAAAGACGAAAATCCTTGTGATCAGTCACTATAAAAGAATTGAGCATTCTCCCAATGGCATGTTCAACAGCCACCGCCCATTTATTACCATTAAGCAACTTCTGTTAAACCATAAAAAGCAGTCCCAATAATGATAACATTTCACAAGGAAATTAAGTAATTAACACCAATCACCCATTTATTAAATTTAGCAACTTCTATTAAATTAAATCATAAAAAGCCCTACCAAATACTACTAAGAAGTGACTTTAACTTAGTATGGAATGTAATTGACTAACCATCTTAGAAAGATTAATCAACTAATGAAAGTTAGAATTTTTTTTTTTTTTGAAACGGCCAAAGTTAATAATTAGTTGTCAGATTAAATTTTTTCTTCTTTGTCAAGGTTTGAACCCTACAGACCTCCCACTCCTTTAACCCTTAGCTCAAATCCGTTGAGCTACCCAACCCACCCAATGAAAGTTAGAAATTGAACTTGGAAATGACAATAGACAAATGAATAAATTAGGGATGGAAAGTGTAAAAGAAGAAGCGGCCCATACAGTTTAGCAAACACAGCCTAGGAAAAGAGATAAACAAAAACAATCTTCAACATAGAGGCTATATATTGGGTGCATTTGTTTAAGCTTTAAAAAAAATTAATTTGTTTTGAGAAAATCTAGAGATTCTTTTTTAGAGATTTCTGAAAAAATCTAAAGCTACTTTCCGTCTATTTACTATCATAAAAATCACTTTTTTTAAAATGTGAAGTCCGTAAACTTAAGTTCCTTGGTTTTAAAAAAAAAAAGATTCTAGAAAAGCTTAATCTTAGGATTAGCTTTTCATTTTGGGGTTAAAAATGATTTTCTAAAAAATTATGACAAACACTATTAAAATGATAAAATAGATTTTTTTAAGAAAAGAATATATTTTTCCTTTAAAAAATAAAAAACAAACGCACCCATTATCATCTAACAAATAAACCCCCTAAAAATAGTCGTGCGTATAATAAAAAATGAGTGAAAGAAAGATACACAGAAAATAATGTGTTAAATATTACATGAAGGCATCCTAAACTATATTACCAGATGAGCACCAATTGGACCAATGGGAGGCATCTTAAACCTTTGATGACATCTTTCAATTACACGTAACAGATTAATCACTTTATTTCCTCCAAAAGCCATGATCTGCTTCCAAAAAAGATTGGCAGTGTCATGAAAGACTCACAACCAGTGTGCAAGGCATTGTCATAATTTGTCATGGAACAAAGCAAAATAAACAAACATAGAAACCAAAACTGCAAGATTTGCATACCTTGTTGCTTTGTTGTTGTTTAATATTACGAATATTAAGCATGATTTCATTATACTTCTTTTCATGATCTCGGATCTAGTAAAAGCAAATAAATTATATTAAGTAATAAACAAACTATAAAGACTAGAAGAGCTTTCAAAAGGATATTGTAATTAAACTATGCAAAAAAAAAACTTTATATCAAAAGTATCTTGTGCATCATCAGACTATTATTCACAAAGTTAAAAAATTTAAAGTCAAGCAATAATGCAGCACATTAAATTAACACTGGTTATGTTGCATAGGTGAATTTCCTCAACTTCACACAAAATACAAAAGTGCCAACTAAAGTTTTTGAATGAGCCTCAAAGTATAATGGTGTACATTATTAAAACCCTAGATAGTAAGATACTTCTCCAAAACATTTAATAATTTTTGGGAGTGGTAAGGTGGTTTGGATGTTTGGGGGACTGACACTGACATAGGGGTTGAAAGTGATAAGGAAGCCGTGGGTTCAACACCCTGACAAACAAACTAACAACTACCATTTGTCATTTTAAAAGAAAAATACATATTTTTCAAAAACATAATTTGAAATATTTGTGGCCGTTTTGGAGACCACGCATATATTCTCAGATTCTGAAACAGGAAACAGCTTACTTTTAGGTTGCTGCACTGGTATTTATTTATGTTGTATTGTTGTAGACTTTAATACTATTGGTGCATATGTGGATTTGTTCAGAGTTTAGAGCAATTCCTTGCACAATTCAAGACTTGTGAGGTATAAGAAGACAAAAGACACAAGGCTTTATAGTTTACGCAGGATATGGTGTCATTTTATGCTTATCAATGTAAGGGGTCGAATGCAATAATTTTGGGTTAAATATGTTGTTGCTCCCTATAAAATTGGGTCCTTCTGAGTTGGACCCTATTAAAATTTAATGAGCTTTAGTCCTCTATATTTTAGATGTTTGTGAATAATCCTTGCTGTTAAAAATATGCTGGGAGGAGGATGACGGAATGCTGACTGGGTCTTGCCAGGTGGACATTTTAATCTACATGGTTGCATCCGAGTGGCAAGAGAATTAGCAATTACTATTAGTTTTATCTTATTTATTATTCACAATCATGTTTTAATTAATTAAAACACTTAAATGACATTAATTTGTTATGCAATAAATGAAAAATAAATTATTCGATTAATCCAATTAATAAAAATATATAAACAGGGATGATGGCAGTAGAAGAAACAGAGGTGTCTCTTGGACACCCAATAACCAAACTGAAAAATAAACTAGGGTTGGCCTTGACGGCAGCTGAACCCAACGATAAAAAAGGTAGGATTTCAAACCTTGCCCTGGATACCAAGTTGAATAGTTTAGAATGATCAACTTGTATTTCACAATGAGATTGTGCAAATATATATACAGGTGAGAATCTCTCAAGAATGGAAAAGTAGAAAATAAAAGAAACTATATTGACGCTAATAAATGGAGAAATAATCAACAAAAACCAATGACACAACAGAAGTGTTATCGCACCTTATCATCAATCATTTTGGTTTCGTCCTTTAGCCTAATTTTGTTGTTCATTAATGTAGTCTCTTCTTCTCTCAATCTAGAACAAAAAAAGTAACGTTAGGAAGTGGGACTTCTTCAAATTCAAGTTAAACACTGATATGAAAAGCCACATAAATAGAATCAAAACCTATCCAATTCGGCCTTAGCATCGTGAACCTCATCTCGAAGCCCCTTGAGTTTTTCCTCCATGTCAGATTCTTCAGCCTGCATTGTTGTGAAAATAATAAGCATAAAATCTTTTACCTTAAAAAAAATAATGGAGCTGTCATCATATATTAGACATTTTATGTCATGGCTGTGAAAAGAAAGAAAGCAAGTGAAACGGTATAACAAATGGGTTGTTTAAGTTGAAAATGGTATATATATTATTCTAAGAATCTTGTGTTGGGCCTAACTCAACCATACGAAACCGGCATTTAAGATGAGGATTGCCCCCACTTTAAACATATCTTCAGGCCATCTCTCATCCAATGTGGGACTCTTAACAAATATATTACTATATTGTATTATAAGCCATCCATCACAGTTTTTTCAATACTATGTGAACAAAAAATAGTAATATACGGCATGGTTTTTCATTGAACCAAAATTGGTTTTTTACCTTTAAAATTGTTACTAACCCTTTAACCCTAGCCGCAACTTCATCCTTTCTCTCACGTATCGTTCTATGCGCCTTTTCTCACTCTCACGATCCAAAGCTTCTCACGCATTCAAGCTTCTCATCTCTTCGATCTTCATCTGCTTTGTTCTGATTTTTTTTGTTTCTCTATGTTTCTTCAACCTCTGCTTTTGCTTCTCTGTTTCTACTTCAACCTCTGCTTTCTATTTTCTGTTTACTCTGTTTCTATTTTCTCCAAGCTCTGTTTCTTTTTCTTTTTTTTTTGTTCCAATCTCTCTTTATTTCTCCAAGCTATTTTTGTTCTTTTTTTACTTTATTAATCTAAGTGTTGGAGACTTGACTTTTGCTTATTTATTTTGCTTGACTTTTGTTGGTAATTTTTAGTTACTTTATGATGAAGGTGTTGAAGACTTGAGATTTGTGTTTAGAATTTTTTACTTATGAATGTTTTATGGATTTTGAGATGTTTGTTTAATTTTACATTAATTATATGTTTATAGTAATATTTATGTAATTTATAAAAAAAATGAAATAGCGGCATCCCGGCCCTCCCGCTCCCTGGGATGCCGCTATCCCAATTTTGGGGTTGGCCGCTCCACTCCGCGGTCCGGGATTAACTACTATGGCATGAATGCTGAGCAACTCAAGCACATTCAGAAAAATTCTTCCTTCCTATTTTTCTCACACGCATATATCCATACACTTAAGGATTTAGGTATATCTGTTTAGTTTAAATTGGGAAAAGTTTATCTATATAGAATTGAGTTCGGGGTTTTCTCAAGCAATTCAGGTGGTTGGATGATAAGAAATCCTCAAACAAGAAGAAAACAAAACAAAAGGAGAGGAACAGAAACAAAGAAAATTATAAAACCAAGCAAAATCACCATAAAGATAATATAGTGGCAGATACATGGAGAAAGGCAAAAGAAGCATAACTAAATGTATCTATAATAGGGACTTGTATAACCTGGGTATTTTTCACATGTTGCTCATGAATATCCTGCATTTGTTGTTCAAGCTGTTTGAGCTGTTGTACCAACTTCTGTATGTTACTAGTTTTGCATTTGCACTCTCGCTGAAGTTCATATGCTTCTTTTTTTGCCTTCATTTTTTTTTTTTGGGGGGGGGGGGGGGGGGGGGGGGTGCATTAGCTACCAAAATATTTAATATCCATAATAAAAAATAAAAGCACAATAACAAAAAGGATTAAATATGTTTTTAGTCCCTATAAAATCATGACTTTCCAAGTTCAGTCCATAAATAAATTGTATTTACTTGTTGTCCCTATTTGGTTTAACATCCGTCTGTATAAAATTTAATTTAAAGGTTAAAAATATTTTAAACATAATGATAAGATATAAGTAATATGGACACTAATCTTATGAGTTATGAGATAATCTAAGATTAGAACTAATCTTACAGGATAAAGTACAATAATCTAACATAATATTAAGATATTTCAAGATACTTTTTTATATTCTAACATAAAACAGATTTCTCCATAAGATTATCTTTTCTCTCTCTTGGAGTACTGTACTGCAACATAAAATAGTCGTATTACAAAAGAAAATAAATCTGACATAGATTAAATAAAATGACGTGTATAAGGTGGAAGTTACAAGAGTAAACAAGCATAATAAAAACTGGTAAAGAAGAATTGAAATATGAAATTTTCATCTAGATTTTTTTTTTTTAATAAACTAAGTCATCTAGATATTGTTAAAAAGCATTTTTCAAAAGGGGAGTAGGAGTAAAACCTCCCACCTCCAACATACCGATGACATAGAGCGGCTTAATATTTCCTTCGTTTCCTTAACTTTTGATGTCGTCATACTTGCAATTTCAGCTTTCTTCGTAGAATAGTTTTTACTTAATTTTTCAAGCTGATGCTGCAACGAAATAAGAGTCCCATTTAACTCTTAAAGAATAAAATATAGGCTGAAAAGAAAGAGTGAAGATAGCAATGGCAGATAAATATGTTAGAGTCTACATATAATAGGCGATCTATTGCAGAAATGAAGAATGACAGCATCTTCAAGCCAAGCACACATAATAACAATATAAGCAGCAACCTCTATAGCACTGTGGTATAGTAACACAGAATAATATTCTATATTAGATAAACTGTTGAAATATTTCCTATTTAGTACTATTTATTTTCTTATTTAAGAGTCATTATACTTATTTAAGAGTCATTATATTACTCCTAAAATAAAGGAGCTGAATTTGTATTTTCTCTCCTATAAAAGGAGCTCTTCCCTTCATAATAAATTATTACAGTCAGTTATCACTTATCACCCATATGCTTTTCTACATGGTATCATGAGCTCTGTTAGGGCTAGGGTGATACTGAAAAAAAAAAAAAAAAAAAAAAAAAAAACACTGACGACCCGTTCTTAATCCGACCCGACCGATCCAAACTATGGTGGATCCTACACAAACACCACCTCCTCCCGGAGGTCGTGGAGGCGGCGGCGGCGGCACCAACATCAATTCCGGCAGCTCCAACAACAATTCCGGCAGAGGAAGTGGATTTGTCATTCCAGAAATGCCCAGTTTCATGGCAAACAACAATTTTAACGGTGGGATTGGTTATGGCAGAGGAGATCCCAACAACAACTTTTTTGGGTTTGGTTATGGCTACCCATTTGATGGTGGTTACAGTAACTCAGGAGGTGGAGGTCAAAATAACTCTCTTCAGGTTAATGTTCAGAAACTGGATGGCTCAAACTACCCTGAATGGTCCCAAACTGTTCGACTTATTCTAGAGGGCAAAGGCAAGTTGGGTTTTCTTACAGGTGATATTCCGATGCCTGCAACAACACATCCTAATTACAGGTTCTGGAAATCTGAAAACTCTTCTATTATTGCCTGGCTTATTAATAATATGGAGATAGGTATGAGAAAAACATACATGTATCTGCCTATAGCAAAAGATGTTTGGGATGCTGTAAAACTGTCTTACTCTGATATTAAAAGTTTCTCTCAAATTTATGATCTAAAATCAAAGTTATGGAATTTAAAGCAGAATGACATGGATGTCACTACCTACTATAATGAATTGATGGCCCTTTGGCAAGAGTTGGATCAGTGCTATGATTATAACTGGAGGTGTACTGAAGACAGTGTTCAGTTTATTAAGACGCAGGAGAATGACCGTGTCTTTATTTTTCTTGCTGGTCTCAACAAGGAACTTGATGAAGTAAGAGGTAGAATTCTTGGAAATAATCCGCTGCCAACCATCCGAGAAACTTTTTCAGAAATCAGAAGGGAGGAGGCTAGACAAAAAGTGATGATGGGAAAGCCAAACTCAGCAACTGATGGTTCTGCCCTTGTCATAAACAACTTCAATAAAGACAGCAAGAAATATGGTAAGAAAAATGGTAAACTCTGGTGTGATCACTGTAAATTCTGGTGCTATCACACACAAGAGACTTGTTGGGAACTTCATGGAAAGCCTCCTAATTGGAAAAAGAAGGGTGAGGGTCGTGCACTTCAAGCAACTTCTGATCAAGAGCCGCAGTCTTCCGTAAATGCATTTCCATTCACTAAGGAACAACTAGACCAAATGTACAAACTCCTAGAGTCTCAAACACCTTCGTGCTCCATAGCCCAGAAAGGTAACTTTCCAAAATCAGCCCATCTTAGTGTCATTCCTAATCGTACATGGATCGTTGATTCTGGAGCCACCGATCATATGACCGGTGAATCCAGTTTATTTTCTTCATATAAACCATGTGCAGGAAATTTCAAAATTAAAATAGCAGATGGTTCTCTTTCAGCCGTTGCAGGAAAAGGTTCTATTGTTTTGTCTCCCTTACTAACCATCCAAGATGTGTTACATGTCCCAAATTTGTCTTGCAACTTATTGTCTGTCAGTAAGCTAACCGCAAATAAAAACTGTCAAGCTCATTTCTTTGATACTCATTGTGTTTTTCAGGATTTGATCTCGGGGAGGATGATTGGCACTGCTGAGGAAAGTGGTGGACTCTACTACTTGGAAGATGAACAAAAAACCAGACATCAATTTGGACCAATAAGTTTTTCTCCTGTTAAATCTTTTTTTGTTTCAAATAATAAGGATGACATTATGTTGTGGCATTTAAGATTAGGCCACCCTAGTTTTAAGTATTTAAGTTCATTGTTTCCTAAACTTTTTGTTGAACAAGACATTTCGTCACTTCAATGTGAGGTTTGTGAGTTTGCTAAACATCATCGAAGTGTTTTTCCAATTCAATCTTATAAACCTTCAAAACCCTTTTCAATGATTCATAGTGATGTTTGGGGGCCTAATCGAACAAGTACTTTATCCAACAAAAAATGGTTTATCACTTTCACAGATGATCATACTAGACTTTGTTGGGTATACTTGTTGAAAGAAAAATCTGAGGTAGGTCAAATAATTAAAAACTTTTGTAAATTGGTGCAGACGCAGTTTAACACCCAAATACAAGTGTTTAGAATTGACAATGGTACTGAATTTTTTAATAAAATTGTTGGAAATTTTTTTCTTGAAAATGGAATTGTGCATCAAAGTTCATGTGTTAACTCACCCCAACAAAATGGGATTGCAGAAAGGAAAAACCGGCACCTTCTTGAAGTTGCACGAGCACTACTATTCTCTACCAATGTCCCTAAATATTTATGGGGTGAAGCTGTCTTGACAGCTGCACATTTAATAAACCGTATGCCATCCCGTGTTTTGAAATTTCAAACTCCTTTGCAAAGTTTCTTGAAATATTTTCCAATTGCTTCAGTTCTATCTGATTTACCACTTAAAATATTTGGATGCACGGCTTTTGTTCACGAACACAAGCATCTTGGTAAACTTGAACCTCGTGCAATCAAATGTGTTTTTATTGGTTATTCATCTTCTCAAAAAGGTTATAAATGTTTTGATCCTAATACAAAGAAAATATTTGTAACAATGGACGTTACTTTTTTTGAAAACAAACCTTTTTTTGGTAATGATCATCTTCAAGGGGGGAAAACAAATGAAGATTCTCCTGAATTGTTTGAAAACTTAATTATCTCAGAAGATGTGTATATATCACATAATTCTGTTCCATGTACATCTGCACCTAAAGAAAATGCCTTGGAAAAATTAGATGAACCTACTCCTTCCATGAGTAAGGATCGATCAGAATCCGAGGCAACAAATCAAAACAAAGATCAAACAAATGTTTTTTCTGAAATTAATCAAAATGCACCAAATAAAGATCCTTATAATGAAACAGAAAAAAGATTTGAGGAAGGAAATCCAATTTGGAAAGGCAAATTTTATGTCAGAAGAAACAATGATCAAGTAGTAGAAGACCTTGTTCCTCAACTCAGCCAAGAATCTGAACCGAGTGAAAGTCAACCGACTCAGACAGGTAAATCTCTCCTTGATCCTAATTCTTTATATACTGATCTTGATGTCCCCATAGAACTTAGGAAACAATATACTGATCTTAATGTTCCCATAGCCCATAGGAAGCCAGGTAGACCATGTACTAGGCACCCCTTGTCTAACTTTGTATCATATTCAAACTTGTCTCCCTCTTTTGCTGCATTTACTTCTAATCTATCTAGTGTCAAAATTCCTAAGAATGTACAGGAGGCTCTAGAAATTCCAAAGTGGAAGGAAGCTGTTTTTGAGGAGATGAAAGCTCTTGAAAAGAATAAAACTTGGAGTGCCACAACTCTGCCGGCAGGTAAAAGAACTGTGGGATGTAAGTGGGTGTTCACAATAAAATACAATTCTGATGGATCAATCGGAAGGTACAAAGCTCGATTGGTTGCAAAAGGATTCACTCAGACCTATGGCATAGATTACTCAGAGACCTTTGCCCCTGTTGCAAAACTTAACACAATCAGAATACTCTTATCCCTTGCTGCTAACTTAGACTGGCCTCTCCATCAGCTAGATGTCAAAAATGCTTTTCTAAATGGTGATTTAGAAGAAGTATATATGGATTGTCCTCCAGGTTTTGAAGAAACCTTTGGGTCACAGGTGTGTAAACTAAAGAAGTCCTTGTACGGGTTGAAACAATCTCCGAGAGCTTGGTTTGAAAAGTTTACTCAGTCTGTGAAGAAACAGGAATATACTCAAGGACAAGCAGATCATACTTTATTCATAAAGTCAGGTCAAAATGGAATGATAACTGTTTTGATAGTCTATGTTGATGATATTATTCTTACAGGTAATGATGAGATAGAAATGGAGAGATTAAAAAGAAACTTAGCAGCAGATTTTGAAATCAAAGACTTGGGTCCCCTCAAGTATTTCCTTGGCATGGAAGTAGCAAGGTCAAAGAAAGGAATTGTTGTTTCTCAGAGAAAATATGTTCTTGATCTCCTACAAGAGACAGGTATGAGTGGTTGTAAGCCTGCTGACACACCGATGGACCAAAGTGTCAAACTTTGGGAGAAAGGGGACACACCAGTTGACACTGGAAGATATCAGAGGTTGGTTGGAAAATTAATATATTTGGCTCATACTCGTCCTGACATTGCTTTCTCTGTTAGTGTTGTGAGTCAATTCATGCATGCACCATATGAAGAACACCTTGAAGCAGTGCATAGAATCTTGAGATACTTAAAAGCAACTCCTGGAAAAGGGTTATTCTTCAAGAAGACCAATGATAAAAATGTGGCAATATTCACTGATGCAGATTGGGCAGGGTCCATTATTGATAGAAAATCAACTTCAGGTTATTGCACATATGTGTGGGGGAATCTAGTGACTTGGAGAAGCAAAAAACAAGGAGTAGTTGCAAGAAGTAGTGCTGAAGCTGAGTTTAGAGCAATGGCCCAAGGAATTTGTGAAGGTATGTGGATTCTCAGAGTCCTAAAAGAACTGAAGATAGAGGTAGAACTCCCATTGAAATTGTACTGTGACAACAAGGCAGCTATAAGCATTGCTCATAATCCGGTTCAACATGATCGTACAAAACATATCGAGATCGACCGTCATTTCATCAAAGAAAAGATAGACTCTGGTACTCTCTGCTTGCCATTTATCCCTTCCAATCAACAGACTGCTGATATATTGACCAAAAGCTTGGGAAGAACAACATTTGAATACTTGATCAGCAAGTTAGGCATGATTGACATCTATGCACCAACTTGAGGGGGGGTGTTGAAATATTTCCTATTTAGTACTATTTATTTTCTTATTTAAGAGTCATTATACTTATTTAAGAGTCATTATATTACTCCTAAAATAAAGGAGCTGAATTTGTATTTTCTCTCCTATAAAAGGAGCTCTTCCCTTCATAATAAATTATTACAGTCAGTTATCACTTATCACCCATATGCTTTTCTACATAAACCAAAAGCAATGCAGGTTGGGCGTGAAACTTCTCCATCCACAATCCTTGTGGTAATAATGAAGATGATACATCATAAAAAATAAGCAATTAAATTATTAAAGTTGACAATACTGGGAGTTGTTGTCAAAATGGGCACTATAAACAGACACCTGATCAAATTCACAACTTTCATTGTAGACCTAACGTGAAGAGAGAGATGGAGGGGGAGAGAGAGAGAGAGAGAGAGAGAGAGAGAGAGAGAGACAGAGAGAGAGACAGAGAGAGAGACAGAGAGAGATGTAATTGAGTTTGTTGTTATTTGAATTTTGAACTGCTTGGCAGTTATGAAGGGGACATTCCCTGTGTTGGAAATAATAACAAAAACTCAATTACACTCTCTATATTCAATCTCTATCTCAGGCTTTCTAGAGTATACATGAAAGATAGGAGGTTTATAAGAGATATTTGGGGTCCTAACATAAGATCACAGTAAGGAATGATATTCTCAAACCACGCAGAGAACTTCACATTGTGAAGACTTATGAAAACTTCACTTTGAGAAGATAATGTAAGTAAACATACCAGTTGTTTATCTATCATAGCTTGGCAGGTAGGAACCCGACTCTTCAACTTTTCAATCGTTACATTTTGTGCCTCAAGTTTCTTGTCCACATCATAAACCCATGACCATGCAAGTTTCTTTTTTAACTGCTGAACCTGTATGGAAATTTGTTCGACGTGTTCCATCGTTTTAATTTTAACCTGCAGCTCCTTAAGCTCCTTCTCTACAGGTCTTATAGCGGCCTCTAATTCTTCAACTACTCCAAGTGCAGTATTTATTTCACTGGAAATGCTTTCCAGAAGATCATTGACTTGCTGAAGAAGTGTCGCCTTGTAAAAGAACTGTTTAATCAAGTGTTAGCAGAGCTTCTGAAGAAGCTTTATCAAAAAAAATGAACATGAAGTAATCACCTTAAATTTATCTTTGTTATTCCCAGAGTGCAGGAATTCTCTGCTTTTGTCTTGACTCATAATCACACATGGATTCTCCACATCAATCTGCAAAATAAAAAGACTAAACAATAGGTGCAAGAATGAAGAAAATCACTTGAAAAGAAATAAAAGGCATTGCCAAAGATTTATTGCTTATAATGTGAACAAAGAGATAGAAAACTTTGCATTTTAATCATATATACACATCAGAGACCTTCCCAACTTCTCAAAATAATTGTTGATCACTTTTTTTATGGAACAACATTATTAATCGTGAACTAGGCAAGAGCTCGTTAGTTCTTCAAGTCATCCATCTTTATAAAGAAGTGTTAGAAACCATGCATGCAAGTACTACGTTACAGAAGTTACCAAGAAGCAAAGCAGAACAACAATTTCAGAATTAAAAAAACAATGACATAGCTGAGAGAAAGCATACATTGAAATGTTCAATGATTTCCAGAAGATCTGCTTTCCGACTGAAAACTTTCTTTCCTGCCATCAAACTCAGAATGTAAGTGTGTAAAACATCCTCGACAATCATTGCCAGAACTTATTTTGAGTGTTGTTAAATTACGGTAATATTTAATTTTGAAATACCAAATATATTGAACATATCAGACATCTCTGTCAAAAAAAATATCAAGAAAGACTTCTATTTTTTACAATCAATATAGACTTTTTATCATTAAAGAATAATAGAGATTGATAAAGAAAATTATTAGAGAAAAAGAAGAGAGACACTGCGTAGGGATCAGACAGATAAACCATTTTGAATTTCAAATTCTCTAATTCAAACCACAACAGATTCAAACAATTAACTTAAGATGGAATATATGAGTACAAGAAAATCCACCAACAGTGTTAATTTCAACATGTTAAACTGCAATTACAAGGAGTTGCAAATATCTGTTTGGAACTCCTTTAAATTTATTCAACTTGGGATCCAGAGTTCAAATCTTTGTTTACACAATTAAATCTCAAACTTTTGTCATGTAACCGAAGCTATGTTAATGTTGTCCTGTCCATCCCGTGTTGCAGAGTGGGGCGGCCATCCCCAAAACTGGAATCGTGGGATTACGGATTGCAGAATGGCCAACATTATAAAATAATTTTTATATTGTTGGAGTTGTGGGAGTTTAGATAAAAAAAATGGAGAACATAATAATAACTTAATACTGAACACCAACCCCTATATATCCCATACAAGATTCTAATCCTAATTAGGCAATTCATGAAAAAATTCAAGATAAAAAGTGATGGATGAATTGACAAATCATTGCAAACTTCCAACCTAAGTTGTCAATCTTAAATAGTGGCATGCAGCAGCCGACCCCGAAATTGAGATTTTGGTAATAGCAAATTGAATGATGGTTGATATTCTGAATTATTTTAGACAGTATATTACAGAAGACAATTGGGGGATTCCCAAAAACAAAACAAAAAAACAGGATTTTTCACCTAAGATGAACATAAAAAAGTGTAGAAAACAGGGGAGAAATCAGGGTCAACGAAAAATGAGCAGAAACCAGTCACTGGTCACCAGAAACTTGTGGTTAGAGGCAGGGTAGCACAACGCAGGGGCCGATTACCATTACTTCAGAAGAAAGTGAGGGAAATGGTTCCAAGTTTCAGGTGCTAAGCCCTTACCCTGTGTGAAATTGATAGGAACCAAAATTTAAAGAAGGGTAGAAACTGCTTTATTGATTGAAAATAAATGTATTACAAAAGGAAACACCCTGTAACCCCATGGTAATAACTCTAAGGTTCAAACTAAAATTAAGTAATTAACACTAGGTTATTACCCCTTGCCATGCAATAGGCTCAAAGGTATGAAATAAGAACAATGGGATCGAAGATTGAATTTATGACTGAGTATTGAGGATTAAACCTCTTACAGTGACTGGAATTTAAGAAACGATGGATGGAGTTAGTATTGCCTTGCAACAATGGAAACTAACAGAAAATAAATGATATTCTCAGTGTGAGAATATCCCTACTGAGATGAGAATGACTCTCACTCCTCAGTCCCCAACCCCACTTCACAGCCAGTCTGCCTTGCTTCACTTGTGAGGTCGTCTTCTAATACCTTCCCCTCCTTCTCTCCACTGATTCCCTCCATCTTAGTAAAGATAAGCTCAACTAAATTGATTTCCATAAGCTATTCTTAGAGGCTTTAAGGAAATAAACCCATACGAACATATAGCTACTTTTATGTCAAAAAATACTTTTAAGAGCTTAATCAAACACATCTAAAGTGATTAAGTCAAAAAATATGCTCAAAATACGCTTCAGAATAGCTCTTCCAATTGCCCACACATTCCCTCACACGAGATCCATTTAGGCATGAAGTGTATATAATGCACAAACAACCTACTTTGTGCTGAATCAACCTTTTCATAGAAGAATAAAGGAAGCAAGTATCAAACTCTAGGCCGTTTCAGTATAAAGGCTCTGATAAGATGTCCTGATCCAACCAACTATCCCAAAAGCTTCAAATGAAGACACGGTGATGGATTTTATATATCACACTTATGAAATGTTAAATCTAGAGAAATACCATTGTAACTTTCCATTGTTTCAATAGGCCAACAAATGACATATATCTCATGAAAATTAGTTTGTTGTATACACACCTTGGTGATCTTTCAATGTAATAGAGCTTGTGGATTCCGATATCCTACGTTCTACAATGATGACATCACCATATATTTCAGGCTTGAAAGCATCCTCTCCTTCATTTTGAATTTCAACATGGATGACAGCATTACTACAGAAAGACAATAGAATAAAGAACCATGTAAAAACATTATGTTGGTCGTTTAGATTATCAATTCTACCAGAAATTGTGTGTTTTCTTCTTTCTTACAATTTAAAACAACAGTAATAAGTAGTTTTGGCATAGGACATTTGAAGAAAACAAGGCATCCAAGTTTGCTCATAATATTAATCACTTTGAAATTTTTATAATCTTCGCAATGAGAGAGAGAGAGAGAGAGAGAGAGAGAGAGAGAGAGAGCAAATGGCATTTACCTAGCACCAGTTTTGATGAAATCTTTCAAAGTAGATGCTCTTTGAGTCCCTTTAGCTCGACAACCAAATGCGACACACAACGCAGTAAGGATTGCACTTTTACCACCTAAAAATGTCAAAGCCAAACAGACAACATGGATTCCTTAGAAAACAATTTTTACTATGAATCATTTGTCCTAAACACAATCTCTAGATTGAAATTAAAAAGATCACATCTCGCAACAAATCAAACACAACCCCAATGTAGAAACTTATTACAAGTGTTGTTTGCTTCAGTGGGTCCCACTATGGCTAATCGTTTTAATCAACTCACTCTATACACTTACCAAAACTCTCTTAAGAATCCCATTACAATTGCTAGATTCATAAACTTACCAAAACTCAATAAATCAACATTACATTAGCACATGCAACAGAAAAATCATAAATTTCAACAAATTACAAAAAAAAAAAAAAAAAAAAAAATCACAATTTCAAACGGAAAAATAAACAAATAGAACGGTAAATTGAATGCAACTATGGAAGAAGAAAATAACATACTTCCATTTTGTCCAGTGATGAGATTAACGTGATTTCCGAACTCAGTTTCGTGATTTGAATGACACATGAAATTTTCTAACCGAAGCTTTTTGATGATTCCTGCTTCAAGAGATGGTGAAACCCTAGAAGAACTAGAATCCCCTGTGCATCTCGCACGCTTCATTCTGGAACGTTCTCTTCACGATTACAGAGAGATGAAATAGCGATGAATTGGAAATTTGGAATGATGAAAAGAGAAAGAAAAAAACCCAAAATTTTGAGAAGAGGAGTGAATGATTTTTTTTGGTGTGGCTACGAAAAAAAAAAAAAAAAAAAAACCTTGTAAAGTGTGTCAATGGCGGGAAAACTCGTCACAAATCTTGGGCTAAGTTGGCTTTGGGTTTGTGATTAGCGATTTACTTTTGTTTACCTATCATCGCGCACTTTACAAAATTATCAAAATACCCTCGTCCGCTGCTTAAGTAATGGATTTTACGTTTAAAATCTTAAAAATTTCATGGTAGGAGGATGTTTTTTTTCTCAAAAATCTGCTACTTAAATGGTGGATGTATAAAAATGAGAAATTTTCATATTAGGGGGTGTTTTTTTTCTCAAATTTCACATTTTTATAACATCCGCTACTTAGAGAACTGGTAAAAATATTGAATTTTCATGTCGGGTATTTTTTTTATCAAATTTCACATTTTTATAACGTCCGCTACTTAAGCAGGTAATTAAGGTAAAAAGGTAATTAACCATGTTAGGGGATGTATAAAGCTGAATTTCAAGGGGTAGGGGCAAATAAAGTTGGCAAAGCCTGGGGTACTTTTTTGTGCGATGTCCTAATCTCGTAATTGAACGGTTAAATTATGTGAAAAATAATCTGTTATTAAGTGGATTAAGTTAATAGAGACTTACTCCTGGAGTCAACAGATCTCTCCTCTTAATAATAATATAACAAAGTTAATTGGTATCGAATAGACTTACCAAATTACCCTAAATATTTCTAATAAAATTTCTAATTTTTTATTAAAAATATACACGAGATCATTATTTGTCACTGAAACATAAAAAATTGAATAAATAAGTTTACAAGAAATGCTAATTAACAAAGTAGTTTCACCTATATTTTAATAATATTATATAACAAATTTTTAAATATTTAATTTTAAATAAATTTTTTACATTAATATAGTGACAAACTCGAATATCGATAAAAGTCTATAGACTCGTATGCACGGATCTTTAAACTATTGTCCTTAAAGTCAGCGACACTTTGTAACAATAAAAAAAAAACTTTTTCTTTTAACTAAAAAATTGATACATTCTTACGATTGTCTTTTTTTTAAAATATAAATGTTATATTGTTTTTTTTTTGACATAATAAATATTATATATATATCTTCTATACTATAAAGATAATACATGAGTTTTGGTGTGGACCTTTCATAATACAGACACTACCCTTGATTTTTTTAGTAGCAACAAAAATCTTTTATTAACAAACTCACCATAACATAAGACACATTCTTTTTTAACAGCAAAAATCTTTTATTAACAAATTTACCATAACATAAGACATATATTTTTTTTGCATAAGTTATACACTTCCGCGCTGGCCCGCCAGTATTGTTAAATAATATGTATGTGTATCAACTTTATTTGCATGCTATACATGTTTTTTTTCCTATGAATACACTAGTTTTCTTTAATTTTAGGCTTAATTACAGTTTTGATTCCCTTATTTTCACCATTTTATAAAATTGGTCTGAGTATTTTAAAAATTGAACAATTTTGATCCCCCCAGCAGATATTTTTTAAATTAACTTAATGAAGAGTTTTTCTTATAATTTCACCGACGTTGATATTTTACTATCATCATATCATATGTAACATCGTTTAATACATATTACATCGCCAATTTATAGTTAAAAATTATGATAGTGGAACCAAAATTGTTGAATTTTAAAATAATAGGACCAAATATGCAAAATGATGAAAATAAAGGGACCAAAACTGCAATTAAACTTTAATTCTATTAAATTAATATTTTATAATATAGAAGTGAACTATGAAATACGGACACCTCTAGGATTAAGCGTATCGTGGTGTCCGACACGTGTCGAATAGCTTAAACCGGTGTCCAAAGAAATTCAATTTTTTCTTTACTTTGACACTCCTTTGACCGACGAATGCACGAGTCTTTAAACTAGTTTTATGAAAATAAATAAATCTTCTCACTTTTCTTCCAAAAACCAACTCACAAATAAAGTCTAAAAAATAAAGTCTAAAAGTTTTCACCCTAGTATAAAAAAAAATTCACAAAAAAGGTTAAAAAAAAATAAAACCTTATTCATCAAAAACATACATAAAAGAAATTTACCTTTCATAAAAAAACATACATAAAAGAAATTTACCTAACTTAGTAAGTAATGTGTTAATCGTGCTTCCACCTGTCGTCGACCACCGTCCTACCTCCAACGTCCTACCTACCTCTTTTGTTGTCTTGCCAATTGAATTCTTTGAATTTTTTAATGCATTTGATGCAAGTATTGTAAGACTGATTTTAGATTGATTTGGAGTTAGAAACAGTGCACTTTTCTTTTTATGAGACATTGATTTGGAGCCACCGATTTTGAATAATAATTTAGCAAACTTGCAATCCTCACCCTCATAAAACAGTATGAAAGAACTGAATCAATGGAGGGAGGCCGATGGAGGTAGCACAACAGTCGACGACCGGTGGAGGCACAGATTTGTTGAAAATTATGCAACTTTCCCATGCCAAAGTCATTCAATCCTTGCCCCGTAGGTTGTCAAACAATTTATTCAAAGCAAAATACAAACATCAAAATGGTATTCAAGATACTAACTTGAGATATTTGTTGACACATGAAATTGAACATAATAAGGGGACACAAAAAGTATGGGAGTGACATGCAATATACAAATACACATGACTCACTAATAAGACTAGATCAAAGACACAATGCATACAATATGGAATGATGAAAATGGAGGCCACATGATCAAGGAGTTTCTCATCAGATTAGTTTGCCAAAACTATACCTATTTTAGAAATACAACAAATTTCTGTTTTACTATGTACCAAATACTGTTTATCTTTCAATTTGTCCTTGATATATGAAGCTCCTTATCATTAAACTTAATGTTTTAGTGCATATGCCTGCAAATACAAACACAGATTCTGATCAATTTAAGCAGAAGAAAATAGAGTAAAAAAAGTAGACTAAATATATTGAAATGAAATGGCCAATTTGCTGCTTTTTTTAGTAACCTGCCAAAGGCCAATCTTCAATAAAAAGATTGCAGTATCGCTATTTAACTCTACGTATTTTATTCATTCTATACTTTCAGAAAGAAAGAAAAAAGCAAATGCAAAATTGGAATCTTATATAATTTAATAGTATTTTCCTTGTATAACCTCATTCAGTTAATAATTCACGCAAACGCTAGCCGGCTATCATTTATTATGGCCTTTTCATACTTTCTTCCTTTTGTATAAGGGAAGCTTTTTTAACCTCTATCCAGAACCTGTTGGGCTCACACGCACACAATGTGGATTCTTCTCTGCCTATAAGGAATACTTGTAACCTTACCTACCCCTCTATAAATTTCTCAATTCAACAAACACTCATCTACAACAAAGGTGTGAGGAAGTATTTGGATTTTACAATTTTCTGCAACTATGGAGAAGAACAATGGCAAAACATGTGGGATTTGTGGTAAGTGGTTCTCCAGTGGGAAAGCCATTGGAGGCCACATGAGATCTCACATGGTCAAATTGCCGGTTCATCCAAAGCTTGAAATTAATAATCAAGCATTACAAAATTCAGCCAATTTAACCCAGCATTCAATTCAATCTGCTTCCTTACTCACTTGTCATCCCAAAAAAGAACAAATACAGAATTTTCAATCAATGAAACGCAGCTTCTCTGCCTTATCTCTAAACACAAACAGAGAAAACGAATCTGAGTCCAAGCTGACAAACCCAGCCATCAAACGATCCAAATGCCACCACAAACATAATGCAGCGGTCGATACAAAAGTTCTTCCAGATCAAACAAGTTCAATATGTGAAACTGAAACTCCCGAAGGTGTTTCAATATGCGAAAATGAAACTATTGAAGGTGCTTGGGTGGTGTGGGGGTTTTACAAAGACGCACATAAAAGGGAAGCAGTCAAGACACAAAAAATAAAGGAAAACTACAAAATGAAGGCAAAAGACGATGAAGGCAGTAGTGATGACTCACTTGTTCAAGCTCACTTGCGAGCCAGTTCCAAGTGTGGGAGGTGCGGAAAAGTATTCCGATCTTATCAAGCTCTTGGTGGGCACAAAGTATATTGCAAAAGTGACAACAATAGTGATTGTATGGATCAGAAACCTTTTCAGTGCCAATACTGCGACAGAGTGTTCAAGTCTGCTCAAGCACTCGGTGGACACAAGAGGGTACACTTTTCCAGTGCTAATGAATTTCGAGGTGTGTGAATAGATCTCAATTTTCCAGCTCTTAAATGAACAAGATAGCCACACCCGTATTGAATTTTCAAGTCACCAGTGATGATGATCTTTTAAGTCTCACTAAGCAATTGTGGAGATGGGAATTTACAGACTTAATTTGTGATTTTGTCACAGTTTTTAACTGTGTTTAGTTCTGAATGTTAAGAACAATATTTGCTTTCAATCATTTGAGGTTTTAATAATTAGACATTTTGGGTTTATATTTATTTATTTATGTAAGAGGGAACTAGGTTTTGATTATCATTTAAGTGTTCTTGCTAGTAGTTTATATCTTTTTTGTTTGTTGATTCATATTGTTCAGTGTTATCAATTGCAGATTGCAAAGAAAAAAAAAACAGTTTGTTCAAATTTCGTTATGCAACGGTGCTATAGCACCGATACAATCACTATTTGGAATTTTTTTTTACTAAATAGCGTATCGTAGAACAATAGCTATTTGGTCAGATTCAGCTGCGTTACAGTGCAACTATAGCTGGTATTTAACTACACTGGTGTGGTTTAGCTTAACTCTTTCTCCATATCTCCATAAAGGCCAAAATGATCATATTTTCTTTTGTTTGCACATGTATGATTTTAGATTAAACTACGTCGTTTTTGAAAGATGATAAAATTGTACAAAGCCTAGAACGATTAGCTTCTCTAATGACTAACATCAGAACTCTCTAATTTTAACAAGGCTTGTGCTTATGAGCAGTGTTGTTAAATTAGAAGCCATGGCACCGACATAGTGGTTTTTTGACAACCATGATAGGCAATATGTGAAGGGATACCCAACATCATTGCAGTGCCATAGGCCACAATGGTGTGTTTACATGACGGCTTTATGGCATTCCGCCAACAACAGCAGTGCTAATGAAATATTATTCCCTGCACAATGGTTTAGACTAACCGACTCATATTTTATATAATTGGAGTAACACACATCATATATAACTGTGAACAACAAAAGTAAATAAATATCTTTGTTATTATATACTTCAAGAAGCTTCGACATAATTACAAGTGTTGTTTATGCTTATTATTTTGATACAAAAACATCAAATTTCTTTGAATCGACGCCGAAGAAAAGTTTTGTTTAATCTTGGGTTGAACCATAGGAAAGGTTCAGTGCCAAGCTGCTATGCAGATTGCTATGGCTTCCTAGGAGAAAAATTAAGCCTTCATTAATTATCCCTTTTTTAAAATATGATGGCTCCTGTGAGTTATTCTGATGGTTTCTTTAAAGCCATTGCTGGCCAAAAGGCTAGATGTAAGAGAAATACCTCAGAAATCATGATCAGACAAAAGAGGTATCAAATCTATCACCAAAAGTTTTAGATACACCACTATGATTCTAAAATTAACAAAACAGGGATCCAGGATTGTGCAAAAGTGTGGCACCCTCTAATGGGCCCAAGGTAACTGAAAAAGGAAGCGTACAAAACAATACAAATAGCAACTAGTTCGAATAATAAAACGGGGAAAAAAAAGCAAAACCCAAGCGGTTGAGAAGGCTTAATGGAGTCATATATTGTGCATGTGCTATTGGTTCTTAAACATACTACTAGTGTTGTCAATCACAGACCGATGGTTATATGAAAGCGAATTTGGGTAAACTAAAAATTGTGATAATGCAACTTATAAAAAGTAGGGAAGCGTGTTTCAAAACAAAAGGATGGGATTATTCAAACAAAAATCAAAAGGTTGGGGAATATAAATTCAAAAGAAAAATAAAAAAGAGGAGGAATTGCAACAGTTCTGTTCAATTTTGTGGCAAATATTTATTTTATACATAGGGGCTGAGTATATACATTATACAAATGGTATGAGGGGAGCGACAACCCCATTTTAACTATACCTTGTTCCATCCCTAATGGCTGCTGCTATTTGACAACACTGCATACTTCGGAAAACTTTATTTATTCTGGTTTGGATGGCAAGCAGGCCTTAGAAGCATATGGCATACGGACAGAGCAGAATGGAACTGCATATTTTGTTCTGTTCTCTTTGATTCCACCTTTTTTAGTGAAATCAAAATGCATTTCTTCTTTTAACTTATGTCCAATTCATTTTGTTTTCTCCTAACTTATTTATCCAATGCTACCTAAGGTTACATTATAGTTAGCTAGTTGCTCTAATTACTATAGGTTAAATGATGCCATATCATGTATAATAATCCTATTTACTACCCGCATGTGCTTCTGTTGCTTTGCTTTTATATATAATAAAAAATATAAAAATAGAATACAAAAGGCTAGATCAAAGCTGCAGGAGGTATGACAAAAACATTCACCTCCATGAGGTGTCATCTATCAATTTCTGTTCATGCCTAACTCAACTTTTAGTAGTTACAGTTTCGTTCTTTGATTAAAGAAGGAAATGAGATAGAAAGGGAATTTTGATATTGAAGATAACTTAGATAAGTAAATGGGGAGAGAAGGTATGAGATGTTTTAGTTTTAGGAGAAACAACGCCTTACATGGCAAAGATGAGTAAACTCTTGCCACTTGTGAATCCTAAATGATTCTTACGGCACCACCACATGCGCATCTCCACAATTATTAACTCAAGCTTCTTAACCTAAAGACCGCTTTGACTGATGGAGTCATCTTTTACAAACCACTTGAGTGATTTTTATCTTTCAGGGACCAAAATGATTATTAATATTATTCTCTAACATTGCCGCACTATTAGGCATGTGGATAAAATTGTCTATAAATAGTACTTTCCTATTCTTTTATACCAATCTTGGACACAAGAAGACTCCACAAACTCAATAGCCCGTCATAAATTCATTTGCAATTAACTCTTCGCATATCATTATTCACCCTTTTATCAATCCATTTATGAAGCTCCAGAAATCAATTTTATTTCAAACTAATACATAAGTTAGCAACATGTCAATTATCAAGCAAGCAAGAAATAAGAAATCCAGAACAATCCCATAAGTCTTCTACCCTAGGGTTAAAACGTAGGATAACAAGCCCGTAAGTTTTCTACCCTAAGGTTAAACACGTAGGATAATATATATGCAGCATATATACAACTAGTCACTTTATACAATCAAAGCATGACCAAGTTAATAGATATAGATTAAACACGCTTATAGCAGATAAAATAAAGATAGAAGACATGAATCAAACAAATACTCACCTTTTGGAAAGGTCTAGACTCTGGAATGACTATGATATGCCATCGAAATAAATGAAATAGAGACCTCAGTTGCAAAATTTTGATCTGCAATTAATTGTAAAAACAAAATAAGTTCAGCTTAATATAGTAAATGTATCTATATTCACTTATAAAACATAAAACATTATTAGAATAAATCATTGTAGTGCCCCCCTGAGCCCTCAGCAAAGCTCAGTTGGTAGGGACATCATTGCAATATGTAGGGTCGGGGTGTGAACCCAGGATTCCCCATTCATCTTAAGGGGTGAAATTCTACTACGCTATAGCGCCGCTATTAAACAACACTGGAATCGATAGAAATTAAGTAAATATCTAGTTAAATGGTAATTTTTCATATGTAGAAACATATTTGTAAAGCATATGTATGATAGGTTTAAAACAAAATTGAAACGAATCGGTCAGAAACCAAAAAACTAAAATCGAAACAATAAGAGAGAGAGAGAGAGAGAGAGAGAGAGAGAGAGAGAGAGAATTTTACCAATGAATGAGGAACTCTTGAATTCCAAGTAAATCAACAATCCTGTACAAAATTGAAGAAAGAAATGATTAACAAAATGAGATTTATAGAAATAAATATTAATAGAAATTTATGTAGAAATAAACAGCTTTGAAGAATCAATAACTATGTTGCGCAATTTGCTCTGCTCTGGTGGGACGCCATTTGCAGGGGTGGCTATGGCAGCTGCAAATCACGCTGAAATCCCATATGACGACCGAAGTGGCAAAGCGTCAGCGGCAGATGGGTGTAATCCTTGCAACTAGAATCTCATCCTTATGTTTTTTAAATGTGTTAACTGTTAAGTATACTCCCTACACTTGAGTTTAATCTTAAAATAAATAAAAGGTTTGTTTATAACGGATGAGTTTATAGTTTATGCTAATAAATAAATAAGTTTTTATGTTAATTTATAAAGTTTTCACTAACGAAAATTGTATCTTCATAAGTTGTTTTTCATAAGCTACATTGACAAGTTTATGAATAGTACATAAAAGCTTATTTATTTGCATAAGTTGTTTTACATAAGCTAAAAATAAGTCAATCCAAATTGATAAGCTACTCTTCAGTCACTTTTATAAGAGACAATTCACCTTTTTAGATTCAAACGAGCCTAGCGCTTATCAAATAAGCTACTCTTCAGTCACTTTTATTGATAAGAGACATTTCACCTTTTTAGATTCTTTGAATAATAATGTATTTAGCAAGTTTTGGGGCGAAAAACTTATTTGACCCCTAACTGAAATGGGGTTGTTAGCGGCCAACACTCAGTGGAATTTAGTCCCACATCGGATGGATAGGAATCCTGAGAAGAGTTTATAAAGAGGAGCAATCCTCACCTTACAAGCCGGTTTTGTAAGGATGAGTTAGGCCTCGATAATCATGACATTCTAGGGCATTCTTCATAGACATGCCCTTCTCCACATTAAACACATGATATAGCATTTGCAGTAGCAGGCAACACTGTCAATGCTTCATTTGCTGCACGAATGGGTGCATGTGACACACACATCAACATATGGGTCACTATCGATATTTGAGCAGCTAGAGCAGCTCCTTCATTGAGATCTAACACTCATGCTACCTTCTTTGCAGTAATCATTATTGTAGTGGGGTATTGGTAACTATTAGCATATATAATTTCCACAATGTTAAGGTATTCAGTATAAGACTTGTGCAGCAATGATTCTCCTAATGAAACATATAAAGACTGAGCATTTTTTATGGTTCCAAGTTCAGACTTTTATAAAAAGTTTCCATTTGGATGCAAACTAGTATTCCATGATGATGACACTTTCTAAACATGGTGAAAACACTTAACCAACAATTTCTTTGATAACTCTTTGCCAATTGTTCACTGAGTTGGGCTTCAAAGAATTCAACCAAGTTTTGGTTATGTTCCTTAAAGAGTAAGGAAACGTTCTCAATGTAAAGGCATCAGCTGGAACTCCAAGAATCTTGAAGTTGCTTGCAACTTCAACAAACTATTTGCGATGTAAATGAAGATCTTTTGTTTGCAGCATCTGAAACATCATGGGACTAATTGTTCTCTCCGTATCATTGTTTAAAGTATTTTTATTAAACAAAATAACACTTTAATGCATGAACAAAGAGAGTATCCCAATAACAATTAACAACAAAGGATCAAGATTTTTAGCTAAAAGATTAAATAGGGTTTGATTCAGATTTGGAATTAAGATTGAAATGTAATTCATGCAATGATTATCAAGTATTTGTGATGTTGCATGGTGACATGACATCTAATACCAAAACTTAGTGATTAGGGACAAAAAAAAACAAAATTGTGGGAATGAAAACATGTGGTTTTGTTATAGTGACGAAAAATAAAATTCACTGATTTTTATAGGTAAGAAAAACATATTTTATCCAAAAAATATAAGACACTCGGAACATGCACAATGGTAAATGATATTTTTTTTTTGTTTATAGGATTGAATCCAGAACCCCTAACATACTACCGAAACCCCTTACCAATAGACCAAACTTAGCTTCACATATTTAACACCAAGTTAAGTAGATAAGCCATTGTCAAAAGAAAAAATTGAGTGTTTACAGGAAATAGTGGTTATGATTATGAAAGCACTTTTTCTTTGTTTCAATAATATCCAGTCAAAATTACAGCAAAATAATATCCAGTCAAAATAGTCATATTATTTGGTCAAAAAGGTCATAAGCATCATATTTTATATTTTTAAAAAACAAATATTAACAAGGCAAAGAAGATAGAAACTACTAACAAAGAACACTTAAATGATAGTCAAAACAAAGATCTCTCCTCTTGCATAAATATAAACCCATGATGTGAAATGTTTAAAACTTAAGTCATAAAATAATTGAAATCATCTATAGTTTATGACATTTAGAGTTGAACACAGTTAATAACTGTACAGAATCACAAATGTAGTCTTTAGATTCCGATCTTCCTAGAGTATCCACCGTGTCGGCCAATAGATCTAGATCAATTTTTTTATGTTTTACTTTGTGCCCACCAAGAGTTTGATAAGATTTGAACATTATTACACGCACTTATCACAATTGAACATGGCTTGAGAGTCAGCTTGAGCAAGTGAGTCATCTTTCACTGTCTCTTTGGACATCATAATCAGAGTTTTAGCAGCTTTTTCTGGACTAACACAATCCAGTGGCAAATCACATTGATTTGGATGATGTGTTGGATTGTTTATTGCTTGATTGTTTGCTTCAAACTTTAGAGAAATCGACAATAGGACCCAGGTGTGATCTCATGTGGCCTCAAATGGATTTCGCACTGGGGAACCACTTGCCACAAATCCCACAAGCTTTGTCATTGTTCTTCTCCATAGTTTACAGAAAACCCTATAATACAAATAATTTCTCAATCCTTTGTGGTGGATGAGTATTTGTTAAATTGAGGATTTTATAGAAGGATTGGTTTCCAACGTTATTTATAGGGAAGGGAGAATGTACTTTTTGTGCCAACAAATTCTTCATATTAGTCGATCTTAAACGGTGGTCTATACATTATACTTTTTAATTATAGCACGTTTATAAAAAAGGTCTTTCTTATACCAAAGGAATAAAATAATAAATGTGTAATAAATATAGGAAGTGTTAAAGTTTTATTTCATCAATATCATAAAAAAAAAATTCAATGAGCTTTAAATTTGTTAATATATTTATTTAATATTGTTTACTTGTAATAAATTAAAAAAAAAATGCAAAGTATCATTATTATGACCTTTTTTGACCAAATATAATTATTTTCCTTTCTTAAAAGAACAAAAAAGAAACGGAAAGATTTATTATTATGGTTAAAAAGTAAAGAAATAGAGAATAATACTTTAATGCTACGCCCGGTTCTTTTTATAAGAGATACTTCACCTTTCTAGATTCATTGAATAATTAGTGTATTTAATCCATAATATAGGCTAAATACATTAAGTATTTAATGAATCTATGACTAAATACATTAAATATTCAATGAATCTAGGCCTAAATACATTTGTTATTCAATTAATTAAATAAAACTTTAACACTTCCTACATTATTACGCATTCATGATTTTATTCCTTTGGTATAAAAGAGACTTTTTTATAAACATGTTATAATTAAAAAGTATAACGTATTGACCATCATTTAACATCTACTAACATGAGGAATTTGTTGGTCACAAAAAGTACATTCTCCCTTCCCTATAAATAACGATTGAAATCAACCCCTCTATAAAATCCCGAATTTAACAAATAGTCATCCACAACAAAGGAGAGAGAAAGCATTTGTATTATAGGGTTTTCTGTAACTATGGAGAAGAACAACGGTAAAGCTTGTGGGATTTGTGGCAAGTGGTTCCCCAGTGCGAAATCCATTGGAGGCCACATGAGATCACATTTGGTCCTATTGCCGATTCCTCCAAAGTTTGAAGCAAACAATCAAGCAATGGACAATCCAATTCATCATCCAAATCAACGTGCTTCGCCATTGGATTGTCTTAGTCCAGAAAATGCTGCTAGGACTCTGATTATGATGTCCAAAGAGACAGTGAAAGGTGACTCACTTGCTCAAGTTAACTCTCAAGCCAGGTTCAATTGTGATAAGTGCGGAAAAATGTTCAGATCTTATCAAGCTCTTGGTGGGCACAAAGCAAAACATAGAAAAATTGATCCAGATCTATTGGCCGACACGGTGGATACTCTGGAGAGATCGGAATTTAAAGACTAAATTTGTGATTCTGCATAGTTATTAACTGTGTTCAACTCTAAATGTCATAAACTATAGATGATTTCAATCATTTTATGAAATTAAGTTTTAAACATTTCACATCGTGGGTTTATCTTTATGTAAGAGAGACCTTCGTTTTGACTATCATTTAAGTGTTCTTGTTAGTAGTTTCTATCTTCTTTGCCTTGTTAATTCATGTTGTTTAGTGTTATCAATTTCAAAAAACAACGGTTTGGTTAAATTTCATTATGCAACAATGTTATAGCGCTACAATAATCATTATTTTACAACATTTTATACTAACTAGCGTATCGTAGAACAATAACAATATGGCTTCTCTAAGGGGACAATAGAACTTTCTTTGTACTTATGATTTATTTTTTTAATAGGTTGTACTTATGAATCATGATGTTATTAACAATGTTATTAAATGGAAGCCATAGCACAGCCATATCGAACTGTGTGGCAGATTTTTTGACAACAACCATAAACAATTTGTGAAGGGATGCCCACCATGGCAACATGGTTTTAAATTACATTCCACGTCTGCAATTGCGGCGGCAGTATTGCTATGCGGTAGCCTCTGTATCGCACTGCAATTGCAGTGTGATTGTCATTCGCGTGTACGACCGCATCATAACCCCATCAGAAAAGCCACATCAAACGATTTCGGCCATGTTCGTTCAAATTTAATGAAAAATCTTACTTTAAACAATCTCTCAACCGTGTATTTTAACGACATTTGAATCAGTGCTTATGGAGTAAACTCAAACTCTCTAATTATGAGTAAATAGCGTAGTGGCATTTGGTGTCATTTTATATAGTTTGAGAAATTTCAAAATAATTTCACACCGCAACAACCATGTTGCGTGTTGCAGCAACCGCAATCGCAACAACCACAACCGTTGCCGTATCCAAGATCGCAACTGCAATTTAAAGCCATAGGCAGCGCCATAGGCCTCAACAATGTGTTTATAATGGTGAATTTTTGGCCTTCAGCCATCGACACCCCACACTATGGCTTAGCTTAATGGACTCGCATACTTTATATAATGGAGCAACACATATACATATACAACTTGTTGTACAGATGGAAACTAGTTCGAACAATAAAACAGTGAAAAAAGCAAAACCCAAGCGGTTGAGAAAGATGAACGGAGCCACATAGGAACTGCGCACGCATTACCTATTGGTTCTTAAGCATACTACCTAAATTGATGAATATAGACACTAGAGGAACATGGCATACGAAATTGAACTGTGTATTTGCTTTGTTCTCTTGAGTTCCACCTTTTTTCAGTGAACTCAATGTGTTGTACTTGTTTTACTTTTTTACGAATTCAGTCTGTCATGCTCTAAATTATTTAGCAAATGCTATGATTCTATCATGCTACCTAAGATTACATTATAGTTGCTCCAATTACTATAGGTCAACTGATATTATACCATATATAATAATCCTTTTTACCACACTTCCTGTCCTTCTGTTGCTGGAAATATAAATAGAATACAAAATTCCATCTAGCATTATTAGCAATACGATAAAGGTGTCTTTTATTAGGACGTTTTTTTCTCTCATATTGCAAAAAGAAATATTTACTAGTTGGTTATCCTTTCATACTTTTTATGTTCACAATTTTACGGCACACTTCTTAATATATATAATATAAACACAGACAAACAAGAGTCTTAGGGTGTGTTTGGTAACACAAATAAGCTAGCTTATAGCTTATATGAGCTTATAAGCTTGTTTAAAAAAATTAGAAGTGTTTGGTAACAAGCTTTTTATACTAGCTTATAGCTTTTTTTCAGATGCTATTTCAAGTAGCGTTTGAGCTTATAGCTTATAGCTTTTTACACTTTATTCCATTTTTACCCTTTAATTTAATAACTACCCACTCTAAAAAAAAACTACCCACTATCAATTATGTAATTTTATATTGAATAATGCTAGCAACACACTCTTTAACAAACACACTCCAACACACTCTCTTTTATTGGTTGAAATTCACATGGGTCCCATAAAAAAATGTGGACCCATATAATTTTTATGGGACACATATAAATTTTAACCAATAGAAGAGAGTGTATTAGAGTGTGTTTATTATTGGAGTGTGTTGCTAGCACTCCTCTTTTATATTTAATAACCACTTTAAAAGCTAATTTTACCAAACACTTTAATTTCAATAAGCTAGCTTTTCAACTATCAGCTATAAGCTAGCTTTTCAGCTATCAGCTAGCTTATAGCTTATTTTTACCAAACAGACCCTTAACAAACAAGGAAAAATAACACGTGAAATTCTATTGAAAGTAGAAATAGAAAATCACTTTCTCTCCTATACCAATCACCCACAATAAGAAGAAAAAAAATTGAAAAAAATTGAAAAAAAAAAAAGAAAGAAAAAGAAAACCCATTTAAATCTTATAAACATATTATTAAACCAACTTTCATTGATAATTGGTTTTTGAGCACATATCCATGAGTATTAACTCAAGTTTCTCAACCTAAAGACCAATTTGACTGATGGAGGTGTTTTGATGGAGGGTTTTGGAGGGGAGGGAGGGCTAACTATTCTCTTTTATTTGTTGTATATCACTCGTGTTTTTTTGCTATAAAATAAATGACGTTCTTGTTTTAGTTTTTCTTTGCGATCACTGTGTATGTTTTAGTTGTTCTTCTATCACGTTGGTTATATATATTACTAATAAAGTATTTTGTAGAAGTATGTCGAATTTTTTTTAATGAGTTAGATGGATCGAGATCAAGAAATTACTATCAATAGATGGTTTAATTTGCTTCGATGAATTGTCCGTAGCTCAATTCATGTGTGCTATATTTTTTAACGGAACTCGTGTGCTTCTGTTTATTGTTAGGGTACCCTTATTGTTATGTTCAGATGTCAAATAAGAAAATTCACATATGTAAGTACAAAGAAAAACCATAGAATTGTGAACAACAGAAAACTGGTAGTCTGGAAAACTCAACCAGCGATTCAAGAAACTACTTAGCATGCTACTAAGCCTTTGGGATCGGACGTGGCAGGATAGCGAAAAAAACCGCACGGATCGGACGTGGCGGGATAGCGAAAAAACGCATGGATCGAGTGGGTATGGCAAGTTATTTGCGTGTGATTTGTTTCTTAATTTGGGCCAGTTTTTAGCCATATAAATTATTATTTTTTAAAAATAAATTGATGCAGTTCGGGTCGAGTTTTGGAAAAAAAAAAAACAGGTTTCAAATTTCAAATAGCAATAGAAAGTAGAAACAACACCTTCCATATTCCTCACATGTTCTCTATTCAGACTCGGCCAAAACAAAACCTCTATTGCAAACGACTGTGACGCCGCCTCCTCCCTATTCCCTTCGATTCTCAGTTTCTTGCGTGTGGTTGTTATTTGTTAACTTATTGTTATGAACTTAATTTAATATTGTGATTTAGAGGTTATTTCCTTCATCTACGATCATTATTATGCGTATGTAAGTATACTTTTTCCCTAATGGTAGAATCTTACTATCCATGCAACGATCAGAATATTTCAAACCCTCCCGATCTTGGTAGAATCTCAGTTTTCACAATATTGATTCACCCTTTTATCCATCCATTTATGATGGTCACAAACTTCCATTTTAATTATAATTAACCAGTGTTATCAAATATCAGCCATGGCAGATATCAACGACGGTTTTTGGGCTCTCCACCATGGCCAATATTGGCCGATATTGCGGGATTTTACGCCATACCCTAATATGATGGCGCCAAATGGCGGCTGGTATGGCGGAATTTTGGCTCCCCATCACGCCATCAACAACACGATAATTAATACATATAAGTTAGCAACATGTCAATTACTACCAAGCAATCAATAAGAAATCGAAAACAAATATACAACAATCTCATCAGTCTTCTACCCTAGGGTTGGAATAGTGTGGACTTACTTTGATATGCAATAGCAATAACTGAAATAGAGACCTCAGTTACAACATTTTGATCTACAAGTAATTCTGAAAACAAAAACAAAAAAATAAAAAATCAGCTTTGTGTGTATATTTACTCAGACAATATAAAACATAATTAGAATGCATAAAATCTTACCGGTGAATGAGGAACTCTTGAATTCCAAGTAAATCAACAAACCTGTACAAAAGAGAAGAAAGAAATGATTAACAAATAGTAATAATAGTGTTATGTAGAAGTAAACAACTTTGAAGTTTCAATAACCCGTCATAAATTTATTTGCAACTCTTCTCATATCATGATTCACCCGGAAGTCAGTGGGATCACGAGTTGGAGCATGGTATCACATGATCCTGTGATTCAAGAACTACTTAGCATGCTACAATGCCTTTGGGATCGGACGTGGCGGGATAGCGAAAAAAATCGTAGTTGTATTGCGAGTTAGTTGTCTGTGATTTTTTTCTTAATTTGGGCAAGTTTTTAGCCAATAAATTATTTTTAAAAAATTGAAGCAGTTCGAGTGGAGTTTTGGAAGAAAAAAACAGGTTTCAATTTCAAATAGCAATAGAAACAACACCTTCCATATTTCTCACATGTTCTATGTTCAGACTCAGCCAAAACGAAACCTCTATTGCAAACGACTGTGACGCCGCCTCTCTCACCCTTCTCTGCGAGTGACTGCCACGGCTATAATACCCCAAATCGATTGTCTAGAATATCAACAGAGACATACATAATTTAATTTGGATACATTAAAATTACAAGAGTAATTCGTCTGAATTTACATGGTAACACCAGAACCATTAATAATTCAAATACATAAAGCGGAGAAATTGCTACATGAATTCAAATAGCTCAGTCCATAAAAATAAGGAAGGAAATAAACTAATAGGAGTGCATCAATGAACTCGTACACAACTCCGTTCGGCAACTTCCTTCTTACCCTTATCTTGATCGACCTGTTTATCTGAAAAATAAAAGGGAGTGGGTTGAGACGAAAGCCTTAGTGAGTTCCACCTACACCTAGGGTGTTAGTGGTAAAAAGGATTTTCCTGTCAGTTGATCAGTCACATAGATATATGTATTATTTTGTAATCACTTCAATTCAATGTAATAAAATGTGTCACACACTTATAAATCTTGGTTCGTTTTATTACCCAAACGACCTGAGGTGAGTAGTCTCAGACGCCGGCGTGTCCGGCCAATTGTAAGTATGACAATTGGACGCGGAAATTACCTCACATGTTAATTAAATTACCATGTGGATTCCTATAATTCGAAATCCAACCAACGCGATCGACTATAATATGAAGCTCGTGTGGTGCCTCAAGGACCATGTACAAATGTAATTATAATCAGCACATAATAATGTATGCACCAGAATTCAAGTATTTTGATCAACTGTTAACTTGTTATTAAATTAATTTCTATGGGCTAATTGGGAAATTACTAAGTAAACTCCTTATCCCTAATTGTAGTTTGCAATTGCCTTAGTCTTGTTATTGATAGTTTATACTAAACTATCACTTGGGGTACCTAACGAATTTAAGTTGCAAAACTAGTGGTGTTTATTCTAATTTAGTCTCCTAACAATTAATTAGGGGATAGATAAACTATATTTTCTTAGTCCTAATTATCAACCTAAGTGCCTTATTATTGATCTAATCTAGTCAAATGCTAAGACCATTATTCCATAACAGCCCCAGGCATAATGACGCACTTAGAATCATTTTAAGGCCATTACAATAACAGCGCAATCATGGAATTAAGTTACTATGCATCCCAAAATCATACTACATTACTATGCTATGATCATAGAGAGAAAAAGGGGAATTTCTAGTTTTCTCATCAAGTGATAATTTTCATGATTTGTACCCAAATATTAATTCCAATGAGCCCTAATTTGTATGACCATAATTTACCATTTAGGAAAAGGCAAGGGAAACTAATTGTGGTGGGTTCTATCTAAAGGAACTCACCTGTGATTTTCCAGCAGCTCCAATCTATTTCATACACTCAGATGTATCCGCGTAGCTTGAGCATGAAAAACCCGCAGTCAACATTCAGAAATTTTCCAGCATCAGGATCTCAGCTTCAAATGCAAATTCTGACCTCATTACTAACCCAAAACCTATGAAGCGGGTACTTAAACTGACGGGAAATTCGTCTAGATTCTGGAAATTCAGCAACCATTCAAATCTGGGTTATAGGGTGAAAGTTATGACGAAAATACTAGTGACAGGTCCATACGGATTTTTACATAAATTTTCTTCCAATACTTGAAATATTCAACTCAAAGTAAAATACATGAACAAAGGTTTCAAGAGTGAAAAGAGTTCTGAAATTGAGGAAAATAAGACCTCAACAAAAGGGGTTTTAGAGTTCAACCAATTAGAAGGAAATAGGGAGAAAGTGAGTTTGTTATTTTTACCTTAGTTCCACCATAGCACATATGATTACGAGAAGCAAGAAATTGGTACATGCAAGAGAAGAATTTGAGGGTTTTGGGTGGTAAATGAAAATGGGTTGAAGGTAAGTGTTGTTGTTGCTGTACTGCGTGTAGGGTAGGGAGAGAGTTTGTTGAATTTCTACTTGCATGTTAATTTCATGGTAAATGGGTTTGGAATAGATAGATTGATGATGATGGTGAACTGGTCGTGAGAGGAAATAGGGAAGAAGGGGATGAGTTTGTCTGATTTTTGAGTTGAAGAAATGAAACAAGGTATAGGAATTGGGGTCAATTGCACCTTATATACCCTTCTTAGTTAAAACTTAAAAGTTGTGATTTAGAGGTTATTTCCTTCATCTACGATCATTTTTATGCACACGTAAGTATACTTTTTCCCTAATGATAGGATCTTACTATCCATGCAACGATCCTCGAGTTACAATATTTCAACCCCTCTCGATCTTAGTCGAATCTCAATTTTCAAAATATTGATTCACCCTTTTATTCATCCATTTATGATGGTCAACTTCCACTTTAATTATAATTAACCAGTGTTGTCAAATATCAGCCATGGAAGATATCAACGACAGTTTTTGGGCTCTCCACCATGGCCAATATTGGCCGATATTGCGGGATTTTTCGCCATATCCCAATATGATGGCGCCAAATGCAGCTGGTATGACGGAATTTTGGCTCCCATCACGCCATCAACAATAATTAATACATATAAGTTAGCAACGTGTCAATTATTACCAAGCAATCAGTAAGAAATCGAAAACAAATATACAACAATCTCATCAGTCTTCTACCCTAGGGTTGGAATAGTGTGAACTTACTTTGATATGCAATCACAATAACTGAAATAGAGACCTCAGTTACAAAATTTTGATCTACAACCAATTGTGAAAACAAAATAAATAAATAAATCAGCTTTATATAAGTATGTATATTTACTCATACAATATAAAACATAAGAAAAATGCATAAAATCTTACCAATGAATTAGAAACTCTTCAATTCCAAGTAAATCAGCAATCTTGTACAAAAGAGAAGAAAGAAATGATTAAGAAAATGAGATCTATAGATATAATAATGTTATGACAAAGTAAACAACTTTGAAGAATCAATAACTAACTATGATTTAGCGCGTAATCGCGGTGCGTTACCTTTTGAGGAGCGGCTATGGCGGCCGCAAATCGTGTTGTAATCGCATCGTCGGGAGGACTACGGGAGAGGAGGAGGAAAATCCGACGAGCAAGTCCGACTTGGTTTTCCGGCCAGCTAGGTTCAGTGCGAGAGTCTAGTTAAATGAAGAAGTGGATTGGGCTTATGGGTCTCAACCTCCTCACATTCAACCTCACATCTTTTGTTGCTCTTCGCCATTGACATTGTTCACATTAAAAAAATATTGTCGGAAGATATCTCTCGATAAGATTTACACAACAAAAAGATATCTTTAGATGGATGAAGAAATATGTGCGGGCCTACTTATCTCACAATAAAACACTGAAAATCCCCGACCTCAGCACATCCAACCATCTTCTATTATTTTATTATTGATTATTGATTATTGTTCATCGTCTCTGCGTTGTTCACATTAGAAAAAAATACTACTAACAAATATATTTTTGGTAAGATTTATTCTATCGGAAGATATATCACGACAAACTAGAGAACATGGGGGATTCTGATCTATTTAGGGGGAGAAGAAAAGCAATTATCTCTTCTATTTGCACCATATTCACGTGTAAAGAATCATATTTGACTGATTTTTTTTACTTAAAATCAAGAGGTTACTTTGTATTTAAACATTTTTAGATTTAAACTTCATTTTTTTACGGGTTTATTGATTATGTTCGGATGGAGATATTTTAGATTTAGTTATGTCTGCTTCATTTGTCAATCATTGGATATTTGTTGTGGCATGTACCGATCACCATAATCAATGTGGTTTATATAAAGTTAAGTGTTATATTTGTGTCAGGAGCGCTATGGGGGAGGGGAAGGAAATTCCGACGAGCAAGTCTGGCTCGGTTTTCCGGCCAGCTAGGTTCAGTGCGAGAAACTTTGATTGATATGACAACGCGGTAGGGGCTTATGAGCCTAATCAAACGAAGAAATGGATTGGGTTTATGGGTCTCAACCTCGTCACATACAACCTCACATCTTCTTTGCCACTCGCATTGTTCACATTAAAAAAATATTATCGGAAGATATTTTTCGATAAGATTTACACTACTGAAAGATATCTTCAGATGGATGAAGAAATATGTGTGGGCCTACTTATCTCATAATAAAACATTGAAAATCCCGATCTCGGTGCATCCAAACATCTTCTATTATTTTATTATTGATTATTGATGGTTGTTCATCGTCTCTGCATTGTTCACATTAGAAAAATACTACTAACAGTTATATATTTTGGTAAGATTTATCGGAAGATATCTTCCGATTAACTGGAGAACATGGGGGATTCTGATCAATTTAGGGGAAAAGAAAAGCTATTATCTCTTCTATTTGCATCATATTTACGTGTAAAGAATCATACTAGACTGATTTTTTTACTATAAATCAATAGGTTACTTTGTATTTAAACATTTTTAGATTTAAACTTCATTTTTTTACGGTTTATTGCTTATGTTCGGATGAAGATAGTTTTAGATTTGTTCAGAATTGGTTTGTGCAGATAGTTACATCATGTAGTTATTGAGATGATTATCATGTTGGACGACATGTTTCATTTGTCACACGAACAATTGTCATATCTCTCTTTAGCGTTGTTAGCAATACTATAGAGATGCCTTTTATCAGGACTTTTTTCTCTCTCTCTCTCTCTCTCTCTCTCATATAGCAAAAAAAGAAAATTTACTATTTGGTTATCCTTTCATACTTTTTATGTTCACAATTTTGCCACACACTTCTTAATATATATATATATAATATAAACATAGACAAACAAGAGTCTTAACAAACTAGGAAAAATAACACATGAAATTCTGTTGAAAGTAGAAATAGAAAATCACTTTCTCTCCTATACCAATCCCCCACAATAAGAAAAAAAATATTAAAAAAAAATGAAAAAAAAAACCCATTTAAATCTTATAAACATATTATTAAACTAGCTTTAATTGATAATTGGTTTTTGAGCCAAAGGAATATCACCACCACCATCTTCACCAACATCAACATTGTCATTAGCACATCGACCTAAAACAACACTATCAAACAATTTTCTCTTAGGTTTAGCCTCTTGAAGCATCAACACAACATCTCTCATTGAAGGTCTATCAGCTGGATTTCGACTTGTACATAGCAATGCAATTCTAAGTATTTGTATCATTTCTTCTCTTACTGTGCTACACCCTGCCGCTGCATTCTTGTCCAATATACCTTCAATTCCATCTTTGGTCTTTATTTTGGACCTAACCCAATCCACAATACTGTTTCCATCACCAAATTCTTGATCCACTGATCGTTTTCCACTTAAAATTTCCATTAACACCACTCCATAGCTGTAAATGTCACTCTTTTCATCAACTTGGAGTGTATAAGCATATTCTGCAAAATATCAATCAATAAACTTTATTATCAATATTGTTATTTGAAACAACTTGGTTTTAATTTTTTACATTTTTAGTTTTGTCCCAAAACTTTAATCTTCTTAAGAAACCAATACGCATTTAGTGATACTTTATCATTTGTATCCTTACTATTACTAACGGTAGGGTAAAAATGACTTTACTTATCATTTCTTAATCTTCGTGCAAAACTCAAAAAAATTAAAGTTTTGGGACGGATGGAGTATCTAAATTCTTCACTATTAAAACAAAACGTCCGGCTTTACAATTATAAGACCAAACCTAAGTGATTACTAGCATTAAAAGTCATTCCACTTAGTTTACTTTAATGAATTAACTAAAATGCAAGGTCAACATCCTCATGATTCAAAGTAGTTGTGATAATTGACAATATTCTTAGTGGGTCCCTTTAAATATTTGAAGATGATGGACAAAAAAAAGCAACTCATGAAAGTGAAAAATAAAAGGTCCATGCGCAATAGTACACCTACCCATACACCGAATTTTGTCACAAAATATTTGAAGATGATGTACACATAAATTGATTGTAAAAAAAGTACACAAAAATTGGATTGGATGACATATATGTTGTAGAATTTAAAAGAAAGTAAGCATAGCAATTTATACCACAACATATGGTAAAAGACAGTATAATGAAAATTTACATAGACATCCGATGAGAAACCACCATCATGTCATATAAGTAGTTTCAAAATAACCACATATAAATGATGTGATATGGCAGAAAAATAAAACATTATTAATTGTTTGTATAACATATTATTTTACTTTGTAATCTCCAAAATTTTAATGTCTTTGCAACTTACATAAATTGTGTCAAAATTACTGATGATATATGTCTACTAAACGGTTGCTAAAATTTCTCTATCATTGATCATGTGACTACATGCATATCTAAGCCATACACTTTCATTCCAAAATCAACCACATTTCACACTCACTTTATATATCATGAATCATCTATATACTCCTAAGATAGGATAAGATAATAGTGCACACAATGTAGATGAAATAACAATAAAGGAACATTTTTTGGTAAATAAATAAAAAAAAGAAAGAATAAAGAACAAGAATATGATGCTGACCTGGAGCAATGTAACCATAAGATCCAGCAATAACAGACATAGATTCATCAGTTTGAATCAACTTAGCAACACCAAAATCAGCAACTCTAGCTTCCATCTCACCGTCCAATAAAATATTACTAGGTTTAAGATCTCTATGGACAACCACAGGATCACAATCATGATGAAGATAACAAATTCCATGTGCCACACCCAATGCTATCTTATACCTAGTATACCAATCACAAATTACCATATTACCCCCTTTATTCTTTGCATGCAACAAATCATCAAGGTTACCATTGACCATATACTCATATAACAACATCGTACATTCCCTGTTACTGCAACATCCTAACAATCTCACTATGTTCCTGTGTCTCACATTTCCCAATACGTCAACTTCTGCTAACACTCCTCTCCTCCGTCGGATTATATTACTTTCCTTTTGTTTACACCAGAGTTTTTTAACGGCTATGATTTCGCCACCTGGCATTTCTGCTTTATAAACTGTTCCAGCGGACCCCATTCCTAATATCTTATCCGATCTTGACACACACTCGAGAACATCATCCGCCGTGAAGTTTAACCGTTGAAACGCCGTTAACTTCCACGGTCCGATTTCACAGTTAGTTTCGTTACCGTTAAATCGCCGGTTATAGTTTGCATGAAAGCAACGTGTACCGGCGACGAGAACGAAAAGACCGATTCCGAACGCCGCCGCGATTATCCAAACGATTGCGCCGGCGGTTTTCTTTGGCTGTTGACGGTGAGCTTCGAGTTCGTTTTCTCCGGTGGCGGCGGCGCAGGGTTTGGCTAAAAGATGACCGCAGAGGTTTTCGTTGCCGGAGTAGGAAGAAGGATGAAGGCTCTCGAAGACGCCGGAGGAAGGAATTGGACCGGTTAAGAAATTGAAACTGACGTTGAAATTCGTGAGAGTGGAACAGTTGTTGAACCTTGAAGGAATGATTCCGGTGAGTGAGTTTTGTGAGAGATCAACGTCGGTGATTGAAGGTAGAATTGCAATTTCCCAAGGTATGATTCCGGTGAGATTGTTTCTACTTAGATTTAACAGAATCAGTAATTCGCAATCACGGATATTCCAAGGAATGTTACCGTTGATGAAATTCCCTTGCAGTTCGATTGTGTAAATCTTTTTGCAACCAATGAAATTGGGAATTTGACCGGTGATTTTCGAAAATGAAGCTGAGAAAATCTGTAGATTACTTGAATTCCAAATGTTGCTTGGTAATTCGCTTTCGAAAGAGTTTCCGGAAATGTTTAAATATTGAAGGTTTCCAAATTCTTGAGGAATTTCACCGTTGAAATTGTTGTTGCTTAGGTCAAGGTAGGTTAAATTAGGAAGCATGGTAAGTGTTTGTGGAATTGACCCATTGAGATTGTTGTTTTGGATACGAACTCTGGTTAGTGAGGTGCAGTTGGTTAGAGATAATGGAAGATTATTGGTGAATTTGTTGTTGAAAAGATTGAACTTAACAAGATTGTTTCCTTTACAAATGTTCACAGGGATTGGACCTTGAAGTGAGTTTGTGGAAACATCGAGTCGTTGGAGTAACCCGTTGGAGCCGAGTTTTGGTGGTAGTGTGCCAGTGAGTGAGTTGTTGAAAATCTGGAAAATGTTGAGTTTTGGAAGCTCACCAATTCCTTGTGGAATTTCACCATTCAACTTGTTATCCATGAGCCTCAAATCTTCCAGTTTCTTCAGCATTGTTATTTCGGGTGGAATTGAGCCTGTGAGTTCATTTTCTGATAAATCAATAGCTTTTAGGGATTTCAAATTTCCTATGCTTGATGGGATTTTGCCACTTAAGGGATTCTTGAAAAGAAGCAATGTTTCAAGTATGGTTAAGTTTCCTAATTCAGGAATCAGTTGACCTGAAATGTTGGCTGATGAGATGTCTAAGTAAGTGAGATTAGACAACAATGTTAATTCAACCGGTATTGTCCCGGAAAATGTGTTGTATCCAATTTCCAAGTGTTGTAGCTCTGATAATAGGCCTAATTGAGGAGGTAGTGAACCTTCCAATGCATTACCAGATAATTGTAGGAATTTGAGTCTTTTAAAAGTGCCATAACTTGGTGGGATGCTCCCACTAAAGTAGCTTCCACCAAGGTTGAGCTGCTCTAGAAATGGAAGTTTGATTAGTTCTTCAGGAAGAGGACCTGTGAAGTTGTTGCTGTAAGCATTGAAGATTCTTAAGAATCTTAGCTTTGCAATTCCAGGTGGGAAAGTTGAGCTGAAGGAGTTATGGCTGATGTCTAGTGTTCTAAGTCCAATGAGTTGGAAAATTCCTGTTTGGAAAGTTCCATTGAAGTCATTTCCACTTATGTTCAAGTGGATTAAGGTGGTTAAGTAGCGGATTTGAGGTGGAATTGTGCCTGAAAGGTTGAGGTTAGAGAGGTTTAGGGAAGTGATTTGTGTTGTTTTTGGGTGACAAGTGATGCCTCTCCAAGAACACCAAATTGGGTCTTGGTGGTAATTAGAGTTTGAGAAAGTAGGGGGAAAATTAGAAGAGTTGATTTTCCAGTCATTGAGATGATTGAGAGGGTCAATGATGGAGGATTTTATTGAGAGGAGAGTGATGAGTTGAAAGGGTAGAGTAGTTGTGACAGAGGAAACTAGTGGCAATTGTGCTTGGCAAAGGAAGGAGAATGTGATGAGAAAGAAAAGTAAAGGTTTCATTGTTTTGGAATGGTGGGAATTGTGAATGAGAAGAAGGTGGTGTTCAATGAGGTAAATTTAAGGGTAAGAAGGTTTTGATGAGGAAGGTAATCACTTTTTTGGAGTGCTATGTGCAGAGAGAGTTTCATCATGATAATTTGCTTAGGTGGGTTTTTTTGTTGGTGAACATGAATGAGAGAGAGAGGGAGTTTGAGAGAGAATGAGAAAAACTCTAGTTTTTTTCACCTTCTATACTCATGGATGGCTCCATCCACCTACACATTCTCTTACTTTTTTCTTACATCAGTATTATACTTTTGTCTGATATATCTCTATTCATTTCATACTTTTAATTGTCTTGAAATTCTTTTTACCTTTTCTTTTTTTACACTACTTTTCATCATTCCCTTGTTTTTCCTTTATCTTTGGCTACAAATTGATTAAAATGTGTGTATAACAGTGACATTTAAATTTAATGTCTCTCACAGGATCCAAGAAAGCCATCTAAATTTCCCACCATTTCCCCTCAAACCACTATTTAAAAATCAACCCATTTTCTTTTCCTTTAATATACTATATATCCTTTAATTGATTCCTCTATTTTTTGCAAATATATAATGAGACTTCTATTTTTGTTCTTTATTTTTTTCTCCTTTTTCCTTTATGGTGATATTTTGGGGATTTGGCACTCTCTTTATTCTTTTATTTTATTCCTTGGCGCCAGCATGGAGATTCAGCCATTCAGGCAGGTATGAAACCTTGTCTTAAGCAAAAGTATGGACCACATATATTCTAAATTGATACTTAATACCAATATGTCTGCATAATCCCAATCAAGAAATGCAGTGTCCATACATGTATATTGTATACCAATAATACAAATCATTCAACTATAAATTTTAATGACAAGATTTTGGGACACATTTTGGGTGATCATTAGATCCTTATATATTTGGACGTATTGGAATTTGGATGCAATAGAAAAATACCCTTACCTAATTTTTTGAATTTTAATAAACAGATGAAAATCTTAAACAATGACAAGCAACAAGTTGGTCCTATAGCCCAATCTCTTTCGTGTACTTATAATTGGTTTTTACAAATTGGTGCAAAAGTAAAGCATTTCCCATTGGTAAAAAAAATACACCAGGGTCCAAAATAAATTTCACTGCCTTCTTTTTTTTATATGATTAATTGTCCTTATTTTATATGGTATAGAAATGCCACTTTATTCATACATACTCCCGTTAGTCTCAAATATAAGTAAAAATTATTTTTTAAAATTCATTGAATGATCTATATTTGGTCTAAAATATAGACCAAATACATAAATCATTCAATGAGCCTAGAAGGAAAATCTTTGCTTATATTTGAGATCGGAAGGAGTATATAGGATATACTTGTTGCATATTTGAATTTACAGCAGTAATTTTTGCAGAAATACAATTGACAGTCTCAATTGGTTTAGAGGACTCCAATGAAATTGAGTATCAGGCCAAGTGTCAGGGACTTTCTTTGTCGTTTTGAATCTGTCCAGGGACTGAATTGGGGTGTAGTGAGTGTCTGTATTCTTCTTCCCTTTCTGTATTTTTTCCGTGCAGGTTGGAGGTTATAGTTTTGATGGCTTGTTTTGGCTGCCAGCATTGTGCAGTAGGGTGTGGCATGAAGGCACTAAACTTGTGTCTCTGCCTCATATTCTGGTGCTTATCAAGCTGCTTAATGGAGAGTGTATGTTTTTTTGGCTTAGTCTAGTGCATGTTGCCCAACTTTCTAAATTTTTATTTACCGAAGAAAATACACTTTGAATTTCAACAAAATCGCGATAACACTTTGATTTTGTTAAACTCACCATCAATCAAAATATGTACTTAATTCATGTTTAGAATCATTATGAGTTTGACGAAATAAAAGTTGCACTGGAATTTTGTTGAAGCTTAAATGCATATTTATTTTTTATTTTGTCAAAATCATGATTATGCATTATGTTTATTTTATACACACTTCAATCCAAACATTTCATGTATATAATAAATAAAATAAAATTTACAGATGTGGACTCTAATGTCAAAAAACTCTATCCAAGTCAAAATTTAACTTTTCACTGCTATCATATTTTATCCACCGGAATGGTTATGGAATCCATGTAGTACAAACAATGTTCATTTTTTTGGGAATAGGATTTCCTGCAGTAAATGTTTCACGCTGTTTTACGCTGTTTTAAACAAGGACCGTCCGATCTAATCTGAATGGTTCAGATTGATTTGGACTGATTTTGTATAGATTCAATATGAACCGACCGATCTGAAATGGACGGATGAGATCTAAAACAGCGTGTAACTTTGTGAAAAACAGACCCAAAAAGAAAATAGTAAGAAAAACAGTTCAGTTGACTGTTTTGTACTTACCTTCAAATTTTTAAATACTATACAATAGAAAGAAGATTCCTTCTGTCAAAAAATAAAAGGAAGAAAATTTCTTAAACATCCATTTTTTATCTATAGGAATCTAACGAGTGTTGGTAGAATTGGTAGAATATACTTAACACTATTTTATATTTTTTATAAAGTAAATTTAGGATGAATGAGTGATGCTTCGGGTCTAAGATAGAAAAAAATTTCAAATTCAAATAACATTTATAAAGAGAACACAATATTTTATATTTAGATATACCTTGTTATGGGTCAACAATAAAAAAATATTAAAAGGAAATATTGGTCAAAATAAGTAATATTTTCTTAACTATTTTTTTAACTATGTTATGCATCATGACTAATTTTTATTGGAATATTTTTGTTTGCTCAAGATTTTTATTGGAATATTATTGAATATAAAAGGTATTTTTTTTTTGTTTTTATCTCCTAATTTATTTGTTTAAGGTACTCATCAAGTACTTTTTCACGTATAAGGATCTCTTCATTTTTATTTACTTCTAAATTCTCACATCTCCCTTAATATATACTCCAGTTTTGAAATCTTTTGATGTGTAGACTGTAGACAGAATAATTAGAATTATGGTAATTGAGAAAACAAGTCCATTTCTGTTTGTCATTTACACCAACCATAAGGTGTCATAATAAATAATTGGTTATGGTTTTGTAGAATTAATCTTAACAAATAATTTTGCTTTAAAAGAAATAAAATTCTAAGCAAAGAAAAAACAACTTACCTGAATTGGCGCTGTTGTTTGAAATTTAAGAATATATGATATGATATGATGATTTTATCAATCAATTTATTTCAAGAGTTTAATTGTTATGCACCGTCGGTGTAATTTTTTTTTGCACATATATCCAATGACGCGTTGTCACATCATTTAATGAATGTGACACATCATGTGTTTTTAATTACCATACATGATGTGTCGATATATTATTTGACGCATGTGCAAAATAACTTTAGACTGACGGTGCATATAAATTAAATTCTTATTTCAAAGCAGTTTTGTGAAAAAAATGTTATACGATGATGATTTTCAATATAGTTGTTGATGTTTTTTTTTTTTTTTTGAAATTAGTTAATGATGCTTAACTATAACCAATTAGTACTATAATACCGAATATGCCTAAATTTGTCCTCTTGTTAGCACCGTTTTGACCTCTCTAAATTAAAGCAATACTATGATGATCAATAACAACTTTGTATCATTAGTGTTGTTAAAGTATATATTAAGATATGAATAAAGCTTCAAGCACAATCATCCCAATCCCAATTTGTCACGAACAAGTGCATGCTGCCATCCAACATCTTTTTCTTCCTCTAAATTTTATGTTCCATTATCTTTATTGTCATGCTATATAGCTTGATGTTATCAATTTGTTGAGTTTTATAATTGCCATATTAACAACATACTATATACGTACTAGTTTGTCAATTTTACTTAATAAACTAATGTAACTATGCACGCAATTAGTCTCGTGAACATAGTTCAATAGGAAGGAATGTTACATTTTATATATATAGTCAGAATTCGAACTCAAAATCTCTCACTTATTTACATGATATTTAATAAACTAGTGTAACTAGGCACGCAACTATGAATGTTATTCCTTTAAAGTGATTGAGATTTATTCAATGAGTTGACCATTTTAGACATATGTTTTTTCATATTTATCGGTTAGTGATCAACTCTAAATTTTTAGTTTGTTCTTCAGGTCCTTATTATAAATAAAAAAAATAAACAAATCACTTTAAGTTCATTGAATAATTTACGTGGTCTATAAACAATACACTAATTAGTTTATTATACAGACCAAATAGATCAATTATTCTATAAACTTAAAAAAAAAATTTATTTCTTATAATAAAAACTAGAGAGTACAAATTATTATCGTGTAAACTATTGTCATCTTTAGTGGAGTAAGATATCCATGCTAGTTCTCATCTTCTATGTAATAGTTCATGAGTATGACAAATTAAGTACAAAGGTGAGTATGTACAAAGATACTTAGACATCCAATTATAAGTTGATATTTGAAAAGAGAAGTGGGAACAATGCATGCTCATATACCTAAAGAGGGGGACACTACTTCTCATGGTGTATAGAGTGGGGATTATTCCTTCCAGTGTGGCTCATGTGACCTCCTTTTAGAGGCAAGATGTATTAGGTGTGAGAGATGTATCAATAGACAAGATTTTTTTAGGGTAAATGAAGTGCATGTCTAACCAATATTTAAGAGAAAAAGGAGATCAAATTAAGTTGGAAGTTTAAATCTCTTAAAAGTTACTTGCAACATACCAATAAATATTAATAAGAAAAGAAAAATAAAATAAGATTGGAGTTCATAACCGAAACTCAATTTAAGAAAAAAAGAGAGAATAAAATTTAGAAACATTCTTAGTATATGTGCTATAACCACCGTCAGTTCTTGTAGCTTGTTGAATAATCAAATTTTTCTTTTGAAATCTTAGATTAATATTTAGTAAAGTCGAGTTCTATGTTCTTAGTAGGTGTTACAAGCCATTAGATTTAATCTAATGGTGATAAATTTGTGTAGTATGTATGAGGTTCTGTGTTCGATTCTTTAGAGAAATGTCGTTTGCATTTCTCGGTAGTTACTCAATTAGACAACTGTCCTTTTGATCCACAAACTTAAAATTTTGAAAGATATTTGCATTGTGAACAAGATTGGTCAGAATAACCTCAACTTCACTCATCAAAAATGGTTTCAAAATGATCACCAGTAGAATGAGTGTATATATATATGTTTAACTTCACTTTTAAATGAGTCAAAATTGATTTTAGAGATAGTGTGTTAGACACAACATACACACATATGAAATTACTTTAAATTAGATCATTTTCTCAAATATTACTAATGTCAAGTATGGCCGTCAAGTATTTGTCTCTATAGTTCAATGCTAGTGATTCATTGTTTTATTTTATTAGACATTGGAGTTATGACATTTTTTTTTTCTTTTTGAAACAGGAGTTAGGACATTTTGAAACTTGAAAAATGAGTAGTAAGAAGATACAGTTAAATGACCAAAATAGACACTACAGAAAGTAATGTTGAGACAAGCACATGACACAGTATCATACTCCTAGAGTGACCACGCCACATCCAACAGTACCAGAATTTGGGACCCTTTTAGGACACTAGTCTTGTGGTGAGTGCTCTTGTGGGCACTACATCTTCTTTATTTTGTCTCCCTCATACCCTTCACACTTTATATCAATATGTGTCTGTTTTTCAATCAAATATTCATACTTATATTTTTGTCTTTTTTTTTTTTTGTGTGTAGCATGTCAAAATTAACTTGGTATCACATTAATATTGTAGTTATTCATTATGATCAGTATTCTCTAATACAAGAGTTGGTAGAGGCAATTAAACTTAAACATATGTCTTTTGATGTGGTTTCTTCCTAAAGGCCTAGCATCAGGTTGTATATGAATAGGTGAAATATCCAATGCTTGCTTAGATAAATATGTCACTTTTATAAGCAAAAAATTACTTTTTAGGTTTATTGAAAAATTAATATATCTAGTTGTCCAGGTTCATTCAATGGTTTCCGTAATTTTCTTTTCTCTCTCTTTCTTTTTATTTAACTAAGCACATCCGGCCCTTAAGAAAAGTTTGTTATCCATTTGAGACACAACGCTCGAGAGACTAGTATTTACAATTAAGTGCAGAGGATATCCAATTTACGCAAAAAAAAAAAAATACAATACTGGGCATAGGCCTCCTTGTTATAAAATAAATACTTCCAGAAAATAAAATAAAATACAATAGAAAACGAATTTTCGAGACACGCTTAACTAATCAATAGAAAGCAGTTTGATTTTGCTCCCAATTCAGGAACTAAATCAGTATATCATGATTATATATGACCCTCTCATTCAACATGACTCATGGTGATGACAAAACGTAAGTACTAGGGTCTAAGGCAATATAAAATGCATACATACAGCATATAACAAAAAATACCACGTTAATAATTCACAATTAAAAATTACATTAGTCTCGTCCATAAATCTTAACTCAACTATATAAGAGAGTAATAAAAATATTAAATTGTTATGTCGGAGACCATAATCGAGACCTGAACTCTAGTCCCTACACTTTGTGTATGTAAGTTTTTAATAATTTATCATTTCATTTATCTACAAAAGAAAAAATTATAATAGCCTCTCATGAGTCACATTTATACAAATAAGTATATTTTAAATTCTAATTAATACTTCTGAATTCTACATATACTACATTAATATAGCTACGTACATTTTGACTAGCTTGTGAGCTTCTGCAATTTCTATTTGATTTAGATTTTATCTGAACTGTTTACACCTCTAACTATTGTAATTTGTAGTTAGTGTAGCCATAAAGTAAGAATTTTAAACTCATGATTATTAGATTAGATTTGAAATGCAATATTTTGAACTCGATCATGAGTACTCAATTTGAAATACATTTGAGTAGGCATGGTTTGAAAAAAAAAATGGCATGCCATAAAAATGGAGATGGATATGTCAATAAATAGTGCCAAATGCCAATTATTTTATCCAAAAAAATATGTGAAAGCCAATAGGTAAGAGCTTATATGATATGAGGTCTATACTCTAGTGCTATGTAGAAGCAAATGGTAAGTGTATTTATGAGCATAGAGTGGTAAAACTAGCATGCATGAGCATGACTGTACTTGGCCCTACCTTACATTTGGACTTGTCTCATGTGCCATGATGGTTATGTTGGCAAATAAATTAAAGCCCTTCCCCATCCCCACCCCTACCATGATTTCCTATCACTTTTTTTAATTAACTAGTAAATATTTAAATTGGCTTCACAAAAAAAAAAAGAGAAGTAAATATTCATATTGGCAATAATACTAATTTACTCACTAATAAGATAATAATTAAAATTAAACTTTTGACTAAAAAAGATGAGCATATTTTAGTGTCACAAATATAATTATTTCAAATTAAAAAAAAAAACTATAAAAAAGAAAAAAAAAATATTTTTATTCTAAAATTTAAATTTTCAAACTCTCTAAAAATGAATCATATTAATTATTTTTTTACACAAAATATTCGTTAAATTCTTTAGCATCTCAAATGCAGGTCAATTTTTTGTTTTTATTATAAATCTTAAATTAATTCTGAATAGAATTAAAATGATCCCTTTTTTTAAATGACTAAATAAGTGTCGGCGATTTTTTTTCTTCAATAGTTTAATTAGTTGGTAAAAATTCACTTTGAAGTGAATAATAATAGATAATAGTTTAGATTTATATTAGATAATAGTTTAGTCTTATATATTGTAAGAATAATTCATAAGGGTTGTCCATTTTAATGAAAACCCTAACCTTATTCCTTTGTATTTCTTCCTTGTCTTTGTTAACAAATAAGTACATAATACTAAGATTTAATCCACGATCCTCAATTCCTATATAATGTGACGTTTCTACCAATTGAATTATATTTAAGAAGATAATTATAAGTGGCGATTTTATTGGAAAGTAATTTAAATTTGTAGTCATTATCAAATTTTTAACTTGACTCACATGCTTTCTTTTCCTCTACAGTTCACTACCAAATTCAAACAAAATTCTCTACTCTTTCTATAACCACATGTAAAATAAAGACATAAATTAAAGACCTATCTGCATTTGATGAACAAAAGGTGTAAAATAAACTATATAACTCCACGGGAGGTAATCCACTCCCCTTATAAGTGGCACTGCAACAGTGTTCTGACATCAATGCCACGTTTTCCATTTTGTTAGTACACTTGATGTCAATCATATAGTTAGTTCAACATAACTTGTCAGAGAATATATACCGTGGAAAATGAAATACTAGTATACTAAAATGATTTCATAATAAATAAAAGTTTTTTTTAATGCTCATTATTTCATAAATTGGAAGAGAGAAAGGGATGTGTTAACTTCTCATAAACTCTCTCATTTAACTTCACAACTCGTAAGTGGATCTTGATAAATACTCTATTCGTATATATATATATATATATTTGTGCGAAATAGATTTTTAGCTGTATATTTTAACTATTTTTTCGTGCAATATTATATCAGAATTGTCCGATCTACAATATACAGTCGAGATTATTTTTTTAAAAAAATTATAACAACATTAATATGTACCGTTCGATTTATAATTAATGACTTAGATTGAAAATAGTGTAAAAATTGTGTGCTAAGCTACTGTAGTAAATTTTGATCACATGTTTGCGTAAGCATTTTGCTCTTATGGAACTTATATTTGAGACTATGGACCGATATAATTAGGAATGTCAATGAGTATTTATGGGACGAATAATATGATGTTTGTGTATGTTCTGTTGGACAAATATGATATTCGTATTCACCATATATACGTGCAAATAATTGGCTTAACTACACATTTTGGTCTCTTACATTTATTTTAGATTTTAATTTGGTCTCTTATGTTTAAAAAGTATCAATTTGGTCCTTACGTTTCCACCATTTGAATTAGTTAGTCTTTTCCGCTTGTTCAAAAAAAGTTAGTCTTTTCCGTTAGTTTTGTCACTAACATCGTTTCAACTATATACATGTGTCCAAGTGTCATGGTGTCTGTCCACATATACAAACTCTGTTCCACATGTGAGGGTTTGGGAGGGTTTCTTCTCTCTTTTTTGTTTTTTTTTAACCGTAGAAATGGAGGAAGAAGATGAACACACATTATAAGGAACATGTTGTTATAACTATCGAGTTTCCAACTATCTTATAATCATTAACATGTTGAAAAATGTTCCTTGCTGATGATTGATTTGCCAAAACTATAAGTCATATCCTGATGGTTCTTATATCCCGATGTTTCACTAAATTAGGTTTAAATGACTCAGTAAAATACATGTTCTGTTGTTTGCTTATCAAAAAAAAAAAAAACATGTTCTGTTTAGAGATTAACAAATTTTATCTCCAAGAACAATGATTGCGACTCTAATCAGTAAATGTTTCCTCAAATATAAGCACGTTAGACCATCTCCAATGGTGTAGTACCTATTAGGTACTCATGGTACTTATTAGGTACTACCATTGGAGCACAAAACATTTTTGTACCTAATAGGTACCACTTCTAATATAAGAACTCTCTCTCTCTTCTTTTTATGGGACCTACTTTATTTAATATATTCAAAAAAATTTAATTTGGCAATATTATTTTAAATTAAATTTCAAATTTTAATGATGTGGAGTTATTGATGGGACCATTTTAGAACTTTTTAAGAAATGCTCCATTGGAGGGGTTGAGTACCTATTAGGTACTATTATTAAAAAAATAATAAATTGATGATGTGTCTATGTGGGACCATTTAAGTACTCAAAAATGGAGTGCTCCATTGTGGATGCTCTTATCCGGTCTTAAATTCCCATGTATCACTTTATTTCTTTGAAGGTATGTTACGCCTTCGATCATATCCATGTCACAAAATTAAAACAATTAATTGACTAAAATAAATATATTGATATAAGAACCATCAGGATATGACTTATATAAATGAATAAATAAATAAATAAATAAATAAATAAATAAATAATACTTACTAGATTATCTTGGATGGATAGTGAGATGGCTCACAAAGTGATGGGTTTCTTTTGGAAACTTTCCACAGTTTATAGTTGTCCGAGACTTCTTGCAAAAATGTTGCGTAGTTTGGATTAAGATAGAGGGATGACAGGAAAACCCAAACTCGATAGATTCATCCGAACTCAAACCCGAGTCAACGGGCGAAACCCGACTTGACTGAGTTTGGATTTGAGTTTGGGTGGCACCCGAATACATGAGTGTGGGTTTGGGTAGTATCAAACTCACACCCGAAACTCATTCATCCACCCGTTTATATATTAACTTACCTATTTACTCCCTATGTATTTTGCTCCCTTTTAAGTTTTTGAATGTTGTACAGGTGCATGTTGTAGTGATGATAACATTTGATGAATTGTTTAGTTAAAAAAAAAAAACTATTTTGAAATTTACAAACTATATTACCAAATTATGCTACATTTTGCATTTTATCAAATATAGTTCGGGTCGGGTTTGAGTAGATAATCAATTATGCGTGTTCTTGTTACGGGTTTCGGGTTTGAGTGAAAAAACCCGAACCCATCGGGTGTGGGTGTGAGTTTCATTTTCACACCCGAACAATATTTGGGTTTGGGTGATACCCGAATATATGGGTGTGGATTTGGGTAGTACCAAACCCGCACCCATGGACACCCATTACCATGACCCCGATGACCAAATTTTGAAGCATTGATTAATTCAAGAAGAGTACATTTCGCTTGCTCGAACACCACATAATGATAGTTATTATTATTTGCATCATCGAAATACCTGACAATTTACCTATGATTAAGATATTTATAACTTTGAATATCCTTATGGAGAGAAGATCGCTAACGGTAGCCACCAATCCGAGATCCTGGAAGCTAAAGCTACTTTGGATTCCCAGTAGTTTGCCTTAAAAAGCATCCCAAAAGAGGATAGAGCCAAGACAGAGTTCGCGGCATATCGGCACCTTGAAGACCAAATCATTATTCGCTGCTATTCTTGCAAAAAGGAAGCCTAAATTCCCACAACATATTGATTTTCAAGAATGAGTGGGATGATGGCCTGCGGGCCAAGTTTTCCCACTTTTGTTGTTCTTGATTGCAACACAATGCTCTATCTAGTGCCGCTGGAACTCCCAGGTGGCAGACACCGGAACTCCCGGGTGGCAGTCAATGAGACATAGATTCAGACAAGTATGTGCTTGGACTCATTTTGTACTATTCTATGATTGAAAACCATCTGATATAAATGTTTGAATCGTTTGATTGCGATGGAAAGATAACTGTATTGATCCAACTACATGCAATAAGCTTGTTACACATTGATAGAAGATTAGTAGTGATTAATTAAATAATTATTAAGTAGTAGTTAATTGATTAATTGAAATATTAGTATGATATAGTATTTATATCATTAGTTGGATATTTATGTATTGAGTTGTTTAAATGGACTTTATGCCTCTAGGCCGATAATGGTTATTATATATGTGTAGTGTTCTCACACACTTGAGATCAACGAATGAAATGAATGTTTTTATCTTTCTTTATTGCATTTCTTTATCTTTTGCTTAGTTTAGCTTGAACTCTCTATCACACATGGTCGGGTAGCCGGCCAATTTACCGTAGGAGAGAAGATCGCTAATGGTAGCCACCAATCCGAGATCCTGGAAGCTAAAACTACTTTGGATTCAAAGCAGTTTGCCTTAAAAAGCATCCTAGAAGAGGATAGAGTCAAGACAGAGTTCGCGGCATATCGGCACCTTGTATACCAAACCATTATTCGCTGCTATTCATGCAAAAAGGAAGCCTAAATTCCCACAACATATTGATTTTCAAGAATGAGTAGGATGATGGCTTGAGGGCCAAGTTATCTCACTTTTGTTATTCTTGATTGCAACACAATGCTCCATCTAGTGGCGCTAGAACTCCTAGGTGGCAGACACCGGAACTCCCGGGTGGCAGTCAATGAGACATAGATTCAGACAAGTATGTGCTTGGACTCATTTTGTACTATTCTATGATTGGTGACCATCTGATAGAAATGTTTGAATCGTTTGATTGCGATGGAAAGATAACTGGTATTGATCCAACTACATGCAATAAGCTTGTTACACATTGATAGAAGATTAGTAGTGATTAATTAAATAATTATTAAGTAATAGTTAATTGATTAATTGAAATATTAGTATGATATAGTATTTATATTATTAGTTGGATATAGTATTTCATCTAAGTCTCTAAATGAAGTACCCATTTCTTTATTCTCATTTAGGGTACAGTTTCTTGCTCCTTTCTTGGCAAATGGCGTCCACACCTCCTTCTTGCACCACTAGTGATTCTCTCCTTCGTCAATTGCAGGTTCGTTCCTCACTTCAACGTTTTTAATTTCTTTATATTTATTTATTTATTTATTTTTATTATGAATTTTCAGTGGCGGAAATTACAAATTTTCATTGCACCCTTTGTTTTCCTTTTTAGCTCATTTACCGTAGGAGAGAAGATCGCTAACGGTAGCCACCAATCCGAGATCCTGGAAGCTAAAACTACTTTGGATTCAAAGCAATTTGCCTTAAAAAACATCTCATAAGAGGATAGAGTCAAGACAGAGTTCGCGGCATATCGGCACCTTGTAGACCAAACCATTATTCGCTGCTATTCTTGCAAAAAGGAAGCCTAAATTCCCACAACATATTGATTTTCAAGGATGAGTAGGATGATGGCCTGCGGGCCAAGTTATCTCACTTTTGTTGTTCTTGATTGCAGTGCAATGCTCCATCTAGTGGCGCCAGAACTCCTAGGCGGCAGATGCCGGAACTCCCGGGTGGCAGTCAATGAGACATAGATTCGGACAAGTATGTGCTTGGACTCATTTTGTACTATTCTATGATTGAAAACCATCTGATATAAATGTTTGAATCGTTTGATTGCGATGGAAAGATAACTGTATTGATCCAACTACATGCAATAAGCTTGTTACACATTGATAGAAGATTAGTAGTGATTCATTAAATAATTATTAAGTAGTAGTTAATTGATTAATTGAAATATTAGTATGATATAGTATTTATATTATTAGTTGGATATTTATGTATTGGGTTGTTTAAATGGACTTTATGCCTCTAGGCCGATAATGGTTATTATATATGTGTAGTGTTCTCACACACTTGAGATCAACGAATGAAATGAATGTTTTTATCTTTTATTTTTATTGTCATTCTTTATTGCATTTCTTTATCTTTTGCTTAGTTTAGCTTGAACTCTCTATCACACATGGTCGGGTAGCCGACCAATTTATCGTATGAGAGAAGATCGCTAACGGTAGCCACCAATCCGAGATCCTGGAAGCTAAAGTTACTTTGGATTCCAAGTAGTTTGCCTTAAAAAGCATCCCAAACGAGGATAGAGCCAAGACAGAGTTCGCGGCATATCGGCATCTTGAAGACCAAACCATTATTCGCTGCTATTCGTGCACAAAGGAAGCCTAAATTCCCACAACATATTGATTTTCGAGAACGAGTGGGATGATGGCATGCGAGGCAAGTGATCCCACTTTTGTTGTTCTTGATTATAACGCAATGCTCCATCTAGTGGCGCCAGAACTCCTATGTGGCAGATGCCGGAACTCCCGGGTGGCAGTCAATGAGACATAGATTCAGACAAGTATGTGCTTGGACTCATTTTGTACTATTCTATGATTGGAGACCTTCTAATGGAAATGTTTGAATCGTTTGATTGCGATGGAAAGATAACTGGTACTAATCCGACTACATGCAATAAGCTTGTTACACATTGATAGAAGATTAGTAGTGATTAATTAAATAATTATTAAGTAGTAGTTAATTGATTAATTGAAATATTAGTATGATATAGTATTTATATTATTAGTTGGATATTTATGTATTTGGTTGTTTAAATGGACTTTATGCCTCTAGGCCGGTAATGGTTATTATATATGTGTAGTGTTCTCACACACTTGAGATCAATGAATGAAATGAATCTTGTTATCTTTTATTTTTATAGATAATTGGTAATGATCCGACTACATGCAATAAGCTTGTTACTCATGGTCGGGTGCGTGTTTTAGAAACTAAACTTCTTCCAGAAGCTAGCTCTCTGGTCAAATAGTAAGTAAAGTTTATTCCGGCGAAAAGGTATATAATTTTTCACAATTACTTTTTTTTTTGTCTAGAATGTGAATTAAAGGTATATATATCGATATTTTAGTTTAAATTGATTGTTTGTTTGTTGCATAGGTCGAGTTTAGAGACACTACGATTGGATCATCCAATCTTATGGAGTAACTTCAAGAGAGGATGCTTTATATGTGAAAAGCATAACTGGTTGAATGAATCGAAAAGTTCCCATCTATATACATATTTGGATATTACCAAAAGCAGAATTATCTTAAACAGCAGGGACTGGCGGAACTTGATCGATCAGAATATTTACAAGAAATATAAAGCAAATAAAAAAATCTAACAAATCAAGAAACTGTCGCTTCATCGGTCACATCTTTAATAAGTTTCATGCGCAATGTTATCGAGCATTTTGACAAATATAAAGCTGATTTTCAAGGGGCAAACAACATTGGCGACGCTTGTGATTACTTTTTTGTGCTATATCCTAATCTCATAATTGAATGCTTCAACTTTGTGAAAATGCATCTGTTGCAAGATGAAAGGTTCAAGGATTTTCTTTCTAATTAGTAATTGAGTGAGCTGCTGCGGTTAAAGATATAGTTAGTTAGTAATTAGGACGATTGGTTAGTAGTTTGTTGATGCCTATATATAGGATTAGTTAGTAGTTTTTTTTTCCTGAGAGAATTAAATTTTCTCACTGTTCATTTTCTTTCTCAATTCATTTTCTCCTCTTTTGGTTTCGATTTGGTTTTGCGTTTCTCATGATTCCAATTTTCTTGTTCGAATTCTTGATTGAACCAAATTTCTATTATTGTTCAAGATTCTTTCTCAGAGTTACATCATAAAATTCTTCAAGTTTGATTCTCTAAGATCTGTTGTGATTGATCGATCTTTACATATTTTGATTTCTTGTTCGAATTCGAGTTAGTTACACTCAAGGTTTAGCGTTTCATTGTAATTTATTGATTTCACTCTGAATCGCCGTTTTTGAGTCATCATCTCAGATTCGAAACACATCTTCTTTACAGCTTGAGTTTGCGATTATGTTTTTATCGCAATTTTTGGTTTGCGTCAATATCCCCAAATTTAGGCCATTAATTCTAATAATATTCATGGTTTAATATATTTTAAACATCATAATATACAACCTAATAATGTAGATTCATTCAGATAGATTAACTATTCATATTTTCTTAATTAAATTTAAAAATGAATATTTTCTAAATAGCAAAGATTAAAAAGATCACTAAATATGGACAACACAATGTTGTTTAATCAAAAACATTGAACGATACATTCGTTTAACACGTTGAAAAAAACCCAAAAAAGAAAGAGGTACTAATGTTACTGCATGCTAGTAAATTAATGTCTAGAATGTGACATGTTATGGTATATACCATGTTTCCTAGAAAAGATGAACATCTCAATTCAAATTGTAAAAAAATTAAAAATAAACATCTCAATTCACATTAATAGTTACTACATTTGGTCTCGGTTATGAGTTATGACTAAATACAAAACTTAATTTTATGCTTATTATTGTGATTCTATGATAGAGTGAAAGTAGTTATTAAAAATGGAAATGTGAAAGGCATATCATTATCATTAAATAGAGTGTAAGTAGTTAAATTAGTTTATATTCAAAATCACAAAAGGAGTACAACTTTATGTGAAAGATTTTTGTTTTTGATTTCGGTCCATATTTATTTCATTTTACTCTCCTCTCCTCTCTTCTATAAAAAATTGAATTGAAGAAAATATGCGGTGAAGAGCAAGTTGGACAATCTCAATTTAGTATTTTGAATTTGATTTATGTATAGTCTCAACATTACATGATTCTCTTTCTAGACAGAGAAAAATGATCGTGTAGTGCGCTATCACGTAATCACACTATTCAATCACAAACGAATGATCCATATTTTAATTTTATATTTTAAATCTATTAGTTAATTGATTAATTGAAATAATTGATTAATTGTTGTAGTCTCAACATTACATGATTCTCTTCTTAGACAGAGAAAAATGATCGTGCAGTGTGCAATCACGTAATCACACTATTTAATCACAAACGAATGATCCATATTTTAATTTTATATTTTAAATCTATTTGCAAAGTTAAAATGTGAACCATCCGATTGAATTCTAACTACTAAAATTACATGATTATGTAAGTTTGTAATTATTCCTAACATAAGAAATTCATGCCCCATATGTAGAAAGGAAGTGAAAGATAAGGCTACCTATGAGAGGCAACAAAGAAGGCCCAAAGTCGAAAAAGTAATTTTTTTTTGTCTTCCTATCAATTTTTCCCACGCCTTATAAAATTACTAAAATATCCTTTGTCAGCTACTTAAATAGCAGACATTATAAAAATGAAATATTTGGAGAAAAAAAATCCTCCTCTACATGTCCGCTAAGAAGCGCAAAAAGAGGTTTAAACAAAACGGAGTGTGTTATGGAAATAGTTACATAAATTGAATATATATAGAGGTCCACAAAAGAATGATGAAAAATTTGAAACCTATACTTGATAGGAATATGAGGTGGGTGGTAAAAGTAAAGACTTGATGGGAATGGGTCCATCCACATAGTCCCACTTACATTCTTTTTGCAGAGAGAATAAGCATTTCAATCCTTAATTAGTCTTTGACTTAAAATAGTTGTTTTATCCCTTCACTTTCTAACATTTTTTTTGTTTTTATTTTTGAGTTTGCATTATAGTAATGTTTTATAATGAAAGTGGAGAACAAAATTATGAGAGTATGAAGAAGAGTAAAGTAAGAGCATGTGACATGCTTTTCCTATAAGTCAAGAAGAATTTATCAAATCACTTAAATTAAACTCAAGTTTATTATTGCTATATATACCCCTTCGGGAAAGTGTGTTCCACTCTTTAAATTCAATCATACACAACTATTATCATATTAACGAATTACATGAAAATTTCAATTTCTCTAATGAATTCAACCTTCTTTTTTATTTAAAGAATCTAATGAATTTTACTTGATGGCCAAAGCTGAATTTTTCCCTTCAGAATTTTTAATTCCTAAGAAGAAATATATTAATTACTTTTATTCTTCATCAATTAAAAAAAGTGTAATGTACTAGGACTATAAAGTCTACAATAATGTCTTGTAAATACAATTCAATTAGTAGTTGCAAAGTTAACCCTATAAAATTTGCATATAAAGTGAGGATTGTCTATGCATATAAACTTATATTTAGATCATTTTATATCTAATGTGAAACTCTTAATTAACACACTCCTCATTTTCCCCCTGTTCAAAGCAATTGAGCATGATGTGATAAATAATGGGTTGTCCGATAGTGGAAATCTAAAAGAGACTTTGATATTATCTTAGAATTTTTTTGGATAGGCCTAATTCAATTGTAAGGTAAAGATCATCTCTACTTGTAAATTCATATTCAAACCATATCGAATTCAATGTTACTCTTTACAAGTAATGAGCAAATTCAACCATTAGTGTTCTTTGAAAAAATTATCTTTAATTATTTATGTAATAACTTTATATGTTTGCAAAAAATAAAAGTAAACCAACTTTCTAGAAATGGACAATAAATAAAATCTAAACAATAATTGAGCTCAAATGGTTAATGAGTTCTTCCTATAACGGATCATTCAGGAGAGTCTGAGTTCGATTCTTGGTAAAATAATTATTTACAACCTGCACTTACTTCGCAGCTGAACTCTAGATTAACGAGCCCATTAATTCCTTTGAGAACCAGAAGGTTAATAACCCAAAAAAACCTATTAATTTAAAAAGGGCATATATCTATGAATAATTGTTTTTCAAACAAGACTCATATTAATGGCAAAACTAGTACTTAGTTTTTTTATCATAGTTTCTCATAAATAAAACCTATGTGAAGTTATAATTACAACTTAGAAATAAATTTAAATTAGCGCAAAATATTGAACGAAATAAAGGCTTGATAGATAGTTATGCATGCCTATATGAGCTTCCTTCCTTAGCCACCACCGACTTACCTCGAAATAATTTTGAGAAAATGTGAAAAAACTAACAAAAAAAAAACAAAAAGAAGGGTCACATTGAAAAGGATGGAAGCAACATCCTACTAATTAACAAATAATATAAAACAAAAGAAAGAAAGAGACTCTTGTTTTTCACTAGCTAATTAGCGACAAATTTGTAATATCATGTAAAATAGACTAAACTTGTGTTGGTAACGTAGAAAAAATGTTGAAAGAATGGATAATTAATAGATGTGGATATTATAAATCCATGTGATCAAAGAGTCTTAGTGATAAGGAATTTGAAACCTAAAAGCATTGGTTGTTGGTGATCCTTTTTGAGAATTTAATTAAAAGCTAGTTAATCTAGAGAATTTAAGATTATAGGGTCCCAATAATAATAATAATCATTACATGTCATGTTTTATCATACTCCATGGTGTTTGTTGAAAAAAGATACTTTAACACAAGATATGATATGTCAACAAAAAACATACAAGACATGAAATGAGAGAGCACCCGTTAATTAGTTCATTGCAAAGAATAGGAAGCAAATAATTTAGACCTTCTAAAGTAATAGGACAAAAAATTTGTAAAGGAAACATAGTTTGTATGGGAGCTTTTTTTATTTAAAATATATAAATACATTTTACTCTAAATATAACTCTTTTTTTTTTGTCTAACCATCCTATTTTTAGAGATGAAATTTTGATAATATGAAATTCGATCGAGAGATAAATAAAGTCTAATTAGTAATTGTTTTAGTCAATATTCGAATTAAATATTCTAAATACAAGTTTGACATGATAAGTAGACTAGTGTAAAGTTTTCAATTCAACACAAAAGCTATTTTAATTTTTTTTAAAAATCACTTGAAGACAACCAATTTTGCTTGAAACCAAACACCATAGTTTTCACTACAATCACCTTTTAACCGGGTTATGAAATTAATTCTAATATGATATATAAAACACAAACTTAATCAATGTCATACATATATATTTATTTGGCACATTTACTAAAATATATTTTCAAGATAAAGTTCATGAATAGGAACCAAAAGTTTAGTTATCTTTTTCTCTATGCTTGATTTAAATCTTCAATATGTTTGTATATTCCTTGAACATATTTACAAGAGATAACCATGCAATGCAATGCAATGCAATGCTGCAATATAAAGCAAAAGACCAAAAAGTGTGTGAAATCCATCAAGGAATCCAACCTCTTAAGCAAAAAACTCAACAAATGAAATCATTTTGTTTTAGAAGATGGAATACACTTTTTTTATGCACACTCTTAATTGGATACTCGTCTAAAATCATCATAGTCTAGATTTTAATCATAAGCTTCCTATTTTTCTTCTTTTTTTCCTTTTTCAACTTTTTTTAAAAATCTTTCAAAGAATATAATTACCATTGTTGGTCATTTCTAGTGATATTGGAGGCCAACCAACATACTCGTGGCAATATGAATCATCACTATTGTTTTGCTTTTTGTCCATTGGTTTTGACTTTTTGACATTTCTGCCACACCAACAAGACAATAGTGCCTCATAAATCTTATAACATTTTCATGATTTATTTTTCTTCAATGTTTTCATTAGTAATTTTTAAAGCATTAGTAATAAATTTCATCTTATTTATTAGAAAGCAACCAACCTTTTTCATATTTTTCATATCTTGTCTATTAAATTGCAAGTTTTTTTTAGTAAACTCAACTCATATTATTAATCAAATAACGTTCAATATAAGGAACAACAAAATCAACAATACGAAAACTAGTCCATAAAATGTCCACCCTCAAAAGAGAATGAGCGACCGATTTTTTTTGTCTGCTAACAAACTTGACATCAAAGTTTTAAAAAAATGATAAATCATGTTGAACTCAGTTGAATAGCTCAACCAAGGTTTGGTAATCACTTTCAAACAAAACACAAATGACCACTTGCATTGCCTCAAGGAGCGTTGTTGCCTCGCCCTTCAATAACTGATAATTGAACAAAAATTGTCTCCTTGTTGTAGCCAATAGGAACTGGACAGATTGATCTCTAAAATAGCTTGCAAACATTATTGTAATGTAGCTGCCTCATCAACGAAAAAAACGGCATCAACATTGCATTTGATCCATCCTGCACGTCGCTTCTCCCACTTTGACGATGCCGGATCAGCTCTCGGCTTGCTGCATCATATCATTGTGGCGTATATATCATCTTGCTTTCTGTCCCAATGTTTCTCATCACATTGATGTCAAACCTCAGAATCTGTTCAATGAGGACCCTCTATCCTCTTGATCAATATAATGTTCAGTTACATCTAAATAACTTATAACTTATTTTATTCTGTCCATTACGAAGAATCTTATTACAGTTGGTTAATTTGTAAAGGATAATTGTATCAATTTTGAATTTCATCCATAGTCAAATCTCATGATGGTTACAAAGGGATCCTAACACTATTCAATTAATATGTCGAGACATTTTCAATGTAAAATGATCGTATAGTTTATATATTTTGGTTCCACAATATAAATATATGAAATTTCCACCACCTTTAGCAATGAACAATTTTCGTTGGAAAAGTTTGTAGAGCATACAAGGTGGACCACATTTAAAAATAAAAATAATTTTTGAAAGATAATTAAAAATAATAGTTTATTTGTGGACCACATTATATTTGAGTTTTTATTTGACAAATTAATCAATTATAAAATATTTAAAAATATAAAAAACTTAAAATATGAAATATCTTTGCACCAATTTCTCTAATCATTAAAATTATTAAATGGACTGTATGCGTGACCTATTAGTATTATTAGTTCAGCAACTCCATTTAAGTCTTAACTGTTCTGACTTAACTTTTTTTTTTTTTTTTATATATATAAAATGGAAGGACTAAGGTAATAAGAAAGTTACATAGCAACTAGTTTGAATACAGTAGTTCCACCTACATCCGATATAAATAAATTACAAATCTGAGTCAAACAAGACTCGTGAAAAATCATAGAATCACCCAAACTACATCCAATACTCGCAATATCATCTATACACACAAATTTGCCTCCCGTATGACGAATATGCACTTGCACTTTACAATCTAACTGCAAAAGTCTCCAAATTTTATGACTAAAACTACATCCTCCAAATTGTACTCCCTTCTACTTTTATGTACATAATTTATCTCTTTCACATTTTTCATGAATTGTCCTCTAATAGTAGAGGCAAATACTTTTAGTTTTAGTTTTGGTCTTATAGAGACTAAATGGAGGATACCCAAACTCTTACAGTATATTACCATTCATCATTAAAGAAGGGTATACATCAGCACATTAGGTATACAAGTTCCATCTTTTGAGGAGGTCTTGCATCCTCTATATTCCACTGTTTCTGTTAACAGTTATACCCATGTTATGTTATCAGTAAGTTCTATTAATCCGTTGATGTGACCCTCGTTATAATCGAAGTATGTTGTACAGAAGTACGTTGTACAGATTCGATAATAACGAGAATAATTAAGGGTGAATGAATATTCATTCACTCATCATTTGATGCTTTTTTGCCTTCTCTGGTTACTTATAACAGAATAGTAAAACATAAAAACAACTGTCAATTTATTGAAAGTCCCATACTAGATGAGAAAACAGGAATGAATACTCAAAATACTGTGAATTCTTCTTACTTAAAATTTTACAACACCAGCAGGATCAAAACTAAAACCTAAAATAGATGTTTTACTTTATATACTGGTAGTACACATTATTTAAGTCCCTGAAATGAATAAAAGATTACAGGACATTCATCCGAGCCTCCGTAAAAATCGCAAAATAATATAGCAGTAATATTTTAATGCAGTAGACCCAGCACCAGAGAATTATTAGCTTTGACAAATGGATCATCACTCTTGTGGCACCTCAAATCTTGTTGGAGTGTCAATTCCCATCATACAGCAAAGCCCCGATATCAAAATTATTAACAAAACTATGCTCTGTATTATCACAAAAGCAATTTCATCAGGACATCATAAATGTTGTAATATTCCCACAATGCTCAGAAGATGCTATTTTTAAACAGGAAAATAAATCATAAAAGACAGCCTCCTACTCGTGTGATCCACACGAAGCCAAATGTCAGACAGAGATGCAAATGATAATGGAAAGCTGTTATTGCTGTCTTGCGCATATCGAATGTAAGAGCTGATCTCGACATTTGATCGTATCGGGATGATTAATTTTATTAGATTTCAGAAAAGTCAATTTGTGTTTATGGTCAATACAGTCTAAAATCAACATTCCTTCTAATTTCAGGCTTACTGAAGCTTAGTTGCACCAAAATAAATTCACTTCTGAAGTTCTAAAATTAAACTATAATCCATACCATCAGAAAGGATAAATCCTAAGCAAGCAAAGATAACTTAGGTAGATCCTTGGAGAAAGTAAATAATTATATCAGCAAAGTCACACAAAATGAGTTGAAGTAACATCGGACATTAATGGAAGGTGTTGGTCATTGTAGATAATATCATTATCTTTTATTATGAATTTGAGTTATAAATTTATAATCATATCTGAGTTACAACAATCCTCTGGTTTTAGGTTTGTCTCATGTCTAACATGTGTTAATACGACATGTATAAGACACCACATTTAGGTGTCAAATTTAAAATAATTTTTTTCTTGCTCTAATATAGCTCTGACATGGAGCAACACCTATTTTATGTAGTAAACTGAGCACATTTTTAGTAATTTTGATGCAGTAAATTGTAACTTGTTTTTGGATATTTATTCTATAATTTTTGTTTTGTTGTTGAATTTAGCTTCTAGCTTTGAACTTCACCGTTTTCTATTTATTTATAAATGATGTTCATATATTATTTTGTTTAAATAGTTCAAATGCAGGGTTCTCCAAAAAGTCCAAGCAACACTTATACCATTTCAATGTTGTGAAAATCGAGAATCTGCACAAGACGGGAGGGGGTTGAAAGATCTTACCTCGAGGATCTAGCACAAATTGTAAGATCCTACTAATAGGGAAAAACTATACTTATAATTATAGTTATACACACCTATGCATAAAAATTATATTAGTTGAAGAAAATTCTAAATCAAAACATCAAATTAAGCTCATAACCAATTACACAAGAAAATAACTGTATGAACTCTCAAGAAACAGAGGAGAGGAACCACAGGCAACTCGCAAGAAACAAAAGGAAGAGGGACGAGACCATGTTGCAATCGCCGAAGGAAGAATGAAGCGACGTCGCAAGCGGAAGAAGGTGTGAGAGACAGTCACAGAGAAGAAAGGGAGGGGTGTTGTCGTTTGGTCTCTGCACAAAGCAACTCGCAAGAAACAAAGGGAAGAAGGACGAGACCATGTTGCAATCGCCGAAGGAAGAATGAAGCGGCGACGCAAGCGGAGGAAGGTGTGAGAGACAGTCATAGAGAAGAAAGGGAGGGGCGTTGTCGTTTGGTCTCTGCACAAAGCAACTTGCGCGCGATGACGAAAGAAATGAATAATGTTACGTTTTTTATTTTATTTGAGTTCCCCCAATCCGACCCAGCTCATATTAAATTTCAAAAAGGATTTTCAGCTAGAATCACGCCCCAAATTAAGGATAAATCTGTCAGGACACCAACTCTCGATATCACAGTGGTGACCGAACCTACTCGCAAATGTACTAACATTGTGCCATTTGAGGATGAGCACATCAATATTCAATCCACAACATAGTCTGTCTATAGAAATTCATACAAGGTCTTCTTAAGTTTAGTGTTGTCAATAAATTTCCACATATCAGATGGAAAGACAGCAGTTCTACATGGAAAGATGCCACGCAATAGTGGCTAGAAGTTTTAACACAAACCAAATAAAAGAAAGTGCATAATTTGTAGGGGAGCAAGTGAGGATGCTGAGAATGTTCAAATATACTACGGGACAATATCTTTCATGCTTATATTGTATCATTAAAATTTGAGGGATTCAGCCAAAAATCTACGCAAGCATGCCAATGAAGTGTACTTGCAATACCAGAAAATTTAATCATGGAGAAGGAAAGGGAAAAACAGAAGAAAAAATGGAGCATTAAAAGAATAAAATAAAAGTGGTATAATTGTAACTATAATATATTTCAACAAGAACTCCAAAGTCATCAACTCACTGCACTTGTAAAAATGGGAAAAGAAACTTACCACAAAAAGTCCCTCCAAAAGCGATGATTTAAGCTGGCAGACTCCATCGCATGCTGTAGAATTGGTTGATACATTCCCTGTTGTACTTTCTGCTAGAAACCTTTGCAGTTCTCTGTAAGAAGGATACTGGATTGACCTCGAGATATCTGACACATAAAGAACTGCATATTTTGCCCCAGATTCCTCTACAGAGCTGATAAGCTCAGATAGAACTTCACCTAAAAATATACATGCATGAGAGTTTAGCAGATGGTAAGATTATGTCTGACAAAGCCCATAACTCTGAAGTAGATGTACCTTCAGATTGTGTTCTGTCAACATCTTTCGAAGCTTGAGACTGTCCATTGCAGAACACAACCAAATCTGTTTTCCCTTTGTGACTCTCTTCCATCCTCTTGGTCAAATAGGCCTGTAAAGTTAAAACCAACAATAAAGAGCATCACACCACCATTGCAAGAAAAGGGACTAAAATTCCATAATTGTTCATGTCACATTGATTACTTGAACTGAGCGTGAAGCTGGAGTTTCTTCATGATTTCCATTACCCATGGAGCAAGATCCAAGGAAAGCGACGTTGCCGATTCCTAAATCATCTCCACAGGCTTCAGCAAAGCCTGAAACCAATGAATCTTCCAAATTCACATCCTCCGATGCTGAAACATAAGGAAATGCCATGGAAGTGTTGGATCTAACAAAAGAGTCCTGTTCATGACAATGGAGAATGTCACAGTTAAAGTTCGAAAAATTTAGTATATCAGCGGTCCTGTAACAGGTTTACATAAAAAACTTAAGACTACATGTCACAATTCTCTCACCTTGAGCAAGTCTGAAAGAGCTGAGCTTGCATGCTTGTTCAAACTTAAATCTGAAGATTGTAACTGCAAGGGTAATAAAATGTAACATAGTTTATTAAAACAATGCAACTGCACTCGTTGACAGAAATCACAAGCAAACAACACTTGCAAAATGGAAAAAGTTGCAACACAAACTATCTATATAAACACTTGAACGATATTACCTCTCCACCCACAAATAGAAGTGCCAGATCGAGAGGATCCTGAGATTTCTTCCCTTTGCACTATCCAAAAAAATAAATTTTGAAAAAGGGAATTAAAAATACAACAGCAGACACAATTGTAGAAGAAACATAAACTGAATAAATACTAGCATATATATATAGAAAGCAAAATAGCAGGCCATTCTTCTTGATAAAGGTTGAGAAAAGGATGAAGAGAAGTGCGGAATACATAATAGGAAACTAGTGTTGTGGATATGTATAATACCAGAAAATTTGACCAGCCTGCTTCAGATAAAACAGACTTTGCTAGGTCTTTTGGAGAAATGACCTGATAATTAACAGACTCCTTCAATCCATTGTCTGAGACTCTGCAGAGGTCCAAAAAGATATAAACAATTTTCTGATTTGTTGAACAACATAATGTAAACATGAAACATGAAGCATCTAGCATATTAACACTGTTACCACTAAGCACAACAAGAACAAGATGAGGGTGTTGCATATTTTTCCATTTTAACCCTGTTTATCTTTTCTGGTTATCGGCTTCTTTTCATTCTAACCTGGTTTATGTTTTCAGATTATCTTCTGCTTTCATTCTCTACTTACTATACATCTTAAAAACCACCATAAATTATAGAATGAAACTTTGTTGAATAATCCATGAAACCTATCCCCAGCCTGACCATGTCTGTGATGAACGAAATGTGGTGCCAATCTGAAAAGAAACCTAAAACTGCTGATCTATTAGAATTACACTATTATTACTAAATCTCGGTAGATCAAGCCACGCACGCCGCGACTTCTACTATCATCTCCTAAACCTTGGAGAACCACAAAAAATTTGTATCTCCTAAATTAAAACAAATCTAGCGTTGCTAGCTATCTAATAATTCTAATTATTACTAGTGACGCAGACATGAATGAAACAGCATAAAGAGATTGATCAAGCCACACGACTTTTACTATCATCATCTCCTAAACCCTTGGAAAACCAGAAAACTTTTCTATCTCCTAAATTATAACAAATCTACTGTTTCTAGCTATATCTAACTTTAATTCTAACTACTCGCGACGCAGAGACATGAATCAAATGCCATAAAGAGATGAATTACAGGTTATAATGAGATGACCAAAGAAATGCGGGAACTGTGGAAGAGGGAATTGACAAAACTCCATTTGGAATGAAAATTGCAACAATCAAAGCAAGTATCGGCAACATCATCGTTCTAACTTCGCCCCTGAAACAACCAAATACAAATTAATTAATTAATCGAATAAACTTCAGATTGAGTTCAAAACTGAAAACAATTACTGTTGCAGATTTAAGAAAGGAATGAATTCGGATGAGATTTGAATGAAGAATTGAATCGAGAATGAAAACCTAATCGTAACTAACCTCTTAGATAGATAGATGATGAATTTGTTATTGTGAACGTAAAGCAGATTGCACACCTCACTCACCCTCGCTCGTTCGGTTGAGATCTCACGAAACTGCCCAGATTTTATTTCTCTATTTTTTTTTAATGTATTATTACGGGAATAATAATAGGATTATTTTTATTTTATATACTCCGTCTCATATACGTTTATTGGATAATTATGTAATTAGTTCCTGCTAAGGATATTCAAATGCAAACCAATTCATTATAAAAAAAAAAAAAAAATATGCAAACTAATCCAAATAAAAATTGATCTAAAAATATTGGAAATTGATTTTTTTTTTTTTTAATCTATTTGCGTATTCTTTTTATGAAAACAGTTGATTAGAATGGACTTTGGATTGATATTTTAAAACAAATCCAAATCAAATTAAACCGAATACATATATTTTAATATTTATTTATTAATATGATATATTATATTAACTTATTATTTGTTGGTTTTAAATTTTGTTAATAATTTTTTTTTGTCAAGTAACATAGTGGTTAGACTCTCACATATTTAAATTTGAAGAAATGTGAAATCTGGGATTCGAACCCCGGTCACTCCAATAATGTCTCTGGTACCTACCATTTGAGATACACTTATGAGACAAATTTTGTTAATACTACTTTCTACTATTAGTTTAATTTATTTTTGTTACTATTTCAAATGTTTAAAATATAACCGATAATTGTTATTCTAAAATATTAATTTTAATATATTACTGTATAGGTTATATTTTACATGTCAAGCTATTATTTTATATTGTTCTTATAATAATATTAATATTTAATAAAAAAAATACAATGTGTAATTTAGATATCCAAAAACCGATGCAAATTAAACCACATGAATTTATATCTGACTCTTTTTTTTTTATTTTTAAATATTATCATTCAAAACCGAACCATACCGCAAATAAATATATTTTTGGATCAAATGAATTTTTGCCTCAAAATTAATTCAAATCGAACCGTAAACACCTCTGGTTTCTGCAATTACACTACTTTTTTGTATTAATTTTTATATATATTTTGTTGAGTTTACTTTTTGGTACAATGAAAAACAAGAGCAAAAAAAGAAGAAAAAACGAAGGAAAAAAACTCAAATATAAGGGGAATCAACCACGGGTAACAAGATTCCTCATGTAATGGATAACTGTTTTTATTTCATCATGGGGAGTATTCTCAAAGCTTCCGCTTGATGTCATTGCTAGTACCGCACTTTGCTAGAAAATCCATGCTAACATTTCATCCTCCAAGAGAGTGACACAATTTTACCTCTCAATCCAAGTTCATTAGATCAAAGGATGTTGGTAATGACAGATGCAAAGCAATGATATTTGTTCAAAGGTTTATTTAGGAGATCGATGACACCATTCTAATCAGAATAACAAAGCCGAAATTTCTCGCGGGTCATAAACCATGATAAATAGCCATAATCTCTGCATAAGTGATATTAGATAGACCTAAGTAACTCCTTAACCAGACAACCTAGCTATCACCACCACGTCTAATTAGTCCTCCCACTCCAGTACGGCCAATCGGCCAGACTGGCCACAACAACTATCAACAATATTAAGGACACTGTTTTTTCATATTAGTCACTGTGTTTATTCAAGAGTGAGTGAGGATTTCTGGGGGACACAGTAAATTTCTTAAAGTGCTCAAATGTAATACTCAGAGGATTTTTGTGTTACCGGAGCCCATTTTTCTTGAAAACCAGAGGGTTAATAAAAAAAAAAAATCGTGTAAATGTGATATAGGAAAACTATCCTAGTTGTTGAGCCCAAAATAAAGGATACACTGCTCCGGTTCAAAATGAACATGAGATTTATGATCAGAGACTCTTATTTCTTCCAGAGCCTCAGCATACTTTGAGTTGAGTAGACTCATATAGTTAAACCTCTTCCTATACTTGTTTTTATAATTCACAAAACTTAGAATTCAAGACATTGTTTAAGAAAAGTCAAGCTCCTGTCCAATTAAACCAACATATGTTGAAAAAGCAATGTGGAAAAATCAATGGTCATCTCAACATCAAATATTATGACCATAAACACGATTTTCTGTCCCATGTACACGTAATGCGTCATGTCCTGTACACCTCACCATATACAACACTCAACTTTCAGAAAAATAGATAAATAGACAAAGCAAAAACTAAGAAGAATTCACTGTAATTTGTATTCATTAAGTTAAATTTACAAAAATTTGGAAGAAGTAGCATTATGCATGTACCAAAATTTATGTTGTCAGTTTGGGACATACTGTCCCCCAGGAGAAAACTAATTAGTAATTCCTCATCTTCAACTATCTGCAAAATAAAATAAAATACTTATTTATCATATCCAAGGATAAATCTTAAAGAAATCAGTTGTTTGAAAGGAACAAAACTCACCTCATAGCTAACTTGTGGAAGTCATCAGTCCGAGTGATCACGAAAGCGAATAATTTTCTTGATGAAAGGTTTTTCCCGACAGTAGCTAAAAGATCAAAACAAAAGTATGTTAACAAAAAAGAAAGTGAGAATAAACAATTATATTCAACAGAAATTCTTAGAATAAATGGAAATGAGTACATACATCACATATGATGACACACAGAAGCAAGCCAACCCAACAGAGAAATGGATCATAAATGTTGGCCAGAAATTATCTTGGTCCAAAAATACATTCTCAGAAATGAGAGTGATTACACTTGAAAGTAACAGAATAACCCATCCTGAAGGCAAGCAGCCACGAAAAGAAAACGAGGAAGATCCCTGTGGACAAAATAGAGCAAAATATCAAAGTCAGTATCAATATTTGCATCAAATTACGGTCAACCAAATCAAAGCCAGTTGTCATACCTTGAAATAATCCTTTATGAACATTGCAGAATATAAAATCCTCAAACTCATATCTTTAGTCAAGTGAAGGATCAAAACAAAACTTTTCATTCATAAATGATGTAAATTAAATGTGAGAATCAAAGGTTGAACTAATAGGATCTAATTAATATGCTCTTTTTTTTAAGAAGGGGTCTAATTAATATGCTAATTATGGTTGAACAAATAACCGCATTAGATTTCATCTGTTTAGACAGAAGTATCTAGGTTAGGACTCTGTTGGCATGCTAGTAATGTTACTTGTCTAGGCACTGTTGCACCTGGCATAATCTAGTAAATTATCAGTGGTAGCAGCAGATCATGCCATTGGCCAATCTCGCAACCATTTAAGTCAATGTGTCTACATATATTTCAGAACATAGAGATCATACAAATATTTAGTAAAGTCGGTGTTAAAAATGCAACACAACTTCCTACTCATTCCTCATCAGAAGAACAAAACCTCCACAATGCTAGACTTTTTTATTCCTTTAATTTTTTGCTATATGATTATGAGGGGGGATGCTAGTTGAGTTTTATTGATATTAAGATACACATAAATGCAATAATGTCAAAAAGAAAGTAGGAGTTTAATTCAGCATGTTAATAAAGATCTTAAAATAATAACTATGACAGTAAATACACTAACACAGAAGAGTTAACGCATTTCCTTTGCTATATTCTCAATTTCTTTCCCATGATCAAGGGCCTTTCTTTATATATTTTCCTTAATCTTGTGCATTTAGATCTTAATTTTCCTTTAACTTTCATTTGAACACTGGGTTACAAACAATAACGGATATGTTTCAGCATCCACATGGTTACCATAAATAAGGATGAAAAACAGTGAATAGCATAAAATAAGGAACTGACAGGATTGCTGCACAGGCAACCAGAAGGCAGAAAGGATACTGAGAGAATTTGCCATGATCAAGCCAACTGACCCATATAGCTTTATTAGTAGGACATTCAGAACGACAGAGATCAAAGAGAATACAAGTAATGAATCATTTGAACGCTTGAGTTGGCTCTCTGTTGCAACTGCATGCATAAAGGCTTCAGATGTTCCTGAAACGAGGAGGAACAGATGAAGAATTTAATCCACCGGGGTTAGCTAGTTATAAATAAGGGAATTAAACAAGTGCATAAGAGATGTTGGATGAAAACTTTCTTTTGCAATCTTCATTCTTTTTATTACTCAATACTGTTTTGCTCTAGGAATTATTTCCTACTCAAAAAAGGGATCTTAACACTAGGTCATCCTAGTTCCAACACTCTTCATAATGCAATCAAATTGTACAATGTTTATGTAAAAAAATATAAAAAAATAGAGGAAGTTTATGTAGCATGTTGTATTGGAAAGTCCCATAGATTACCCTTCCATCCCTCCACTGTTTATTTCTGATATTTTAAAGTGGTCCAGCAACATCAAATCTCGTGTTCTAGTTCCTTTGTTGTGCATACTGATAGCTTCACAAACTCTGTTGCTTGTCTCTCCAAGGTTCTGGATTCTGGTGCCACCAATTACCTCTTTGGTAATAAATCCTTATTCTCTACCCTTTCTACTCAGGGTTATTTACCAACAGCTACCCCCAAAAATGGTTCCCAAACACAGTCTAGCGGGAAAGGTAGTCAGGTACTGTCAATCCTCTTCCCTACTCCTCGCCTGCAAACTTCCAAGCTTTCCAAAAATCCCTAAAGATATGCATACCATGAAGTTCAGCACCCAACATTTTGAGCTCTGATATGACTGATAGCACTGGTATTGAGTCCCAAAAAGAATGGCTTTGGTATTGAGTCCCAAAAAGAATGACTTTGGTATTGAGTCCAACATCCCTTGCCGAGAATAGTCCAGTGGTGAGTATTTGTCAGGTTTTCAAGCACCTGCATTCCCAATCAAAACCACATCTCCTTCCCCTCATACGCATGCAAACGATTATTTATAACACTCCCTACCTGCCCCTTTGTTAGTTATTTTCTGTTACAGGGGCATTTCTACCCCTCCACACATACACTTTATTCTAACAGTACAAAATTATGTAGGTTTCCAAACAGCCATGCCAATCTTACCTATCCAGCTGCCTTCATTCTGTTGGTCATTGCTAATAATAGATGGAATATACTTAAAATTACACATTTTGCTGGCTAGTCTTCTGCTGTTACTTAACTATGAAGAATCATGAAAACAATAAAACTAACATTCGATGTACTAATTCCTACCTCATCTATATAATAAAGCCCCAAGAACTATTGTGTCCAAAAAACGAGTATATGCAGAATAAACACTTAGATGTTATGGTAATAACTCATAACCAATGATAAATGTCCTTAAGGAATAAAAATTTGAGCAGCAACAGACAAGGTGAATTACCATTCATTGCCAAAACAATGACATAAAAGCAATAATAGCGGAGGACAGTTGATGCTTCTCCATCACTCCATTTTTTTCCATACAACAATCTAATGAGGGAATAAGAATAACTTGGACCAAATGCCATGAAAACAACGCCTGCAAAGCACATAGCTGGATATTATACAGCAGAATATACAATTTAATGCATAGCATGTCCAAATTTCCTCCTATGTGGAAAATAACTAAGGCTATACACGCAACTCTTAATCACAGCAGCACAAGTAACTAAATTTGTGTATAAGAATGAACAGGCAGGCTATCTGGCTTTGATAGAGCCACAATACAGAATAGCTGTGACTTGTGACAAGAAAGACTATGTAATTATCTTTAATATAAATAAATTATTGATTCTTCAAAAAAAATCACAAACTAGATATTCAAAAATCGAACTACAAAACAGTCTAAGAATTTCATACCAGTAATTTTATGGTCTCAGAAGGCTTATCAATGCCTTAGACAGCATCCTCGTTGAGGGATCATTTAACACCATTGTTATTGTCTCTATTAAAATGTGTGTCAACATACTTACTAAGCAGACAACATATTCATTGGTTTTGCATAAAATTGTTCTTCCTTGGTACACGTAATACTTACCCTAAATAACTAAGGTCAATCTGTTACAAAACTTCATTCATGGTTACATCCATGTTTGTCTATATTATTTATTTTCCCTACAGGAAGAGTCACAGTCTCATAAATAGTAAGATTCGAGTTTCCTTTTTTTTTATTCATTAAAAGACATTCATATGGAGAAAAAAATACATAACTTAAGTTTGTTTACTACGAAAGATAAGAGAATAGTAACATACAACCAATATCATATCAGGCAGCGTATCAAATGGTTATGCAGTAATTTACATTGACTGGATCTGTTTATGTGACTTTCCAATCTTTACAGAACGATAAACATTCATACAAACCATGTTACATTTATTTCAAACAAGGAACACAGTTAACTTGTCGGTACTGAACAATAGGAAAACTAATAAATACTCATCCAGCACAAAATATGAAAAGACATACCAATCAACAAAACTAACTTGAGGGATTCTGTCAAGCAGTTTCCTAATTTCTTGTGTTTTCCTGGGTATTCTCCTGTCAGCCATTACAAAAACATCTTCAGTTTGTGAAATTGAAAACAATTTCACTATAGCTGTATGCCTAGCCAAAACAGTAAACTTTATGATTAAACATGAAAGAACTGAGCATATTAGAGCTAGAACAGAAACAAAACGACAACAACAACAACAACAACAACAACAACAACAACAACAACAATAACAATAACAATAATAATAATAATAATAATAATAATAATAATAATAATAATAATAATAATAATAATAATAATAATAATAATAATAATAATAATAATAATAATAAGGACAAAACTTACGTGCATTTCCATACATGCATTTCTTACTTTTCCACTCACAAAGAGGTGGTTATTTGTGTTTTTTCATTTTGAAAAAATAAAAGAAAATTATTTTTTAATAAAAAAAACTACCTCTTTGTGAGAGGAAAAGTAAGAAATGCATGTATGGAAATGCAGGTAAGTTTTGTCCTAATAATAATAATAAATTAATAATAATAATTGACGGAACTGGTACTCAATTAAACCTAACACACTCAGGTGAATGAGGAAGAGAGAAACAATAAACAAAAGGCATGTGCACACCAAAAGATATATGCATTATGATTTCTGAAGAAACAAAGAAAAGGAAGAAACAAGAGTGAAGTAGAAGTGATTAATAACTGAAAAGAGAGCAAAACATTAAGGTTTTAAGGTTCGGAAAAAGAAAAAGAGACAGAAATAGAACCTGAAGCAGACCTTGCAAATGCTGTATATGAACTTTCTTCAAATGGTAAAAAGACAAGTCTCACCACTAAGCTACCTGAAAGGTGGTATTTTTCAAAAAAGACAATCATGTTTAGACAACAAACATGTACAGCTTGATTATATGGTTATCAAACCACACACAGCACTATCTTCTCTAGCACAAATTATTCAAACCCTATACTGACCTAATTTATCTACGAGGCCATATACAGCTTGATTATATGGTGTATCAAACCACACAAGCACTATCTTCTCTCCTTCCTGAAGCACCAACTTTCGAAAGGATTGAAAGGTAAACAGCATACACATCTTGGACAGCTGCTGGTCAAATCCAATAACTTTTCCTTTTCTGCAAAAATTTGTTATTATAAACTGCACAGTGCACAATGATAACATGAAAGAGCAAACATCGAACAAAATAAAGTTCATAAATAATTGAGTTTCAACCATTCCTTGCAAAGCATATTCAATATATACATGAATTCAGTTATGATAAAATCACGTGTAGCACTGTACGAAGACATGCTAAGACAGGCATCAATCTGACATAACACAATAGACTAATACAGGTAAGTGTATTGTTAGGAATGGACTCAAAAATTAAGAAATTAAGAAATGACAATATGTTGCTATATTGAACTGAAACAGAGGAGATATCCGCTTACAATGGTTCTGAAATGAAGAAAATTAGTAATTAAAGGAAAATGGAATGGAGACTACTCCTTTCAAGATGGATTTAGCAGAAAAGGAAAAGAAAACTGAAATATACCCAGACAGAAGGACCAGCTCCTTACTCTCTACACCAAAACCATACCCAATATCTCAAAAAAAGGCCACTGCAATTATTCCTCCCCTATCTAATACCGCTCTCATGATTTGCCCAGATTCCCCATATTCTCTCTCTCTCTCTCTCTCTCTCTCTCTCTCCAATCCCTTCTTACATGCCCCTTTTCAGTTGTTATTCTTTTCTCAATATTCCTACATTTGTCACACACTTTTCCTCAATTTCATATGGTTGTAGGCCTGATTCATTGGACCCATTTTCATGCACAACAAGATAAATTACATAGACATGCAATTTAACATGGTTCAACCGACAGCCAACTAAAGGCTTACATCCACATACAAAACAGATAAAAAAACACAATGATCGATAAAGATTACGAGTAGATTCTAGCAAATATGATCCCTCTGTAATGACCTGAGAAGATCTAGCCTACTATATTCCATTATAAGCTTGTCAGACCACTGCTAGAAAAGTAATCATCGCAAAGTTAACGAGAGATATGCCAATATAATTCCTAAAATACAGTCCTTTCCTTGAGCTACTGCTGCCTAGTTCTAAATTTGTGAACAGTCTGACTTTTCTTTAAATTCCCTTCATCTTCTTCTGGAAGAGAAAATGATAAAAGTAACAGGTAACAATCATGTAGAGATATTTCTGTCAAAAACAAAATAACTATACCTGAATGGGAAAAGGTAAGAATATCTGAATTTCCGAAAAATAACCAGATAGCCCCAATAACCAAGAAATAAGCAAGCTCCATAAGCAGACTGTGACAGCGCAAATATGATTGATTTTTCCTGGAAATTCACCTCAGGAATCAGTTGCACTTACATGGAGATTACATAAAACTCTATTCGGTAGACTCTATTCGGTAGACTCTGAATTATAAATACATAAAAATCCAATGCACATTGCTAAACTAGTTCTTATAAAATGCCAGATAGGGAAATGAAACTAACAAATAGTTGTTTTTTTTATTAAATAGTGCAACAAGTTTTCAAAAATTAATGAAATAAATTACTTGAAAGAAGCAACACTGCTGCATATGGTCCATAATGCAAGAGTAAGGCACTAGAAGTTCCTTTTGCTTGGCCATTAAACTGCCAAGATTTGACAATTATAGAGTCAAAGGGCTAGAAACCATCGGTTTCAACAACTATGTAATACAAAAAGAAATTTTATTTAAATGTCTTTCAATTAGATTTTTTTTTATCCCAAATCATCAGCAAATAATCTATTTTTAGTTTTTCTTCTCTATTTCCTACAACATTCTCTTTATTTAATTACTCCTGGTCATTAGATTGCATGTTTATTCATCTGAACAACCTTCAGTTCATCAAGAATGTAATAAATGAATTATTTATACGAGCAAAAATGAGGATAATATTTGGTCTGATGGTCTCACTTTTAATAAATTAGAACAAATTGTCTCTAAACAAAGAGAGAAACTAAAGTAATTTGCAAAGGCGGTGGTAACTGGAAAAATAGAAATTAGTCCAATAAATCAACTTGTAATTAGTATGTGACAAGAATAGTAGCAAAAGCATTGACTGTGTCTGCTTAACGAGAAGGAAAGTAAAGACCAAAATATACAAAGCTCTTACCATTCCAGTTAGCTTGACAATTAAAAAGTACATTGTCAAGCACCGTGAGAAGGTAGCTACTGTCTCAACCAACAACCGTAATTCAAGCAAGACCAAGGTCTGAGAAAGAATATACAAAGGCTCGGCCAAAAGCTCCAAAATACAGGCACAACCTGGCATAACAAGTGAACTTTATTGATTAAAGATCACATTATATGACAACATGAAGATTTATTGATTAATGATCACCCATAAAAGTAGAAGAAAGGGCAAAGAGGTGACAATAAGTTTCATTTGATTACCATTGATCAAGACAGCTTGCCCATATGGACTAAAATAACTTATTTGTTGCCACCAGAAGACAAAAAGGCATGCTACAATGGTAACAAATATTCCAAGTGGGAGACTCATCCATGCTACTTTCATTAGCCTCCCGACATCTTCTTCAATTGAAGTACCATCACTATAATGTGAAAAATATTATACATTACAATGGAGCTCGTGCAAAAGCATAGGAAAATTGAATTTTAAAAAATAATGTAAGTTATAAACCTTTAATTTCAATAATCTGAGTATTTTAATAATTCATAATATAATCTGAATATTTTAATAATTCATAATATTCTAAGCCATCAATGAATTATAAAAACAACCAACAATTGAGGGCATTAATTTACATTTTCACTAGCTCTTTCAATATAATTATAGATATACATATATCATATAGCCAACAATTGAGTGACTCAATTCAGATTTTCAATACTCTTTCTACAACATTGAACAATTATATAGTTTATCTAAGGCATCTTAAAATAATAATTACTTGCCTATGATGCTATAGCTCTAAACCTGACACTAAACTCATTTATGCCATAAATGAGTAGTTCAAAAACATAGATCGGATAAGCATAACAAAGAGAACTAAAAGAACTAAAAATCCCTCATCATCAACCATGGAAGAAGCTCAATCACTAATGATGAGTAAAGCAAGAAAACCAATTTTAGAATACTAAGTAGAGAGAATAGAAAACCTGAAGATATAAAGTGTACAAGAGTTTCTTATATAGTGTGTCTACAACAGTGCAGTTATAACTGCATGAAACTAACTCTTAACAGAATTAGTTATTCTGTCGAAATGTGCAAGCTGAACACAGGCTCAACAGAAACTAAGGCCTAGTACAATAGAGTAAACTGCGTATAAGATAGAAGGCCTGTGGCCCAATGAACAATGAGAGCACACTAACATTTATATTCCTAATAGCTAAACTAACTTGATAACAGTGAACATAATTTCCTAAGTGCATAGTTATTCCTACGTAATAGAATTAGCAAAGTATAAGGATCACCGTTTCATATCCATTCTCATGCATGCTCGCCGGAAGCCCTCCCGGCTAAGAAATAAAACACATGTGACAAATAGATGAAACTGCACTGCATACATCTGCATAGAAAAAAAAAAGATGACGTCATGGTAAATTAAATTTTATCAAAAGAGCTTACAGTGCAACTCAGAACAACACCAACAACAACAGCAAAGCACATATGATACACAGACAAAAAAAGCCACTGAAATAAAGAAAGTTAGAATCAAAGCAGGCGACAAAAATGTATACTGGTATCACTGATGCTATATCAAAGCCAAGTAAATGAGAAGAAACATCAAAACTGGAATAGTAAGTGAAAACACCTCATTTTAAGAAATCTGGCTCATCTAAAGTGAGGCTCACTTTAAAGTGAACCAAATTCCATTTTAAGATGTAAGTTACAATCATACACTCAGAAGGTGGTAACAGCAATCAAAATTGGGGGAAAAAACTTACCGCGTAGTCCTCTTCTGTGAGATGCCTTACAATCCATGTATTGAATATAAATGGAATTCCTCTTGACAAGAATTGAGTAGCTGGATACATGTTATCCCAAAAAATATCAGAATCAGCCAACTCACATAAAGCTTTACTAAGTAAAAAATGTGAGCGCACGCGCGCGCACACACACACACACACACAATGTATTTAAGAAAGCATATTATTCAAGAGAAAATAGGACATGCATTGTCGGTATAAATTTGTTTTATCATGACATTCATTTGCAGTTATTTTTAAAATGCAGTTACAAAATGGACTTATGTGGCAATATGAGGAGCTCGGAGCTCGGAGCTCTCATTGGATGCTGTGGTAAAACTAATCTGCCGCAGCTATGATCCTCATTGAACTCATTATTCAATTCAGAGAAAGACTTGAAGAATATAAATAAATTCCAACCAAATATAGGATAGGTGATTTTAGAATAACCGAGTCACGAGCCAAATGTAAATCTAATTAAGGTCTATTTGAATTGGCTTATTTGAGCTTATCTACTTACATAAACACTCGTGAAACTATTTCAGATAACTCCGAAAACAACTTACGCATGTCCATAAGCTGTTTTCACTTTTCAGTTTATTTTTATAAGCTCTCCAGGATAGCTCTTGAACACAACTTGTAACTTATACGAAAACAATATAACTTTATTTTATCCTTTGTTATAGAAATAGCTCATTATCATTTACAAGCAAATTAAGTTGCTTATACTAAAAGCTCCAAATTAAGTTGTTTCTCTCAACATCTAAAAAAGTGAAAAATAATAAGCAAACCTAAAAGGTATTTGAAGGTGCGAGACAAATTGGTAGGATCTTTATCCTTCGACATTGAAATTGGAATTGAATTAAAAACTGCAAAAATGAAAACGTTTGATATTAGCTTCTGAAATCGAAAGATATTGAATTGAATAATGGTAGCTGAGTTAAATACCTAATTTAGATGGTTTGGTTGGTTAGAAGACGGTGAACGGTGGATGGATCGCGATGCCGTAGAATTCCGGCGACGGTAATGTGTTCGTTCGGTTGGGGAGAAAACAGTTTCAAGCAACACAGTCACGGACACACTTGGTAATTTTGTCCTATCAGAATATAACACGTCAACCATTTAGTACACGTCAGATTATTATCAAAGGTGAATTTCTTCATCCTTATTCCTTAGTCACGACCAACCAAAATAGGACACGTCATTTAAATTTAAAATATTTCACCAAAAATTAAAAAGCCTAAAATCTTTTAGTGATCTTTGTTTGCTCCCCTCCCGTTGCTCTTCCAAAGTTCTCCGATTATGGATTATCGTTTCTTTTTTTAATTTTTTTCGATATTTTTACTCTCGTCATTTAGATTCAACAATTTTGAAATTAACATTTACTTTATTTATAGAATGTGATTCTCAAACCAAAATCTCAAAAATTATCATCGCAACACCTTTTCAACCAGCATGCCACTTGCCTAACACAAGTTCTCTCCCAAGCGAATCCCACCATAGTCGCTCATTATTCGGTTTAAGCTTAGACACACATCGACCCATTGTCTCTAACAACATGCATTGACTTTGTAGAGGAATCAAATTTTGAATTTTAGATATTTATTTCAAGATTCATTTTTAAAAAGTTTGATTGTGATGAACAAACCTTCGAGATTTTTTTTTGAACATGAAACTCATAGTGCACATTGTAAATGTTTATTGTAATTTGAATAATTTACATGAGAATTCTTTTGGTTCAATTTCTAGTCTATCAATCTAATATCTATAACTCTAGCCTCTAGGTACATTTTTGAAAGCAACATAAGTGGCAACTATGACGCAAATGAGAAAATTTGAAATGATTTTCACGTATCTTTAGAGCTTGAACCGCTTAACACCATCCGAATGGAACCATCTATTGCCTAACAAAACTAATGACATGTTAACATGATTAAACTCACACGACATTTGTTTTTTTTCAATTTCTTTGAGCTCGAATCAAATGTTGGGTCTTTGTTCATCCCAAATGTTAAGAATGTAATGCAAAATAGACAAACATAAAGGATGTTGAATATAATGTTGGTTAGATTGTCAATTACAACAATCAACATTTAGATGAGAACCCACTTGAGTTGGCCTGGTGATATTGGCTTGAAAGTTTACTTCTTTCAAGGTCTCAAATCAATTCCCTCTGATGTTAATTACGATGGACTAGTCCATACAGAGCTGGTGAAAACTCTGGTGTTAATTATGATGATATTGTAATGGATAAATAGATTCTAGGGACGAAACCGATAAAATCGAGTCTCAAAGTAGGAATTCTAATGAATTGAATAGAATTCGGTACAAATGAGAAATGTAAAATAAATTGAGAGTTGTTTTTTAGAGAAGAAGATAATTTGTTAAATATTGATTGATTGCCTTTTTCAAAGTGAGACACAATGCCTTTAAATACAACCCTAAGGGCTAAAATAGTAAAATGACATAAGATAAATTATTATTTAAAATAAACTATTAATTGATACTTAAATCCTGTCACAATACCCTCCCCTTCAAACATCCTTGTCCTCAAGGATTAACAATCACAAGTGCCATGTTTAAGAGGCAAAGCTTTCCATTTGCTTAGAACTTTAGCATGTCGAACACTTCCCCTATTGATCATCTTCCTGTGCAAGACAGCTACAAAAGCAAACTGATTTAGAACTAGTCGAGATCTCTCTGGTGAAGAGTAGGCAGCAACATATTTGGTTGTGAAAAGTTTCAATCCAAGCACATGGAACAAGTTATGAGTCTCTAAATTGTGAGATGTAGTGGATTTGAATATTGAAGCCACATCTAGCTGAACTACTGCATTCCAAACCATGCTAGTAACAATGCAAACCATGCTAGTAACGTTTGTATGCATGCAGATTAAATTACCACTACTATCCTTGATATCTAGAATAAATGGATGGATGTAGTTATACAAACAAAACACCAACTGTGTATCATCAGAAAAATAATCAATGACATAGTAAGAATAACCTTCCACCATTTGTCCAATTTTCTTTAGTTCCTGTAAAAAATTTGAACAAAATGTTGATGGCTCCTCCATTCCAAAATGAGTTTGCCGAGTAGCAACCAAACCATTGCAAAATAGAATAATTTTCCTTGGTGGTATTGCAGAGAGCTTTTTCAAACCATAAGCAACAAAAACACCACTAAGATTAAAACACTTTGTGTTGAGAGAATTAACCACATAAAGCCTAACAAAGTCTTCTTTTGATATCTGCATAATTAATCAGTCTTCCATAGATAAAAAACTTCAAAGAACTCCAATGCAACATGTTGGTAATGGTGTACTCAACAAGCTTAATATCCACCCTTTGAAGGTCTTTGGATAAATCAAGAGAAACACTTTCTGACTCAAGATCTCTACACCTACTAAAGATAGCATCCCAAACAACCACAAGGTACTTTGACATTTGATCAAACAGTTGGATGAAATAATTAGGGTCTTCAAGTGGATAATGATTTGTCTCCACAAAATTCAGTATATAAATCCACATCCATCTTAAAAGCCATTTTGTTATTTCATCATAATACATCCAAACACAATCAGAATCATAACCTTTACTAAGAAAATTATAGTGAAAAACCTGAAATATTGCTTTTGCCCACCGGAAATATTGATCTGGTGGTGTAGGCACTGACGACAGAGTCCTATTGTTGCCATGTGTGAACTGCATTCTTGCTGAGTGATTGTGTATGATGTTGCCATTCTTTACAAGTGGGATACTCAAGGTCCACGCATCTTCCTCAACATGGTGTGAGCAAGCTTTTCCAATTGATTTGCTCTTTCTCCGATCTACAGAGAATGAAAGGAAAATTGTATCCGACAAACCCTTCCTCCCCACAGAAAACTTTTGCACTGTGTTTCGATACATTTCACTAAAAATCTTATATCTATTTTGGATTATGATGATTTTTGGTACCCATGGCCAGCCTGAAGCTTGTCCAGGTGAAGATTGCATCGTTTGGAACTCGGTTATTGTTGGAGACGTTTGTGACAGAATTGAAGAGAATGGACACTCACTTGAGGGTGTCGTTCTTGATAGAAACGGAACGAAATAAGTTGGCGGAAACGAGAGCGACAGCAATCCACCGGGATCAAAACATTTGAGATTGTCAAAGCTTAGAAGGACTTTTAGTTGTCGAACCATAACTGGCACAGATGCTGTCATGGTTGCTAGTTGGTTTAAAGATGTGGCTTTCATCTTTTTCATGGACATTTCATCAAACACTTGAAGGGCAGGTTGCAGCAAACTATAGGCATCAATACTTGGCTTTGCAGTGAAACCTTCCTTGATTGACGGTGTCGGAACAACATTACAACCAGTTAAGAAAGAAGAGTCCCTAGCAATATTCTTCATCTCTGAATTTGAATCTACAATTACTTTGGCTTCAACATGTGTCTTCTTTGTGTCCTCATTGCCAGGCAACATTGAATTAGAGAAAATTGGAGTCGAATAAGAAATCTTCTGGTTCAAGATTGTGGACGTTAAGTTCAGGGTTTGTTGTGTTGTGCAGTTGATCGGAGCTGCAAAGACACCATCAATTTTGGGAGAATAAACTTCTGTAGAGGTAACACCAGGTCCCTCGTTCTGCTTCTGCTCTATGAAACCTTCACTATCCAGATCAATTTCTTCTTCATCTTCCTTCATTATCATTTGAATATTTGTGTGATGAAGCAATTGATGTTCCACAGTAAAAGGTTTATCGCATATAAAACATATACCCATTTCCATCTTTTCTTCTGCTTCCTCAACACTACAAATTTTCACCAATTTGTACTCTGCACCCATAATCTGCGATGAATCGAAGGCTCTAGATACCAATTGTAATGGATAAATAGATTCTAGGGACGAAACCGATAAAATCGAGTCTCAAAGTAAGAATTCTAATGAATTGAATAGAATTTGGTACAAATGAGAAATGTAAAATAAATTGAGAGTTGTTTTTTAGAGAAGAAGATAATTTGTTAAATATTGATTGATTGCCTTTTTCAAAGTGAGGCACAATGCTTTTAAATACAACCCTAAGGGCTAAAATAGTAAAATGACATAAGATAAATTATTATTTAAAATAAACTATTAATTGATACTTAAATCCTGTCACAGATATGAACTGAACAAACTATTTTTATATGTGAGATGTATTGGTGCACAATAGTGACTTTGTTAAAGAGAAGTTTTGAGGAGGATATTGCAGAGAAGAGAACATAAAGAGAAGTTTTGAGCCACAAACCAATAAAGCAAAAGTACAGGAAAGCTAATTATACAATTTTATAGCATAATATGCACAAGCACAGGTACCATTGAGGTTAGTACTGGATCCTGTTATCCACAAACTATAAACAAGAAATAATCATGGACTAGTGTATTAATGGTACCCTGCGGCTATAATCAAACATTATGTACAGTTACCGTATGTAAAAAAAAATTTACACTGGGAACCCTGCTAAAATGTTACTTTCCACCTTTTGTATCCAACCACAAATGATAGTATTGACCGATTCTGGCACCTCATCATGGGGACAATGGCCTGTAATGTTAAGGAAAATAAAAAGATCAATTTGAAACCACCGCTAAGGCGTCTTATTCTTAAATTAAAAAGAACAGATATATAAAATTTTCGTTACCGGCATCTAATTCCTTGATTATAACACCATCACAGTGCTCTTTAAGCATAGCTATGGTGGCATTGGAGTCAGAAATTGGATCTTTCATTCCCTGGCAAAATGAAATAAAAAACAGCATATATAAAGTTAAACCAGAAAATTAGCATTCACAATCACATTATTCGATCTTTTTGGTTTTCCCTCAATATTTCCTACCCATGTTACAATACCTGTATAATTAGAACCTTTTCCTTGACATCTTCGAGAAGATAGTTAAGAGGTATGGAAAGATTAAAGCTAAAGATGCTTTCCAAGACCACAGGCACACCAGGGTCATAAGACTTTTAATATGTAAAGGAGATGTCAAAAAGAATTATAGAATTGTGTGTGTGTGTGTGTGTGTGTGTTAGAATGCAAAACAAAAAAATTAGATTATAGAAGTAAACTAGAGGATACTGCTCTTAGCATTTCATTTATGAGCCAATCATCTGCCCTTTCAACCTTCTGCAAAGTAAAATGCCACAGAATCAGGCACCATCGATGTCAGTGCATAACAAATACATGAGATTAAAAATTAGCGACAAAAATTACACTTACAGTTGGATAACATTTCTTAACAGTGTCTTGAATTGTTAGCCTCAAGAAAAATAGAAGAATGCGAGAACCCAACCATGTAGCCCCTGACGTTTGTCTATCCTGAATGTTAACAAGTAAATAGGAAAGCATATGTTAGATAGAATAATCCAATTATGTTTTACTCATACTAAGAAATAAACAGTGTCAAAATAAATATCTAAAGAAAAGCAAAATAATCCCAACTTCAAGATCTATGATGCGAACCCGGATTACAGTAGAAACAATTAGAACTTAGAAGAAAATAGATCAAAAATGAAAATAAAGAAGTGTGTTATTTATGAAAATGAAAGGAAAATACAATAGAATGAGATCCTAAATCCTATTGTCCTAGAGATAAACTCCTCTAACAACCAATGCTCTCTCCACCGAACCTCCTTATAACAGAATCCCATTTCACAATTCATTTCCCACTCCTCTCTTCGTCAAATGGATATTTCCAAATTGTCCTTCTCTATTTCTCTTAACATAACCTCTCCATACTATGAGCCTAGACAACTTATACGCTAACTTTCACTTTGAGTTAACTTTCTCAACATGGGTCCTATCAATCAATTACCAAAATAATATGCAGTTTTGGATGCTACTCTCAATTTAAGAAAATTATACGGTCATGAGATGATACACATCGGGTAAAACATAGATTTTAAAATCTAGAAATCCAACTTCTATTGCAGATTTTACAATAATAGAAATAGAGGGGGGGAATTTAAAAATGTCAAGAAAAAGCATATTCTTTGTTTTTCAGGCAAATCTCCCAAAACAAAAATCATGCATTGCAAGTATAGAATGAACTTCAGTTGTCTTCGCTTACACTTGGCCTAGACAATGATAAGGATGTATTTCTTGGGATAACATTGCCAGCACTGTTGATCAAGACGGTGGATTTGATCAAAACACTCCAAACTCGAGAAACAATAGCAACAATGTAACCTGGAGTCAGGAAATGTATTTAGTAAATGATCAAGCAAGAACAAACTGGTGAGAAAAATTATGTGCTGGAGCCAAGGTCTGTGCTGTGGATGTTTGTGAAAAAGACTTTTTTAAAGAAAGGTGTACCCAATTTATGTTTAAATCATACCACCAATTGAGTTGCCAACAAGGTGAACTGGTTCCCCCACAACATCAACAATAAAATCTCTCAATAGTTCAGCCCACAAGAGCTCAGTGTATAAAATATTTGGCTTTTCAGATTTGCCAAATCCTAACAATGTAATAGCCCAAACTCGATTTCCAGCTCTAGCTAAATCGTGTATGTTGTCACGGTAGTGCTCTGCAAAGGCACCAAAACCATGCACAAGAAGAACAGCAGGACCCTCTTCACCGGCAACTGTATACTGAGAAAAGCATTTTCGCCAATAAATTAGCAGAACTACTTATGTTGTAAGAACTATTGCATGTTCTTAACTTTTTTCATTGAGGATAGAAAATTGATCAGACTCTTGGAAAGGGAATTGAGTTCCTACAACACACTCTCTAAAACATTCTTTTGAACAAACTCTATTGTTTTATTGGTTGGAATTCAAATGGAACCCTATTTTGGAAACATGTCCCACTAAATTAGGTGGATCCATAAGAATTACAGCCAATAGTTGAGAAGAGTGTGTGTCCCTATCATTTCTCTTAATAGGAAATCAAATTTTGACTATGAGCGAAACAATTTAATACCTGAATAAGAAAACCATTCCATCTCCATATCCGTGTTGACTGTTTTTCATCATTATTTATTTGATTTCTCAAAGCCAAAAGCCAATACCACTAGAACACCAAAAATATAAAATAATCCATTTAATAAAAAAGATGAAAGATAAAAAAAGAGGTCAGGGAAACTACCCATGTATAACAGATAAGACAAAACCAAATAACAATCTGTACTCTTAAACACAGCAAAATTGTTATAATTAGTACCTCCTTTGAAAACACAGCCTCAACTGCTGCTTCAATGGTGGCAGTTGAATATCCAAAGGGAGGTAAGAATCCACCATTTCGTTCTTTCTCATATTTGATAGCTTCATAGTGTACTCTTCTTCTAGATATAATGCCCAGAGACAGGGCAGGACCAAATAGTGCGTTAAACGATGCTCCATTTCGACTTTCTGAAGCACGCAGTTTTGCATGTACCCTAAACAAATTTAAGGAGAAGCAAAATTTCATTATGTGTACTTTTCTTTATATTTAAGTTAATGAATGCAACAGGAAGTTTTTAGAAACATGGAATACAAAGCAACAGTATGTATCAATGTAAGAAAAAATATAGGAGTAGAAGATTACAAACAAGAAACAGAAAACAAAGAAGATGAAGATTTTTCATAATTGAAAATACTTAGTTTCAGACACCAGGTTGTTCAAGAAATTGGCGAAAGAAAACAGAATCTTAGAAATAGGGTTATCACTACATACTCTTGCCAATCCTCACGAGCCGTTCCCTCCAAATACCTCAAATATGCAGCCAATGCATTTAGTACATTATATGTTCCACCTCCTACAACATTTCCTTTTTGTGTAACAAACACAGATTCATTTGATTCCCTTGACTGCATCTGTCTAAAGCTATAACTTCTTTCCCCGCTCTCACTAGACTTCAACATTTCTCTGCCTAACAAGGTTTCAGCTGATGTCTCCTTGATCAAAGTCCAATCATCACTTGATTTATGTTGGTTCTTAGCCATAAATCCCTTAACATCATCATACGCGGGAAGATCACCTAATTCAATGAACAATTATCACATGACTTTTGGCAACATCATAAAGTGCATTAGCATATCCAATCATCTTTTGAAAGAAAAAAAAATACATGATGAATTATGATAGGAAAAGCCATCCACCACAAAACTCACCCCAGTCTAGTTCCATTTCTGCACCAGGTAGTGTTGAAAGCTGAAGAGGTGTAGTTACATGGAGCCGGAGTTTCTCAAAGTCGTCATACGATGCAGCAAGATTTTGCAGCACCTATGTGATAATGATCAATCAAACATAACTGAATCACTTAAAAGAATCACCACCATGAAACAAGTTTGACATTCTTAGTCAACTTAACCAAGCAAGTGAAGATGAGAGAACCACCAATTTAGTCCCAAAATTGTACACGCCGGTTAACGTGATCTAAAAAATAACGAAATTTTAAATGATCACAGAAAGTTGAAGATTCTCAATAACATCAGTCTTTACAGGTTAGGCAATTTAGTCTATGAAATTCTCCCAACCGAAAAGATTAATGTGATTGAGAATTGTCAACTTTGACAAATTATTTTGGAATTTCATTAATTTTAAGGATCAAATTGACCGAATCCTACAATATCATATACTAAATTGGTGTTTCACTCCAATAAAAATATTGGAATTATCAAACAAAATCAATTACTATCAAGCTACCGACCTTTATATCATAAAATGGAGTCTTCCACAATTCAATTCTTGGAGTGTCTTGTGAAACCTTCATCGAATTCAAACGCTGGTTGACAACATCCATGATAAAGAGCAGTTCATACTCCACCTCTTGTTCCACAAATATACAAGTGGCTTGGACCTGTTCCATCCTGACAGCGATGAATTGAATTTGTTTAAGGGGAAAAAATAAATGAATGGAACAAGTGCTTCAAAAACCTTAAAATATCCTCTCATCCTCATGCACCCAATGATTGCAATTCATTGATCAAGCTAAGTATTAATTAACTACCAAACTACTACTTGCTTTCCTTCTCAATGATAGTTCAAGATTTTTTATCATACTAAGGTAAGATAATCAATAATTTCTATTTTAAGAAATTATTTGTCTTTTTCTATAATACACTTAACTATTTTTTTATATCAATTCATATACTTCTCTATCTCTAATAAATGGCTTAAGGTATTATTGTCAAAAAATTAACCAATGTCACTATGAATTTTAAATAGGCCGGATAAATAGTGTTAACAAATAGTAATAAAACATTTCTAAAAAAGTAACACTTGGAACCTTCTTTGGATTGGCTTATCAAAGCTTATCAACTGCTATAAACACTTGTGACTGCGAAACTCTTTGAGATAACTTATGAAAACAGATTATCACATGCTTATATTCATAAGTTATTTTTAGAATAGCTTATACATTAACACTTATATGATAAGTGATTATGCTTTTAGCGCTTAATTAATTTGTTTATCCATCCCGTTTGGATTTGGCTTATTTTTTAGCTTATGAAAATAGCTTATGCAAATAAATAAAGTTTTATGTTAATTCATAAGTTTTTACTAACAAAAATTGTATCTTTATAAGCTATTTTCTAATAAACTACCTTGAAAAGCTTATAATATTGCATAAAAGCTTATTTATTTGCATAAGTTGTTTCGCATAAGCTAAAAAATAAGTCAATCCAAACGGGCCTGGCTTAAGGTTTCATTGTAAAAAAATTAACCAATGTCACTATGAATAGTAATTAAAATTTTCTAAAAAAAGTAACACTAAGAACCCTCTTTGGATTGGCTTATCCAAGCCTATCAACCGGTATAAACACTTGTGACTGTGAAACTATTTGAGATAACTTATGAAAACAGATTATGAAATGCTTATATTCATAAGCTATTTTTAGAATATAGCTTATACATTAACACTTATATGATAAGTTATTATGCTACGCTGTTTATCCTATAAAAGCCTAAAAGAGAACTAATTAACTAACTAACTACCTCTGCTGCAAGGTTCTGTATGACATTCTCAGCATTGCCAAACCTAACCATGAGATCGGAACCACGATCACGCAACGACTCCCTCAAATCTTGCAAAGCGAACAGAACCAGTTCAAGCATTTCATCGGAAAAACCTGCAAAATAAAACACTGATTCAGTTCCGAACTCGAGAGTGATGACTGATGATGATGATGAATTTTGAATTGATACTTACGAGAAAGGATGCGGTGATCGAAGACGTAAACAGGAACAATGGATTGAAATTTGGAGGCTGCGAGGAGTCCAGGGTGGTCGTCTGTTCGGAGATCGTGCTTGAACCAGAGAATGGCGGTGTCGGCGGATGATGGTGCGGTCGAGCAACAACGGTGAGTTGGAGAGAAACGGCGGTTGTTAGGGAAGCGGGAAAGTGAGGGAAAATTGGAAGGAAAATGCGGGAAAGTTAGGAGAGGCATTTTGGGAAAAGCGGCGAGAGTATTGAATTGAAAGTGTGTTGTGTGTTTGAAATTGAATGAACATGAAGAAAAAAGAGATTGTGCATTTTTGGTGATTTTATATTTGTGGCGGAGAAAATTGAATACAAATTTTATTTTATTTTATTTTTGAACGAGAACACTGATTTTAATTGACCAAAAGAATCCACCACTAGTTGAGAAAATCCATACAGGAAATACTGTATGTTACGAGTTTAATGGATATATTCTGATATTGTAAATTTTTACACGGACATCCAATATGAATCAAACATATCTCCATGTCATACAATTATAGTGAGATGTAATAGGATGATTTGACGGAATATACGATTGCTATTGATTGACAATGTAATTTTTTTTTTTTTTTTTAAAGAATTGACAATGTAAAATTAGATTACACTTTATGTGCATATACATTTTTCTCAACAGTGATGCTATTTATCGCGAGAGCTACTTTCACGAATACCTCACGAATTGGCCCTTAGCCAATCAAATTCATTGTTGACCGGAAATCATGGGCGGTTCAATAAAAATATAATAATAGCTCTGTTTTTTACGTTGTTTTACACTTACTTCACTCTGACTTCTCTTTCATAGCAATAACCGACCTCACTCACACTATATTCCTCATCTTCTATTTCTTGTTGACATATATAATTAATCTAAATGTTGATTCTATAATACATATAGCATTCTTAGAATCATAGCAAATAACATGCTTTTTCATCAACACACATTCCACATGACGGTTTGCTTCCCCAACACAAATTCACCAGAACAGAAACAACATAACAACACAATAGAATGATTAGAATAAAATTAATCTCAATAGTAAATTGAAGGACAATTTTTCCTAAGCAATGTAAAAATTTGTGTGATGAAATACAATTTTGTATAATCAAACACCTCAATCAAACTTAAAATCCAAAAATAAAAATGGAAGCTTGATTAGAGTTAATCCCAAAAGTTGAAAGTCACCACCGCTACATTAAAGTCGACACCGCCATCCCGTGATGGTACACTTCTAATCGTGCTCCGCTTCCTCTGAAAGGTAGGATAAGAGATCTATGTATTAGATCTGTGTTCTGCTATGCCATGTAAAGTGGGAAGGAGTTGTGGAAGAAGAATACTTAGGAGAGAGAAATAAGAGTAAATAAAGAAAGAAAAAATGAAATGTAAATTGTCATGTGACACGTCATTCGCGATCGGTTCGTGAGACCAATTTTCGCTGCATTCAGCATTTCTCTTTTCTCAAATCTTATATAATATAATAGAAATATGGAATATTCACATCAAATAAAGAAATATTTTTCATTTTCATTCACATTTTAAAATGAATATTCATTTTAAAATTTTAAAGTATTAACAAGAGAAAAACAAAAGACGTATATAAATTGTGAAAAAAAAAAGAAATTGTGAACATTTTTTAAATTATTAATATTTAAAAGTGCACGTTCGTTTTAAACATGAAGATTTGATCTAGTGTCTCTGGATCTACCTTCAATGGTGAAAATGCAAGTGTTTTTGAATTGTTATCATAATCATGAAAGATATGAGATTTTAGTTCGAATGTGATTTTTTTCTAAACGTTAATATTTTCCGTGACTCCTCCATAGTTTCTTGGTGCTTAAGAAATAAATGGATAAATTATATTAATATTATTAGAGGATCAAAAAGAGTTTTCTAAAGTCACTTAAGTTCTGGGTAATATATGTTATAGGTTCTAGGTTCGATCTCTAGCTCATTGTAAAAAAAAAAAAAAAAAAGAGTTTTATAAAAATAGATTGGGGTTCTTAGTTATAGATTTAAATGATGACCGATTGTTATTGTTTGTTGTGTTATACCACGCCACTTTTTTCTCCTCACAATTCTACGGTGTATGCGAGATCGTTTCAGAGATATCGTTACACCTTAGACAAATGTTGTTGTCAACCATGCCTCTCTGATTTTTCTTGTTAGAATTTATTCTCACATATGTTCTTCTCTTTGAAGTCTACCTATATTTTCTTACACCATTAAGAAGTCTTGTATCGAATGTGAATTGGTTTGAACAAGAGTTTATAAGTAAGAGACGATTCTCATTTTATAAGCCTATTTTATAGGAATGAATTAGGTCCAACACTAAGACACTAAAAGAGTTCAATTTGCCATTATAAGGTTGATTTAATGATTAAGAAGTTCAATTTTAAGTAAAAGATAAGAATGGATTCACGTCCAATTATCACCTCTAACAAAACTAATAAACCAACTGTAGCAAAACAATTACTCCCTCCGTCCCGTTATATAAGATTTATTTTGACTAAATGGACTATTCATATGTATTGTTTTGACCGTTTTTTTTTAAAAATATATAAATATAAATATTATCTTATAAGATATTGTTTGATTTGTTTTGATAAATATTTTTAAAATATAAAATTTCTATAATTTTTACTATTAGATAATTAAAAATATTCGTAATAAAAAAATTGTTCTAATATTTTCAAGAATCATGTAATACCCATTTAACAAGTTTCAAAACAACTTTAAATATTTTCCTTTTTTTACAATAAATATTTTCCTATTTTCAAAGCAGTAATAATAATAATAGAAAGAGAAAGGTGATTTAAAATGGAAAAATATATCTACTACTCAGACAAACTAAGTCGTCAAACTATTATGAATTGACGTACATGCAGTGGTCAAACTAAGTCTTATATTTAGGGGCGAAGAGAGTATATACTATCATTAACCATTTAGAAAAACTTGTTCCAATATTTCAAGAATCATGTAATACCCCATTTAACAAGTTTCAAAACAACTTTAAATATTTTCCTATTTTCAAAGCAGTAATAATAGAGAGAAAGGTGATTTTGATGGTTACTTTAAAATGGATCCTCGGCCGGTGCATATAGAAAAATACTAGTATTTATTGGGAGAAGTCAACCCCTTAAATAAATCTCAGTTACCTCGAGGGGATTAGTCTGCAATTGCGCGCCGAGAGATCCATTTTAAATGTCATCATGATTCACGAAGCTGTGCAGTAAATGTAAATTTTGACTTTTGAATTCTAATAAGGGTCATGCTAAACAGTGCCCCCGGGGCACTAGTTAAGCATACTAAAAAAAGAAACAAATGAAAAAGTTAATGATGAGAGAAAATAACTTTTTACATATTAAAACATTGAATGCACAATTTACGAGATGAAATTTCCATATTTTAATCCTTAACTAGTGCCCCGGGGGCACTGTTTAGCATTTTCCTTCTAATAATTATCGTTTGGTTGTACAGTAAATAAATAGTAGCGTTGTTTCACTTATTTTTACCATTACAATGAAGATTCGCGGTATTTCTTCATCTTCTATGCGAACCTACAAACCAAAATCATCAACCCCTTTTCCATTCCCTTCTTCTTCTTATTCACATCAAAATAACCCCTTTCGTATTTTACACTCTATTACTAATAACACCCCCACCATAACTACTACTACTACACATCATGCCGATGATGATGCCATATGTCGGTTCATTGATCCTCCTCCATCTCAGACTGAAGTTCACGATGCTCTATCTTCTCTCCAAAGGTAATAACCAAAATCAAAGCTTCTGTTTTTAATATATAATAATAATAATAATAATAAATAGGATGGTTCCTGTTTTTTAACCTTAATTGCGGTTAGGATGATTTTGTTGTGGTGGAGACATCTAATTGAGATTTATGTTGGGAATGAGGGGTCTGTCTGATGATTGAATGAATGATCATTTCATATATGTCTGTCTGTCTTATATTGTTTTGATAGAGCGTTTGATTCATAAAGCAGTAAGTACCGGACATAACAATATATGACAAAACAAGATAGTACGGGGATAAAACTGCACCGAAGAGAGATAGTTGTACTATGGACAAAAAGTTGTCCTGTGGTTCGGTGAGTGACAAAAATTCTTGTTTTTGTATTGTGCCTTACTCTAGATTGATCACTATCTGATTTTGTGTTTTGTTTTTGAATTTGATTAGCTGAGGTTGGAATTTTAGGTGTCCAATTTCAAAATAATATTTTTCTTTTTGCTGTCTGATTTTGTGTTTCGATTTTCGAATTTGATTTGTCACCATGAAAGCTAGAATTGAGTTTCGGGCCGGAGTTGATTATAGGCCGGGAAACCAATCAAAATGAATTTGTGGTCAACCCAAACATGATTTTGGAGTGTCTAACCATAAGTTTCATCTAAAGTTTGAAGATTTTCTGAAGTTGCGGATGTTAGGAGTCAATTCTTTATCTAAAATCTGCTCTCTTAACTCTTTGAGTTTGTGTGTTGTATTTATTTTCTGAAATCTGAATGCAAGGAGTTAAATCTTCATCTAAAATTTGCTCACTGCACAGTTTCTGACTTCATCACATTGTTTTGTTCCTTTGTATATCTATTTGTAAGTTTTTGACATATAAACTATAGTCGTTTCCCTGATCCTGTTTATTTGTATCATAGCCACATTTTAGTTTTAAACCAGTAGGATCAGATTGTTATATTTTAACATATGGAGCACCAAAATGACAGACACTTGTGAACTGATTGCATATGATTACTGCTATTTTCTAAAATTGTATGAATGTCTAGGTGCCCGTGTCGTGTTCGGTGTTTGTTACTGTAGTGCTTCATAGGTTTTAACTGGACTAAAGTCATCAAAATCATAATTTGTCCACGTTTGTTTTTCCATCTTCAAACTTTTTTCATGGATGTGTCGTGAATCGTGATACCTGTTCTGGACAAGAATAACACCCTTTTTGCAAGCATTTCAATGCCTATATCATGGTGTGGCCGAGTAAGTTCACTTTTAATCTAACAAATTTTTATATGCACGGCTTGTATGTATATTAACTAACCACTAATTCTCATAATAGCTAATCTTATAACTAGTAGTAGAAATTTTGTGCATGAAATGGCAAAAAACATACGTATGAAATTTCATGCGTCACTAGGAGTGTTTTCTTCTTCTAAGAATAGATAGATTTCTCTCTTGCATAGTTTCACTACTTACATTTTTTTTTTGGTCTTTTAAATTCAAAAAATACTATTGTTTAGCAAATTTAGTTATTGCATTTGAGATCAGTGATACATCTCATTATATGATGTGCAGGGTGTTGGCGCTTGCTTCGCGAGTTGAACTCCTTAGGGACACATATTGCAACAAATCAGAAAATGAACTAAGCAATCTTGACCAAGTTTCTGAAGATGATCCAGATACAGACTGGCTCGAACCATCTTTATTTCCATATAATCCGAAATTGCTACAAGCTAATGGATCTGAATCTGATAGAGTTTATTACGCAATTCACTTATTGCAGACCGATCCATCTGTTCAGGTGCAATCTATGCTCCATGACTCTATTTTTATGTCAACAAAAATATTGGTTTGTTTTATTTACTGAAAAGTTACAAGTGACAAATATCTTCTATATGGTATTTAGCACAAAATGTTGTCAAATAGAAGCGCTATAGTGGTGCAATGCATAGCAAAATTTGGAAAAAAATGCTATTTTGAGCGATCTGTAATTGTATTGACAACATTGTGTGACTGGATTAAGTGTTGTTAATCACTTATTAGTTAATATATTGTCTCATCCCCTTGCCAGGTCTTGCCGGTTATTGTAAATCCCCCACACACAATAAAAGAAAAATGAAATTAGTTACACAAAGTTGCTACTTATTTTTTTCTATAAATTTCGGGATAGGTAAAACTGCTTCTGTTTAATCATATGAGAAGTCCTATTGGTTCGTGGTGAATCTATTTAATTTTGTCAAAGTATAAACTTGTATGAAACACCATTGTTTCATGATATACTACATAGCCATTGTTTGTCCTGCATTATAAGAAAAGAATTTAGTAAAACAAGCTTTTAGAAGCAAAATTTTGTTATTGGACATATATTGCAGACTATTATCTTTTCATGTTAAATAATGTAAAATATACTGTGTTTGTGGCGAGGTTCTTGGGTGAGTAGTGTCAAGCCTTCAAGCTATTGTTATATTGAAAAGATAAAATTTAACCATGAGACTTACTGAATTCAATTGTTATAGATTTTAATATTTAATTAATAACTAAGGCCGTTTTGCAGAAATTAGTAAAATCATTATCAACTGATGAAACTGTTTGGGAAGCTGTTCTGAATAATGATGTTGTTCAGGAACTCAGGGAGTCAATATCTGCAGGTTGGTGTTTAATTTTTCATTTTCTTTAATGTTTAGATTTTATGCCGATGACTTGGTTAAGGCAACTCGATTAATCTGGACACGATATTTGCAGATCAAGGGCACGATCTTCAGAGTTTAGATGACATTGCTAATGATGACCCTGATAATACAACAAATGTTTTGATTTGGCTTCTAAGTACGGCCCCTGCCAAATTCATGGAAGTAATCAAGAAAATTACCAAGATTGTGATCAATTTTTTTCAACGTTTATTTAACAAGACTGCGGCGCATAGAGAAGATTCTCAACCCTTTATTGAGAAACTGAGAGCTGCTTTCATGCTTTCGATCATGGTCTTGTTGATTGTGGTGGTTCGTCGTGTCCGAAGTTAGGGCACAACACAATTTGACGACATTACCAAACAATTCTTTTGGACGGTTGGATTATTTTACACATGCAGAACGTTCTAAATGTTGTCATATGATTGATAGTCATATGATTGATAAAAAAAAAGTGGTCATATGCTTTTGGTCCTTTTGGTATGTAGTTAGTTTTGGTTCAGTACAACAATTAGCATGTAACCACCACTCACTCAGCTCACGTCCTCTTGGGCATATACTTCTATGAGTAAATTATCATATAGTTTTTGTTCAACACAACATTAACATATAACTACTAAACTAATCATATCATCTTCATATTAATCACTTATAAACAACTATATTCAACTCAACTCAAATTCATGTTCCTAAAAAAAAGAAATAAAATACTTGACCATAAAAAGAAATACAAAAATAAAATTGATGCAAGAAATCCTTTTTAATAACAATTTATGCAAAGATTCATAAGATGCAACTAGACTATGATATGAATATTGGCATCTTGCAAGTGGCACATAAGAGAGATTTATATTTTAAAACTAAAGGAGGTAAGAAGCTTTCTTCCGGCTCCCATGTTTTTTTTTTCTTTCTGAATTCGAACTAGAAAAACTTCGAAAAATGTGTTCTGATTTTTTTCAAAGGCAAAATTAGATTTTTAGGAAAAAGAGAGTCACGGGGGATCGGAAGAAAAGCTTTCAAGGAGGTATACATGACTTTTTAATGAACTTTTAAAGTGGTAAATTACATGTAATTCTCATTGGGCCAAACAAACAAAAATCATTTAATACAATGCAATAATATTAAGTTGTTTTTCCACTTGATATTCCACCAATGTCATACTAATTTTACTACCTAGTTTTTACTTCCAATCATTAGGGGCATCTATAGTCAGATCTATTCACAAAACATCTCTATTCACATAAGTCACACAAGTGTCTGTACTATCCCCTCAAAATGGCACTTAGTTAGGTAATTAGCATCAGTCTTTTAAGAGATCAATGGCATCAATGTCGGGAACTACAACCGCCTTTGTGTTAACTGTAACCGCCCCAAGAACAGAGTAGTTTTTCTTTTCGGTGTTAATTGCAACAACATCTTGAGCAAATTTAGTTTTTGTACCCGAGGACACCTGCATGAGAACCAAAACTAAATTGTTATCGAGTTCAATAATTTAAGTTAAAAATGGTATAATAACAAAAATATGGGATGATTTTGTTGGATCTTTAAGTTCATTTTTTCATATTTTACAATTAGATTGAATCACAGAAGAGGCAATTAAACTGGTTTGGGTACTTCATTTCAGTAAATTTATGGTAATTTCGGGCGGCTTGTTATGCTTAATGTCAATTTTGAAACATGGATAGAACTTACATCATATAGAGTTTCTCCTATTTTTAATTTGACTGCTCCACTCTTGTACACCTGCATTTTGCCAATACATCCACTCGGAAGCTCCAACAAGTTAGTCCCCTTTTTCGATACTTTTGAGGTACCAATTTTCTCTTTCCCTTTACTGCTCACTGGTTGCTCGATACGAGGCAGAACAGCAGGAAGCTTAAAGATAATCATCTGTGGTTGCTCACTATTGTCCTGCTGAAAATTTTCAAAGCATTATATAAGTTACAGCCGCATAATGCTAGTAGGATCAGTTTAATATCATGTCATTTGGATTACTTACCAAGAGCCCAAGTTCTTCGGCGGAATTAAGATTCTCACCATCATATTCAACATTAGTAGCAGCCTCTCCAAATTCCACCTCATCAAGAATTGCTACCAGATTAAAAATCAATAACTATTAATGCCAAAAGCAAATATCCTGTAGAATTGATTACTGCTAATAATGTCCTTAAAGCTTTATTTGTTTTGTTCGTCAAACCTGGATTTCCAGAATTGGGCTTCCGCAGAGGAAGAGTAATAGGATAGTCTGAGTCCAGGTCCTGTATTTAAATCAAAGTTTCAGATGCTTATATGTATGAGGAAGAGATACAGATAGAGCGTGAACACACGAGCAATCATAATTTCTCACCCACGGTTCCATGTAGTCTTCTTCATCAGTGGTATCATCAGTAACATGTAGCAAAGAAGTATCACCAGTAACATGTAGCAAAGAAGTATCATCAGTAACATCTATCATAGAAGTATCACTCTGATCCTCGATAGCAGTTGACGAATGTGTTGAACCATTTTTCTCATTAGCAGAAAATTTGGATTCTGAGCCACTGCTTTTACCATTACCACTGTCAAATGTTCTCGGGGAAAGTGATAAACCTCCAGGAAATGCATCTTGCACACTGGCTGCAAGTTTTGAACACTAAAATGAATCAACTAGTCATGGAATCTAAGATATTTTCATGTTAATCAAAGTGTGCAGCTAGTATTTTTTTCCATGGTAAAATTATTTTGACTAATGCTTAAATCCAACAATAGAACTTTGTAAAGAAAAAACATGATATATCACATTCATATATACATTTGAAAGTAAACAATTTTCCCTTATTTCAGAATAATATTATATCCGCTCTTGCTCACAACTTCATTTAATTTCAAAAAAGAAAGTTCACACCCACAAACCTTTCCAAATAATAATGCAACTATCATTATATAGAGTGATTATTGATTAATAATGTTATGCAATGTTTTTTGACATATATGAAGTTGTGAAAACAGATGACAAATAATGTTTTGCAAATGTAAGGAGAAAAGAAATTACATTGTTTTTCAAGTTTAGGCTGGCGCTCTGCAACTCTCTGCTTCAATATATAGATAAAAAGCAAATCATGTCAGTTAAGCAATAAAAAGAATCATTAGCATATCTTTATAAACAGAATAATTACTACCTTTAGATATATGTGCTATTTTATAGCAACCTCACTGACATTGAGACAAAATGTGTGTGTCGCCTTAGTAGTTTTGGTATTATACTATGATGAGTTTATTAGACAGGTTAGAAATAAAACAGAGCATGTGACATGTCTTATGTCTGATATATTACAAAAATAGAATATAATTAACAAGATAATAAGTGATACACTTCCTTTACAAATATTTTCAGGGGATTTTTTTTTTTTAAAGAAGCTAAATTAACCCAACCAAATTGGCACCAGAGATAATCGAACTTGAGACCTTAAGGAGAAGCATACTCTCAGTTCCCAAGCCAATACCACTAGACCAACCCAAGTGGATTTATTTTCAGGGGATTTTAATATTAAACGAATAAATTGAACTAATGTGGCCAAATTAAACAAATATATATATTTTCTTTATGCAAAAAGAGAACATCTTGTAGAAGTTTTTGCTAAGGATTTTTCGTATCCTTTACCATTCTTCAAGGATCCCAACATTCATTATGTTAGATATCAAGGAAAATGTATTCTAGCTTAAAAGAATGTGCCTTTTTTGATGAATAAATGGAAACACGAACAAAAAGTCATTTAACTCAAGTGGTTAATAAACTTCACCTAAAGATCACTCGGGTCCCCCAAACTTTTAGATTACTAGAACTCATAACTCATTCTGAAAGTCTTTTAGTAAAAAAAAAAGAACTCATAACTCATTCCCTTAAATACCGTAGGGTAAACAAAAAAAAAAATTATATTGCACTAATATTAAGTCAAATCACGAATACATTTTCACAAGATAAGCCTTATGCATAATATCAAAATCTCTCACTACTAGAGAAATTGTCCAATCACGGTGATATGCATTAACTCATTCTTAAGCTATGTGAGATTATATTACTCGTACATTTCTAACCCAGGAAAAATATTTGTCAAAAAAAAAAAAGGTTTCAACTTTCAAGGCACAAATATATTTTTGAGCTCTTAAAAATGCAAATTTATATCAAGAAAAATGCAATAAAGCGTCCATAGTAAATTAATTTGTGTCTTTCTTAAAAAAAAATTAAGCCACTAAGTTCGGTTCAGTAGTGAGGGATTTTGATAGTATGCAGGAGATTCTAGGTTCGATCATCTCTGACTCTATTAACCCAAAAAAAAGAATTTATTGTCTGACCAAAAAATAATGTTTACTGTGTTTTCTTACAAAAGAAAATATCGGCGATTTTTATTCAATATTTTTCTAAATAGTTACTGTTAATATTATTTGTTCTTTCGGACAAGCGAAACACAAGATCCAATATTATTAGCTTAAACTAATCATAAATTAGCATCAAATAATATAAGATAAGAAGGTTTAAAAATCAAAGATTAAAATTAATTAACAACAGCAACATAAAATAGTAATAATCATATTCAGAGACTTACCACCAAACGACGCAAGCGAACTCGAGTGTCACCACTCTTTTGCCCATCTTCAACAAGCGTTTCGCTGAATCAAAAAGCAACTTCAATTTTTCAATAATCAGAAAACGATTTGAAAGTGATTATCTGAAAATCGAAGTGTTTGTTGACTTACATTTTGGTTGATTTTGGTTTTGGCTTGATCTTTGGAGTGAACTGTGAACAAACAAAACGCAAAATCGATTATCAATTGAAAAAGCACTTATGGAAAAAGGAATTTTAGAGATTGTAAGTTAGTTAGTTACCTTTCGTGGAGGCTTTGGATTCTTATCCATGGCTGAAGATGAAGAAGAAAACAAAATCTCAGAAAAATTGAAGAAAAAGAAAAGCGAAAAATGAAATTTCGGGATTCGAACTCGCGACCTAGAAAATGTAATTTGGGATGTTAACCAACTCGTTTATATGGGGATTGTTGATTAGATTTTACGTGTAATATATATAAAGCTACTTACGAATTATAAAAGTGATTATCAAAGATAAATAAGACAATATTTCTTTTTTGAGAAATAGTAAAGTTAATTGTGTTATGTCCATAAGTCTTAATTTATGTGATAAATGTTGATATCGTTAGACTGAATACTTTTATTCGTATTTGAATTGAGATTCATAGTTGTATGTGTGAGTTTTAGCGGTATTTATCACTTTTTATAAGATAAAAAAAATTAATTGAATTATAACTATAATTGAGGGTGTTATAGATTGAAGTTGTTTGGATAAACAACTTATTTGCAGCTTATACCATAAATTATTTTTATAACAAAAGGTAAAATGAAGTTAAATTGTTATCGTATATGCTTGTAGCATTCTCAATGTTTACGAAAGTTGCCTCGGATCACCTATTAGAGCCGATAAATTATTTTTATAACAAAAAGTAAAATGAAGTTAAATTGTTATTGTATATGCTTGTAGCACTGTCAATGTTGACAGAAGTTGCCTCAGATCGTCTGTTAGAACCGGTAAATTATTTTTATAACAAAAGGTAAAATGAAGTTAAATTTTATTGTATATGCTTTGTAACATTCTCAATGTTGACGGAAGTTGCCTCAGATCGCCCGTTAGAGCTGGCTATGGAGGTGTTATCATAAATGATTCAGGCTACTATTAGGTTTTCAAGTTTCATTCTGGGGTTCTCAGACATATTACTCGCAAAGTTATTTGCCATTTACGAGGGTTTCATTTTTACGAAAAATATGGCTATTGATGAGTTGATTTGCTACTCTGATTTTCTCCACTGCGTCAACCTTATAAAGGGTGCGAATATTAAATTTAATGTCTATGCCGTGTTGATTCAAGACATCAAATAATTGATTTCTCCAAGCAAAATTACTCTTTACCATACTCTCAGAGACGGAAACCATTGTGCAAATTTCTTATCCAAGCTTGGAGCCTCTTCATATTCTGACCTCACGATTCACGCATCTCCCCCGAAAGGACTCTTTGATCACCTTAGGAGTGACGCGGTTGAAACTTTCTTCCTCGGAGAATAGTTCTTTTTCTTTCCTTTTTCTTGTCTTTGTTTCCTTTGATTGGCCAGCCAAAAAATAGGTAAAATCTAAAGAGAGATAAACAAAACAAAACAAAAATTGTATTAACCCTCTGATTCGCAGAGGAATATGTCCCCCGATAATTTAGAATTCAGCAACGAGGTAAGTAAATAGTAACCAATTACTAGAAATTGAAGAAAAAAAATATCTCACAGTTCAATAAGACCTAAGCCATTCCTCCAATTGAATCTATAATAAAACCGTGAAGTTATACATAGAGATGACCATCCATTTTTTCTTACAAATCCATATTTGCTCTTATAGATTTCTAATCCTCTCTATTTTACCTTAGGCAGCTGAACCCAATGTGGGTGTTTTCATTCATTTTTTCCAATGATTGTATAATTTGAAAACAACTAGTTGAAGGTTTAAAACGATTGAATTGGTGAATGACAAAACCGTGAATATTTATTATTTAGGAGGGAAAACTAGGTACAGAGGATTATTTAAGAGAGTTTGATAGCTTTATGGATGATTTATCTGATGTGTAGAATACTTAAATTTTGATTATATTTTACGTAAAAAAAGTGTTAATTGAATCCGATGACGATGATGATACCGTTGCTTGACGAAAATGATGTTGAAGGATTTCATCATTCATTATGAAAAATTGGAAGTGATGTGGTTGTGTGTATCCACTTTGATGAAGATTTTAGACTTCAGAAAAAGTTCCTAAATATGCAATGTATTTGGTGAAGATTTTTTTAAAAAAGTTTCTGTTAAAATTTGATAAGTCTCCAGACATTTTTTTTCTTTGATATAAACAAAAGAAGAAAACCCTGAAAATCTAAAATTTATTTGAGAGGTAAATACAGTCTAGTAAAGAATTGTTCCGCTTATAATTCAAACTCGAATTAATGAACACTTCACCCTTAAGTGAAATTCAATAACCACTTGATCTCAATCAAATGATTCTTCTCTCAAGAATTTGATTTGCTTTGAAAATGTTCTTTGAATTGAAAAGGATGTCAAAGGAGTATTTCACAACATTTCCTATGGATCTATTCTGAAGTCTTCCTTACATGATTTTGAATAGGTTTCTTCAAAAAAGTGTTGAAAGAAGTTGAGGTGTGGTATGTTGTACAACTTTGATGAAAAATAAGGCGATGATGGATAAACCACATAACTCAAAATTTGAAATAAGGTTATGTAGGTCTTGAAGTTAAAGTGTAATTTGTGAGACTGAGTTGGAGTGTGACATGGATTCATATGCAGGAACATTCTAAAACCAGTGTGTGACATGCATTCTTGTGCATTCCAAGCAACATTCTAAAGAAAAAACCGACCAGACGAGCACCAGATAATCATATTCTGTGTTTGGTTTGAATAGACAATACAAACATTTCAAGAAGAAACACATCAAATCAATCAGAACCAAAACATAGGTAAAATCTCAACAATTACTTGGGTTCAAAAGGCTTGCTATAAAACCATGTCAAATATTCACTTAGCACTTCACAATCACTTCTTAAAATAACAAACTGAGTAGTGATATCAAAATACTCACTAATGCATTCTTTCTAACATACACTCTTATTGACCAAAATTCAAATGGACCTTGCTAACTCAAATCCCCACAGATTTATTGAGACTTGTGATCTTTAACAGATAAAAGTGATAAAAAAGTGTTTCCCTAACAATATTTTTCCCTAATTCTTTATATGCACACTATGTGAACTAGCAAGGCTGCAGTATTTTATTTAGACAACTTAGATATTTCCCTAACAACGATACACCATAACTGTTTGTTTTAATTTAAAAAGGTATCAACAGGAAAACGTAGCAAATTTCTACAACTCAAACTCTGTGATCATCTATCCTATCTTCATCTCAGTCTTCATCTAATGCCCAAAACATTGACGGGGTCAACAGGACCACATGATCACTTCAGAAACAAATGAGAAACTTGATAATTGCCTGTACCAAGATACAAGAACTTGGTGCTCATAACACCATGTCAGCTAAAAAATTTAATTAGATGTAAAATGTTAAACCGCCACCAAAGTCTGACATTTATCACGCCAGAGACAAAATTTCGTTTGAAGTCTTTTACCTGTCACACTAATTGGTTAAAAACCAAATCTCTTATACCAACCCAGAATGCCTAAATACAAAGCAAGGCACAATTACCTTCGGGATGAGATGTTTGATTAAAGGCATCAATTAGGCAGCTTCAGCACTAAGCAATTAAGAGAATTAGTCCTCAAACAAAAAGATTTAATCTCATCACCAAAACAATAAGTTAGAATCAGTTCTGAATGAACAAAATCAACTGAAAGTAACAATAGAACTATAGAAGATCATAAACAAAAAACACTAGGTACCCAGCTGCCATAAAGTTCAAACAAGCTTTCAAAACAAACATTAGCAACCAGACATTACGGTGTGAATCAACAAAATACCACAGAAAATAATGCAGAAAGTATTATGTCCTACACAACAGAAAATATTAATAATCATCATAACAAAAATAAACTTTTGATGTTGCATCCAGCTATATGAAGATTGCTTCTCAACTTCCAGCCCGAATTCTCTGCAAATTTCATAACAGTACAGCAAGGTTAAAGAAGTGAGTCCCAAACTTCCAAGAAAGACATGGCAAGAGGTTAAGAAATCAGGTTCACAAGTGCTCCAAGAAACATCAGGCCTGTCACAACGTTAGATCGCAACAATGAAGAGTTAAGAGAGGTAAAATCATGATAAAATATAAAGTATACATACAGAAGGCCAGTGCTGATTTTATGCATAATGACAGCATGAGAATATATGCCCTCGAGTGAAGAAACAGAGACAAATTAAAAAATTATAAATGAAATTCATGGACATAATCTGTAAAATGTTGCATTCAAATATACACACATTATCATATGGATATCAATAAATTAAACAACACAAAAAACTAGAGTTTTCTTTTATTTAGTTCATCAAGGGTATTTTATATCTTAACCATAAAACGGCAACTAGTTTCTGCTTAAATGGACACCATAAAATTAGGAAGGAGACCAGACACCAACGCACCGAGGATAATAAATTAAGAAACGTTTTGTGCCAATGTCAAACATACTCACAGTCATAAAACTTTGCCCATTCTTCTGTAAGAGTCCTTCAGTTGTACAAAAGACCAGGTGGAATTCAAGTGAAAGAAAGTTAACAGAGAAAATTATACAACTAAAATAGCTTAATTTGGGCAGTAGAGACGAGAGGTTACTGCAGCCAACACTGCCTCCTATTAGCAGAAAATCAATTCACAGGAAAGCAAATATATATGTGTTTGTGTTTAGCAGATAAAAAAACTTGGGAATCAAGAAAACTTCCAAATTCTAAAATTGCTTTTAAGAATAACCCAAAAATTTAACAATGTACTAATTAACAAAACTTGTATCAGAAAAACAATAACCATCAAGTTGCATCTAAAAAATGCCAATCAGATGTGTAACCAACAACAATTAACTATGAACATTAGCACACAAAGGGCACATTTAACAAGATATTAGGACCAACTCAAAAAAACTCTTGGTCCCACAGGTTTTCAGTTGGAACAAAATGAGAAACAACACATGGTCTTCATGGATGCTCATGGGATGAAAATGTCTAAATTTTGCATTTATATGCATTGATAGTAGCTTTATCAAGAGCTCTTCTTTTAAAAAGAAATGAAATTCCAACAATTGTAAAAGGTTTACATTCAATTAAATAGAAAAATGAATCCTTAATTATATGTCAAAACATGTCAGGAATTGGATTCTAAGGAATATGATGAACACATCAAGAGAGAGAGACAGACCACAAACATACCTTTTGGAACATCAAAGAATGACAAAAATGGCCTAAATCATTTCATCTCTGCCATGAACTTCTCATACTCTGAATCAGCTCCATATGATGTCTTCTCCGCCGATGAGTTAGGAGGCATAGGTGCATTTCCAATGCTTTGGGATTGATCTGCAGATGAAGGAGGAGGTGGTACCGAATGATTACTGGCCCAAGGCGCATTAGCAATGCTGGGTTGGTCTGAAGTAGGAGGGGGAGGTGGTGGAGGAACTGCATTGTAGTAAGGTGGAGGAGGATATCCATAAGATGCAGGATATGATGGAGGAGCTGCAGGTGGCATTGAAGGTATTGTGCTCCCATACATGTTGGTCGGTAGAGACTGAGTAGATGTATTATTATCAGACTGCACTCCAGGAGGGTAATTCTGCTGCATTTCACCAGAAGCCGCTGGCTGGGACGTGGCACCAGGGGGGCCTGTTGGCATGGGAGGATATTGAACACCATAAGGAGGCATGGGTTGACCATGCATAGGAGGATACATAGTTGACCCAGGTGGAGGAGGAGCATAAGGATTGTATGGAGGAGGCATAGGAGGTCCCCACGGAACTGGGGTACCGCCATAACTCCCAGGAGGAGCACTCCCAAGGGGACCACCGCCAGTATATTGTTGGGATGGATAGGCACCAAGTGGCTGGCTTTGAACAGGATAAGTGGGCACAGCCGATGCTGGTGGGCCAGGAGGTACAACAGGCTGAGGAGGCTTACCAGCTACTCTCACTGCAATGGTTCGACCGTCAAGGCGATAACCATTCATGGCGACAATTGCATTGTTTGCCATTGTGATATCAGCATACTTCACAAACCCGTATCCTTTACTCAATCCTGTCATACGATCTTTAATGACTTTAGCCATAACAATCTCACCAAATTGTTGAAACAATTGGATCAGGCCATCATCCTCAAGAGTGGGTGGCAGATACCCAATGTACAAATTTGTATCATCAATTTCCTTTTTAGCTGCACCAGCCCCTAACCCAGGTGTTGGAGTACTCGGACTAGAATTGTTAGCCCAAGGAGGATTGCTTCCAGAATTGCCCGACCCAATTGCCAAAGTACTAGTTTGCTTTATTGCAGATTCAGGAACTGTACCGCCCAACTCAGCCAGAAAATTCTGATACTCATCATCCATCTTCTTCCCTGTAGCACCCTTCACCGGACAATCTATGCTAGGATGACCACCATCCCCACAATGCTTACAAACAACTTCACTCTTAAATGTTGAAGTCCTCGTAGGACAAGCATATTGGCGATGACCAGGTTCGCCACACAACCTACAATACTCCTCATCCCTAATTGTCCCATTCAAAGCAGCAAGTTCCCTAAGCTGTTGCCTCTTATGCTCATTCAAAACCTCATCCACAGGCTGCAAGAGCTTCTCAACCATACCAGCAGCAGCTTCAAGCGCATCAGCCGTATCCGCCTCAACCAAAACATGCAAATCTTCATTCTCCGAAGGATCAGGCTTCAAATCCCTCTTCTGTTGCAACCTACCTTCTTTCACCGACCCTTTACCTCGAATCACAATCTTAGCGCCAGTCTCCTTCTCCATCCGTTTCTGAGTATTACCCCTAGGACCAATAATAAGCCCAATGAAATTATAACCCGGATATTCTTTCATCGGTATATAAAGCTTCTTCTGAAGCTTTGGTGGTCTATAATCAGCAGGAGGCTTAAAAGCCGGGTTTTTCTTAATAATCTGAGATATAATTTCTTGTCTTTCTTTCTGCAATCTCTCGCGAGCACGATACTCTCTAGTATTAATTCTAATACCCATATTATCATATATAGGTTCAGGTGAAGGAGATCTAGCACCTTCAGGACGATCATCTAAAGGTAAACCAGATTGCAACATTCTACTAATTTCAAGTAATCTACTATTCAAAGCTTGAATTTCAGGATCAAATTCAATACCACCCATAAAATCAGGAAGTTGAATTACCGGTTTCGGTTCATCATCAGCCCAACGAGATTTCCTTTTCTTCGTCCCGCCCGTTTCGCCGCTAGTCTGATCGTTTGAATCTGGCTGTGGATCCCACCGACTACGACGACGTCGTTTGCTCGTTGTCTCTTCTTCACCACCTGATTGATCCTTATCAGTTCCGCTTCGGGTATTGGCAGTTAAACCATTGTCGGAGAGAAGGGGATTGTGAATATGTGGACGTGAATCGTTGTTATCTGTGACGGTGATAGTGGTTTGACCGTTATGGGATTGGTTTCCGTTGTTGATGCCGTTTTCGGGAATTAGGGTTTGGGATTGGTTGTTGTAGTCTGATGTGGTGGTGTTGTGGGGAGGGAGATCGCATGGAGGATTGGAATTGAGAGCGTCCATGGATGAATTAGGGTTAGGGTTTTGAAGAAGAAGAAGATTGGGGAAAATTGAATTGGATGTGAATGTGAATGCAATCGAATCGAAGAAGTAGAAGGAAGTGAGTAAGGAAACACACCACACGTGAGCAATCTAGTTGTGTTGTTTTGCTTACTTATATGTGTAAGTGCAATGCCTAACAAGAAACGTACAGTACTATTCAACTAGGATTTTTTATTTTTATTTTTTTAATTAAATTATTCATGTCATTTATCTTATTTATTTTATCTTATTTATTCCTAACAAATTTTTTTTATTGATAATTTATCTTTATGAATATGTATATATTAAGCTTTTATTTTTACTAACACACTAGTTTAAAGATCCGTGCGAATAATTTTTATTCGATATATAAGTTTGTCATTATATTATGGTAAAAAAATTATTTATAATAAAATATTTAAAAATTTGTTATATAATTTTGTTAAAATATAAGAGAAACTATTGTGCTATTTTTTGTAAAACTTATTAAATGAATACATTTGGTTATAATTATCAATGATAAATTATCTAATTTTTTATGTGTTCGTCACAAATAATAGTTTCGTGTATATTTTTTTAATAAAAAATTAGAAATTTGATTAGAAATATTTAGGATAATTTAGTAAATTTGATAGTAATTAACTTTATTGTATTGTTATTATTATATTATTATTATTAATAGTTTTTTTTGAATGAGATTATTATTATTATTATTATTATTATTATTATTGGTATATTGTTTATTTATTTTTTTATGAAAAATATTTTATATGTTTCTATTTCTATATTCCTAATTTTATGCATATTGATTTTTTTTTCTTCTATAATTTCTGTTTTGTTGCTTTTTTTTATGATTATATATTGTTCTATTTTGTTCCAATCTATAATCTGTTTTGGTGAAATTACAAAAAAGATATAAAACTTGCAACGTGGTTAAAAATAATAAGGATAAATTAGTAACTTTGGTGGTAATCAATTTTAATATATTAGTAATAGATGCGTGTTCCACCCCCGTCTGTGTGATCGACATTTTCTATTATACAAACTTATGTAAAATAAAAGACATATCTTGCGTTATGGTGAGTTTATTAATAAAATATTTTTGCTGTTAAAAAAAAAAAAACTTATGTTATTGTGAGTTTGCTAATAAAAATATTTTTTTGAAAGAGGGACACATTCGAAGTGTTTAAAATATTTCATAAAATTAGAAATTGTGATAAACATTTGTCTTGTTTATCTTCATATTCATCGTCTTCTTCACTAATTTATAACAAAGTACACTCGAATACATCTCAAAATTGTATGAATTTATGTTTTCTTCAATGTTCTTCTAAACTCTAAAATTGTAATTTTAAATTCTAATTAAACTCTAAATTTGCCATGCTTGAAATTTTTTAAGGGTTTAATAAATGTTTCAAACACTTCATATATGTCCATGTTTAAAACTTTTTATTATGTTACAAATAAATAAGATAAATGATTAACCCATTTTAGTGCCCCAAGTTTCAATTGCTCGATTTTGGCTCTCAAATTTACTCCATTTTGCATTTGCTAACCCCCGTTGACTTTTTTGATTAAAAATTGGTTATGTGGCATTTTAAAATTAATTAAATATTTAAAAATCAATAAAAATGCGTAAAAGTGTTTTTTAATTTAAAAAAAAATTACAAATTGTGTTTTTTAAAAATAAATTATAAAATAATTTTGTTATAAAAAAATGTAAAAAACAATTATGAACTATTTTTACTTTGTAAACTTTTTTTTGAAAAAAATAATTATTAAACCTTTTATTTTAAAAAAAAAAAATTAATACACATTTATAAAAGCAAATATTATTATTTTATAACATTTTTTTATTTTAAAACATTTTTAATTTGAAAAACATATTTTATTTATTTTTAAAATGTCGTATAAGTAATTTTTAGTTAAAAAAGTCAACAGGTGCTAGCAAATGCAAAAACGGTTAAATGTGGGGGCCAAAATCGAACCATTGAAACTTAGGGGACTAAAATCGTGCAATTGTGAAACTAATTAGAGGGTTAAAATCAAACAAATGAAATTTTATGGGCCAAAACTGCATCTAAGCCTAGAATTAAAATGAAGATTATCTATTCTATATCTATCTATATTATATATAAAGATGATACATGAGTTTTGGTGTGGACTTTTCATAATACTAACAATATCCTTGATTTTTTTAATAGCAACAAAAATCTTTTATTAACAAATTCACCATAACATAAGACACATCTTTTTTTAGTAGGAAAAATGTTTTATTAACAAACTCAACATAACATAAATTAATTTTTTTTTTTTACATAAGTTAGACACGTGCGAAACCTGCCTCGCCCGGTAATATCAATAAAAATGGTTGAAGATTATATCAATATACTCACCGACCAAGAGTGATTCTTAAAATGGTTGAACACCGCTTGAAGAACTCTCACAACCCTCCTCCACGTTCGTATAGTTCAAAAAAGAAAATGTTGTGAATTGAATTACTTTTCCTCCAACGAGATCATTCCATGAAAGAATTTCAAATTAGCATCACTAACATTTAACCAAACAAGACTTCTACGGTTCTTGTTATACAATCTGGACTTTGAGAACAATTGAGAAGATTGAAACTTAATTTTCTCCATTTTTAATTTGTTCAACCCATCCTCCTCCCCTTTAGAATCAAGAAATGTTTATCTCATGTTTCACATGCCACTCCTTAAGTATTCTTATATCACCATTTTTGAAATATATGTGTTAATTTTATATATTTTTAACATGGTGATGTAGATTTTTTTTTCTTTTCTTAAAAGTATACAATTATCGAAAGAGTACTCTAAAAGGTTATTTTCATAACTAAAGAACTGCAATCTTATTCTAGTTCATGAAATATCCACTTTGACATTCTTATTCATCCCATTATAAAGATTACATCATATTATCATTATTTTATTTTATTTTTTTAAAACCAAATTACAATCATTTTCTCTTTCTTTGTTCTCTACTTCATTATCATGTACTCTCCATAACATGCAAATTTTACTTTCTTTTTTTTAGGCTCGTTGCATAATTAATGTATCTGAACTATGCAATGAATCTAAAAAAAGTGAAATTTGCTTAAAAAATATAATGGATGGAATATGTTAATTGGATGTATGAAATTAACAAGAGAGTAAACTCATTTCATTGATCCATTATATTGTCCTATAAATATGATATATATTATCATGTAAACATATTTATATATTCATTTTTTTAAGCACATTTATGTTCATAGTCATGTTTAGATTAGATTCATTCCACGTTGTCAACACGAAACTCTAATCAACTATAAGTATAATGAACTTATCTTCTTTTAATAAATTTTTTCTTTTATATATTATTTTTGTTTATTCCCTTTGAATTTTAGAATAATTCAATATCTATGCATCCACGAAGAATTGAACAAATAATTATTCTTACATTATTATATAGTTCTTTTTTTCTATATAAGATAAATATCTATCTTAGAATTGAGTATTGGGCCTAACTCATCCTTACAAAACTGGCTTGTAAGGTGAGGATTGCCTCTAGTTTATAAACACTTAGTCAGACCATCTTTCAACTGATGTGGGACTTCTTAACACACCCCCTCGCGTCCAGCACTATTGGGCTTGGTACGCGGATATAAATGGTAGGTGGCCCGATATCGGGTGGCCCAACGGATCTTGGAGAGGCTTTGATACCATCTTAGAATTGAGTATTGGGTCTAACTCATCCTTACAAAACCGGCTTGTATAAGGTGAGGATTGCCTCTCATTTATAAACACTTAGTTAGACCATCTCTCAATTGATGTGAGACTTCTTAACAATCTATGCATTCTTGAAGAATTGAACAAATAATTATTCCTACATTATATAGATCTTGAAGAACTTTAAAAAAATTCAACTTGATTTCCTATAATTCAATATTATATGCATCCATTGATAAGCACTACTTGCTTAAAAAAAAACAATTAATAAGCACTGCGACAAATGTACTAAAAAACAAAATAAGCACTACTACAAACCACAAATCAAGGTACCCAAAAAAATTAGCTACGTAATAATCATTATTTTTTTGAGAAAAAAAAACACGTAACAATTTAATGAATTAATAGCCAAATCCAAAAGTAAAATAAGCCTGAAAAGTAAAAACTAAAATAAAAATGGAGATGAGATAATATATAATCTAATATCATGCATAGGATAAAGAATGGGATCCAACAATTAAGGCATGTCGATGGGGAGCGGCGCGATGACAACCATCAAGCACAACACTAAGGTTATGGGGTGCAACATCTTTGGCGAGCCACTGATCGACGTAGAAGATAGTTTGGGAACAAGGTTTTTGGGCGGCAGTGGATATGATCTCCACGTAGTCGCAATACCAACCGTGGTGGGATCCAGATCCGTCTGAGGTGAGGTTGAGACGACAAATAGGTGTCCCGATGCAAGGTCCAAGTCCAGTGAAGGCATCCACATTTCCACGCTCGAAGTAGTCATGACAGTCTCCCATCGCACCCCATGACTTTAGGTTTGAGACCCGAACTGACTGATTATTTGCATCCTCAAACTGTACGCTGATCTTGGCATTTGTCCCCCCTTTAATTATCGATCCAGTCTTAACATATATTGTATATACGCACTCCTATAAAGTCATATTGACATGCCAAAAAAAAGAATTAATTTTTTGACAATAAAAGAATTTAATTGATATGTATTAGGCATGAAATATTTATTGATGTTGATTATATAGTATGTGTGCAATTCTTTTACATTAACAACGCATAATAATTAAACACTTATGATCTAAGAAGGTCTTATTGGATCTGGATCCTACCAATGTTGAGGGAGGTATATGAATTTGATAATGTGTATTTTTATTTCTCTCTTCGGGTAGAGACACCGAGTTCTCTAGATCGAAGAGTAACTCCTCAACCAAGTGACTTTTCGGACAACATGCATATTTGATGATGTGTATTGCTTATATACAAACATATGCATGATAATGGTAATTAATTCATGCATAATAATAATTGGAATTATGAGAATGTGACAAGATAAAGTGAAATGAGGTTAACTAGTACTATTAGAGAAGTGAAGAGTGTAACTAAAATACTTACATCGGAATCTCCAGCATTTGCATAAAGGAAGAGAGCTAGAAGAATAAGAAAGAAGCCTAAGGAGTGATTCTTCATTTTCTAATTACTTGATGATTTGTTGTTAGATGCAAATTTTAGAATGTGATGAGGAAGATGTATTAGGCTCATTTACGTATTTATGGGCATCATTTGTGTGAGCCAAGTCAATACTTTTTTTTGAAGGAATACTTTTATTTATTTATTTGCTAATACGTAATATCCCCTATGTTTCTATTTAAGTGACATTTATTTACAATTTTTTTATTGCAGAGAGCAAAAAATATTAATTGAAATTAAAAATAGTTTTTAATTTTTTTTAATACGTGTAAATAATTGTTTGGAGTATAGCATTAGAGTAATAATATATTTTTGGAAAATGTTAAAGGGCACATATAAACAATTTAATATAAAAACATTTCTTTCCAAAGTGTGTATTTAACTTTTTAAAAGTTAAATTACTATATTTTTCAATGTAATAATTTTACTTTTAAATTCTTTAACATCAGCTATTTACCGTAAAAAAAAAAAAGTGTCATTAGGACACACGTCGACAAAACTCATTAATAAAAGTATATGGACCATTTTGGTCCATCAAAAAGCATTTGTTGTGGTTTGGAGATTGTTGCAAACTTCACTTACTAAGAAGAAATGTGATTGATGCTAATAGAATCCATTTGTGTGAAAGTGGCTTGATGAAGTTGAAACAACAAATTGGGTTCTCATCTTATAAAGTTAGCGAAATATTAAATAGTGTTTATGAGATAATGATTAAAGAAATAAAAATGATAATTTAATTTTAAAAGTAGTGATTTAATATTTTAAAATTTTAAAAAAGAATTTTAATTTAAAACTTTTACTTTTATTTTTGTTTTCTTAATAATTATTTTGAGGACACTATTTAGTATGACATGAGCTTATAAAATTGAGGTTGTACTTTTCACCCTAAATTGAAGGATTCTAGTGTTCTAGATAAGCAAGCTGATGCGGTAGAGGTTGAAATAACACCGGTGGATATTGCAGTCTCGACGGCTAACTTTGATGCCTCCGCTCGTGCTATACCTGATACAACACAAAATATGTTGATATTGCCGGATGAGGAGTTTGATGAGGTGGTCCAAGCAGACCTTCGACTAATTAAAGAAGCATAGGCTGCACGGGCGAATGGAGAGAAGTTCACCCATGTTATTTCTAAAAGTCATAAGAAGAAGATAATTCCTACATATTTGTTTCTTTAACTTCTATCATAAGGTTAGAGCATGCATATATGTTTAACATCTATCATAAAGTTAGAGCATGTTATTCTTTAAATTAATAGAGTACATTCGTTGAAAATAAAAAAGATAAATCTGCAAATAAATTTAAAACATTCATGTTAGCATAAAGCGACAAATCGCATAGATATGCATTCAACCTAGCAGTAAGCAGTCTGCTCTTGTCTGGCGAAATCATCCCTGAGCTCTCTAAGGGCATCCAAAATCCGAGCTCCTAAAATCGGTTCTATGGCATCAGGTGCTACAGTTGGCTGCTGCTCCTGCTCAGGCTCCAGATCACGCTGTGCTTCAGCTACTTGAATCTCCTCAGCTACTACATCTGCAGGCTGGTGAAGGTAATGTGGTACTAGTTGTATCAGTCCCACAACATCGGCGTTCCTGGTGATCTGCATGTGGTTCAGTGTTCCCTCTCCAAAGAGATTGATGGCTTCATTATCACCATCATAAACACTCACATTATTATCATCATTACCTGAAACAATAACATCCTCCTCGTCTATTACATGACAGAGTTCCCTTTTCTGCCGATAAATTTTTCAGTGGTAGCTTTTCCGAAAAACTGTTTTTTAAAAGTAAAAAACAACATGGTCTGCCAATCTTCTTGGCCAAAATAGTTCCATTTGATTTATGAGAAATTTCAAGTGGTTCTTTGACCCTGAAGTGTGAACTTGACGAACGGAATCATCAATTAAGGGAGAAGCATAAATATCAATAGTTGAACTTGCACTTGCTTCCGAGTTCTGACAAATTGTGGCTTTAAAATATCCAAAAATCTTGCAATACCTTGAGTTAGTTGTAGATCTGAACCACACTCCAAACAAAGAATTCAAAGTTTTTGAAGGTCTTTGGAAGTACTAAGTGATCGAATAAGAAGAGAAGGGAATACATCACATCACGAGGCAATCCATCAAAGTCGTGAAAGTGATAATTTTAATTGTTTTAGTTTATGAAAGTGTTTGTATATACAAATTTTAATTGCTTCTTCTTCTTTCATGAGAAAACATTAAATAAAATTTGTACCTTGTTCTTCTTCTTCCACATTTGTGTGAGATTACTATATTTCAATTCGATGGCAACTATATTTCAATTCTGCAGGAATGTAAGTTAATGGAAATCGATGCCAGTACAAACATCCATGTTCTGAAATGCTTTGGTATTCACACTAACTATATTTTCTAAGGTACAATAATTCCCTATATATATGTATGATATCTTTATCTCTAAGGTACAATAATTCAGCTTAGTCATGAAAAAATAGAGTTCCAACATTTTAGTAGTCATAAAGGGTCATCTTTATCTCTTTTATTTATATTAATAATTGGTCTATATTAGAACTAGAAGGACCCTTACTTAAATAGGATAAATTACATATCAGAAATAAACATTGTCTGCGAAACAGCCTGAGAGAGTTGTGGGACAATCTTTTAAAGGTGACGTCTTGCTTGCGGTGAAACAGAGTCTAACTTCAACTAGATATTCTTTTCCTTCAATCTTGACACACTTAATTTGCGGGTTGAAATTAATGATGTCATGTATGGCCTTACGAATGACTTCTCTAGATGCAGATTATTTTTTAAGAAGCCCAGTGTTGTCAAGCAAATTTTGTAGTTTATGATTTTGGTAGAGTTGTAACGTCAACTGAAAGTATTGAATGGGAATTCGACCCAATAACGGTATACTGCAAGTCCCGTGTGCAAGCCACTCGTGCCTCCAGAAGGCCTTGTTATCCTTGGTACTTAAGGATGACCAGTACATGTTGAGCATATTTTCTTGTTTCAAAATCTGATTAAATAAAAAAAAATTAAAATTTTTATAATATAATAATAAAAATAATAATAATAATAATAATAATAAAAAATAGAAATAAAACTTACTTCCTTTATCTCTACATCCTCTATTGGAGTTTTTGGCTGGCAATCATCTAGGTATATGGATCCTTTCCCAGCCCACAGTCCATGCACTGTCAAATACATTGGCGCGGCTTCGGGACATACATTAAGCTTGCAGTAAACTCTAGGCCACTGTAAAGCTAATTTGAATTGATCAAAGGCAAGTCCATAGGGTGGCGGAGGAGGAGAACGTGAACTAGTTTTTGGAGGGGGTGGGGATCGAGGACTATTTTTTGGAGGGGGTTGACTAGTTTTTGGAATAGTTTTCGGAGGGGGTGGACTAGTTTTGGGACTAGTTTTTGGAGGGGGTTGGGAACGTGGACTAGTTTTTGGAGGGGGTGGACTAGTTTTTGGAGGAGGTGGAGAACGTGGACTAGTTTTTGGAGTTTGAGGTTTGGACTTTAATCTTTGAAATAATAAGTTATTTACGTTTGAGATAATGTAATATTTTTCATTGATGCTTAAGATAATACATTTTCTTTTTTCTTTCTTTTTTGGTATATATAAGATAACATGTTGTCTATATCAATAATACTAATAATTAGAACTTAATTCCCTTTAATAACTATGATTTGTAAATTTGTTGTTGACATATTATCTACTCACCAAATCAGTGGAGAGTCCGTTGGAAAGTGGTTAGCTTGATTCACTCCATTTAGGTCTAGTTATTTTGTGTACATAACAGTACCGGTGCTTGCGTGCGGTTTGGTTCGGTTTTGAGTATAAAAGTTATTTTAATTGTGAGTTAAAAATGCACTTGGTTCGGTTGGTTTTTAAAAAGTCATTCAAACTAAACACAACCAATGCGGGTAAGGTTGGTTTCGATTTGTGCGGTTTATCGCGATATAAAAAATATAACAATATTACCAACTTGTTACAAAATAAAAATAGGAAATTTTAATTTATTTTATTGTATACATGAGATAATATGCATATATAGAAATTGCATATACATAAGAATTTATTTTTAATACCAACAATATAGTTCTTAATCGCATGAAATGATATGTTTAAACAACCTACTATTTTATGGACTCAATTTGGGTTTAGCTTACTATGTTGGACTAGGTAATAGATTGATTGCTACTAGTTGATAGAGTTAAGTTAAATATTGCGGGGTGAATTGGTTTGGTTTTCTGAAATGAAAACTGCAAGCCAAAACAAACCGCACGGTTAGGAAGAAAAATGATCCGTGCGGTTCACACTAAATGCGTTTTTTTGCTGTTTTCAATTTAGATTGGTTCGGTTTGCTGTTTTGCTTTTGGATTGGTTCGGATACGATCACCCCTACATGACAGTAAACTAATGAGAAATAAGAAATAATGAATCATTCTAGTATGTAGACCATTGCATGCACATTCGATCCTTTATATTTATTTTAGGTTTTCAGTTGGCCCCTTGTGCTTTAAAAATTTCAAATTGGTCCCAAATGTTTAAGTTAGGTTTTATGTTGGTCCCTTTTATGCTTTAAACGTTTCATGTTGGTCTCTCAAGTTTCAAAAATTTGAATTAGTTAGTCCCTATTTAGTCATATTTATAGGACTAACTGATTCAAATTTTAGAAACTTAAGGGACCAACTTGAAACTTTTAAAAAGAAGAGGGATCAACTTGGAGCTTTTAAAACATAAGGGAACAATTTGAAACAAAATAAACATAAAGGACCAACTTAAAACCTAAAATAAACATAACAGACCAAATGTGCAATTAAGTCATTTAAAGAGCGTTCGTGATTTTTTCGTTAATTTTGTTTCGGGACATATAGCATTTTGCTGAATCATCAACGATCATTTTTACTTTTGATTATCCAGGGGACATCTCTACCTTGAAAATGTGGAGACAAATTGGAATCATAAACTATAATTAATGCATTGGACGATCAATGTGCAATTAACTAAAAAATATGTATATATATATATCTTTATCTCTAAGGTACAATAATTCAGCTTAGTCATGAAGAAATAGAGTTCCAACATTTTAGTAGTCATAAAGGGACATCTTTATCTATTTTATTTATATTAATAATTGGTCTATGTTAGAACTAGAAGGACCCTTATTTAAATAGTATAAATTACATATCAGAAATAAACATTGTCTGCGAAACAGCTTGAGAGAGTAGTGGGACAATCTTTTAATATTGGAGACGTCTTGCTTGCGGTGAAACAGAGTCTAACTTCAACTAGATATTCTTTTTCTTCAATCTTGACACACTTAATTTGCGGGTTGAAATTAGTGATGTCATGTATGGCCTTACGAATGGCTTCTCTAGATGCAGATTCTTTTTTAAGAAGCCCAGTGTTGTCAAGCAAATTTTGTACTTTATGATTTTGGTAGAGTTGTAAGGTCAACTGAAAGTATTGAATGGGAATTTGACCCAACAACGGTATACTGCAAGTCCCGTGTGCAAGCCACTCGTGCCTCCAGAAGGCCTTGTTATCCTTGGTACTTAAGGATGGCCAGTACATGTTGAGCAGGTTTTCTTGTTTCAAAATCTGATTAAATGAAAAAAAAGTAAATTAAAATTTCTATAATATAATAATAAAAATAATAATAATTAAAATAAAAATAAAACTTACTTCATTCATCTCTGCATCCTTTATTGGAGTTTTTGGCTGGCAATCATTTAGGTCTATGGATCCTTTCCCAGCCCAAAGTCCATGCACTGTCAAATACATTGGCGCGGCTTCGGGACATACATTAAGCTTGCAGTATACTCTGGGCCACTGTAAAGCTAATTTGAATTGATCAAAGGCAAGTCCATATGGTGCTGGAGGGGGAGAACGTGGACTAGTTTTTGGAGGGGGTGGACCAGTTTTGGGACTAGTTTTTGGAGGGGGTGGGGAACATGGACTAGTTTTTGGAGGGGGTGGGGAACGTGGACTATTTTTCGGACGGGGTGGACTAGTTTTGGGACTAGTTTTTGGAGGGGGTGGAGAACGTGGACTAGTTTTCGGAGGGGGTGGGGAACGTGGACTATTTTTCGGAGGGGGTGGACTAGTTTTGGGACTAGTTTTTGGAGGGGGTGGAGAACGTGGACTAGTTTTCGGAGGGGGTGGGGAACGTGGACTATTTTTTGGAGGGGGTGGGGAACGTGGACTAGTTTTGGGACTAGTTTTTGGAGAGGGTGGACTAGTTTTTGGACTAGTTTTTGGAGAGGGTGGGGAACGTGGACGAGGGAGTTGAATTTTTGGAGGTTTTGTTTTTCCATCAGTGTCAGTGTCAAGTACCTGATCTTCATAATCCAACAAAGAGGTGAGTGCAGGGAGGAATGTTGGTGCTTGATCATCAAGTTGTTCTTGTAGTCCCACAGTAAGTGTTGTGAATCCAATAAACAACGAAGAAAGAACAATGAGAATTGTGTAGTGAGACTTAGAGGCCATGATTGAAGAGTTGGTATTTGTGAATGTGATCAGTGTGAGTAAGAACAATGGCTATTTATATACCCGACAGCTGTGAGAAAAAGATTCACGTGTGGGAGTTTGAGGTTTGGACTTTAATCTTTGTAATAACAAGTTATTTACGTTTGAGATAATGTAATACTTTTCATTGATGCTTAAGATAATACATTTTCTTTTTTCTTTCTTTTTTGGTATATATAAGATAACATGTTGTCTATATCAATAATACTAATAATTAGAACTTAATTCCCTTTAATAACTATGATTTGTAAATTTGTTGTTGACACATTATCTACTCACCAAATCAGTGGAGAGTCCTTTGGAAAGTTGTTAGCTTGATTCACTTCATTTAGGTCTAGTTATTTTGTGTACATAACAGTACGGGTGCTCGCGTGCGGTTTGGTTCGGTTTTGAGTATAATGGTTATTTTAATTGCGAGATAAAAATGCATGTGGTTCGGTTTGGTTCGGTTGGTTTTTAAAAAGTCATTCAAACTAAACACAACCAATGCGGTTAAGGTTGGTTTCGGGTTGTGCGGTTTATCATGATATAAAATATATAACAATATTACCAACTTGTTACAAAATAAAAATAGGAAATTTTAATTTAGTTTATTGTATACATGAGATAATATGCATATATAGAAATTGCATATACATAAGAATTTATTTTTAATACCAACAATATAGTTCTTGATCGCGTGAAATGATATGTTTAAACAACCTACTATTTTATGGACTCAATTTGGGTTGAGCTTACTATGTTGGACTAGGTAATAGATTGATTGCTACTAGTTGATAGAGTTAAGTTAAGTATTGCGGGGTGAATTGGTTTGGTTTTCTGAAATGAAAACTGCAAGCCAAAACAAACCGCACGGTTAGGAAGAAAAATGATCCGTGCGGTTCACACTAAATGCGTTTTTTTGCTGTTTTCAATTTAGATTGGTTCGGTTTGCTGTTTTGCTTTTGGATTGGTTCGGATACGATCACCCCTACATGACAGTAAACTAATGAGAAATAAGAAATAATGAATCATTCTAGTATGTAGACCATTGCATGCACATTCGATCCTTTAAATTTGAAATTCTGGTATCACTAGAATGATGTTGCCTAAGATGTCCCAACAACTACTTTGTGTATAATGTTGTTTTCTATTGTTGGCACATCTTATATAACATATAAAAAGCTGACAGAAAATAAATAAATGACACAAGTAATTGTTAACCCAGTTCAGCCAACTGCCTACTCTGGGGGATACCAATCCAGGAAGGAAATCCACTAATAGCTCTAGTTACTAAGACCTCCAGCAAACCCTAGGATTTACGCCTTACACTAAGACCTCCAGCAAACCCTGGTTTACGCCTTATAACCTCGACACTACTCATGCAACTTCTGCCTAGGAACTCCTAGACATGAGATCCCATCTCACTTCCACTCACACAACACAACCTGTGTTGATTATACAATGTTTGGAAAGATGTGGTGACAACTTGTCAAGACAACACTTCACTTTTGCTTAAAAGCTTCAAGTGAATCACACATGGTAAACTCCGTACTTCAAAGCTTAGGAGTAACCTTAAAATAACAAACTTACTTCTTAACTCGTGTTATAGAATCCACAAGCAAGAATTACAATCAAACAATAAAAGACTCAACAAAGACTCAATAAAGACTCAATATGTGTAACTAATATTTTTCAATGAGATATCTATTCTTGAGCTTGGTCTTCGTATATATAATGATCTAGCACGCTCCTCTTTCTTCATTACTGATAGGACGCTCCTTGTAGCTCATAAAAGGTGATCTGATTCTCTTTTGATCTTCATCAAGAATGTATAGAAACTTTCCAAAAGTGTTTAAGGACTTTATAGGATAATTGTGATCATACCGTTGTACTATTAAGTCTTATCTTATCCTTAAAATTCCTGATCAGATCAAATCTCCATTGAGCGTGCTCTTTAAGTGGATTTCCATATATAGCAGATGCTCTCATAAATGCGCGAGATTTCCTTGAATAAATATGATGTTGTAACATGTTATCCAACATCTTGTTAGTATATTTGTTTTAGCAAAATTAAGCCAATTCAAATATCCAACAATCTCCCCCTTTGGCAATTTTTGGCTAAAACAATTTCAGGCCATTACCTTTGAGAGATATAAAAAGCGCAATCCTTCAAATCACCATGGTCACACAAAAGAAGGAATGTTAGAGCATCATTTAAACACAATTTCACATAGGTGAAAAAATATATGCATCAGAGGCAGCAGCAGCGGAGTTATCATCAAATTGCCTCGAGCAAAATAAAACGTGGTATCAGAGCAAAACATATATCATATGTCATATGTCATCAAAGGTGTTGTGACATATGGGAGCACATCTTCTAGCACATGTTCGTCCAATCAGGGCAGCATCCATTCAGTAGCAAACTCCCCCTGACTTCATCAGCTTGTGCATCATCTCAGGATAAAAATTTTACTCCCCCTGAATACTTGCTTACTGCTACTTAAAAACATGTCATAACAAAAGACACAACAACATGTAGCAGAAACAAAACAAACCAAAGCAAAGTACTACTCCCCCTTTTTAGCCACAAAATGTGCCAAAACAGGAAAGTAAAGTATCAAAGTGCAGAATTTAAAGTACAGACCATGCACTCAGAAGGTGCTAAAATCCAGGGCACAAACCACCCACAAAACAAATAACAAGGTTCAGTAAAACATAAAAAAGATTACAAAATCATTCATCATCACTGCTATCAGAGGCTTCATCCTCATCTGTAGCAGTAGCATAACCTTCTTCCTCATCTGCATTGTTTTGATCACCTGTAGCAGCCATATTTGCACTAGCTTTGACAGGTATCTCATCAGTTTCCAATCCTTCAATCATTTTCAAGAACACATTCTTCCTCTCCTCAAGCTCAGCCTGTTGTTTATCAATATCCTGACATTGAGCCTTTAAACCAGCAATAATCTCCTTTTTGGTCATAACAGCAGCTCCACCAGCAGATGTCCCAACATGTTCAGTAACATTGTGATTACCAAAAAGTTTATGATGAAAAGTAAAACCTGATTCCCTCTTCTTAGGTGTGTCAGTCACAGCCTTGATGTCTGGGTATTGGGCCAAGATAATTCCACACAGCAAAGATGGAAAAGCTATTGGCATCTTCACAGCTGTTGATCTAATATGCTTAATGGTTTGATCAAAAATAAAGGTCCCATAGTCATAGTCAAACTTGGTTCCTACAGCATATATAAATCTACCCAGGTTTGTAGCAACATTGGTTGCATGCTTGGTTGGCACCCAATTTGTTGACCCTATCCTATTGAGGATGGCATATTTGACATTCAATTTACTCGTGGGTATCAGCTTCTTTGTAGGCCAGACCTTAACCTTACCACCAGTTATCTCAGCACTCACAACATCATTAGCAACTTCTAACTCAGCCTTAGGTTCTACAGACCTACCTAAGTAATTATTAATCACAACAGGGGAGAAATTGATACATTTACCTCTGACAAAAACTTTGTGGTAGTCCTTGCTCAGTGGGTTATCACATTCTTCAGGGATGTTCACCAGAAATTCTTTCACAAGCAGCTCATAACATGGACTGAAATCACAGACTGTCTTCATCAGGCCAGCTTCCTTGATGTATTCAAAGATGTCTTGACATTTGAGAGCATCTTTGGACAGTTCCCTTTCAACAGCCAATCTCCTTTGGTAAATGTAGTCCCATCTCAGTGCAAAGGCAGCACGATGGAAGGAGATGTTATCACATGGGGCTTCTTCAACACCTTGTGGAGCCTTCTTCACAGTAGTCTTCTTAGGATTGGCAGAGGAGATGTTAACAACATCTTCAGCAACATCATAGTCTGAGTCACTAGATGACTCCTTCTTTTTCTTTAGTGTTTCCTTCTTCTTACTCGGAGGGGAGAGAACTTTGCTCCAACCCTTGACTGGTCCAACACCTTTTGTTTTCACTCTTGGTGCAGGAGTCTTGGTTGCAGTGGCCACAGCCTTCCCTGTACAGCTTCTCAATCTCTTTGTTATACCACCAGTTGATTTTTCAGCAGTCTTGGTGGTGACATAATCATCAACATCAACAACATCTTTCTCTTTCTCAGCTTCTGCAGGCTTGTCAGCTTCAACCTCTTGCTCATCTGTAGGGATGGACTGGTTGCTCTCTTCAGATTGAGTTTCCTCTTCATCAGCAGAAACTCCTTCATCAGCAATTTCAGTCTCTTCATCTGAGGTTTCAGATGTTGTGATAGTTGTCTCAACATCTTTTTCAGCAGCAACTTTCACAGGTTCTTTCTCAACAGTTTCAGCATCTTCATTCTCATTCAAGGATGTCTCAACATCTTGCATGACAACCTCTTCAGTAACAACAGGGATTGATTTTTCAGCCATCATCTCAGCAATTGTTGGTGATTCATTAGCAGTTTCCGTTTCAACCTCTGTAGGAGTGTCTTCCATCTCAGTATCAACAGGCATAGAGTTAAGATCTCTCTTTTCAGCTTCAGACCCCAATTTTTCTAGACTAGGGTTTTCACCGGTTGACACGATTGTTTCAACAACATCAGACACAGTTTTGGGGTTTACTTCAGTTGCTTTCTCAGATGTGTTAACATTCGAATCAAAAACCAAATCAGACATAGACAGAGAAAACTTAGATTTGTAATCCCTTCTTTTCCTTTTAGAACTTCCTTTACTCGATTTATTACCCAATGGAGAGATAGCATCACTTACTTTGACGATTTCTTCCTTTTTCTCAACAGATTTTTCTTTTCCTTTCTTCTCAGCGACATTTGTTTGAGCTTTGGATTTGGAAGCACGAACAGTCGTAACAGGGACGGCGTCCTTGATGATCTTCGAGGAATCGATCTTCGCCTTTGATCGAGTAGAACGACCAGACTTTATAGTTTGGGAAGATTCAGACATGTTTGGATGAAGGTTTTTGAAGTTTGAGAAGTTGAATGGATGAGGATTGTAGTGAGAAGCAGTTGAATAGGGTTCACGATCAAAAATTAGGATTTGGGAGAAAGTGTATTGATTGCGTGTAAAGACATATTTAAGGGAAGTGTGTAATGATTTCCCTAAATTAGCGTGCATTGATTGATGGGAGAGAAAACGGTTTCCTTTTGCACGCCTCAACTGCTGTAACTGCTATGCATCTTCATGCAGGCAAATTCCCAATTTGCCCCTTAAAAATTCAAACTGATTAGCATCAAGCGCCTTTGTAAAAATGTCAGCTAGCTGTTCACTTGTACCAATGTGCTTGAGTTCCACACAATTTTCTTCAACAAGGTCTCTAATGAAATGATGCCTGATGTCTATGTGTTTGGTTCTTGAGTGTTGAACTGGATTTTTTGATATATTGATTGCACTCAAGTTGTCGCAATATAATGTCATGACATCTTGGTCGACATTATATTCTTTCAGCATCTGTTTCATCCACATTAGCTGGGAACAACTGCTTCCTGCAGCTATATATTCAGCCTCTGCAGTAGACAGAGACACACAATTCTGCTTCTTGCTGAACCATGAGATTAAGTTGTCACCCAAAAAGAAGCATCCTCCTGAGGTACTCTTCCTATCATCAGCACTTCCAGCCCAATCTGCATCACAGTACCCTATCAAAGTTGAGTTCTTGGTCTGGGAATACAGAATCCCATAATCACTAGTACCCTTTATATACTTCAGAATCCTTTTGACTTGCACAAGATGGCTCATCTTTGGCTTGGCTTGATATCTTGCACAAACACCAACAGCAAAGGTGATGTCTGGTCTACTAGCTGTGAGATACAAGAGACTGCCAATCATGCTCCTGTATAGGCTTTGGTCAACATCAATGCCATTCTCATCTTTGGTTAGCTTCAGATGAGTAGCAGCTGGTGTTCTCTTGTGTGCTGCAGTGTCCATTCCAAACTTTTTGATCATGTTCTTCGCATACTTGCTTTGAGAGACAAATATGGTGTCTTCCATTTGTTTTACTTGCAGACCAAGAAAATATGTCAGTTCACCTACCAAACTCATTTCAAACTCTGATTGCATTTGTTGTACAAAATGTTGCACCATCTTTTCAGACATTCCACCAAATACTATGTCATCAACATAAATCTGGGCAATCATCAGCTTCTCTTCTTGTTCTTTAACAAACAGGGTTTTGTCATGGCCTCCTTTTCTGTATCCTTGACTAACAAGAAAATTTGTCAGCCTTTCATACCAGGCCCTTGGAGCCTGTTTCAGTCCATAAAGAGCCTTCTTTAGCTTGTACACATGATCAGGATTAGCAGGATCTACAAAACCTTTTGGCTGCTCCACATAAACTTCTTCATGTAAGTACCCATTTAGGAAGGCACTCTTGACATCCATTTGGTACAGCTTAAATTTGAAGATGCATGCTATACCAAGAAGTAGCCTAATAGATTCCAGTCTTGCAACTGGCGCAAATGTTTCATCAAAGTCAAGTCCTTCAACCTGAGTGTACCCTTGAGCCACTAACCTTGCCTTGTTTCTTGTTACAACACCATTTTCATCTGACTTGTTCTTGAACACCCATTTTGTGCCTATGACATTAACACCATTGGGTCTAGGAACAAGATCCCACACATCACTTCTTCTAAACTGAGTTAATTCATCTTGCATGGCTTCTATCCAGAACTCATCAGTGAGAGCCTCTTTTACATTTTTAGGCTCAACCTTTGATACAAAACATGAATTAGTAACCACTTCATTTGTCCTTCTTGTAGCAATTCCCTGGTTAGGATTTCCTATGATGAGATCCTTGGGATGGTTCTTCTGTATTCTTATTGAAGGAACTTTGCTCACAGGGCGAGGTGTAGGAATGGTTGATTCATCATCTGAATCTGATTCCTTTTCTGCTACAGCTTCTTCAGATGTTGGCAAAGTTGTTGCAACATCATCTTCAGTATCAGATGTTTTAGCAGATGTCAAATCATCTATCACAACATTGATAGATTCTACTATTACCTTAGTTCTCTGGTTGTAAACTCTGTAGGCCCTGCTGTTTGTTGAGTATCCAAGAAATAATCCTTCTTCACTTTTAGGATCCATTTTTCTTCTGTGCTCCCTATCAGATAGGATATAGCACTTACTTCCAAACACATGAAAGTGTTTGACAGTTGGTTTTCTACCTTTCCACAGCTCATACAGTGTAGTAGAAGTTCCAGTTCTGAGAGTGACACGATTGTGAATATAACAAGCAGTATGCATAGCCTCAGCCCAGAATTGATATGGAAGATGTTTTGCATGCAACATCACTCTGGCTGACTCTTGTATTGTCCTGTTCTTCCTCTCAACAACACCATTTTGTTGTGGTGTGATTGGAGCTGAGAATTCATGCTTGATTCCTTCAGAGATGCAGAATTCAAGAAAGCTTGCATTCTCAAACTCTTTACCATGATCACTTCGTATCCTAACAATAGCAGAGTTCTTTTCTCTTTGGAGTTGAAGACAAAGTTCTTTGAATGCATCAAAACTTTCAGATTTGTCTTTTAGAAATTCAATCCATGTGTACCTTGAGAAATCATCTACCATGACAAATGCATACCTTTTTCCTCCAAGGCTCTCTACTTGCATTGGCCCCATCAGGTCTATGTGCAGTAATTCTAGAACCCTTGTTGTGGTCAGATGTTGCAACTTTGGATGTGACATCTTTGTCTGCTTCCCTATTTGACATTCTCCACATATACTTCCTTCTTCTATTTTGAGCTTTGGAAGTCCTCTGATAGCCTCTTTAGCTATTGCCTTCTTCATGCCTTTAAGGTGCAGGTGGCCAAGTTTTTGGTGCCACAACTTTACCTCATCTTCTTTGCTAATGAAACATGTTGCTACATCTTCTTCTTTAGGGATCCAGAGATAGCAGTTGTCTCTTGACCTTACTCCTTTCATTAACAACTCTCCTTGCTCATTTGTAACTAGACATTCAGCTTTCGTGAAGTTAACTTTCATGCCTTGATCACAAAGTTGGCTTATGCTGATTAGATTTGCTTTAAGCCCTTTTACAAGCAGCACATTATCTAGCTTTGGTAAGCCATGATTTGCAAGTTTACCAACTCCCTTGATCTCCCCTTTAGCTCCATCTCCAAAGGTTACAAAACTGGTAGCATATGACTTCAAGTCTTCAAGATAATGTTCAACACCTGTCATGTGTCTAGAACAGCCACTATCAAAGTACCAGGTTTCTCTTGAAGAAGCTCTCAAGGATGTATGAGCTATTAGACCTGTGATCTTCTTCTTTTCTCTCCATTCCTGTCTTGTCGTAACATTGGGAAAGACAGGAGTATAGAATTCTTGACGAACTCTCCTTGGATATCCGTGCAGCCTATAGCAGAAAGGCCTAATGTGTCCTTTCCTGCCACAATGATGACATGTCCAGTTATAGAACCTGGGCATAGAATGTCCCATCAGATGTTGCGACAATCCTCCTGACACAAACGTGCTACTGATTGGAGTATGTATAGTAGCATTGTTGAACTTCATCTGCTGCTTTACTCTTTCATGTTCAAAACCAATGGGCTTAGGTTTCCCATAGTTTTGTCTCTGTAACATTTCCTCAAAAGCATCAGTACCTTTGGTCATCATTTTAGCCACTTTTGTGACTTGATCTAGATCAGCATTTAATTTGGTTACTTCTACATTCTGTTCAGCAACTTTACACAGGAGGTTAGACTTCTCCATTTCCAGCTGTTGAATTTGACTACTCTGATCTTCAACCTTAGCATTGAGATTATCAATGTTTATGAGTAAGTCATTTTTCTCAGCTTGTAGTTTACCATTGATCTTCTTTTGTTTCTCTAATGCTTTGCAAACTTCTATACTTCTAGTATGAAGATCTTTATAAGTAGCAGCTAGTTCCTCATAGGTTACCTCCTCATCACATGACTCTGAATCAGATTCACAGACTCCTGTTAAAGCATTAACATATTTGGCAGATTCTTCCTCCTCTGAATCTGTATCAGACCATGAAACAACAAGACTTTTCTTTTGCCTTTTTAGAAAGGTTGGACATTCAGGTCTGATATGGCCAAAACCTTCACATTCGTGGCATTTCACTCCTCTTTCATCTTCATTTGTCTTTTTCTGAAAGCTGGACTGTTTGTTGAGTCGACCATTTGGCTTGTGCTTTTGATCCACTTTCTTCATCAACTTGTTGAACTGTCTTCCAAGCATAGCCATAGACTCAGCTAAGCTTTCTTCACCTTCAGATTCAATTTGTAAATCATCAGCAGCACTTTTCGAAGCAAAGGCTAGATTCTTATCTTTCTTTTCATTTCTCCTGTTTAGACCAATTTCATAGGTCTGAAGTGATCCTATGAGTTCATCTAAATTTAGACTTGAAAGGTCATGAGCCTCCTCAATAGCTGTTACTTTCATATCAAATCTTTTAGGCAAAGATCTGAGTATTTTTCCAACTAGCTCCTCATCTGAGATAGGTTTTCCAAGTGCATCAAACGAATTTGCAAAGTCAAGCACATTCATTTGAAAGTCATGAATGGTTTCTTCCTCCTTCATTCTGAGATTCTCAAAATTGGTTTTGAGCATCTGAAGTTTAGATAGCTTAACTTTTGATGTTCCTTCATGAGCTTTTCTCAGAATTTCCCAGGCATGCTTAGCAGTAATACATCTCTTAACAAGCCTGAACATGTTTGCATCCACACCATTAAAAATTGCATACAAGGCTTTGGAGTTGCCAAGTGCCAGATCATCCTCATCTTTAGTCCATTCATCATTTGGCTTCTTGACATCAGTTTTATTGCCATCTTTGTCAAGAACCATTGGTGGTTCCCATCCGCGTAACACAGCCTTCCATGTCCTGCTGTCAATTGATTTTATGAAAGCCTCCATTTTAGCTTTCCAATAATCATAGTTCTCAGGACCTGTCAGTAAGGGGGGTTTAGACACTGACCCTCCTTCTTTATCCATTGTACCAGAAAGTACTTTCCCTGGAGCTCACCCAAAATAACAGAACAGGGTGCCTGCTCTGATGCCAATTGAAATTCTGGTATCACTAGAATGATGTTGCCTAAGATGTCCCAACAACTACTTTGTGTATAATGTTGTTTTCTATTGTTGGCACATCTTATATAACATATAAAAAGCTGACAGAAAATAAATAAATGACACAAGTAATTGTTAACCCAGTTCAGCCAACTGCCTACTCTGGGGGATACCAATCCAGGAAGGAAATCCACTAATAGCTCTAGTTACTAAGACCTCCAGCAAACCCTAGGATTTACGCCTTACACTAAGACCTCCAGCAAACCCTGGTTTACGCCTTATAACCTCGACACTACTCATGCAACTTCTGCCTAGGAACTCCTAGACATGAGATCCCATCTCACTTCCACTCACACAACACAACCTGTGTTGATTATACAATGTTTGGAAAGATGTGGTGACAACTTGTCAAGACAACACTTCACTTTTGCTTAAAAGCTTCAAGTGAATCACACATGGTAAACTCCGTACTTCAAAGCTTAGGAGTAACCTTAAAATAACAAACTTACTTCTTAACTCGTGTTATAGAATCCACAAGCAAGAATTACAATCAAACAATAAAAGACTCAACAAAGACTCAATAAAGACTCAATATGTGTAACTAATATTTTTCAATGAGATATCTATTCTTGAGCTTGGTCTTCGTATATATAATGATCTAGCACGCTCCTCTTTCTTCATTACTGATAGGACGCTCCTTGTAGCTCATAAAAGGTGATCTGATTCTCTTTTGATCTTCATCAAGAATGTATAGAAACTTTCCAAAAGTGTTTAAGGACTTTATAGGATAATTGTGATCATACCGTTGTACTATTAAGTCTTATCTTATCCTTAAAATTCCTGATCAGATCAAATCTCCATTGAGCGTGCTCTTTAAGTGGATTTCCATATATAGCAGATGCTCTCATAAATGCGCGAGATTTCCTTGAATAAATATGATGTTGTAACATGTTATCCAACATCTTGTTAGTATATTTGTTTTAGCAAAATTAAGCCAATTCAAATATCCAACAAAATTTATTTTAGGTTTTCAGTTGGCCCCTTGTGCTTTAAAAATTTCAAATTGGTCCCTAATGTTTATGTTAGGTTTTATGTTGGTCCCTTTTATGCTTTAAACGTTTCATGTTGGTCTCTCAAGTTTCAAAAATTTGAATTAGTTAGTCCCTATTTAGTCATATTTATAGGACTAACTAATTCAAATTTTAGAAACTTAAGGGACCAACTTGAAACTTTTAAAAAGAAGAAGGATCAACTTGGAGCTTTTAAAACATAAGGGAACAATTTGAAACAAAATAAACATAAAGGACCAACTTGAAACCTAAAATAAACATAACAGACCAAATGTGCAATTAAGTCATTTAAACAGCGTTCGTGATTTTTTCGTTAATTTTGTTTCGGGACATATAACATTTTGCTGAATCATCAACGATCATTTTTACTTTTGATTATCCAGGGGACATCTCTACCTTGAAAATGTGGAGACAAACTGGAATCATAAACTATAATTAATGCATTGTACGATCAATGTGCAATTAACTAAAAAATATGTATATATATATATATATATATATATCTTTATCTCTAAGGTACAATAATTCAGCTTAGTCATGAAGAAATAGAGTTCCAACATTTTAGTAGTCATAAAGGGACATCTTTATCTATTTTATTTATATTAATAATTGGTCTATGTTAGAACTAGAAGGACCCTTATTTAAATAGGATAAATTACATATCAGAAATAAACATTGTCTGCGAAACAGCTTGAGAGAGTTGTGGGACAATCTTTTAATATTGGAGACGTCTTGCTTGCGGTGAAACAGAGTCTAACTTCAACTAGATATTCTTTTTCTTCAATCTTGACACACTTAATTTGCGGGTTGAAATTAGTGATGTCATGTATGGCCTTACGAATGGCTTCTCTAGATGCAAATTCTTTTTTAAGAAGCCCAGTGTTGTCAAGCAAATTTTGTACTTTATGATTTTGGTAGAGTTGTAAGGTCAACTGAAAGTATTGAATGGGAATTTGACCCAACAACGGTATACTGCAAGTCCCGTGTGCAAGCCACTCGTGCCTCCAGAAGGCCTTGTTATCCTTGGTACTTAAGGATGGCCAGTACATGTTGAGCAGGTTTTCTTGTTTCAAAATCTGATTAAATGAAAAAAAAGTAAATTAAAATTTCTATAATATAATAATAAAAATAATAATAATTAAAATAAAATAAAACTTACTTCATTCATCTCTGCATCCTTTATTGGAGTTTTTGGCTGGCAATCATTTAGGTCTATGGATCCTTTCCCAGCCCAAAGTCCATGCACTGTCAAATACATTGGCGCGGCTTCGGGACATACATTAAGCTTGCAGTATACTCTGGGCCACTGTAAAGCTAATTTGAATTGATCAAAGGCAAGTCCATATGGTGCTGGAGGGGGAGAACGTGGACTAGTTTTTGGAGGGGGTGGACCAGTTTTGGGACTAGTTTTTGGAGAGGGTGGGGAACGTGGACTAGTTTTTGGAGGGGGTGGACTAGTTTTGGGACTAGTTTTTGGAGGGGGTGGAGAACGTGGACTAGTTTTCGGAGGGGGTGGGGAACGTGGACTATTTTTCGGAGGGGGTGGACTAGTTTTGGGACTAGTTTTTGGAGGGGGTGGAGAACGTGGACTAGTTTTCGGAGGGGGTGGGGAACGTGGACTATTTTTTGGAGGGGGTGGGGAACGTGGACTAGTTTTGGGACTAGTTTTTGGAGAGGGTGGACTAGTTTTTGGACTAGTTTTTGGAGAGGGTGGGGAACGTGGACGAGGGAGTTGAATTTTTGGAGGTTTTGTTTTTCCATCAGTGTCAGTGTCAAGTACCTGATCTTCATAATCCAACAAAGAGGTGAGTGCAGGGAGGAATGTTGTTGCTTGATCATCAAGTTGTTCTTGTAGTCCTACAGTAAGTGTTGTGAATCCAATAAACAACGAAGAAAGAACAATGAGAATTGTGTAGTTAGACTTAGAAGCCATGATTGAAGAGTTGGTATTTGTGAATGTGATCAATTTGAGTAAGAACAATGGCTATTTATATACCCGACAGCTGTGAGAAAAAGATTCACGTGTGGGAGTTTGAGGTTTGGACTTTAATCTTTGTAATAACAAGTTATTTACGTTTGAGATAATGTAATACTTTTCATTGATGCTTAAGATAATACGTTTTCTTTTTTCTTTGTTTTTTGGTATATATAAGATAACATGTTGTCTATATCAATAATACTAATAATTAGAACTTAATTCCCTTTAATAACTATGATTTGTAAATTTGTTGTTGACACATTATCTACTCACCAAATCAGTGGAGAGTCCTTTGGAAAGTTGTTAGCTTGATTCACTTCATTTAGGTCTAGTTATTTTGTGTACATAACAGTACGGGTGCTCGCGTGCGGTTTGGTTCGGTTTTGAGTATAATGGTTATTTTAATTGCGAGATAAAAATGCATGTGGTTCGGTTTGGTTCGGTTGGTTTTTAAAAAGTCATTCAAACTAAACACAACCAATGCGGTTAAGGTTGGTTTCGGGTTGTGCGGTTTATCATGATATAAAATATATAACAATATTACCAACTTGTTACAAAATAAAAATAGGAAATTTTAATTTAGTTTATTGTATACATGAGATAATATGCATATATAGAAATTGCATATACATAAGAATTTATTTTTAATACCAACAATATAGTTCTTGATCGCGTGAAATGATATGTTTAAACAACCTACTATTTTATGGACTCAATTTGGGTTGAGCTTACTATGTTGGACTAGGTAATAGATTGATTGCTACTAGTTGATAGAGTTAAGTTAAGTATTGCGGGGTGAATTGGTTTGGTTTTCTGAAATGAAAACTGCAAGCCAAAACAAACCGCACGGTTAGGAAGAAAAATGATCCGTGCGGTTCACACTAAATGCGTTTTTTTGCTGTTTTCAATTTAGATTGGTTCGGTTTGCTGTTTTGCTTTTGGATTGGTTCGGATACGATCACCCCTACATGACAGTAAACTAATGAGAAATAAGAAATAATGAATCATTCTAGTATGTAGACCATTGCATGCACATTCGATCCTTTAAATTTATTTTAGGTTTTCAGTTGGCCCCTTGTGCTTTAAAAATTTCAAATTGGTCCCTAATGTTTATGTTAGGTTTTATGTTGGTCCCTTTTATGCTTTAAACGTTTCATGTTGGTCTCTCAAGTTTCAAAAATTTGAATTAGTTAGTCCCTATTTAGTCATATTTATAGGACTAACTAATTCAAATTTTAGAAACTTAAGGGACCAACTTGAAACTTTTAAAAAGAAGAAGGATCAACTTGGAGCTTTTAAAACATAAGGGAACAATTTGAAACAAAATAAACATAAAGGACCAACTTGAAACCTAAAATAAACATAACAGACCAAATGTGCAATTAAGTCATTTAAAGAGCGTTCGTGATTTTTTCGTTAATTTTGTTTCGGGACATATAACATTTTGCTGAATCATCAACGATCATTTTTACTTTTGATTATCCAGGGGACATCTCTACCTTGAAAATGTGGAGACAAATTGGAATCATAAACTATAATTAATGCATTGTACGATCAATGTGCAATTAACTAAAAAATATGTATATATATATATATATATATCTTTATCTCTAAGGTACAATAATTCAGCTTAGTCATGAAGAAATAGAGTTCCAACATTTTAGTAGTCATAAAGGGACATCTTTATCTATTTTATTTATATTAATAATTGGTCTATGTTAGAACTAGAAGGACCCTTATTTAAATAGGATAAATTACATATCAGAAATAAACATTGTCTGCGAAACAGCTTGAGAGAGTTGTGGGACAATCTTTTAATATTGGAGACGTCTTGCTTGCGGTGAAACAGAGTCTAACTTCAACTAGATATTCTTTTTCTTCAATCTTGACACACTTAATTTGCGGGTTGAAATTAGTGATGTCATGTATGGCCTTACGAATGGCTTCTCTAGATGCAAATTCTTTTTTAAGAAGCCCAGTGTTGTCAAGCAAATTTTGTACTTTATGATTTTGGTAGAGTTGTAAGGTCAACTGAAAGTATTGAATGGGAATTTGACCCAACAACGGTATACTGCAAGTCCCGTGTGCAAGCCACTCGTGCCTCCAGAAGGCCTTGTTATCCTTGGTACTTAAGGATGGCCAGTACATGTTGAGCAGGTTTTCTTGTTTCAAAATCTGATTAAATGAAAAAAAAGTAAATTAAAATTTCTATAATATAATAATAAAAATAATAATAATTAAAATAAAATAAAACTTACTTCATTCATCTCTGCATCCTTTATTGGAGTTTTTGGCTGGCAATCATTTAGGTCTATGGATCCTTTCCCAGCCCAAAGTCCATGCACTGTCAAATACATTGGCGCGGCTTCGGGACATACATTAAGCTTGCAGTATACTCTGGGCCACTGTAAAGCTAATTTGAATTGATCAAAGGCAAGTCCATATGGTGCTGGAGGGGGAGAACGTGGACTAGTTTTTGGAGGGGGTGGACCAGTTTTGGGACTAGTTTTTGGAGAGGGTGGGGAACGTGGACTAGTTTTTGGAGGGGGTGGACTAGTTTTGGGACTAGTTTTTGGAGGGGGTGGAGAACGTGGACTAGTTTTCGGAGGGGGTGGGGAACGTGGACTATTTTTCGGAGGGGGTGGACTAGTTTTGGGACTAGTTTTTGGAGGGGGTGGAGAACGTGGACTAGTTTTCGGAGGGGGTGGGGAACGTGGACTATTTTTTGGAGGGGGTGGGGAACGTGGACTAGTTTTGGGACTAGTTTTTGGAGAGGGTGGACTAGTTTTTGGACTAGTTTTTGGAGAGGGTGGGGAACGTGGACGAGGGAGTTGAATTTTTGGAGGTTTTGTTTTTCCATCAGTGTCAGTGTCAAGTACCTGATCTTCATAATCCAACAAAGAGGTGAGTGCAGGGAGGAATGTTGTTGCTTGATCATCAAGTTGTTCTTGTAGTCCTACAGTAAGTGTTGTGAATCCAATAAACAACGAAGAAAGAACAATGAGAATTGTGTAGTTAGACTTAGAAGCCATGATTGAAGAGTTGGTATTTGTGAATGTGATCAATTTGAGTAAGAACAATGGCTATTTATATACCCGACAGCTGTGAGAAAAAGATTCACGTGTGGGAGTTTGAGGTTTGGACTTTAATCTTTGTAATAACAAGTTATTTACGTTTGAGATAATGTAATACTTTTCATTGATGCTTAAGATAATACGTTTTCTTTTTTCTTTGTTTTTTGGTATATATAAGATAACATGTTGTCTATATCAATAATACTAATAATTAGAACTTAATTCCCTTTAATAACTATGATTTGTAAATTTGTTGTTGACACATTATCTACTCACCAAATCAGTGGAGAGTCCTTTGGAAAGTTGTTAGCTTGATTCACTTCATTTAGGTCTAGTTATTTTGTGTACATAACAGTACGGGTGCTCGCGTGCGGTTTGGTTCGGTTTTGAGTATAATGGTTATTTTAATTGCGAGATAAAAATGCATGTGGTTCGGTTTGGTTCGGTTGGTTTTTAAAAAGTCATTCAAACTAAACACAACCAATGCGGTTAAGGTTGGTTTCGGGTTGTGCGGTTTATCATGATATAAAATATATAACAATATTACCAACTTGTTACAAAATAAAAATAGGAAATTTTAATTTAGTTTATTGTATACATGAGATAATATGCATATATAGAAATTGCATATACATAAGAATTTATTTTTAATACCAACAATATAGTTCTTGATCGCGTGAAATGATATGTTTAAACAACCTACTATTTTATGGACTCAATTTGGGTTGAGCTTACTATGTTGGACTAGGTAATAGATTGATTGCTACTAGTTGATAGAGTTAAGTTAAGTATTGCGGGGTGAATTGGTTTGGTTTTCTGAAATGAAAACTGCAAGCCAAAACAAACCGCACGGTTAGGAAGAAAAATGATCCGTGCGGTTCACACTAAATGCGTTTTTTTGCTGTTTTCAATTTAGATTGGTTCGGTTTGCTGTTTTGCTTTTGGATTGGTTCGGATACGATCACCCCTACATGACAGTAAACTAATGAGAAATAAGAAATAATGAATCATTCTAGTATGTAGACCATTGCATGCACATTCGATCCTTTAAATTTATTTTAGGTTTTCAGTTGGCCCCTTGTGCTTTAAAAATTTCAAATTGGTCCCTAATGTTTATGTTAGGTTTTATGTTGGTCCCTTTTATGCTTTAAACGTTTCATGTTGGTCTCTCAAGTTTCAAAAATTTGAATTAGTTAGTCCCTATTTAGTCATATTTATAGGACTAACTAATTCAAATTTTAGAAACTTAAGGGACCAACTTGAAACTTTTAAAAAGAAGAAGGATCAACTTGGAGCTTTTAAAACATAAGGGAACAATTTGAAACAAAATAAACATAAAGGACCAACTTGAAACCTAAAATAAACATAACAGACCAAATGTGCAATTAAGTCATTTAAAGAGCGTTCGTGATTTTTTCGTTAATTTTGTTTCGGGACATATAACATTTTGCTGAATCATCAACGATCATTTTTACTTTTGATTATCCAGGGGACATCTCTACCTTGAAAATGTGGAGACAAATTGGAATCATAAACTATAATTAATGCATTGTACGATCAATGTGCAATTAACTAAAAAATATGTATATATATATATATATATATCTTTATCTCTAAGGTACAATAATTCAGCTTAGTCATGAAGAAATAGAGTTCCATCATTTTAGTAGTCATAAAGGGACATCTTTATCTATTTTATTTATATTAATAATTGGTCTATGTTAGAACTAGAAGGACCCTTATTTAAATAGGATAAATTACATATCAGAAATAAACATTGTCTGCGAAACAGCTTGAGAGAGTTGTGGGACAATCTTTTAATATTGGAGACGTCTTGCTTGCGGTGAAACAGAGTCTAACTTCAACTAGATATTCTTTTTCTTCAATCTTGACACACTTAATTTGCGGGTTGAAATTAGTGATGTCATGTATGGCCTTACGAATGGCTTCTCTAGAAGCAAATTCTTTTTTAAGAAGCCCAGTGTTGTCAAGCAAATTTTGTACTTTATGATTTTGGTAGAGTTGTAAGGTCAACTGAAAGTATTGAATGGGAATTTGACCCAACAACGGTATACTGCAAGTCCCGTGTGCAAGCCACTCGTGCCTCCAGAAGGCCTTGTTATCCTTGGTACTTAAGGATGGCCAGTACATGTTGAGCAGGTTTTCTTGTTTCAAAATCTGATTAAATGAAAAAAAAGTAAATTAAAATTTCTATAATATAATAATAAAAATAATAATAATAATTAAAATAAAATAAAACTTACTTCATTCATCTCTGCATCCTTTATTGGAGTTTTTGGCTGGCAATCATTTAGGTCTATGGATCCTTTCCCAGCCCAAAGTCCATGCACTGTCAAATACATTGGCGCGGCTTCGGGACATACATTAAGCTTGCAGTATACTCTGGGCCACTGTAAAGCTAATTTGAATTGATCAAAGGCAAGTCCATATGGTGCTGGAGGGGGAGAACGTGGACTAGTTTTTGGAGGGGGTGGACCAGTTTTGGGACTAGTTTTTGGAGAGGGTGGGGAACGTGGACTAGTTTTTGGAGGGGGTGGACTAGTTTTGGGACTAGTTTTTGGAGGGGGTGGAGAACGTGGACTAGTTTTCGGAGGGGGTGGGGAACGTGGACTATTTTTCGGAGGGGGTGGACTAGTTTTGGGACTAGTTTTTGGAGGGGGTGGAGAACGTGGACTAGTTTTCGGAGGGGGTGGGGAACGTGGACTATTTTTTGGAGAGGGTGGGGAACGTGGACTAGTTTTCGGAGTGGGTGGACTAGTTTTGGGACTAGTTTTTGGAGGGGGTGGAGAACGTGGACTAGTTTTTGGACTAGTTTTTGGAGAGGGTGGACTAGTTTTTGGACTAGTTTTTGGAGAGGGTGGGAAACGTGGACGAGGGAGTTGAATTTTTGGAGGTTTTGTTTTTCCATCAGTGTCAGTGTCAAGTACCTGATCTTCATAATCCAACAAAGAGGTGAGTGCAGGGAGGAATGTTGTTGCTTGATCATCAAGTTGTTCTTGTAGTCCTACAGTAAGTGTTGTGAATCCAATAAACAACGAAGAAAGAACAATGAGAATTGTGTAGTGAGACTTAGAGGCCATGATTGAAGAGTTGGTATTTGTGAATGTGATCAGTGTGAGTAAGAACAATGGCTATTTATATACCCGACAGCTGTGAGAAAAAGATTCACGTGTGGGAGTTTGAGGTTTGGACTTTAATCTTTGTAATAACAAGTTATTTACGTTTGAGATAATGTAATACTTTTCATTGATGCTTAAGATAATACGTTTTCTTTTTTCTTTGTTTTTTGGTATATATAAGATAACATGTTGTCTATATCAATAATACTAATAATTAGAACTTAATTCCCTTTAATAACTATGATTTGTAAATTTGTTGTTGACACATTATCTACTCACCAAATCAGTGGAGAGTCCGTTGGAAAGTTGTTAGCTTGATTCACTTCATTTAGGTCTAGTTATTTTGTGTACATAACAGTACGGGTGCTCGCGTGCGGTTTGGTTCGGTTTTGAGTATAATGGTTATTTTAATTGCGAGATAAAAATGCATGTGGTTCGGTTTGGTTCGGTTGGTTTTTAAAAAGTCATTCAAACTAAACACAACCAATGCGGTTAAGGTTGGTTTCGGTTTGTGCGGTTTATCATGATATAAAATATATAACAATATTACCAACTTGTTACAAAATAAAAATAGGAAATTTTAATTTAGTTTATTGTATACATGAGATAATATGCATATATAGAAATTGCATATACATAAGAATTTATTTTTAATACCAACAATATAGTTCTTGATCGCGTGAAATGATATGTTTAAACAACCTACTATTTTATGGACTCAATTTGGGTTGAGCTTACTATGTTGGACTAGGTAATAGATTGATTGCTACTAGTTGATAGAGTTAACTTAAGTATTGCGGGGTGAATTGGTTTGGTTTTCTGAAATGAAAACTGCAAGCCAAAACAAACCGCACGGTTAGGAAGAAAAATGATCCGTGCGGTTCACACTAAATGCATTTTTTTGCTGTTTTCGATTTAGATTGGTTTGGTTTGCGGTTTTGCTTTTGGATTGGTTCGGATACGATCACCCCTACATGACAGTAAACTAATGAGAAATAAGAAATAATGAATCATTCTAGTATGTAGACCATTGCATGCACATTCGATCCTTTATATTTATTTTAGGTTTTCAGTTGGCCCCTTGTGCTTTAAAAATTTCAAATTGGTCCCTAATGTTTATGTTAGGTTTTATGTTGGTCCCTTTTATGCTTTAAACGTTTCATGTTGGTCTCTCAAGTTTCAAAAATTTGAATTAGTTAGTCCCTATTTAGTCATATTTATAGGACTAACTAATTCAAATTTTAGAAACTTAAGGGACCAACTTGAAACTTTTAAAAAGAAGAAGGATCAACTTGGAGCTTTTAAAACATAAGGGAACAATTTGAAACAAAATAAACATAAAGGACCAACTTGAAACCTAAAATAAACATAACAGACCAAATGTGCAATTAAGTCATTTAAAGAGCGTTCGTGATTTTTTCGTTAATTTTGTTTCGGGACATATAGCATTTTGCTGAATCATCAACGATCATTTTTACTTTTGATTATCCAGGGGACATCTCTACCTTGAAAATGTGGAGACAAATTGGAATCATAAACTATAATTAATGCATTGGACGATCAATGTGCAATTAACTAAAAAATATGTATATATATATATATATATCTTTATCTCTAAGGTACAATAATTCAGCTTAGTCATGAAGAAATAGAGTTCCAACATTTTAGTAGTCATAAAGGGACATCTTTATCTATTTTATTTATATTAATAATTGGTCTATGTTAGAACTAGAAGGACCCTTATTTAAATAGGATAAATTACATATCAGAAATAAACATTGTCTGCGAAACAGCTTGAGAGAGTTGTGGGACAATCTTTTAATATTGGAGACGTCTTGCTTGCGGTGAAACAGAGTCTAACTTCAACTAGATATTCTTTTTCTTCAATCTTGACACACTTAATTTGCGGGTTGAAATTAGTGATGTCATGTATGGCCTTACGAATGGCTTCTCTAGATGCAGATTCTTTTTTAAGAAGCCCAGTGTTGTCAAGCAAATTTTGTACTTTATGATTTTGGTAGAGTTGTAAGGTCAACTGAAAGTATTGAATGGGAATTTGACCCAACAACGGTATACTGCAAGTCCCGTGTGCAAGCCACTCGTGCCTCCAGAAGGCCTTGTTATCCTTGGTACTTAAGGATGGCCAGTACATGTTGAGCAGGTTTTCTTGTTTCAAAATCTGATTAAATGAAAAAAAAGTAAATTAAAATTTCTATAATATAATAATAAAAATAATAATAATTAAAATAAAAATAAAACTTACTTCATTCATCTCTGCATCCTTTATTGGAGTTTTTGGCTGGCAATCATTTAGGTCTATGGATCCTTTCCCAGCCCAAAGTCCATGCACTGTCAAATACATTGGCGCGGGTTCAGGACATACATTAAGCTTGCAGTATACTCTGGGCCACTGTAAAGCTAATTTGAATTGATCAAAGGCAAGTCCATATGGTGCTGGAGGGGGAGAACGTGGACTAGTTTTTGGAGGGGGTGGACCAGTTTTGGGACTAGTTTTTGGAGGGGGTGGGGAACGTGGACTAGTTTTTGGAGGGGGTGGACTAGTTTTGGGACTAGTTTTTGGAGGGGGTGGAGAACGTGGACTAGTTTTCGGAGGGGGTGGGGAACGTGGACTATTTTTCGGAGGGGGTGGACTAGTTTTGGGACTAGTTTATGGAGGGGGTGGAGAACGTGGACTAGTTTTCGGAGGGGGTGGGGAACGTGGACTAGTTTTTGAAGGGGGTGGGGAACGTGGACTAGTTTTCGGAGTGGGTGGACTAGTTTTGGGACTAGTTTTTGGAGGGGGTGGAGAACGTGGACTAGTTTTTGGACTAGTTTTTGGAGAGGGTGGACTAGTTTTTGGAGATGGTGGGGAACGTGGACGAGGGAGTTGAATTTTTGGAGGTTTTGTTTTTCCATCAGTGTCAGTGTCAAGTACCTGATCTTCATAATCCAACAAAGAGGTGAGTGCAGGAAGGAATGTTGTTGCTTGATCATCAAGTTGTTCTTGTAGTCCCACAGTAAGTGTTGTGAATCCAATAAACAACGAAGAAAGAACAATGAGAATTGTGTAGTGAGACTTAGATGCCATGATTGAAGAGTTGGTATTTGTGAATGTGATCAGCTTGAGTAAGAACAATGGCTATTTATATACCCGACAGCTGTGAGAAAAAGATTCACGTGTGGGAGTTTGAGGTTTGGACTTTAATCTTTGTAATAAAAAATTATTTACGTTTGAGATAATGTAATACTTTTCATTGATGCTTAAGATAATACGTTTTCTTTTTTCTTTCTTTTTTGGTATATATAAGATAACATGTTGTCTATATCAATAATACTAATAATTAGAACTTAATTCCCTTTAATAACTATGATTTGTAAATTTGTTGTTGACACATTATCTACTCACCAAATCAGTGGAGAGTCCGTTGGAAAGTTGTTAGGTTGATTCACTTCATTTAGGTCTAGTTATTTTGTGTACATAACAGTACGGGTGCTCGCGTACGGTTTGGTTCGGTTTTGAGTATAATGGTTATTTTAATTGCGAGATAAAAATGCATGTGGTTCGGTTTGGTTCGGTTGGTTTTTAAAAAGTCATTCAAACTAAACACAACCAATGCGGTTAAGGTTGGTTTCGGTTTGTGCGGTTTATCATGATATAAAATATATAACAATATTTGTCAAAAAAAATATATAACAATATTACCAACTTGTTACAAAATAAAAATAGGAAATTTTAATTTAGTTTATTGTATACATGAGATAATATGCATATATAGAAATTGCCTATACATAAGAATTTATTTTTAATACCAACAATATAGTTCTTGATCGCGTGAAATGATATGTTTAAACAACCTACTATTTTATGGACTCAATTTGGGTTGAGCTTACTATGTTGGACTAGGTAATAGATTGATTGCTACTAGTTGATAGAGTTAAGTTAAGTATTGCGGGGTGAATTGGTTTGGTTTTCTGAAATGAAAACTGCAAGCCAAAACAAACCGCACGGTTAGGAAGAAAAATGATCCGTGCGGTTCACACTAAATGCGTTTTTTTGCTGTTTTCGATTTAGATTGGTTCGGTTTGCGGTTTTGCTTTTGGATTGGTTCGGATACGATCACCCCTACATGACAGTAAGCTAATGAGAAATAAGAAATAATGAATCATTCTAGTATGTAGACCATTGCATGCACATTCGATCCTTTATATTTATTTTAGGTTTTCAGTTGGCCCCTTGTGCTTTAAAAATTTCAAATTGGTCCCTAATGTTTATGTTAGGTTTTATGTTGGTCCCTTTTATGCTTTAAACGTTTCATGTTGGTCTCTCAAGTTTCAAAAATTTGAATTAGTTAGTCCCTATTTAGTCATATTTATAGGACTAACTAATTCAAATTTTAGAAACTTAAGGGACCAACTTGAAACTTTTAAAAAGAAGAAGGATCAACTTGGAGCTTTTAAAACATAAGGGAACAATTTGAAACAAAATAAACATAAAGGACCAACTTGAAACCTAAAATAAACATAACAGACCAAATGTGCAATTAAGTCATTTAAAGAGCGTTCGTGATTTTTTCGTTAATTTTGTTTCGGGACATATAGCATTTTGCTGAATCATCAACGATCATTTTTACTTTTGATTATCCAGGGGACATCTCTACCTTGAAAATGTGGAGACAAATTGGAATCATAAACTATAATTAATGCATTGGACGATCAATGTGCAATTAACTAAAAAATATGTATATATATATCTTTATCTCTAAGGTACAATAATTCAGCTTAGTCATGAAGAAATAGAGTTCCAACATTTTAGTAGTCATAAAGGGACATCTTTATCTATTTTATTTATATTAATAATTGGTCTATGTTAGAACTAGAAGGACCCTTATTTAAATAGGATAAATTCATATCAGAAATAAACATTGTCTGCGAAACAGCTTGAGAGAGTTGTGGGACAATCTTTTAATATTGGAGACGTCTTGCTTGCGGTGAAACAGAGTCTAACTTCAACTAGATATTCTTTTTCTTCAATCTTGACACACTTAATTTGCGGGTTGAAATTAGTGATGTCATGTATGGCCTTACGAATGGCTTCTCTAGATGCAAATTCTTTTTTAAGAAGCCCAGTGTTGTCAAGCAAATTTTGTACTTTATGATTTTGGTAGAGTTGTAAGGTCAACTGAAAGTATTGAATGGGAATTTGACCCAACAACGGTATACTGCAAGTCCCGTGTGCAAGCCACTCGTGCCTCCAGAAGGCCTTGTTATCCTTGGTACTTAAGGATGGCCAGTACATGTTGAGCAGGTTTTCTTGTTTCAAAATCTGATTAAATGAAAAAAAAGTAAATTAAAATTTCTATAATATAATAATAAAAATAATAATAATTAAAATAAAAATAAAACTTACTTCATTCATCTCTGCATCCTTTATTGGAGTTTTTGGCTGGCAATCATTTAGGTCTATGGATCCTTTCCCAGCCCAAAGTCCATGCACTGTCAAATACATTGGCGCGGCTTCGGGACATACATTAAGCTTGCAGTATACTCTGGGCCACTGTAAAGCTAATTTGAATTGATCAAAGGCAAGTCCATATGGTGCTGGAGGGGGAGAACGTGGACTAGTTTTTGGAGGGGGTGGACCAGTTTTGGGACTAGTTTTTGGAGGGGGTGGGGAACGTGGACTAGTTTTTGGAGGGGGTGGACTAGTTTTGGGACTAGTTTTTGGAGGGGGTGGAGAACGTGGACTAGTTTTCGGAGGGGGTGGGGAACGTGGACTATTTTTCGGAGGGGGAGGACTAGTTTTGGGACTAGTTTTTGGAGGGGGTGGAGAACGTGGACTAGTTTTCGGAGGGGGTGGGGAACGTGGACTATTTTTTGGAGGGGGTGGGGAACGTGGACTAGTTTTCGGAGTGGGTGGACTAGTTTTGGGACTAGTTTTTGGAGGGGGTGGAGAACGTGGACTAGTTTTTGGAGAGGGTGGACTAGTTTTTGGACTAGTTTTTGGAGAGGGTGGGGAACGTGGACGAGGGAGTTGAACTTTTGGAGGTTTTGTTTTTCCATCAGTGTCAGTGTCAAGTACCTGATCTTCATAATCCAACAAAGAGGTGAGTGCAGGGAGGAATGTTGTTGCTTGATCATCAAGTTGTTCTTGTAGTCCCACAGTAAGTGTTGTGAATCCAATAAACAACGAAGAAAGAACAATGAGAATTGTGTAGTGAGACTTAGAGGCCATGAATGAAGAGTTGGTATTTGTGAATGTGATCAGTTTGAGTAAGAACAATGGCTATTTATATACCCGACAGCTGTGAGAAAAAGATTCACGTGTGGGAGTTTGAGGTTTGGACTTTAATCTTTGTAATAACAAGTTATTTACGTTTGAGATAATGTAATACTTTTCATTGATGCTTAAGATAATACGTTTTCTTTTTTCTTTCTTTTTTGGTATATATAAGATAACATGTTGTCTATATCAATAATACTAATAATTAGAACTTAATTCCCTTTAATAACTATGATTTGTAAATTTGTTGTTGACACATTATCTACTCACCAAATCAGTGGAGAGTCCGTTGGAAAGTTGTTAGCTTGATTCACTTCATTTAGGTCTAGTTATTTTGTGTACATAACAGTACGGGTGCTCGCGTGCGGTTTGGTTCGGTTTTGAGTATAATGGTTATTTTAATTGCGAGATAAAAATGCATGTGGTTCGGTTTGGTTCGGTTGGTTTTTAAAAAGTCATTCAAACTAAACACAACCAATGCGGTTAAGGTTGGTTTCGGTTTGTGCGGTTTATCATGATATAAAATATATAACAATATTACCAACTTGTTACAAAATAAAAACTAGGAAAAAAAATATGAACTAGTTTTTTTTTTCTTGATCTACCAAGGAGGGGTGGTTTTAGGGTCAATTTCTGACCCAAAATCACCCCTCATAATTGTTTTTCCTTTTCTTTTTATTTAAATAAGTGATCTTCACATTGATCAAAGTTTTTCTTTTGTGTTTTCTTTTTTGTGATTTCGCCGTCTGAGTGCGGCGTTGTGTTGTTCGTCGTCTTGTGCGACGTTTTTGTTGTCCCGTATTGTTGCGGTGTTCATTTGATTTCTATTGAAAAGATCGGCTTCAGTCAATTACAGATTCAACCAATGATTTGGGCTTCAACGCTGCAGATCCGGAGGCATGGATACTTCGGTGACTTTAACTTTATCATATTATTTGTTGTAGGCATTTTGCCGTTGTATGCTATTAACTCGGATGCTGTGAGTTTTGTTCGCAGATTCATCCTTTATGTTTTTAGCGATGTTGATAATGTGGTTGTATTTGATGTAATCTATCAATTTGAATGAATGAATATCATTTTGTTATTGTCAAAAAAAAAAAATAGGAAATTTTAATTTAGTTTATTGTATACATGAGATAATATGCATATATAGAAATTGCATATACATAAGAATTTATTTTTAATACCAACAATATAGTTCTTGATCGCGTGAAATGATATGTTTAAACAACCTACTATTTTATGGACTCAATTTGGGTTGAGCTTACTATGTTGGACTAGGTAATAGATTGATTGCTACTAGTTGATAGAGTTAAGTTAAGTATTGCGGGGTGAATTGGTTTGGTTTTCTGAAATGAAAACCGCAAGCCAAAACAAACCGCACGGTTAGGAAGAAAAATGATCCGTGTGGTTCACACTAAATGCATTTTTTTGCGGTTTTCGATTTAGATTGGTTTGGTTTGCGGTTTTGCTTTTGGATTATTTCGGATACGATCACCCCTACATGACAGTAAACTAATGAGAAATAAGAAATAATGAAACATACTAGTAAGTAGACCATTGCATGCACATTCCATCCTTTATATTTATTTTAGATTTTAAGTTGGCCCCTTGTGCTTTCAAAGTTTCAAATTGGTCCCTAGTGTTTATGTTAGGTTTTATGTTGGTCCCTTTTATGCTTTAAACGTTTCATGTTGGTCTCTCAAGTTTCGAAAATTTGAATTAGTTAGTCCCTATTTAGTCATCTTTATATGACTAACTAAATCAAATTTTAGAAACTTGTGGGACCAACTTGAAATTTTTTAAAACATGAGGGACCAACTTGGAGCTTTTAAAACATAAGGGACCAATTTGAAACAAAATAAATATAAGGGACCAACTTGAAACCTAAAATAAACATAACAGACTAAATGTGCAATTAAGCCATTAAAAGAGCGTTCGTGATTTTTTCGTTAATTTTTTTCCGAAACATATAGCATTTTGCTTAATCATCAACGATCGTTTTTACTTTTGATTATCCAGCGGATATCTCTACCTTGAAAATGTGCAGACAAATTGGAAACATAAACTATAATTAATGCATTGGATCAATGTGCAATTAACTAAAAAAAAATATGGCTTAACTACACATTTGATCTCTTACCTTCATTTTAGGTTTTAATTTGGTCTCTTACGTTTCAAAAGTATCAATTTGGTCACTGACGTTTATTTTAGGTTTCAAGTTAGTCATTTCCGTCAATTTTGTCACATGTGGCAGCCAATTTGCATATGTGGACATATGACATGTGGCACTTAGACACACTGATATGTGTACTGTTCAAACGGTGTTAGTGACAAAACTAACAAAAATGATTAATTTGAAACCTAAAATAACCATAAGGGGCCAAATTAAGATGCTTTTCGACCAATGGCTTTCTGTTCATGATAGCAACCGTCATGTTTCATTTTCTCTTTTCTATCTATTTTCAAATCAATCTATTGCTATTGCTGATTCTTGTTGTTTAGTACAATTTATTCATTTATTGAAAGGAACGATTAATGTTTGATAATAATTAATAATCATCAGGTTAATCATTTAGTTAATAGAGTAGTAAAATCTACAAGATTTTTGTCGGATTTGCATTGTGATGTTGATGTAAACGCTTCAATGGCAAAACTCACCCAATTTGCAAAGATTTGGGAACAAATTTTGCAGACAGATTTGAAACAAAAAAGAAACAAAAGCAAAGGTTGTGAGCAAAGAATATGTTGAAACGGCGAAGAGAGAAGGTAGAAGATAATAACGTGTAATTGGTGTATTTGTCCAAAGCGAAAAAATGGACCTTATTAATTTAGACCTTCATGTTTTTAGGTGGATCTAAATTAGCAAACCCCTATATATATATATATATATATGAGTCAGGATCCGTTGACACCAACTAGTTTGACACCAAATGTTACACCTCTCAATAACGTTTTAACCGATATAAATTTTATAAAATCCACCGTTGGATTGAAAGTTTACATCATATAGATCATTTGTGTAAAATTTCAAATAAATCCAAAATCATTTGATATGTTATTGAGATACATCAAAATTAACGGTTTTGGTATTTTTTTAAATGCCGTTAATCTTTATGTGTCTCAATAGCATATCAAATGATTTTGGATTTGTCTGAAATTTTACACAAATGATCTATATGATGTAAACTTTCAATCCAACGGTGGATTTTATAAAATTTATATCGGTTAAAACGTTATTGAGAGGTGTAACATTTGGTGTCAAACTAGTTGGTGTCAACGGATCCTGACTCTATATATATATATATATATATATATATATATATATATATATATATAGAGAGAGAGAGAGTTCCTATATATATATATGGTTGCTAACTGTAACGACCCGATTTTTATTATTTGCTATTTAAGTGTTTAATTAATTGTTGCGATGACTTTTAATTAATTTAGTGGCGAATAATTATTTAACGAGAACATTAGTTAACGAGCGAGTTATGTGGCGTGTGATTGTTGGGTCGTGGATTGTGGTCTTTTGGCCCATTGGGCCTAATAAGTCGCAAATAATGGGGAGAGCTTTATAAGCTCAAAATATATATATATATATATATATATATATATATATATATAGGAATCAAATTACACCGGTGTAACATTTGAGTAATGTTACACCGCTCAATAACGCTCATTTTACTTCATGCATCAACAGAGGATGTTGCAGACCAGACGCAATGACAATTTGTGCTTCCGGTCCACATGAAGTCATGAGAGCAATGGTGATGTGGCTGTCTTGGCGACACCAAAAACATAAGAATTTTCTTTATATAAATTTGCATAATAAACGGTTAGACACAGACAGGCGCGTTTTGTCCGCTAGTCGGTATAAACAAGATAAATGCAAATTAATAAGTATGAACAGTGTTTGACTTCTAGATAATTTAATCTTCTACAATTGTCGGTTACTTATTAGGTACAATATAAGAAATTAAGAACAAAAGCTAATGGAAAAATTGAAACACTGCAGTTCTTCAAAAATGTAGAAGCTTAACACTGCAGAAGTATACATTTACTTTTGTTTTCTTCTCTCAAGTTGAATCCTAAAAATTGATTACAACATCACCGTTCACCAAACAATTTCTTTCATGCCAATCTTCAATCTCAATCAACTTATCAAATCTGGAACATATAACAAGAGGAACAACAATTCGAAGAAACGAATTATTAATATTGTCTCTACAAAAATTTCATAGCAATTCATAATTTCATATCTTTGTGTTTCCAAATAGAAAGAGAACAAACTTTTAATATAAAATAGAAATGATTTTTTTTATTTTGCATATAATTGATAATAGCTATGACATGAGTAATTAACCAGCAACTTTTTATTATATGCCAGGTAAAATCCAAAAAACTACTATAATCATAAATTTTCTATGGTGGAAAAAAAAAACTTAAAAATTTATTCCAGCCATTAAAATATGGTTTTCCTTGAAAATTGCTACATCATATCCATGTCCTCCTTTAAAACTCATGTCTTCAATTATCCCTGTGCTTAAATCCAACAAGACTAGTTTACCATCTTTTGTTTTAAAGAATATATCACCATTCTTTCCCGTTCCAACAACACGCTCAATGTTGGACAATGGTCCAACAACGAACAATTTAGTCCATGATTTCTTTACGCCAAGTTCACCCAAAATTGATATGTGAAAAGTAGTCGTATACCATAAGATCGAAGCAATTGACCCATTAAGCATCGCCAAACGTCTTTCCACGAATAAAAAATTATGACTGGGGTCGGTGTCGGGAGCTATTTCTAGCGGAATGGCTGTTGTAAAAAACATTTCGGTCCTTAAGTCAAATGAAACCAATACATTTTCACGATTAACACTATTAGACCACCAATGACATACTCCTTCCGTGTACAATCGCTCATATGACCAATTATCAAACCAACATACAGGCATATCGAAATCAAGTTTCTTCCAAGAGTTACATCTTAAGCTATAAATCTCCCATAAAGGTTCAAAGGGTAATTCATTCCATGGCACATCTTCTCGTCGCACACCAAGATGTTGAAGAGCTCGACTATCGATTTTTTCAAATGTTGTGAACGTAATAATCTTAATGTCATCTCTTATAGGATCATAACCAAACCCATGACAAAACACTTGAGACTCCCGATAAGGTGATCCAGACTGAACAGGGCTGGGAGGAATGACCTTAAATTCATGAGTAGTTGGTTTCCAAAGTACAATTGTGTTTTCGAATTTAAGGCAAATAGTTCCGGTAATAGTATCACAATAGAAAAAATAAAAGCGAGGGTTTTCAACTTGAAAAGGATTTGGAAAGTCTAATTTGACTCTATTCTCATACCTATGACCAGAAAGTGAATAGAAAGAGCAATATTGGGTATGATCATGAGATTGTATAATCTGATATAGGAGTAAAGATGTATCAATGTAATCAGAGTGACAATGAGATATGAAATTAGTACGGAACTTGCTCATGAAATGTGAGTTTTCAAATAAGAGAGACCATGTTTGGCATACACATCCAAAACGTTTCAAAGATTTTAAAGGAAGTTTTGAAAGGACACAAAATGCAAGGTCATCGGGTATGTGATTCATTACCTTTCCAGTTCTCGATTTGTCGACCATCTCTGATGAATTTTGGTTGCAATTGTTACCAAAATCAAGAGATTGCTTGTGTTCTCTTGGTGACATCTCGCTGCCGTGAGAGTTCGATCCGCCGCCTTGAAAATCACCAGAAATGCTGTCGGAGTCCGTCATCGTTGAATTTCCTGGACTCGGTTCAACACGAAATCAAAGCACTGCCTATATAAGAAACTCCTTGGAATCTGAAGTTGGAGTTTGATTGTGATAATTTGATAAAAATGAATTCGAATTTGAGATGATAATTGATAGAGTCAGTTTCCGCGTGAAAATGAATTCGCCGTGTTGTGATCATAACGGATTGGAGATTTGTTTCGACTGATGCATGCATTTACATGCATCTATAGCCCTTGAATTTTTTAATTAAGAGTATTTAATTCAAACATTTTTTTTATAGTAAAACAAAACGAGTAATAGAGGGTAAACCAAAAAAACGAGTAATTTAATAGAGGATACTTGATTCAAATGAAATGCAATTGAGGATACTTAATTAGTAAGTAATTGTATTTTTTTTATAACATAGTATCTCCGTCCCAAAATATAAGGAAAAATTGGTCAAAAAAAAGTTGATGTATTTGGTTAAAAATTTGGACTAAATACATTATCTTTGGTTGAACAACTTTCTCTTATATTTTGAGACGAATGTAGTATTTAAGAATGCTACTTTAGTTTTTAACTGAAAAATGTAGAAACATGAAAATATATCTTATATTCTCTTTGGTGGCTATATTGTTGCATTCTGCGTTTACTTTTGATTAAGCTATCTTAATGTCTTACTAACTCATCTGAAGGTCCACTACTCAAGCATCAAAAAGTGTTGCATTTCTGCGAATCGAAGTTTTTTACAAGAGTAAAATTGGAATATAGGAGTATAAAAGAATCACCGGAGGTCGGGAGAAAAAACATCTTTATATTTTACCAAATCAATCCGGTTTTCCAACTAAAACTACTAGTATGACAATTTGTGTGGAAACAATTTGTGTGTTTCTTCCTTCCATCCACACGAGGATAGAAACTATTTTTCAAAAGAATTTCCCTGCACCCACTTCTTTAAGAAGACCAATATTGTCAAGAAAATTTTGTAGTTTAAGATTTTAGTAGAGTTGTAACGTCAACTGAAATTCAATATTTTCAGTTGACGTTACAACTCTACCAACATCTTAAACTACAAAATTTGCTTGAGAACACTGGCCTTCTTAAAGAAGTGGGTGCATGGAGGAACGTTGTTGCTTGATGATTGTAGTCCCATAGTAAGTGTGTTGTTAATCCAATAAAGAACAAAGAAAGAACAATGAGAAATGTGTAATTAGAGACCATGTTAGAAGAGTTAGTTGGTATTTATGAATGTTTGAAGAGTTGGTATTTAACCAGTCATTAACAATTTTTTTACTACTCCGTACCAACTTCAAACCAGTCATTATTCATTAACCATTTTTTTTTACTACTCCATACCAACTTCAAACCAGTCATTAACCTTTTTTTTTTTTTTTGTATTGTAGGGAGCAACATAGTCTTTTAATGATTTAACTATAATGATTAAAAAACCAGAGTGGTTGAAATGTTGTTTCCACTATTGAATATTTGATTTTTTTTGTAAGAAAAAAATAATTAATGGTTGATATGTTTGTTGATATGTTTAATGATTTTATTTTTAAATTTAAATTTGATCAAGTGTGCAGACTGATTAAGAAAAATTATGTGTGCAATGCAAAATGATATGTTTCGGAGAATATTTATTATAAAGAAAATTGGTGGTCAAGTATGGTTAAAATTCAAGAAAAAAATATTACACAGATATATCTGCATAATGGTGTAGTGTCACATTTTTTAATTTTACATAATTACACATTTAATCTCCAAAGTAGAGTGATTATGTGTTTTGATTCCTCAAGCCACACTTTGTTCATGTCAATATCTCTCCCCTCGTGTGCCATGTCAGAAAAAAAAAACACAAATTCCAAAAATATAATTAAATCATTTGATAATTTAACCATGAAGAAGAGCAAAGAAATTCAAACCAGACATTAACCATTTTTTTTTTTACTTTGTAGTATTTTGTAGAGAGCAACATAGTCTTAAGAATGTGGTATGCCAAATATGTACATATGTCAAAGGAAATTTGTCCAAATTCTACAATCATAAGTCACATGACCATACTTTACACCACATGTACAATAGCTGCGTAACGATCACGGATTATACGCAGTTTTAATGAGTGCAGAAACAAAGAAAGTGTTGGTAAGAGAGATTACACTCTCGTGTTATACTTGAACGTGCAGCTACGCTCTGAAAAAAAATCAAAATCAAAACGTATAAATCATCGATAGAATCATAACATCACAAGTTCAGTTGAGCTAATAGTGATAACAAGAGAAGATGCATCATGAATCTCCATTCTGGTGCCATAGTGAGCCTAATTGAAAGAACAAATCAAAATGGCATCTATGAGAGTATTGCCGATAGTAGCCTAGACATATGCTGCAACCAGTAAATAGGTAGAATGCACTGACATTTACATGTTACAGCATAGCGCGCCATCGCATGCAACACATTTTTAATTTAAAATGTAGGAATAAATAAAGAATTCATGTGATAACAAAATATATAAATAATAATCTGAATTACCTTAGTCAATTGCTGGAGCTACCAAGATCAAAGTCCATGGTGTAATCATACTCAATAGTTGGAATTACCGAGGCCATAAATTTCAAGAACAAGAATAGGTACCTATAGAAATAAGAATATGCAATTAATTATATACCTCATATATAGAAGTTAATCAAAACAACAATGCACTTGTTTGATTTCAAGACAACTCAGCAATTGTTATTAGAGACATGAAATAAAATAAAAGAAACAAAGGTAAAAGATAAATAACATAAAATGGATCAGTTGTTTATCACAATGAAAGCAGTGATATTAGAAACAAAGGGTTTACTTGTCAACTTCAGGCTCAACTCCACGTGACATCAACACATCAATGATTTTCTTCATCACTGCTCCATGTCGACATGGATGAATAGATGCATGCTTCCCAGGCAAGTGAGGGTGGTCTTCAATTGTTACCTGCAACGTTTTGAATTAAAAATAACATATTGACATTAACTGTGGCAAACTATATAAGTGTGAGGGTGGTTAATCAATTGATATGCCAGATCTCACCGTTTTGCGTGCATGGTCTTGACTAACATCTTCAAGGACAAGTTCCGGTTGCAGTAGCATTCTTGACTGCCACAAGAGAAGAAATGAAATCACTAAACTGAGTACACTAGTATTCCAAGGTATATAATTTAAAAAATGACTGATTGTAACTATGACAATCAAGTGAATATAACAAACCTCATCGTACCCAGTAAGCCACACACGAGGTGTTTGATAATACTTATCATACCTGCATAAAATGCAAGGTCCGCCTTTTAAATTCATTGCCAGAGAAATAGTTGTTTATGAAATGAAGTAGAATTATGTTTAAAATAGATACAGAAAGTCCATGCGCAACTGTATGTCAATTTCAGAGAAAAGTTATACGGAAGCTCATCTTACGTGATGCTGATGTCATAGGTGCGGGTCCGTAGAATATTGTCATCATCTGGTTCATGTGCTACTAGATATGTAGACTGAAGAATGGCCACAAATAAGCACAAGTAAAAAAAAAATTACATGAATCACATTTCTCAAATTAGCATAAAACAAAAAGCAGCAATTTAAAAGTATGTTCTAAAAAAACCTACATAAAGTGAAATGCTAATTAAATTAGGGATCAAATTCAAACAAAATATATTGTCAAAAAAAAAAATCAAACAAAATATAGACCATCATACTTTTAAGTGTGAACCTGTGAATGAGGAATTGAGACTTGAGAATAAACACCGTTAAGAATTTGGTACTAAGGTCATTTTAGGGCTTATTGTAAAGTAACGTGCTTAATCAAGATATACAAGTCTCAAGTTCAAAATTTCTAAGTTAGCAAACAATCCAGAATCTCGTGTTCACATAATCAGTTATTATAAGTACTTGACAGCACATGGCAACTGAATTAGAAGAAATGATTTTAGCCATTAGAAAGGTTTGGAGTTACAGGGTTTATCTTTGGATACTCGTGACAGTGTAGTATAGGATAGTATGAAAATGTCTGATCCATTTTGTTGATTTCAACCATTAGTAAAAAAAGGCATGTCATAGTAATAAAAATAAAAAAGTTGGAAATGTGGGTGTCCCCTTGCTATAAGCAAGAAGGTTATTCTGATAAAGTGATGACCCTAAATTTCAAATGTATCTCAAATGAAACTAATATGCAGCAGCATAACTGCCATTAGGATCTCTCTTCCCAACTTCTTTTCTTACATACCTATTTTGTACCATGATCTCTTTTCTTTTCATCCAAAAATTATTGCTAGAAAAGATAGGTCTAAAAAGACTATGACTCTATTTGGGGAAGGTCAAACCCCTAGATTATAGCAGATAGCTTATATCGTAAAAGCTTCTATGATTAAAGTAGTATATTTATGTTTTCAACCGTTAATTTTACCAAACACTTCAAATTCAATTAGCTAGCTTATCTGCTATAAGTCCATTCGTCCTCCGCTAATTTTTAGCAAATAGAGTCTATTACTCAAAACATCCAAAGACAACATATCTACATATAGAAGAATATGTATATCTCTATTCCCCTTTGTTTGATTCAACAAAACTTAAGTTTTACTCCGACAATTGATGTAGTACCATACAATGATTGTGCTTCTTAATATGTATATGTAGTATCAACTTACAGGATCTGTCTCAATAATGTTGTCATATTCTGCAAACTCTGCCATATCAGGAATATCCTCATCGTCCTCACCTCCTGTGTGGGAAGAGTTTTGCTTAATAGAACTACTTTTACTGATTTCTAGACTTTCCATGGAAGGTAAATCCTCATCTTCATCAGATTTAGTTTCTGAAAAATAAAATCACAAGGGTATAAGATCAATTGAATACTATATCCATGCCTCCAGTTCAATTGAATACAAACCTTTAGGTTTTCCATGAGTTGCTAGCCATCCATCATTATCTTCATCATCAAGTAGAACTTCCCCTCCAGCAGCTTCATATTCTTCTTCAATAGACGCAGCTCTTCGCAGGCAAGGCACTGTTGTGTACAAAAAACAGTCATGAAATAGATAGGTGTAAAGACACAATAACAAAAGCACGAATACAATCATACCTCCCTTGAGGGAGGTATGCTTAAATAACACATACACCCACTCTTTGTAAAATCATTTAACCTCCCTTCAATTACAAACACAATTTTAACTCAATGGGTGTGGTTTAGTTGATTAAATGGTGCTTAGTATATAGGAGAGGACTGCGGTTCAATCCCCACAAAAACACACTTTTGAGGAGACAAGAAGAGTCTTAAGTTTTGATCTAAGCACAAAGGTTTATGTTATGTGAATGCCAAAGGCTCTAATTACATTGGTTTCCAAGTTCGGATAACCAAAAAAAAAAACTTCTCTATTATTATGTAATAATAACAAAGGGGTGTGTAATTTCCTAGTTTAACCATACCACAAGGTGAATGAAATTTCCTAGTACAGTTATCACAAAAAATAACAGAAAAAAACACTCAATAATGTATAACCTAAAATCCTTAATCTTACCATTCCTAGTGATCAAGAATTGTTTCTCGGATGGTAAATATGTCTTCCTCTTGCTTGCTCACCTGATTCCCTATAATTCAAAGTGGAAAACATGAACAACATGAATCAAAAACTAGTAGCTGTTTCTTTAATATTCTCATTCTCATAAGAGTAATAAAATTTCTATATATTAGCTAATAGTAGATAACAATAATAATGAAAATAAATTCACCCAATTCAAAACGCCTTTGAAAAGAAACAAAGTGCAATTTTTCGACAAAAAAAATCAACTTTAATTAAATTAATCAATACCCAGTTAGAATTTTCAAAAATAAATAAATAAATAAAATAAAATAAAAATAAGATTGAACCCTAATCGGGAAAAGGGGGAAAATTGAAATTACCATGACCAAGTAGGGCATTTGGCAACGAGATTATCACCGGCGATGATGAATTCGGAGACACTAAGAACTCCTTTTTCTTTGAAAGCAGAAACGGTTCTTGGGCCTGTGATTCTCTCGACAGTGCCTTTGAAAGCTTCGTGAAGCTTTTGAGAAAGAACCATCTTTTCTTTGTTACTGAGATTTTTGGCAGAAAATTGTGAAAGAAAGAAAAATTGTGAGATTTTTGTTAGATCACACGATATAGTATAACGAAAGGGACGATGGGGTGATTAATTAATTAGTTAATTAATTAATTAATCATGAGGAGGGTTATATTGACTCCAAGAGTAACTCTTTTGAGTTACTCCACATCCTAACCCTTTATTTTGTTTTAATCTAATGGACCAATATTAATCATCATTACTAATCATGTGACCTCATGTTTCTCAACTATTCTCACAATATTTATGGATTCCTTTAATTACTCTATATTTACATTTCCTTTTATTCTATCAAAAGTATTATTTATTTAATTTTTAAAGTCACTAGGTTTGGTCTATTGATGATGTATTTGGGTAGTACGTTATAGGTCCTGGGTTCGATCCACGGTCATCGTAAACCAAAAAAAAAGTCTTTTTTTTTTCGAAAAAAATAAATCATTATTTTCTTTTCCATTGATTATCATAAAATCATTCACCATTTCTTCTTATTTATCAACCAAAAAAACCAAAAGAAATTCATGATTGCCATACGTCCTAGTGTAAGATCAAAGTAATTTATTTTTTTATGCAAGAGATCAAGATCAAAGTAAATTGGAAGAGGAAAATATCCGATTTATAAAAAAAAAATAAGAAGAAAAAAATGTGGGAAAAAACAGCACCATTTCTTTCTGTTTTTGTTTTTACCAATAATTAATTTTGGATTCTTGTATTAATATTTTAGGAAAAAATGAATATACATAAAGTAATAAATGGAAACCATAAATTGAAATAAATAAAATGAAATCCATAAATATTGTGTGAATAGTTAAGAAACATGAGGTCACATAATTACTAATGATGATTAATATTGGTCCATTAGATTAAAACAAAATAAAGGGTTAGGATGTGGAGTAACTCTTTTGAGTTACTCTTGGAGTCAATATAACCCTCCTCATTAATCAATTCATTCATTCATATAAATAAGAGAAATAAGAGTTTAAATAAAAGTTTAATGGATATGTTTTGCGACGAGAATCAAATATTCATCATCATATCTTATAGGGGTGTTTGTTTCTTTGAGATTTTTTTCTTAAAAATCTCTTTAATTATTTTAATAGTGTTTGAATTTTTTTTATTTTTTTTTGAGAAAATAGAGTTTGAAAAAGTTGTTTTGTTTTTATCAAAAATAAATAAATTGTTTTGTTAAAAATATCTCTTTTAACCTTAAAATAAATAAATTGTTTTGTCAAAAATATATATTCAACGAGATCTTTGAATTCAACGGTTGGATTGAAGAAATATAATACCGATATCGAGTTATTAAGTGGAGTAAGTCAATGGAGATTTATTCTTGGAGTCAACTGATCCCTCCTCTAAAATAAATAGTTAATCTTAATAATTTTTCTAAATCTATTTTCTTTAAAACAACTTAAAAAAATTTTATCCATTGTTAGTTGGTTCAGTAGTGATTGGTGCTGAACTTGGTAGGGAGGACCACGGTTCGATCCCCACAACTGCGATCGGGAAGGGACTGGAACCACTTAATGTCAGAACTGACCCCAGAACCAGATTAAACTAATGATGAAAAAAAAAAAACTTAATATTTTGAAGAAGCGGACAAAGACTTAATAGTAGGAACCTCAAATTAAAAATAAAATAAAATATTTTTAGAATTGTAGACAAATGGAAAATAGTTTCAATTTTTTCTTCAAAAGGTGCATTTTTATTTGTATTTTAAAAAATAGTTTTTATAATAAATATTTATGTTAGATATTTTAATATAAATTACATATTTTTAAAAAGATATCTCTTAAAGACTATTTTTATGAAAAACTATTTAAAATAGTTTTTTCATTTAGATACTTTTTTATAAAAAAAAATTGTATTTTTTTACATTAATATTCTCTGGAGATTACTTATCGAGAAAATATGATACACATTAATATTGTAAAATAATTTTATATTGTCTCGCGACCAAACTTTGGATTATCGGACCTCGTTTTCCTAAGAATCACAGGGTTAATAACCAAATAATAATAATAATTTTATATTGTTAGTAGAAACTTCTTTCTAAATTAATTTCAAAATCGGTTGACAATCAGATTCACATTCAACATATTGGTAATCATGGCACCAAACTTTCTCAAGATCGTGAAAGATATCTTGCAATTCTATGTTCATATTGGTAGTAATACCATAGTGTTCCTGCAAGAATTGGAGGGGATATGTCGAATGTAGAATGCAATTATCAAGCTAGTAAGTATTAGACACTGATATTAGTTTTTTCAATAGTTCTGTGAAAGAAGAACGTCTTCCCTTCTTGATACTTGTGATGTCTTATATATAGGAGTGTCATAGGGGATAATGAAGGAAGTAGTTGGGAGAGATATATGGAGTAGTGGGATGATGGTGGAGCAAATATAGGGAGTAGTGGGTTAGTTTTATGATCGAATCTTTTTGGGCCTCCTCTGACTTGGGTGAGTGACTCAATCCGACGTGTTGGACTTAAGTGAATGATACCCCAGTAATTTGTCTGTTACACATAGCTAGCAGAGAAATTCACAGATTGTCATTAGTGTCACAAATTAAATCTAGTACATAAAATTAATACAAATAATTTCTTCATCAACAAATCTTTCATTTTTTATTTTTCTTCTTTTTTAGCAATCAAATAATTTATTTTTCTTCTTTTTTAGCAATCAAATAATGTTTAAACATACTTATACTTATTTAACTTATTTACGAGGTTCAAGTTGGACCTATAATTCGTTTTTGGACAAATTGGTTGTAAACTAAATTAAGTTGGCTTTTTTTCCTTTCTGTCTCTTTTGTTTTCTCAGGTCACCATAACAACATATGTGTATCTTACATGTTATGTGAGTCGGGAAGAAACATGTATTATGGATTGAGACAGATTTCATGCTTGTGGTAATGTCCTACAAGTCTCTTAATATGGTGCCTTGGCCTTTCAGAAGTCGTGGGTACAATTGTATGGTGGCTTCTAGGCGCATGAATATCATTGTTTCTCATATTGTTAGGGAGGGGAATCAGTGTGCTGATGGTTTAGCAAATTTGGGCTTATCTTTAAACAGACTTACTATATGATGTGAGCTTCCTCATCAAATTAAGGAAAGTTTTAATTGTGATAGACTTGGTAAACCCTTTTTTAGGATTGTTCATGGTTATGGAGGTTTTTGGCCTAGTCCCCCTCCTTCTTTTTGTAACTCTTTCCTCATCTTATTATATATATATATATATTTTGAGGTAGTGGCCCTTTCTACTCCTCTTTTTTTCAAAAAAAAAAATAAATAAAAAAAAAATTTGTGAGTATATTTGTTTATGTGGTTCATTTTTATTGGTGGTTGGCTAATTTACATTGAATTTGCTCATGACAACGTAATAATTTAGTGTAGGTTTGGTTTCCACTTTAAATAGACCAAAATTTATCATGGAAATATAGAATAGAATTAATTTTTATATATGTTTAGCCAGCGCACCAGCACAAGGATTGCTTGTGACAATACAGGATACAGAAAACAATATTAGCCCAGACAAGAAAACGAAAGAGAAAGAGCCAAAACAAAGGTACTCGGAACTAAGCACAAAAGGCATAAAAAAATAAAGTTTAAAACTAATTTTACACTAATACTCCCTCCGTCTCAAATCTTTAGTCCTTTTAGCTTTTTAATTTTGTCCCAAAACTTTGATCCTTTTAAGAAACCAAGACACAATCAATGATGTTTTATCATTTATACCCTTACAAGAATTAAAACATTCATTAAATGAATTTTCTTTTTCTTTAAAAAGTAAGGATAAAAATGACTTAACTTATCAATCTTTATTATTTCTTAAACTGCGTGCAAAACTCTAAAAAGATCAAAGTTTTGGAACGGATGGAGTAGTATTAATTCAATTTGCTATGTCATATAAAAAATGTGGAGTGAAGTGGAATGATATGCCAGAAATCATGATTATAATTTGTTGATAGTGTAAAATAATTTTCCACTATGAATACTTTTTTTTTCCTTTCTAAAACATATAATAATAATTTAATTTAAACCCAAAGGCCGTTAAAAAAAATAAAAACCATGCATGCTTCCAAATAGAGCAAGAAAACGGTTATGTTAATTGGATTATTTCGGTTACATATTATAAAGAGACTAGTTTGGAACCGTTTTTCCACAAACACAACAACACCACACTCTTTTCAAATCCAAACACACACACAAACAAAGTAACCACCAAAACCTTAAAAAAAAACAAGAACCTTTGTGTTACTCAAAAAATGACTGACCAAATTTTGACAACAAATTTGCAAGAACTTGAATCAATGCTCGACGATATAATTCTACATGGCCCAGAAAAATATTCACACGAAGATATTCACAAGAAATTTGATTTAATACAAAATATTGTATATACTGAACAAAATTCATGTGATCCAACAAAATCACCACATTTACATCCTTTTGCACAAAAGTTGGACTCATTGAAGAATTCTTTTAATGAAAGGGACAAGGATTCTATGTCACATTTTACTACGTTTACGAATCCCGAATTCGACAAGGATACTATTTCGAATTCTAATTCTAGTTGTTCTTGCACTCAGTCTTGTTTGAATGATGATGTTGGAGAGAGTGGATTGATTGATCTTGATGACCCAAAAAAGATTTTTCCTGAATTTGTTGGTGAGAAGGCTATTGTGGAGTTTAGAGGAAATGGGGTTGATGAAAATAGTGAAAAGATTAATGTTGGGAAGGGTAAAATTGGAACTTTTTGTTTTGAAGATGCCGAGGATTCTTTCGAAGATTTTGGTAGGAAAAAAGAAGTTGTGGAATTTGATTCTTGTTCAAAAGAGAAGGAAAATAATGAATTGAAAAGAGATGGAAAAGTGAAAAGTGGATTTAGGAAGAATTGTTGTGTGTTGATTAGTGGAGTTGTAATTGGCATGATTTTGATGGGGTTTATTATGGTGAATTTTTCTGGTTGCTTTGAATATGAGGAACAAACAAGTTTTGCAATTCCAACATAGAAAAGTGAAGTAATGGTAAACTTTGCATTAGAATATTTATTGTATAGTTTGATTTAATTCTATGATTTTTTGCATTTGCTTATTTTAGTTATATGTTATGATGACATGATCATTTGTAATTTGGATGGAATTCTTTGATGCTTGTTTCTTTCTTTCTTTCTTTTTTTGGTACAAAATTTGATGTTATTTTCTTCTTCCTCTTCTTCCCAAGTGTGTGTATGGATATTTCATAACATTATTATATTAAAATTAATTATTGGGTAATTGATGAATATTATGAAAAGAAAACTAACAAAGTTGATTGATTATTCAATTGGTTTGGCCATCCAATTAAAAACGAGCTCTGTGTTTTTCTAAGTGATTATTGTTGTACTATATTGGATTAAAAATATGCTTATTCCATTTCATTAAATTAAGGCTATATTCACTTTATTCTAGTACAGTACATCATTGCTAATTTGTAGGACATAAGCGGGAGAACATTCTCTCATGTGTAGATGTCACTGTTATTTATGAATCCATGGCATAGAATTCACTGTGAGTAAAGTGACTGGAGATAATCCACTTCCGGACATAAGTAAGCCAATTTGCAACAATTGCACTGCTTTCATGCGTAATTTGACTAGAGCAAAATTTATTAACGAGCAAGAAGAACCGAACTCATACACTACACGTCTACGCACCAACAACCATCATTAAGACACCGGTAGTGACTAGAACGAATGTAACTTTGCTCGTAGAGGATTCAGCTTTTTTAAAACTTAAGCTTAAAATCTAACCAATTATTACTGGATTTGGATCCTCTCCGATTTTCTAAATCCATTGTTATGTGGAATTTTATACTCAATAAAATATAAATTATGAATGTTAAATCACTGCCAATTAAGGGTATGGAACAGTGTTTTAAAAACCGGACCGGTCATCGAACCGGCGAAGGTGCTGGTTTACTGGTTCATTGGTCGAACCACTGTGTCACTGGTCGAACCGCATGATAAACCGGATTAAACCGATAGAATGAACCGGTGTCAACAATAAAACTATATAATTAATAAACCGGGCAAACTGAGTGACTTATCTCTAAAAAATTATGACACTTAAATTTTTTTTAAAATACTACCAAAGCTCAAATAATAAGTAAATAAATATTTTTTAAGTATTTATAAGAGTAAATAAAAATTACACAGCCAATTATATTATTTTACTACTATTTTTAAAGGTCCCATACTTTTTTTTCAAAAAATCTTTAAAAGCCCAATATTTTTAATACTTCAAGCCCAATAATTTTGACATATAAAACTCATAAGATGAAACCCTAGATCTAATTGTACAGAGCAGCAGCCACAAGACTCTGTGTTCTTCTTCTTCTTTCTATGCAATTTCCAAATTAAGCAAATCATAGGTGCTTTCCAAATGCACAGATCTAATATTTACTTGATTTTCAAACTTATATGTGTGTTGTTCTTTTCAAACTCTTCCTCCTCTTCTTCAACCTCCACCTTTTTTTCTACTTTTTTTTAATACCTTTGTTACATTGCAGAGAAAGAACTATGTTGTTCTTAAATTGAAATTGATGGTTGTGCATCAAGAGAAAGTTTTAATAATTTTATACAAATAAATTTTTCTTTTTTAACTTGAAAACAAGATCTGATTTTTTTCAAAGCAACATCACAACTATTTCAATGGTAAATCATGAGTACTTCCAACAAAGATGCAACACAACTATAATTCGAGAAAAAAAGTTGGATTTACATTGTTTCAGAAAAATCAAAACAGAAAAAAAAAAAAAAAACGAAAAATACATTCAAACCGCCGGTTTTGAAAACCGACCGGTTCACCGGTTTTTCCGATTTTTTCGATTTTTCCCGGTTCACACCGGTTTGATAGCTTATCCGGTCCAGCAGTCAGACCAAACCGCTAATCCTCCGGTTCCCGATCCGACCGGTCCGACCGGCCGGTCCGGTCCGGTTTTTAAAACACTGGTATGGAACATAGGGTATGGAATATAAATTATGAATGTTAAATCACTGCCAATGTTAAATATAGCTTTTTATTTTTGAGAATACAATCTACACATAATTTTTTAACTTTTTATTTCCATGTTAAAGGGTGGAAAATTTACATTTCCATATGAATAAAAAAAAACCACCCATAACTCATTACTCCCACATTATCTTAACTCATATTTTTAATATTTTAAAATTTTAATTGAACTTATTTTAAAAATGTTCTGGGAAAATTTATTAATTTACCAAACACGATAGGAAGAATATTTCTAATAATAATAATGTTTCTGAAAATAATATTCGTAGAAATATAATATTTTTTTTTGTTACAACGTAGAAATATAATTTTAATCTCGAAACAAACACATCATAAGGGTAATATATTCTTAGGGTGCAATAAGTTTTACAAGGCATGATAGCAAAGTGATGATCTCAACGATCCATACACCCCGAAGCAAGGACAACAGTTATCTTAGGATCTAAACCTCTCCTATCCCTTCATGCAACATACATAAAAAGGAAGCAACATGCTACCTCAAATACATGCACTGACCATATTTTTCGCATGGTTATATGACATAATATGAGCAATTTCATTTACATATTCTTTCATTAGAGACTCATTTGTCCATAGGCAAAACATAATAGGATTTATATCCACAACCAAGATGAACTTGAGAATTAAACAAAAGTTGCCATATACGCCCTTGGATGAACAGAAGCTAGAATCTAATATACGACAAAATTAATGTTATTATCTGTATAGTGAAATTCACAAAAAAATCAACCAAAAAAAAGGATGATTCACGAAGAATGTATAGACAAAGAAATTGGCAATAATCCAACTCAAACAGGAACTGGAATGCCTTTCTTGGCCATACTATCCAAAACATCATTGAGAGCTTGACATAGGCCAACAATCTGCAAGAGCAAACCATTATTAAAGTTTAGGAGATTGAAGAATGGATATAAATAGCACAATACTCATGATTAAAGACAACGCGATCCTCACATGTACTCGTGCACACAAACAAGTACCACAGAATGTAAACATACTTAAATTTCATGCAATAACCATTTTAACATGTATAGTTTCCTTATGATTCATATGAATCAATTATTATTATATTGGAAACTTGAATTTAAAATTAATTTATTCATTTTTGAGATATTATTCATCCAGAAAACAGATTGAAAACAATTAGTACTGCACAGTTTTAAAGTTTGGCTATTCATACCTTTTTAAAAGTATTTAGATGTGTCATTATATAACACTTGAAATACAAATTGAACTTAAAATAACACAACTTTTAAGAAACAAACACTGAAACCTTATTATTTATTTAACCCACTTATGAACGTTGCATCCAGAGATATTGGATATTTATGAAAAATTACCTGCTGGTCCCATCTTTGCAACTCTTCAGTGTCATCGTCAAAATGTATGATTGCTTCAACCTGAGAAAAAGCATTCAAAATTTGACAGTCTCTTCAACATGGTTAACTACAGGCACAGCCCTAAAAAAAACTTCCAATAAATTTTCCTGTTTCGTAGCAGTCAAGATCTACCACCCCCTGAATCATAGCCCAAACCCCTTCCTAGTCCCCAAGAGCAGTCTAACAGAAAGATTCTTTCGACTAATATTTGAATTCCTATTTCTTTGAAGTACTTTTATGAAACAAGGAGTTGTAACTTGTAATGGTTATTTAATATTTATACCTGATCGATAGATCCCTTCATCCTATCCTCATAAATCATCCTTGACGCTATCTTCTCGGCCTGAAAGTAAAATAATTGGGAGAAAAAAAATCAAAACAAATCAAATCTTACAAACTGTAGGGAAGCCATTGAATGAACATATAAGAAAAATCACTTCCAGGAGGGTCTCCCTCCTCCAGAACCTTCTTGTTAAGAAAGATAAAAGCTATTATTATTATTATTATTATTATTATTATTATTATTATTATTATTATTATTATTTATTATTATTATTATTATTTATTATTATTATTATTATTATTATTATTTATTATTATTATTATTATTATTATTATTATTATTATCACCATGTGACACCTTTCAATTAATTTTTGTTTTCTTATTTAAATCTGATGATTAATATAAACAAGCCTTCACAACAAATAAGGAATATATATCGCAAACATGAAATGCTGAAAAATAAACATAACTTTTGACATGAAATTCTATACCTTGGGAGGTGGGATTCCCAATAGCGTGCCTAACTCATCAAAGCTGAAAAGAGAGGCAAATAGGCAGATTAAAAAGAGCATAAAATAACCAAACAGTGTAAATATTAAAATAATCGACCCATAAGGAAACAACAAACTGATAATACAATTTCTCATACCTGATATTAGTATAAAGTTTGCTTGCACTCAGAAGATTATGCTCAATCATAGCTCGGTCCAGCACAGTGAAATTGTCTGGAAGAATGGCTTTCTGTGGAAAAGTAAAAGCTGAAACATGCCTATCATGACTATCAAAAGTATGAAGATACAACACAAACTTTAATAACCTGGTGTGGTTTCAACTCTTCCGCAAAAGCGTCAATTTCAGGCTTTCGAAGAATTCTTTCCAGATACACCTGGTGTATAAATAAAGGATTCAAATTATATGACCAGTGTGGAAAGCCAAATGAGGCAGACAAAGAGAGATGAAAGAGAAGGGAAGGAGGAGAGAGCGAGACCTTCTGCAGTATGGGATAGACCTTCAACTTTGAACACCGCTCATCCTAATCCAACCAAGTCCACAAAAATTAATGAGACAAGATTTGAACATTTGTATATTGTTTTATAATACGATTGAAGCTTACCTTGTACAATGTGGCGAGAACACGGGAACGTTGAGGTCCTGCACCTGCCAATATTGTGCACGTAACAGCAGCAGATAAAGCTTGCCCAAGTGCTTCCTCATTAATTTCCCTGTAATATAAAGTGCAAATGTGATAACTGGCTAACATCCACAGCATTAAATTACGCGGTTCACAACTCTGAAAACATAAAAGAGCTAGCAAGTTAAAAATCGATATAATTTGATAAATGACAAGGTCCAAAATTACTATAGTTAGAGATGGTGAGATTAGGTTCACTTCATTGGAGATGGACATGGCACAACTGATCTAGGAATAAGCTCATCAGATCTGGGTTCATTCACCTCAATTGCCTACTAGGTCATTGACATTGCAAACTTGCGATGATATATTTGTTCATTTTTTTAGGTTCAAGAATTTGTTTATGTTGGAAGCAATGGGGTTGAGACTCAATACAACACTGTTCACCTCTTTTACAGATGGATACAGGTCGGGATACTAGATGCATCTATGTATGGAGTCTAATGCAACAATTGGGAGGTTATATTTTGTGCACTACACAGCCTTATCATTCAGCTATATGCATTTAGGGTGCATGTCTGGGAAAATAACCACTACATTGGAGACTCTTATGCCCTCAAACTCACGATTCTATGCGAGTCTATACAAGTCTATGTGAATCTCCTCGAGGTTATGCAAACAATTTTGTCAGTGAGCTAATTCAATTTTAATACCTAGAGTCATAATTACTGGTGATAATACAGGCAAAACAGATTTGCCTAAAACAGATGATAAAATATTGTGAATAATAATAACTTGTATCAATTATGAGTTCATTCCTGGCCAAGGCCCAACCCAGTTGAAGGCAATGCATAATATTACTATTATTAAACCCTTACTCCCATTTTATGTTACTCTAAAATTTGAGATACAACATTTGAAACACAGATTGTCAAACACAAAATGTTGAAGGTATGGTATGCAGAATACTGGAATCTCTAAAACATAGGAGGGAAAAGTAACATGCAGAACACATACTCGTCCCCTATTTGCCTTTTCTCAATTTGAGATATATCGTAATATCGTAAGGCAGCTTCCAAGAACTTCCTCTTCAGATCTAAGATCCTCGCATAGCAAACCTGAAAGAAAATAGAAGAATAAAAGTTGAAACAAATAAGACAAGGTTTATGTATGCATATTTAATCTCAGTTATCATTTTCAAACCTTATACTTCAAATTCAGTACTTCCTGCTGGCTATTGCTAACCAAGAATGATGCTTTATTAATGAAAGCTTCAGCATTGACAGCATCATCATCCTGGCATATACGAAAAAATTATTTCAAATAAACATTATCATTCTGGCATTAAAATCAATACATCGACAATATTTAAAGAGGAACAAACATCCCCATACAGCATTGATGTGATTTATTTTATACATGAACTGAATTATGTGAAAGGTTAAGTCCAGATATAAAATTAATAAATTATACATATGCTCTTTGTAGCAAGTTATATCTCCCAATATGATATTAGAACCTTACATGATTACATCAATCAAATATGGATTTCCTTGCACAAAATAAAGTAAATACCTCAAGATATAAACAAGCAATTTGGACACACTTGGATAACCTGAATGTATCATCAATTACCCTGAATAATATAAATCAAAAGAAAAAATAAGAATAACAAAAAGAGAGATTTTCAAATTTTGACTGAAAAATTAGGCAAGTGCATATGGTTGGAAATTCTCCGAGACCTCATTCCTGAATCTAGGTCAATGCCACTGAGCATCTGAGCGGCTTTTGACCATTGCTCCTCAGATTCATAAAGCTCGGCCAATTTCTCTCTAATAACCAAAACCTATAACAAAACAACAAGTGACAATTAGCATGGCGAAATATATAATTGGACAAGAATTACGTGATTGATTTAAACAAAGATGAGTAATGTAATGACAGATTTCTTCTTAAAGAAAGAAACACCTTTCGGAATACTTTTTCAATCAACATCTCTCAACATAGAAAACTCTTTACGCATGACATAGCAACAGAAATACTATTTTTATAAAGACTCGGAATACATTAAAAAAATCTGTGATTCTGAATTCGGTTAGAGAAAGGGTGATTCTGTTCTTTCTACAATTTATATAGCCCTACTAAATAAAACAAAAATAGTGTCGGAAACACTATGTAGTCAATGGCTGATTGCAGCCGACACCGAAAACGCTATATAGAGGTATAGTGGATGTAGAGAAACAATACAAGAAATTTGTAACATAGTACAATATACACATAAAAGCTCCAAAATAGCATACACAACATTAAAGACATGTTCATAACTAATCAAAGTTCATTGTTACCTATATTCAAAACCCAATATTAAGGCGAATAAGTTTTTTCATAAAAATGACAAAAATTTCCCAACAAGATAAAAAGATGAAGGGGTTAGCTACAAATTAAGGAGATGTCCAATTTTTACATCAGCTTCATTGTAGTAGTGGCTACTACAGCCGCTACTTAAAAACGTAACAGTTTCACATAGCGCCTTAGGGCTGATTCGCAACATCACTGTAGTGACCTCTATTGACTACAGAGCCTGCATATTATTTGTATCACGGGATTTAATCCATTATTGTCAATTGCAGAAAATATCGGTTTGTTAAAATTCTGATACGCAGCAGTGCTATAGCACCGCTTGTTGAACTATATAGAGTTAGGCCCATTATCTAGTTAGTATAGATCCATTAGCTAGTTAGTATATAAGATAGAAGTTGCACTCATTTGTACTTTGACACATTCATTTGTATCAATTCTATTAGTTTCATTACAGATTTCTCAAACTTTTCTCTCCTTTTACTTTGATATCATGAATCTTAACACCGCTATTCCACAATATTTTGTATTAAATAGCGCATCACAGAACAATAGCAGTGTGTTCAAATTCTGCTATGCAATAGCACTATAGCGCTGCTATAGCCATTGATTTAATCCCCAAACAAGTAAATAACAATACCTATGAAGCTAACTTAAAATAATTGCAGAATTGAATCTTAGCAAACCAAGAGGTAAAGAAGCACAGGCGCATCAAAATAGTATCCATGTGACCATGTCCATGCCAACCAATAACCCCTATCAGACATATATTTGTATAAGAAACTTCTCTGGCACTTCAAAGATTCAGTTTTCTAAAAAAAAAATCACTTCCAGTTTTTAACTATAAATAAATAATTATATAAACCGAACACTTTATCATGTTTACAAACTTTACATCAACTGATGCTATCTTTTAAAATATCAAATCTTTTCTAATTCTACTTAAGATGTACATCGTGTTATTCTTTCACCTTTTCATTCCAAAATATAGACTTAGCCCTTCAAAACACTCCCCTCCAAAACTCTCCATCCAAACACATCCTTAGATTAGCAAAAGAAAACATTACAAGCATGTAGTCCTGAAACATAATGCACAACTTAAACCGGTTCTTCAAACGGCACAACTCTAGGCTTCATTATAGTAGCAGCCACAACTTAAACCGGTTCTTCAAACGGCACAACTCTAGGTTTCATTATAGTAGCAGCCGCTACTCAAAAACGTAGGGCAACAGAGTTTCACATATCCCCCAAGGGATGATGCACAACACTGTTATAGCTAATGGCGGCAGCTATTGACTACAGAGTACAGAGCCAGCATATTATTCGTATCTGAGAATTTAATCCCCAAATAAGCAAGTAACAAATACCTATGAAGCTAAGTTAAAACAATTGCTAAATTGGTTATTTGCAAACCGAGAGGTAATGAAGCACAAGCGCTTCAAAATTGTATCCATGTCAATGCTACCCAACTGCCCATATCAATGATCTTTTCAACTTAAGAAGTAAGTTTTAATATTATATACTAATTTATTTGCCGTATAATAGTAATTATAGCCGTGTCAAACACATGTGATCCATAGTTTTCAAATTCTATTATATCTCTTATGTCTGTAATGTATCATATCATATTCATGTCTATCTTAGTTGGGATTTTTTTGCTCTCATTCTCGATGATATTATTCCTATCATGCTTAAGAAAACAGCATTCGAGTTAACTTCTCCTATTTACCGAAACAAAACATTACAAGCATATAATCCCAAAATAGAATACACAATATTCAAACCTGTTCTTCAAACGACACAACTCGAGGCTGAATCTGAGCAAGTATGTAATGAGCAATCTCTTTCTGTGTATCCGGCGCCAATCTCCCCAACTCTTCAGCAAAACTCTGTAAAAGCTGCCGCGACACTACTAAAGGAACATCATCCGATAACACTGAAACATGAAATTCAAAGCTTCAACAATCTCATACTTCAATAAAAACTAAAAAAATAAGAAAAAATAAAAAACAAAAAAACCCTAGAATGAGAAAAAAGAAAGTTAACTGTGATCTATGAACTTCCTAGCTTGAACAATGTCATTAGATGAAATCACAGCAGAAAGAATGTGCTTATACTGCTCTATCTTTTGCCTTTGGTCTGTAATCGCAGAAGCACTCGCAAAAGCACTCTCCATCACTGTTTCACATCAACATTCAACATTCATCAACAACAACAACAACAACAAAAAAAAACGCAACAAAATTTGTAAACCCTAAATTTCAATTTATTCAATATTTATACAAAATTCATAGACATTATTGTAGCTTCATTCAACAATCAAAAGAACTAGAGATGAAAGAAGAAGAAAATAATCGAAAGAGAGTGAAATTTCACGGTGGAGTTTACCTAACGGAGTTGTTTAGGTTTTGGAGCTTTGTGGCGTTGTGTTGGAGGTTGTGATTTCTCACTCCTCCGTTGTTTTGTGTAAAATAGAATCACGCTTTTTTGTTTAGAATTCGAAGAACCCTCTTCTTCGTTTAGTTTAGACCTTCGTGTTTTTCGATTATTTTGCTCAACATTCGATTTTTATTGGATTGGGTTTTGTTTGTTTTTGGTTCTTGGCCCAATTGTTTTCGGCCCAATATTATTTTTTAGTGAGAATTACTTGGCCGCTATACATTTGAAATTTCAAAATAAACGGTTCAACCGTACTTAGAAATAACTATCGTTAATCAAAACTTACTTATGATAATTTGATTAATTAATTAAAAATATAGAAACTGAGGAAGTAATGAGATAGTGAATGTTACATTGTGAATTTGGGGAAATTAAGCTTGCATGATTCAAAGTATTATAAGTGTGTTATTGAATGTAAGTTCGTTGAACGACGATTGATCTAAGGAGAGGATTGTGTACCCAATGATGATGGCGTGTTTATGGCATCGGTATTCACAGTTTGACAGTGTTTGTATAGGAACCGGCGGTACTGATAATGGTTAATTTGAAAGATAAATTATGAAGTTTGGCCATGTAAAATTGGTTCGAAAGTTATGTTCCGAACCAACACCAATTCGTAAATAACATAATTTTTGTGCCGTCTAAATTGTGTTTCTGGACAAAAATGTAAATTTTGTCTAGTACAAAAGTAAACTTCTAGAAATATTTAGCAAATATTAGGGCAGAAAAGTTGGTTTACATTGATGACTACACCCCTTTGGGCTAATAAGATACCATTAAAGAATTGATGGATTACTATTTTGGAGGTATTAATTTGATGTATGGTAAAATATGATGGAACTATTTGTATGATGTTACTTCCATTCTCTAATTTTCTGTTGAACTAAATAGATTCTTAAATGTACGGGAGTTTATTTCTATAAATTTTATCTGAAGCTCTCCAAACAAGTTATTCGTAAGACGAAATTACTCTATTGGTCCCTTAACTTATTTTCATGTAACAATTTAGTCCATCATCTTTTTTTGTGGTATTTTAGTCCTTTTTCCCATGTTTGAATATGGATTTCAAGATTCAAATCTATGATTTTCTTTCTATTTGTTCTCTCAATCATAAACATATGTTATGCATCAAAATAAAACTATAGATTTGAAGCTTAAAAAATGACATGCAAATATTGACGAAGGACCAAAAAGGACAAAAACGATGAGGAAAAAAAAGATAGAATACTAAATTGTTAACTGAGATTAAGTTAGCTACTTGTCACCAAGGTCTAATTTGTTTTTATAAGTTGCACCTTTTGCGGCTCATGAATAGGAGAAAGATATGACTCATAACACTCCGTTTAATTTGGATTCAAGTTTCTGACATCTCAATATAGGTGTTAAAGAGTATAATAATATGACTCATATATACTAAGTTTGGAAAATAAAATTGCGGGTATGAATAAATGCCTTAAACATATCAGATGTCTTTACAATCTTTTATTATGTGAGTCACACTCACGAGGCATGAATGTGTTAATTTAACTTGATGCTAAACAAAGAAAGAACATAAACGCCGTTGAGAAATACTTTTAGAAGCTCACAAATGTAGCCAAAGTCTTTCTAATGCTTATTGTTGTAATTGCCTTGAAATTATGATCAGAAAAAAAGAAGTTAAGATGTTGTCTCCTGCGCGAAGCGCAGCTGTGATATGCAGGTGGAGCTTTAGCTCCTGTCTCCTGCGCGAGGCGCAGTGAGGTATGCGTGAGGCGCAGCTTGCGCGAGCCTATTTATAGGCAGTGCGTTTTTTTATTTGGAAGAGGTTTTTAGGATTTCTGAGGCCAACAAACAGACTAGGGTTATAAGAGAAACATCTTGTGAAGACTCTAGGGTTGGGTAATCATTCTATCACCTTGGGAAACACTTTCATTGAAATCTCTTGGTCACATGAAGAGATTTGGGAAAAGGGTAGAGTTAGGGTTGAAGTCTAATTCTTGCAACTCTTGTATTGAATCTCGTTGTAATCAAGTTTTCTATCGATAGTGGAACGGAGAGTCTCTCTCCCCTAGTGTAGGTCGGTTTTGACTGAACTGGGTAAACATTTGCTTCGTGTTCTTTACAGTTTTATCACTTATCTTTTGTTCGTGATTATTATTGTTATTTCCACGTTTTGATTGCTTATTCGATTTGGTCCACACATCAAGATTATTGGTGTGATTTTAATCGAATTCACAAAACTTCTCTAACGCAAGAAAATATCTTATTTGACTTGTTATACTGTATGTTTGGATCTACCTTTAAAAATCAAATATCACGTCCTGCAAATTTAATTTAAGAATCCTTAAGCAATAGAATAAGACTTCTGCTCGAACGTGAGAATTCACCGCAATTCTATAAAATTCACCACAAAAACAAACAAATGTTTATTTGTGTCTCACAATTGATTAGGAATAATATACAATAGAACGCATACATAATTACTAGACTTGATGAATGAAATGTGCATGTACATCTAGAGATCGTTATTTAAAACAAAATTATTCGAGAAGACTAATCACACAATTGAGTTTTTTTTTACGCATCACACAATTGAGTTTGAACACCGTATTTTTATATAAGATCTTAAAATATAAATTTATAAATCTCTAACTTATAACTCACACTTAACACATCAATTTATCTCATGTGCAAAACTCTTCATATCCATAATTTTCTCCTTATCCATAATTTTAAAGGAGAATGTTAACTTGTGCCCTTAAGGCACATGTTAAGGAAGCAAAAATAGAAATTATTAAATGCTAATTTGTGCATTTTGACTTTTGAAGCATTAAATTTCTTGTATAATTAAATGTTGAATTTCTATTTTGGTATATCTTAACATGTGCCCTAAGGGCACATGTTAACAAGACCCAATTTTAAAACATTAAATTTACAAGTCAGTTATATCCATAATTCACATTTAACAAATCAACCAGCAATACCCACATATAAGCATGCTAATGATCACCATCTTCATTTTTTGTGTGACAAGTGTGTGTAAACAAAAATTGGGTCAAATAATGCATGAAGCATGCTAATGATAAAGTGGGGTAAAGATGTGTGAAAAAATGGTGAAAAGTTCACGTGGGAAGCACTACATGGATCCATCGCAGAGGCAGAATCATTTTCATAGTATTCCTATAATAATAATGTAAGCAATAAATAAATTGTCCCAAAGATTAGATGATGCCGTAATTTAATCCAATAATTGACCCCACTTTGGTCAATTCAATATGCGGCGCATCAGGTATCACAAATATTCATTGTATCTTATTGATGATAATCCCTTAAAATAAATACGAATTTCATAGAAAATCAAAACTAAGGAACTAAAAATACCACTAAAACTTTTCGCATTGTCTTTAACTCGTGTAAGTGAAGTGACTTGGAATATTTTTAGTATATATGAAGCATGAACATGAACACTGATCGGTGTATTTTAATGTACATTCTTCTACTATTGTACTCAAGTATTCTTATAGTTTATTTCATTATTTTCACCATTTTAATTTGTTTTTATATTTAAGTTTATTTTTAGCTTTATTTTATTTTCGTCACTTATTTTTTGAATTAATAATAACTTGACACCTTCGCAGTCTGTAGGTCATAATTGGAGCTACGTATACCGGATTGAGGCGCGGGAAGATGCGTTGGAAAGCTGAGAAAGAGAGCTACAACTTTTGTGTTGAAGCCTCAAGTCAATTCGGAGCGCAAATGAGTCGAATAATTACGTTTATGTTCCAGACGAATTAAATTATTAACTTTCAGCACAACTTTATGTTTTCGGCCCAATTGTTTTAAGGCCCGTTTCCATGTATTATTTAAACCGAAAAAAAAAAAGACAGCTAGGGGGATTATTCACTGTTCACGAAAATTATCAAACCCTAGCCGTCACTACTTCATGGAGAACTAATTTTCATCTATCGATCCATTGGTGTAAGGAACTCCGTTTATGAATTCTTGAGGTTCGGTTTATAATTGCAATTCCGTTTGAATGTTTATGCTCTTTTGTATCACTTTCATATCCCTTATTTCGTTTAGATTAATGCTTAATTATTCTAATTCGAATTTGTATTGTTGATGATTGTTCGAATTGATTTCCGCTTGTTAAAATTGATTTGAATAGAAATTGATACAAACTATCGCGCTTAGCAATAGGGTTGATTGGAAGTTGTTAGGATATTAACTTTGTTTTCGTGATGCTTGATCACTGTCATAGTTAATTGAATATATATGATGCTTAGTCAATTAAATTCCGTATAATACTAATTTTCGCTTGTTTAATTAGTTTTATGATCAATCGAAGCATAAACCCTTGAATGGATATTTCTAAGAACCTGTGATAGATAATAAACGAAGTTTCCTAAAACCAATAGATTGATTACTTTCACGTTGATTAAATTCGTTATCGTTGTTACTGCTTTCAAACCGAAAACCCCTATTTTGCAACCTTTAAATTCATTCTAACATTGTTAAACCGATTGTGAGTCCTTGCGAAACGACCAAGGTTACTACCTTGTACTACTTATTTTAAAATTATTTTAATCACAAAACGACGGTGATCAAACACCTCTATGATTAGGCGTGTCGCGGTGTCGGACACGAATCGATGTCAGACATTCGTATAACGCTCTTTCGACATGTGTTGGACCGCTCAAATATGTGTCCAAAAAAAGTTATTTTTTCCTTTACTCTGACACGACTAAGGATGATGTTCGACATCTGTAAGACACTCATGCAACACGTGTCGGACAAGTGTCCTAAAAAAATCATCTTTCTTCGTTTCTACTCTTTTTAGAAACTTACCAAACATATCTAAAAGAATTATAAATGTGTCGAAACAACAATGCTGATCAAATAGGGATTAAAGAGATTACATTTTGATTGCAATATTTTCAACTTTTTCGATAGTAGATGGATAAATAGAGATCAAATACCGATGTATCTTATTTTTTTAAAAAATTCTTAATGAAATAAATTACTTAACTTTAATGCATATGTATATATTTTGATTCACATTTTGGATTTTTTATAAATATGTAACAGTATCGGTGTCCTACATTTTTTACATTAGCAGTGTTGACGTGTCTGTGTCAATGCCGTATCGGTGTGAGAGTATGTGCTTGATACTTTATATACTTTAGATCTAGTATGGAATTCATTATCAAGTGGATGATAAAAACATCCAATTTTTAGACTTTCCTACCTTCAAAAATTGAATTATTTATTTGTTAGAATACATTTACTCATGTTTGACCATTTTGTTCGAAACAGTTTTGAGGGTCATCTGCCTGATAGTAAAATTCTCATTCCCAAATCTCATAAGTGGGGAAACACGATTCAAGTCCACATATGCATATTTTCCTCCTATCCACTCGTACATTAAGATATTTGCTGGGCTCAACGTCATTCTATCCTTCTGCATATCGGTCAACAAATTCATAGTTACATCATTTTTCTCATTTTTTCTCATGTGTAAATGCTCTACATATTATATGAAATATTTTTACCATGGTCACTAAAATTCGGATTAAAACCATTTGCTGCTAATGTGAATATCTCAATCATATCTTTCTTATTTAATCTCAAACTAATTATGTCTATATCTTACTTAATCTCATATTAATATTTTGAAAACTTAAATTTCCAAGTATACCCTTACTCACCATTTTTATTCAATATACTTTGTCGTCTTCTCCATTTCCACCACCTTAAAGTCTAAACCCCATTCCCTTTCAACATCACAACGATTACAAAATTCTATTCTAAATTCTAAATCAAATCACAACAACACTGATAACAACTCCTTTTATCCTAAAAACGAGTTAACACCGATTCCACTCACTCACTCAACCATGAGCCGATTCAGACGATACGAGATCATCGAAGAAGAACCATTGCCATTACCTTTACCTTTCTCTCATTCATCTTCTTCACATTTCTTCATTACTGAAACCCTACCATTCCCTTCCTTCATTGAACAATCTCTCCCCTTTGATCTCGATCTATGTCTTCTCGAAGCTCCATTCCACGCGGATCTGGTGCGCGTGGATCGTACACCTTCGTTTTTCTACAAACGACTTGAGAAACAGCAGCAACTCGGTTTACAAACCTTGAGTGACCGAGTCGCTGAGTTAGAGTCACGATTTGAGCAAATCGTTACCGGGAAGAACAAGAACAAGAAGAAGGAGGAGGAGAAAAAGAAGAAGAAGAGTGGTAGTGGTGGTGGTGATCGGAAGTACACGTGGACGGCTGAGATTAAAGATGGTGAGAAGAATGGTTTTGATAGAAAGTATAAGTGGATTGCCGAGTTGGTTGAAGAAGAGAAGAAGAAAAATAAGGTGAAAAGTGCGGTTTTGAAGAATGTTAAATGGACGGCTGAGATTAAAGGGAAAGGTGAGGATAGTGGGAATTCGAGGAAGTATACTTTTGCTGTTGAAAGTGATGATGATGTTGAGAAGAAGAAAAAGAAGAATCATGAGAAGGAGAAAGAGAATGAGAATGAGAAGAAGAAAGAAAGAAAATTGCGTATTGTGGAGATTGAAGAACCTAATGATCATAAAGTTGTTGTTTTAAGACAGGTATATCAGCTAGCTTAACCCTTTTTAGCTCTGATCTTTTATCTTTTATTTGTTGGAGTTTGAAATATCAAATTTAAACTAGAGAAGTAGTAGTATATTTTGTTGCCTAAAGAGAAAGTTAGTTTCACATTGATGGTGAATGGGGACATCATATGACACCAACACTTTTTATTGATGGTGGACACGGACATCATATGACACCGAAACGTGCTTACAATGAATCACTTATGTTTGTCAAATTATTAACAGTGTCCACATGTTAGTGTCCGGTGTATGTGTAGTGCTTCGTGTTTGTGTGTGTCTGTGTTAGTGCTTCATTGTTGTTCGTGTTTGTGTTAGTGCTTTGAGTTTGTCTCTGTTAATGCTTCATTGGTGTTTGTGTTTGTGTCTGTGTTAGTGCTTCATTGGTGTTTGTATATGTATCAGTGCTTCTTGCTTGTGTGTGTCTGTGTTAGTGCTTTATTGGTGTTTTTGTTTGTGTTAGTGCTTCACAGGTGATAGTGTTTGTGTTTCATAGGTTAGTAGGTCAGGATCAATGATTTCAATCGCAGTAGCATTCATATCCTTTATATTTTGGAGATCTATGATCAAATTTGACTGATGCTACCTCAATTCTGGTTGTGTTGCGGTCCTCAAGACTATAAAATGTCTTGATATTGTGGTCCAAATTGTAGTCTCTACCTGTTTTTGAAACCCTGTCAAGGACATGGTTTTGTGCTTTCTGGATAATCCGACGGATGATATGCTAGAGCCACATCAATCGTTCATTTATTACTTAGATGAGGGTTTATGTCTAGGAAACAAAAAAGATAGGTTTAAAAGAAAAAATTGTTGTAATTGTAAAATATGATGAATGAATTGGATTAGGAGTTTAATATTTGCTTCTATCCGTGTATAGTATGGCTAAATAGGGTTACATTGTTCTTGGGTATGGATTGATGTGGTTAAATCAACCATGTCGGTTACCTACTTGTGATTCATAATTCTTTATTAAGTGAAAATGAGTGAGTATAAGACTTTGAAAGATTGACTGCATTTAAGGTCCACTAACTTGCGTTTGCTGTTTGTCTGATTGTTATTTTCACGCTTTTGGCATTTTTCTTTGAAGAATTATATTTTTTTTCCTAAGAACTTAAACATGTTCCATGATATATTCAAAATAACATGAAATAAAAAGTCTGACACGAAGCCAAAATCATTTTCATGAAATAAACTTTACATTTTGTTGATATTGCGTTTTTTTTTTGTGTTACTGGTTGAATCTTTTTCAAAATTGAGTTTTGGCTCTGTCTTGGAGCAGAGATGCATTGTTATTTTTCTAACATAAACATGTGAGAGGAATGGTTTTGTTATCAACATGATTTATGATAGAACATTATGATGCCATACGATTCATGTATGTGATGTGACCCTACCTAGTGAGATAAAGTTTGGCTATTGTTTTTGTTGTAGATCTATACAGATACAGATAATGTTGCTCTATTAAAAAATTGAATCATTTAAGCAAGCTGTTCTCATGTATTTTCACTTAACTACCTTGCTTGATGATGAAGGCATTTGCAAAGAGGTTTGGAGCAATTCAAAATCAGAGAGGCAAAAAGAAGGAATTATCTCCTCAAGATGCTGCATTGTTGATCCAGATAACCTTTAGAGCATATGTGATCCGTAGGTCAAAGGCTCTTCGTGCCCTTAGAGAACTGGCTATTGCAAAATCTAAATTAAAGGAAATCAGAGCCCAGTTCAATAACTTTTCCTACCGACGCCGTATAGCTAGTGATGGAGTGGAACGCCAGAGGTTTTCTGAGAAAATCATTGTCTTGCTCCTTACTGTTGATGCCATTGAGGTAGTACTACACATTTCTCCAAACTTTTGAATTGTTATACATGAGATGAGATCAGGTGAATTTAATTAAGCAGTGAAACTGTAGTGCTATTTTATTAGTCCAGGCAGCACCACTTAGGGTTGACCTTGAAGAAAACTTGTATCATATGATCAATCATTTTATAACCAAAAATGACATTGTTGTTGCAAGACAAGTCAGTTTGAATATAAACCATTCTGCACATTCAGAATTTTGCTGCTTAGTCATGGGGTTTTAGCCAAAGAAGAAAATATAGAAACGGAATAGTAGCCAACAGAATATCTGTATCAAGTGTAATACAAATAGATTATTACCATTTAATGGTTTATCTAACAGGTTTTGTTCATTTTCTTTTGTGTAGGGAGTTGATCTGATGGTTAGATCTGCAAAGAAATCAATGGTGGATGAGCTGGAAGCAATGCTTGATGTGGTAGATCCCCAGCCTGCTGGAAGATCACTGTCATTCAAAAGGAGGACATTTGATATGCCTGATGGAGTCATCAGGAAGGAAATCGAAGAAGGTGTTGCACAAGTTGTGCAAATGCTTGATGAAGCCGAGAATAGCAGCAGCACCTTTGAAGGTTGAAGCTCGCGTGTGAGATTAAGGAAGCTATATTTATCTGCTTTTTTATTGCTTTCTACCGCATTTCCATCTGCTGTTGTAGTTTGTTGCTAGACGGATTGTAGTCTAAGATTTGAGTACGTTATAACCTAGGCTTCATGTTTCATCGAATGGTTTTGTATTTGCTTAATGTTTGGAACTTATCAGAATGAAAAATTTGGTTTGATGCTTTAGTCCAAGGTAGGACACAAGTGCATGCTCATTATTAGTAACCATCGGATATGATAGCTAATTATGGGATGCTTGTTAGTTGTGATGTGTTTAAACTTCAGAGTTCAGATTATAGACTAAAACAGGGAGATGCAGTCTCTTACAAAATGACGAACCAAGAATTTGGATCTCGACTAGGAGAGGTATCAAAATTTAGCGTTGCGTTGAATAAGATTACCTCTAATGAAAGAAACCATAAGCCCATCAAATTGTGAAACCATAACTATTCCCTCGGACCGCTCGGTCCTGAGCTCTTCTGTATGGAGACCCATTATTGAAGTTGTATAGTCTGTGTAAAGCTCTTCTGTATGGAGACCCATTATTGAGTCATGGTGTGACATTGCATTTGTTTAAGGTTGGAGCTGGAGCGAAGGTTGGTAGCAGTTTTGTAAGTCTGAATTTCCTACAAGGAAAGTGCAAATTAAGTTGGAACTATTGGATAAAGATTTTATGGTTCTGTGAGATGTTCTATTTTCAATTGGGTAAATATCTAAGGTAGTCTTTGAAATTGTAGTTTTTCACATCATCAAAAATGATATCTGCTGAAAATTTTAATCGAGTTTATCATGGTCTTTTGATCAAATACATTCATGGCATTATTCACCTGATCTCATCTCATGTATAACAATTCAAAAGTTTGGAGGAAAAATATTGTGCGCTACTTAACTAGCTAACACTTTATACATGAAATTTTTAGGATTTTACACTATTTTCTACTTAAGAATATAACTATGTTAGTTATTTAACTAGCTAACACCCCCTATATGAAATTTTCATGATTTTACACGTACACCTTCTAGAAGGTGCATGATTCCTGTTTTTACTGAGACAATTTTGTATTCTTAAGTTTACATTGTTTGAACTTAAACTAAAGTTGAAGATTTTAGTTTAGTTTAAAAATTTTAGTCATACAAATTTTAATTCAAGAAATGATAGAAAAACAAAAATAATATACGATTAAGTTTACGTTTCTCTTAACTCTATTATTTCTCCAATCATAGAGAATTACTTCTTTACTATGATTTTTTTTTCTTTCTATATATATATATATATATATATATATATATATATATATATATATATATATATATATATATATATATATATATATATATATATATATATATATATATATATAGGGGAGGTATCAAATTAACATTTGAGTAATGTTACACCGCTCAATAACGCTTTAACGAATACAAATTTTACAAAATTCACAGTTTGATTGAAAGTTTATATCGTATAGATCATGTACGTTAGAATTTATAAAAATCTAAAATCGTTTGATATGTTATTGAGACCAATCAAGATTCACGGTATTCAATAAAAACGCATAAACCGTCAATCTTGATCTTCCTCAATAACATACCAAACGATTTTAGATTTTTGTAAAACTTAACAAAGATGATCTATATGAAATAAACTTTCAATCTAACGGTGAATTTTGTAAAATTTATATTCGTCAAAGCGTTATTGAACGGTGTAACATTACTAAAATGTTACACTGGTGTAATTTGATCCCTCCCCATATATATGTATATGGGTTATGATCAAATGACACCAACTAGTTTGACACCAAATGTTACACGTCTCAATAACGTTTTAACCGATATAAATTTTATAAAATCCACCGTTAGATTGAAAATTTATATCATATAGATAATTTGTATATATATATATATATCCAAAATAATTACACATTAATGAAATGTAAGCGGGCAACAAGCTGCGTCGCTAGTCCTTTCTGAATGGCAAAACCAATCCTTTTGAAAAACACATTCATAGACCTCGAATCATCCCTCCAAATACGTAGGCTTTTGCAATTTGTAGTTCGGGCAAATTCATCATTTTTATTTGGAGAATGTTAACATGTGCACCAAGGGCACATGTTAAGAAAACAAAAATAGAAAGTATTAAATGTTGAAGCATTAAATTTTAACTTTTTAAGCATTAAATTTTTGTATCATTAAATGTTAATTTTCTATATTAAGATACCTTAACATGTGCCCTATATGCACATGTTAACAACACCCTTTTTATTTTTAGCGATTTTGAATTTATATTGTATCGATGTACATTATAAATTTGAATATATTTTATTTTGCAATAAAAAAAAGTTGGTCCATATTTTTAATAATTAAAAACTGTTTAGTTATTTAGGAATATTTAAATAATTTAATTTCTTTGTACCAAAAAAATAATATTAATTTCTTGCACCAATTTTTCCCTTCTATATATGTATCAATATAAATGTTGAGAATATAGCAAGTGTGATTTTGTGGAAATAATCCCACATTGGATAGGAATGTGGTGACTTGAGCATTTGTAAGTGGGAGAACCCACTCACCTATCACCTTAAAGTTTTGGGTGGACAAGTGGTGTGTCTCCCACAAAAGTGTGTTGCTCAAAAGAAAAAGTCTCACAAAAGTGAATGTTCCTTGCTCGACCCTCCCCCGATTGTTGCGCTAACAAATGGTATCAGAGCATTTGGTTTCAAGAAAGGGACACGGCTTACTTGTATCGAAAAGTACCACACATGGTCATGGGTAAGTGTCCCGTTGAAGTGAGTCAACGACGGTACAAAGTGTATGTGGAAGAAAGAGCTTCCACTTGAAGGGGAGCATTGTGGACTCACACTTGAGAGGGAGTGTTGAGAATATGTGTGAGTTTGTGGAAATAATCCCACATTGGAAGTGACAAGCGGTGAGTTTGTGTGAGTTTGAGAATAAATTGTCACCTTAAGGTTTTGGGTGGACAAGCAGTGTGTCTCCTACAAAAGTGTGTTACTCAAAAGAAAAAGTCCCACAAAAGTGAATGCTCCTCGCTCGACCCTCCCTGATTGTTGCGCTAACGATAAATCAACTAGAATCTACAAATTCATATTTTGTCTTTTTGTCGGCAGATCAAATCTTTATAATTGTTTATAAAATATCTTTATAAGTTTCATATGATTAACTCATACTGCATAGAAATTAATCTCACATTTAAATAAGCACTTCTGTAGTGATTTGTCATTAGGCTTGTTGGCCGGACACTCTTTTGTTTGGCTGTGAATTTTGGAAGGTATGCAAGATGAGAGAAGTTCCAGGCTGGAATGCATTCTTCCAGCTGGAGACAGGAGGGAATCAACAAACTATATTGTGGATTTGTGACAAAATGAAAGAAAACCCTAACCTAATCAAATTGCTACTTGTGGAAGGGATGAAAGGTCATACGAACTAAAGTACTGTAGTTTTAACAATATATTTTGTCACACTCTTAATGTGGATCATATTATTTTTGGTTTTAATATGAAAGTCTCATAAGGAAAATCTATTGGTAATTGGACAATTTATTTCTTTGAGAGTTCTGTTTATATTGTCAACGTAAACGTTGAATACATGCTATATATATTGATTTGGTTTCATATATGATTGTTAAGTTGAATAACATGCTATATTGATCATGGTTGGTTTCATAAGATTGCACTTTTTCAAATGATAGAATAGGATGTTAGTACTACTTTCTACATTGTTCACTATGCCCCCGTGAATAGTCGCCTGATTTTCACAATCTTATAAATAAATTAATAGTACTATCGTGAGTATAATTTACTTGGTAAAAATTGTAGAAATTGAAGTTTAAACTTTGATACTTTAAAACTCTAACCACTAAATTAATTGAAAAAAAATGAAAAATCAATAGTAATATGTTGGAATTATGCTTGCTGGTTGTAGTCGTTCTTGCTGATCGGGAGGGGGTGGGAACCATTTGATGGCAGAACTGATCCAAAACCAAATTATACGGTCTAGTGGTCAGATACTGGTGGTGAAAACAAAAAAAATGTTTAATTAAAAAAAGTAAATATAATTACGTTGTACCCAACTCGCGTGAACCTTTTTAAGATGCACGTGTTGATTGGAGATAAACCGCGCCATGTCCCGTGTGTACGGTATCCCATGAATCAAAGGATCACCTTTTTGCGAAATCTTGGGGTTGCAAATGATATTTGGTATAAAGTTTTTAGTTGGTTAGGAGTCTCTATGCCACTACCTATAAATCGTTAATTTTGATGAGTTTTATTAATATATCAACTGATTTTTAATTTATTTAAAAGAAATTAATTATGAATGACATATAAACTTTCAATCTTACAATGAATTTTGTAAAATTTATACTATATAGGAGGCTTTGGCTAACATGGAAGACTTCACTAAGTCTTCCATGGTGCACAAGTTTCGAATATTATTATAACGAATACGAATTTTATAAAATCTACCGTTGGATTGAAAGTTTATATCATATAGATCATCCATAAATTTTTTAAAAAAAATTAAAAATTATTTGATATGTTATTGAGACTCATCAAGATTAACGGTATTCAATTAAAATTCATAAACCGTTAATTTTGATGGGTCACAATAACATATCAAATAATTTTCGATTTTTTAAAAAAAAATTATGGACAATCTATATGATATAAACTTTCAATCCAACGGTGGATTTTGTAAAATTCGTATTCCTTATAATAATACGAGCAACTTATGCATGGTGCACAATTTGTGCTACTTGTGCACATTAGAAGTAGCCCTATATAGGAAAATGTTTGTTATAATGTTTTTTTATGACTTGTGTATCATGTACCACTTGAATTAATTTCTTATGTTTAGATTAACGATTTATAGGTAATGACAAGTTTGTCGAAAGAAATTAAAAAGAAATTAATTCAACGTCAAATGAAAAGTTTGTCAAAAGAAATTAAATTTTAACATTATGATGACACGCCAGTAAAACCTTTTAGACTAGTTACAATGGATGTTGAATTGGGTGTTGAATGAGTGATTCAACACAAGTGAATGGTGCAATGGTGGTGTTGAATATGACTTGGATGAAAGAGAAGATGAATTGTTTGAACTGTGTTGAATGCTGCGGACGGAGACATGTGGCGCGCTGAGATTCGCCCTCGCAGGCGCGTGCATCACACAGCCCGACAGGGCGCGTTGCCCAGCAGGGGACGCGGAGAGAGAAATCCAAATGGACAAGTGGCACGCGTTGATTGGCTGGACGGATTTTTACCTCATCTAATCTTTGAACTCAATTATTTCAATGCAAATTAATTTTTTTATTTTTTATTTTTTCACCAAAATTCGTAATTTTTTTTCTCTACAAATAGAGACTTGGTTCATTTCATTTGGACACAAAAAAAAAAACCAAATTTTTCACTATCTTAATCTATTATTATCTTTCTAATTAGTCTTTCTTTTGAAGTTTTCATCTTTTTTTAGTGAAATGAATCCCAACAATTCTTCTAATTATCCCAACAATCCGAGGTATTCAACCGCTTTTGCAAATCATGTGCACCGCGGTAGTGCACCGCGACCATATTCAACCGAGGTATTACTCGCTTTTGCAAATCATGTGCGTGCTAGATTTGAGTTCCGTGATCAAAAAGCTCATCACGAATTGCAAGCAGATCTAGTGAAGCACATATGGACAAAATTTGGAATGTTTCAGGATTAAAGATGATTTGTTTCGTATTTGTGTGTTGTTTCGTATTTTAAGTTAGTTTGCATCGTATTAATTACGTAACTTGTGTGTTGTATTGCATTTTAAGTTAATTTGTATCGTACTAATTACGTTATTTGTGTGATGTATTGCATTTTAAATTAAGAAAATAAAAAAATATTTAAATAAATTTTGTTAAGTGTATTATTTTAATTTAATTTTAATCGATAATTATAATGTTATTTAATCATAAAAACAAAAATTAAAATTTAAATAAGAATATGAAATAGAAAGTGGTGGGGTAGAGAAAGTGGTGAGGTATGGTGTTGAATATAAAAACCATTGGAGATGGTAAAAGTTGAATGTGTGTTGAATGATTAGGTGGAAGAAAGAGAAAATGATGTGGAGTGAAAAAGTGGGTGTTAAATGTTTTTTTGGTGTTAAAAGCATTGTATGTAGTCTTACTTGCGCATCTAGATTTAAATGACTGGATTCCCATTGTTTTGGCATTGACAAAGTGTGATTCAGTTTCCTACAAAGCTAAATTCAGTCAACTCCCTTTATTTGTTGGCATTGAATGGTGGGTGGGTGGCTTCTAGAAAATCTCTCTTTAAAGTTTCTAGACTCCAATTTGTAGTATGCTTTGCCTGCCCCAAACCGGTCACTGTACTAAAGTGTGGCTGTTGGCCGCCCTAGTTTTAGGGTTTGGAATTTGCAAACCTATCTATATGAAGTAAACCACAGTATTGAGTCACAAAATTGGAAGTGTTTAGCAATTTTATTTTATTTTTGGTCAAGAAGTGTTTAGCAATTTAGAATCCCAAATTTACAAAATACTATCAAATTATTTTATTTATATTGTGTTAGAAGTCCCACATTGGCTAGAGATATGACAAAGATAGCTTTTATAAGTGTAGTGCAAACCTCAACTCTTAAGCTAACTTTTGTGGCTGAGTATAGGCCTCTCAAATTCTAATATGGTATCAGAGCCTATCCTAGATCCATTTGTTGTTTGTTGTGGACACCTCCCATATTTGGGCCACCCGTTGTTGTTGATCTCACGTTCCAGCTTGTTCAGTTTTGGACGTGAGGGGGTGTGTTAGAAGTCCCACATTGGATAACCTTTATAAGTGTAATTCTAATATATTGTATTATCTAACATATGTTAAAATATTTCGTTTGTTAAATATTACCTCCGATCCTTTTTATAAAAAAAAATTAATTTTTAAGGTTCATTGAATAACTGATGTGTTTAGTATATATTATGGACCAAATACTTAAGTTATTTATTGAAATTCTAAATTTAAGTTTTATAGCATAGAAAATGTTTTGTCTAATATGAAAGGAAAATGCTAAACAGTGTCCCCGGGGCACTAGTTAAGGATACAAATATAGAAGTTTTATTTTATAAATTGTGCATTCAATGTTTTAATGATGTGAAAAGTTTTTCTCTCTCATCATTAACTTTATCATTTATTTCCTTTTTTAGTATGCTTAACTAGTGCCCAGAGGCACTGTTTAGCATGACCCAATATGAAATACTTGATGAAGAAATACTCAGGTTACGCCCAAAAAAGACTCATCATCAATGCTAAAATTGCTAAGGGATTTTAAGACAAAAAAAATTCAACATGCATAAAAATTTACAGACTTAAAACTAAAGAGTTTACTAGACAATTTTTTAGGTCAGATACTATAATTAAAATTCTATGATCGAAATTCGAATTTCGACTCTCCACTAATGAGATTTTTAATAAACAAAACAATGTGTTACCAATCGTTTGTTGGTTCAGTGGTAATTGACACTGAACTTGGTAATGAAGACCGCAATTCGATCCCCCGCAACGGCGATCAAAAGAGGCTGAAACCACTTTATGCCAGAACTGACCCCGAACCAGACTAAACTGGTGGTGAAAAAAAATGTGTTTAATTTTATACACACAAAAAATGGGACAATATTAATATTTGGTTTAATTACACATGTCAAGTTTGGTAGGGGCTTAAGAAACTGGTTTTGTGATGAATGAAGGGTAGTGAAGTGAAGCAAAACCCATGCCTTATTTTGACCACATCACGAGGACACCATTTCCTCTAACAGTGGACCCCACAATCAACGTGGGACCATATGACTGGCTATTGAAGACAATAAACACCGTCACCGATGACTACCACTCGTTCCCTGAAAATGACACTACCCTTGCCCTACGTTGTCTACACGTATGTTGTAGGTCCCACTTCTTTTACTGGCCACGTCCAACCGTCTCTTTTACACGTGTTATCACGCGCTTTGTCGTTCCTTCCCTACGTGTCTCCAGATACCTCATGGGACCCACTCTTTTTTTTGGTGAAAAAATACTTTTATTTGTGTTAATTTTTTTTTTACTCCAATTAATTTATTTTTTTTTGAAATTTCAAAAGATCAAAATAAAAATAATAGTTAAATATATTTTTAGTCAATCTAAATACGGAGTATATTAATTTTTTTTAGTTCCTCTAAAAAATTTCTTCCCAACTTTAGTTCGGTTAAATTTCTTGTTTTCGATTTTAGTTCGTCCGCTGTCACGTTTGTCAATGTACAACTTTAATCGTTAATATCTTAAATTATATTTTATTAAAAATAAAAATTATATATTTTGAAAATACTTACCGAGACAAATCAAACAACATCTAATATGTTAATATTTGCATTTATATATTAGTAGAAAATATGGTCAAAATAGATCATATCAATGGTACACAAAGTTAAAAATATGTCATTTATTTTAGGACGGAGGGAGTATTACTTGTTTTACGAAAGTTCAATATCATGTTTTGGAAGTGTTATGAATTGGGCTTAAGGCCAAAGCTTTGAGGAAATCTTCATCCTCCCTGCTGAACTCGGCCCACTATTAAACGAAGACCCATGATCACCTACTTATGTCCAATGGTCAAGGAAATAGACCTTCTGTAACGTCCAACATCAGAATGATTAATATTTACTGCTAATCTCGACTTTTTAATAGTTATTACGACAATTCATTAATAGTCTTGGCTCTGCGCTGGGGGTTATATAGTTGCAATTAGATACATTATTCGTTGTCACTAAAACCTTCACTTCACGCAAAACTGACTTGAGTTTCGAAGTGTCTGTAAGTACAACCCCCTCTATTGGACCCGTAATGCTAAGGAGTGCCACCTACCACAATTATTACGATCAGGAAGACTTTTTTTAAGACATATAATCACTAAAAACTTAAATATCATTACTTTTTTTTTGTACATAAGCTAAGAATATAATTACTTTAATCGTGCATGTTTATATAGATAAAATACATATATGTAAAATAGATAATATAAAATAGGCAAATGCTAAATAGTGCCCCCGGGGCACTCTTTAAGTCTTTAAATAGTAAGTTTTTTATATAATTTTTATGGAAATGCGTAAAGTCAACGCATTGGAAATTGGAGTGTTTAATTATTTGAATAAAAAGTTTCTTTTAATGGAATGCTTAAAGAGTGCCCCGGGGGCACTCGTTAGCAAGACCCTATAAAATATTAACTCCTGCACTTTTATGAAGATAAATGACCAATTTGGAGAAGAAAAAAAGAAAAATGATCAATCTATTATAAATAAATAAATGATTCATTTGGATTGACGAACTTTTTCAGCCCCAAAACTAATAATCAATGGAATGTCTCTCTATCCATGAACATCTATTCTATCTGTATATCTAGAGGATCTCTATACATAAAAAACATTTTTTTGGCACGATATGATCACCTAGCCGTAGCCGCTTATTAAGCGTTCCAGATATGTGGGATCTCATAGTTGGATCAGATCTTTCACTTTGACGAAAGCAGACCCAGCGAAAAGGACTTAATAAGCGTTCGCGCAAGCAAGCGCGAGAAGATAAATGATTTGTCGTGTAATTTTACCTTAAAAAAAATAAAGTCTAAAATTGAAAACAATAAAAAAAATTAACGGGGTCAGTGCTTGATGGAAAATTTTAGACAATTTAAAAGTGAAAGTTGATATATTTAGAGGAATAAAAATATATGTAACCCTAAAAGTAATGAAAATCTCAACCCAAAAACAAAATTTAAGCTCTATTTTTCTTTATTTTTTTAGGAACATTTTATAGTGTTCTAAACATAAGAAAATACATATTGACTTAACATAAAGAAACTAAAATTGCATGTAGATTTTTTTTTTTAAGGAACAAATTAAAACATGCTAATATTTTTATGGGGACGAAAATTAAGTTTGTTGCATGGTTTTTTCTAATCTATCCATCATAATTTAAAGGTATGTACCCATTAACCAATGAGAATAAGTCATATGCATGTGAAATAAAATTTTGTTACAAGTTAGTTGTGAGTACGACATGTAAATTCACTTGTGTGGCTTGTTCTCACTGGTTAATGGGTAAATACATTCAAATTATAAAGGGATAGAGTAGACCTCACCGTTGCATACAACAAATTCAAGGTGAACACTCCAATACACATATTATGTATTTAATATAGAAAAATCAATAAATACTATTTGTAAACCAATCATATTCATCCACCTCAGCAAATGTAGTTTAAATTGCATATTTACTAGTTTTACTTTCCTTCTCTTATAAAAAAAATACTACTTTTACTATTACCTACCGTTTTGGTCCTTTGATCCACTGCCCGGTCCACACGGTTGCTTTTATAAACCAATGAATATGACATTGAACTTGATTTAAACTCAAAAGTTGATTCCAAAATACGGTTTTTTTTAGTTTCCATGATATTGGTACGAAATTTCTATCACCGTTAGCTAGAACTAACTAGAACTTTGACCCATGCGGTGCATGGGTCTAATTAAGTGTAATATGTAACAATAAAAAATAAACTACAAAAATTCTAAGAGCATTTTCAATAAGAGTAGTATAGGGAATTTCATGGACTAATTATTCTATATTTGTTTATGTGCTTATTGTATATTTTATATATTTTTTAAATATTTTTGGAACCCCATCGTTTTGTTTACTTATTAAAAAAAATTGCTGATAATTAAAGGTTAAAAAATTGATGATAATTAAGGTTAAAAAAAAATTAAAGACATAATCAAGAACATAAACTTAAGTAGACATCCATAAATAAATAAAAATTGTGATTAATTCCGCCGTTCAAATTTATTGAAAACGGGGTTAACATATTAGGATTCTTAAATTCTTTCATAATTGAAGCACATGTTTTAGCGGTTGAAAGATTTTATTGTAAGTAAGGGATGCAGATTCGATGACAAATCTGTATTTTTTTAATATAAAGCTACAATAAAAATCAAGAGAAAATGAGAGGGTAAAATTTTGGTTTGGGGTTAGCTTATGTTAGCAAGCTTATAATATAAGAGATTATTGGTTTTTAATTGTTTAAATTGTGCAATGAAAATTGATGGTGCTTAATTGTCGTATGAAATATTTCCTATGAAAGTTGATGGAGCTTAACACTTTGTGGACATAATTTAAATCACAATTGGTCTGCTAGTGCATGTTGTATCAATTGATCATCGGTTAATATTAAATTTGCAATGTTAAAATCAAAATAATGAATGTGATTAGTGACATTACTATGGTTGTGTTTGGTTGTATTGCAAAAAAAAAATTGATTTATCAGAATTGAGTTTGATAATAACTTTTCAAATTACACGTGATAATAATTTTTCAAATCTCACATGATAATTATTCTCTAAATTTATGATCTGGTAGAAAAAAAATCATTGATCAGGAAAGACATAAAAATATTTCGTGATGAATAATATAGTCAACAATAATTTTGATATGATATACTTTTAAAATTGATGGTGCTTATCAATTATTGCACATAATTTTAATCACAATAGGTATACTTGTCATAGTGGTTGGAAATATTGCCTTGCATTGAAGGTTTGCGGGTTCGAATCCTAGTTAAGACAAAATTGTATTATTTTTTAATAAAAATTGCAAGATAAAATGGAGGGAAAACAGGAAAACAAATTAGGGTTTAGAGTTTGCTTGTGTATACAAGCTTATAATATAAAAGATATCCGTCGGAGAACCTGTGATGAATTCTCGCCTCCCTAGTAAATTTTCTCCACATATTTATCATTACTATTTAGATCGATTCATTGTTATAAATACCAATTTTTTTTAATTATCGTGATTTAATTTATCCGATATACAAATAAAGAACAATAGTGGGATATGTACTAAAAAGCGCGTGAATATGTGCATAAAATCGATGATTTTGAGGTTATATTTCAATTAATTTTTATTGGTAATGTTTCCTAATTCAACAACCGATGAAGGTTTCCTTGTAAAGCACGTTTGATTTCTTCCAAAACCCTATAAATACCCATTTCCCTATTTTTCCCATTTCTTTCTTTCTTTCTTTCTTTCCCTCTTCTCGCCGCTTTATTTCTCCACCGTTTGGTTTCTTCTCTCTCTCTTTCTCTTGCACCCTGTTTGGCTGCCAATAATTCACTCCCAAAACGCATTTTTCCCCCTTTTGTCTTTTTCTAGATTTTCTAATTTTTCCTTAACCAAATTAAAAAAAATTACATTTTTCTTTGACCCTTTTAAAGATTATTCAAACCAGAATCTGCATTGTAAAGATTCATGACCAATCTCATTTCCTTCATCCCGTGGTTGGAGCTTGTTTTTTAGGTATATCATTCTTTTTCTCTCTCTTTTTATTTACCCTTTTGCTCAAAACTCGAAAGGGTATATCATATTTGTTTCCATTGTTATAAATCTTAGACCTTTATTGAAAACCCCTTTGTTTTGTTTCTTATGAGAGTTATGAAGATTATGTAATTTGGCTTCCAATTTAGTATTTAATGTTGTTTTTTTTGTTGGTTGCTGATTGGTGAATTTCTTAGACATTCAAAGGGTCGGTGCCCATTTTGACTTGTGAATGTTTCGTGTTAGTTTTGATTTTTAATGATTAGTCAATTGTATGATAAAAGTTTTAGGAACTGGTCAGAATCTATGTTATAAAGAAAAAGGTTTCATTTTATTGAAAAAATGATTTCTTTTCCTATTGTATAATCATCTACTTTGACCAATGGTTGTGTGTGTTATTGGTTAATTCAGTTTTTTCGGTTTTTCCGAAACTAGGGAATTCTTGATTCTGATTTGTGGTTGCATAGGAGCTGTTTTTTGATTAAGCTTGATTGTGATGTTAGGAGTATTTGTTTTCACACTTTGATTTTTTTTAGTCTAATTGTTAGTTGTCTCCATCATGTATGTAAACTTTTTTGAATCATTTAAATGAAAGTATACAATATAAAGAAAAATGAACATAAAGTCAAATTATGAAGTCTGCATCATTGATTGTTCAATTTACCGGTATTCACCTGTTGTTTCTGTGTGTTTTTCATATACTCAATAATTTAATTTTGAAGGTTTGATGATTATATACAAAGTTAAGACAACTTTTTTATTACATATAGATCAATGTTTTATTCATATTCATATTCTATGTTATTTTGTCTATTTCATTAAAGAATCTTTAATTCGTTTGGGTCCATATCTATTATTAACTTCCATGCTTTGTAGGCCCTTGATGTGTGGTTGTATATATGGAATTGTTTGTTTTCTTTTCTGTATCCAACTTGGTAGGGTAGTGCTACTTTAGATTATGCTGAAAATTAAACAGTTACTGAATTGTTTTCATTAACAAATTGCAGCTTTTCAGAAATTATTTGCCTGTTATTCCTGATTCTTTGTGTAAATGATGTCGTCTTAATGATAATTATCATATCTTTGCCATAGTCGATTCGTTTTTTTATAAGCTTAGTCAAAGACGAAATAATAGTTCGCTCTTTGATTAGTGAATTTGTTTTTACTTTGTAGTTTGTTTCTATTGAATAAAAATCCAAAGCTTCTAGTATTCAAGCTATGAAGGGTATTTTATGTTTTTATAAATTCGATTATAATCCCTTAAGTTGAAACTTTTAGTTTTTGAGAAGGGCCTTAGATTTTTCTATGTTTTGTGTGTCTCGCCGTGTTAACCAAGTGATACATGATTTTTGTGTACATAATTTTTGAAAAACGACTTTTCGTATTCCTTCTTTTTTCCATACTAGTACACCTGAATTTACGTGATTCTACGACTCGAAAATTAGCAGTCATGGTTCCAAGCCAGCCTCAATAACGTGTTGTCAATTAATGCCAACTTGTACTTTGTGTGTTTCATATCTTTATGTCACTCCAAGTAGGATAAGCCTCTTTATTTGGATTTTAGTGAACTGAATTTTTAGACCAATCATTATTGAGAAGAATCCTATTTGCACATCCTTTCGTTTTTACGTTTTAAATGTTACATTTATTTTATTGTTATAAATGGCTAATAAAGATTCATACTTTGTTATGCTTTTTTGATATCGGTGGTTCTTAGTCTCTCTAACTTTTCCGTCTATGCTCCCTGGTTTTGCTTCAGGTTGCTTCATGTGTTTAACAGTGTAATATTTATAGCATCTTTGATTTTATTGAATTTACGTCGACCGAGTCATTATCGTTACACTGTTCTCACATCCATCAGACATGCAAGCTGTTTTTCAATTTCCATTTAGACCTCGAAACATTTTTTATTTTAAAAAAGTCATGTATGCTGATTCGTATCTGCAACTCATTTATTGTTTTCTTAGTTTCATAAGATGAGAATATAAGCTATATCGTAGCGGAAATTGAACAAATCACTATTGTTCTGCGATATGCTATTAGTACAAAGTGTTGTCAAACAGAGGGTATAATATTGCCATAGCGTTGTAGAATTCGAACAAAACCGCTATTTCCTGTTATTCATGATTGACAACACAACTTTAATCTAAAATCAATGATATGATCAATATTTTCAGGAGCTCAACAGTTGATGGACTCCTACCCCAAAAGTAGTGACAAGAAAACATTGAAGAGGTGGTTTTTTATCGATAAAAGAGTAGGGTGAAGTGAAAATCTGATATAAATATTAGTTTCTTACATTGTTTCTACTGTGTGTGTCAACGTTTGCTTGCAAAACCTGGATCCTATGGACATGAATTCAAATAATACTCCCGTTCTCACGGATACCGCTCCAATAACAAATTCAAGGCTGCATGTGCATTCCAATTTGTTGCCTTATTCACATACCGGTGCAACCTTTCCTCACGGTATGCTATTGAATATCCCAAGGAAGAAGACGGGAATTCTTGAAGATGTTTTTTCTTGTGGTTGGTTGGATGCCATGAAATCATCTTCACCTCCACCGAAGAATAAAACAAAGGATGTTAATCACGGATTTGCATCATCTGAAGCCGATCCTTATTTCAACTGGCTGGTATTATTACATACTTCCCTTTTTCATAAGTATCAGAGTTTTCTACAGATTTGAAGCTGATCTTTATTTTTGTTAATTTCACAGCTAAAGTATCCATCGGCACTTACATCTTTTGATCAAATTACGAACTACGCAAAAGGCAAAAGAATTGCATTGTTTTTGGACTATGATGGAACTCTTTCACCAATTGTGGATAATCCTGACTGTGCTTTCATGTCAGATAATGTATGTGACTTTCTTCTCCATTTTATTGTCCATAATAAATTGAATTAGGGTTGTCTGATTTCTATTCTTCCTACGCTGATTCTCCGGTAAATTCTACAGATGCGTGCTGCTGTTAAAAAAGTGGCAGAGTATTTCCCAACAGCGATAATTAGCGGAAGAAGTCGCGACAAGGTAGTTAAATAATTCTATCCAACAGAATTTTCTTTCTCCCTTTTTCTTTTCTCTTATCTATTTAAAGAGAAATGATTTTTGTACAAACAAATTTAGACAACTTTTTAAGTGGTTAAAGCAATTCATTAACCACAAATTTGGATGTGGTTAAACACAATTTTCAGCTGTTCAACTACATGTAGATTTGAACAGTTAAAAGTTGTGGTTAATCGCATCCAAATTTATGGTTAATAAGCTTCGACACATAGTATATTCATTAGCGTTTTACCGGATGCAAATAACACAACTGCTATTTAAATGCAATTTCTCACATCAAGCTTCCTCGTTTGTTGTTGGTTTTGATTCTAACTATCTGTCCTTGCTATTTGTTCAGGTACATGAATTTGTAGGACTAACCGAACTCTATTATGCTGGCAGCCATGGAATGGACATCATTGGCCCTGTTAGACAATCTCTATCCGTATCACATAACCACCCTAATTGCATCATTAAGTCTACTGACAAGCAGGTACCGTGGTTCAAAGTTTCTACCTCTCATCGAATTATGAAACTCATCGAGTATTATAATAAATTGTCGGTTCTCTTATGATCCTTAAAATTTCAGGGGAAGAAGGTGAATTTATTCCAACCTGCTGCTGAATTCCTGCCAATGATTAATGAGGTGTGTATTTTAGAAGTACTATCATGAATCATTTTTCAACATTCTTTCATTATTGGGACGATATATCTTAATCGACTCATGTTTGCGCAGGTGCTTAAGTCTCTTATTGAGTGTACAAAAGACATCAAAGGATCAAAAGTTGAGAACAATAAATTTTGTGTATCTGTACATTACCGCAATGTAGACGAGAAGGTACAGGCTTCTGTTATTCTATTGAATACATTTTCTACTATATTGATTGTTACCCTTTTCATTAACTAATTATTACATGCAATGATTTCAATTTAATGTACAGAGTTGGAGTTTGGTGGCACAACGAGTTAATGATGTTCTTAAGGGCTTTCCACGTTTGCGTTTAACTCATGGTCGCAAGGTACTATTTTTAAGATCCACAACTTTTTGACTCGCTTCTATAGGAGAATTAACTATGGCAGAACGTTTAAAGGTTGTTTACTCTTCTGTAGGTTTTAGAGGTCCGACCTGTGATTAACTGGGATAAGGGAAAAGCTGTCACATTTTTACTCGAGTCACTTGGTGAGTTCATTTTCTGTTAATTTAATATATGGTTCCTTTTTCTTAAAGATCAGAGTTCATTGTTTTCTGCAGTAAATGACATCCAAAATATTGATTTTAGGACTTAACAATTGTGATGATGTGCTTCCTATATACATTGGCGATGATCGGACGGATGAAGATGCATTTAAGGTAATATCTCTAGCTTGCAATGACGAGGTTGTGGCTTCCACTTGTTGCCTTTACTCTAACTTACTGATACGGGATGAACTGAAACAGGTTCTGAGAGAGGGAAATAAAGGTTATGGGATTTTAGTGTCTTCAGCACCGAAAGAAAGTAACGCAAGTTACTCTCTTCGTGATCCGTTGGAGGTAATTTCCATTTCTTAACCGAGTTTACACATTACTTGGTTTTGCTCTTTTGTAAAATTTTGGTTTTGGTACCATATTTGGTCCTTACAGGGTTTTAAATAGAGGCTGCGGTAACACTTGCATTCGTGTCGCAATCTTTGATAATGCGGAGGATCGCGGTCAAATCGGCCGATGGACCTCAACTGCAGACACATTGCATTTCCTGCATCATAAAAAAATGTTATATCGCAGCCCGGATCGCGCATACGGACCTTCATTTAAAACCCTATGTCCTTATTGTTGCATGACATCCATTAATTGCATAATTTGCTATTATTTTTGCTCATGATTTGTCATATTTACCTTGATATTGTTTTGCAGGTCATGGAATTTCTTAAGTCACTCGTGTTATGGAAGCAAAGTCCCTTTAAAAGCCATATATAGTGTATAGAGGAGAATATACTCAGCTATAACTATATTATAAATACAGTTAGTTTTTTGGATTTTGGTTTTTTGGAAACATTTCAAGAGGTTTCCTGGTGGCATATTCGCGCACAGGAAACCTCTTGTGGTAGCAACATTAACCGCTGCTATCTGCTAGTTTTGCTCAAAGCTCCAGTGGTAACTGTAAATTATGAGGCCTATAATTATGTTATATATATCTCAAAAAATTAAAGAAAATGTTTTTATTTTTTTTTTACTGTACTTCATTCACAAATGTATTGGTGTTTAATTGTTGCTTCTTCAACTTTGTTCACTATATATATGACCACTTCAACCACATTTTTTTTGACTTAGACCACAAGTTACCTTTAAATTACTCATTTGTTAATTATTTCTATATGTAGTTTGATTCACTATTTGAATTCAATGATATATGTTATGGTTTACCATAAAAATTGGGATGATGTTAAGACTCCATCTCAAGAGTTTTGAAGTTGTATTCTTGGAGTTTGATGATGCGATTCAATTCGAATAAGGCAACACCCCAAAATTTAGAGAGAAGCTAGGCACAAGACAAAGGTCTTAGCGAAAGAGGTAGGTAAGTCGAAGACCAACTGAGAGGGGCTATGTGCACTTAACATGATTGCTTCCTATGGGAGGCTCCTCCATAGACTTGAATGATTCATAAGCTTAAACATTTTGAAATCTAATATCGGCAAAATTTGTCTCCATTCAAGCGAGAAACACAATAAAAGTATCGTGTTAAATGTGTTCCAACTCGATTTTGGGTGACTGTTAGACCACCATAGCCACTATTCGAAAGCCTGGCCTTTCATCTACATTACAACCACCATCTTCCTCTACACCTTGATTAAACTACAACGAAATGCATATATAACATATTCTCATCTAGAAACTAATTGAGTAACCTATGGCAAGTCTCTTTTTAGGCTTGTCAATTTTCTTTATTTGATAATATATATTCGTGATAATTCTTTAAAAAACTTAGGAAGAGGTCAATTATTATTAATTATATATAGTTATTTTATAACTGTCTTTAATTTTTTTTTGAATTCTATAAAACTTTAAAGTAAAACTTTTACCGTTAAACTGATACTTCACGAATAATTCTATGACAACTCATGGTATCCATATAGAAAAAGAAAAAAATCAGTGATAGCATAGACAATAGAATAATTAATTGCAATAAAAATGAAAAGGCAAGGTACAAACTTTGGAGTTTTTTCTCATGTCTATATCTAAGTCCCTACATATGAAGGAGCCATTAATGACTTAGATGTTGAGAGATTTGTCTTTGGCTTGTTAGAGTCGGTCACTAGGTAGGGACATATTGTCTAACAAAAGCCTCAAAACCAATGAGTATTGGAGATGAGATGTGATGTGTTGTGTGAATTGAAAGGACTACTAATGGGTTGTGATGAATAAATAGCAAAAGAGGTATGGGTCGTGAGAATAAATATTTGATTAATTAGGTCATGGGTAGAAGGTTTTATGTTCTTGGCAGCTTCTATCATTCCCCACAAAAATTGATTCTCTATAGTAATTCCATCACTTATTGATTTTGAATGTATGGTTTAAATTATTGACATTGATGGTTCAGTTTTGTGAATGTCTCATGAAACATCTACTCTCACATTACGGTGTTAGATAGATTGTTGTCTACCGTGTGTAAATGTGTGATTTGTTGCGATAGGGAATATTTTTTGGTGTAAATCCATGTCATCCGTACACTACTGCAGAGACTAATCCCTCGAGTTTTGTGGGACCCAAATAAATGACAAACTATCCCTAAGAATTTTAATACTGCTGCATGCCAAAGCCATGGATCGAACCCAGACCTTGGTTGCGATAGGGAATATGAGTTTCATTCACGACAGTAAATAAAAGTTGCGTCAATGTATTAGTATTATTACTAAGTTGCATATTATCTGTCCACTTTTACCTATAATTAAAATGTTTTTTTTTGTGCTGTGTCAAAATATTATGCTATTATTTAAAATTTTTTTAATGGTAAAAATATTGTAAATACAATATCCAAACAATAAAATTGAAAGCAAAAAAAGAAAAACATGAAAATTGAATAATTTTATATATAGTATAGATATCTAAAAAAATTAATTATGTAATAAAAGTAAAAAAAAGATAAAATTATAAAAAAAATAATCTGAATAAAGAAAAATTGCTACACCATACTACTTTGTATCATAGAATGTTAATTCACTTTTTAAATTTGCCATTTTTTCTCTTTCATTTATATTGTCATAAGTTAGAAACTATAATCCAACCTATAATCTCACAAACTTGTGGTCATTACCAATCTCATTCGTATTCTAAATCCTTCGCATCCTGCATGCATAACCTTCAACTTTTCTACTACATCTCCTAGCTTTTTGCCACAAACCCTTTTGTACATATGTTCAATCAACGAACAAGTTTCCATTGATAAGAGCTCAATTTTCCCAATTATTATCTTATTGTTTCTTAATGGTTTTTAGAGGAAGGGAGTTCCAATAATTTAAAGTTCGGCCGTAAAATAAATAAAGTTTGACCAAAAATTATTTTCATAAAAAATCTCCTATAAAAACTTATTAACCACTTGAATAAGATTATATATGGCGTAGAGTATTTATGAAAGAAAATAAAAACCATTATGTACCCATTATAGTGGAACAAAGCTTTATCAATTATTTTATTTTTAGTTGGAATGATGGGATCAAATTCCCATAAGTTAAAATTCGGAATTTGACTCATATTAATTGATTCCTCGTTATAGTCTTGTGCAGGAATGCAGCATAACCAATAATCTAATAGTGAAAAGATATATCAGCCTATCAAGAAAATTCTTATTGGATTTAATGTGTTTAATAATAGTTAGTTGAGCTCAAAGACATTTTATATATTCTTTACATTCTTCTCCTTTATTGGATTGGATTCCAAGTTCAGTACAAGTTAATGCTGAGTGAGGCTTGTGGTACAGATAAGCAAAAACTAGCGTACAAGTAAAATACAATCGGTTCTCTATTCTATATATAGTGTTGTGTATGTGTTTGATTTTTCCGCAGCAAAGAAAAGAACTATAGAGTTACGTGAATATTTCCAAGTATGCAAGCTCTAGAAAAATCATTAAAAAGAAGACTCGAAACTTCATTGGGAGGAGTCTCCATAACATGAATATTAAAATAAATAAGAGAAAAGCTGAAATTAGTGTTGTTTATGTGTTTGGTTTGTACTGATTTGAAATGGATGGTTGAGATCTACCACTGTATGTAATTAACTGTGTGATTTAGTTACTATAGTGCATCGTGATCCGATTTTTTGTGTCAGTTATCATTCCTAGATGCCAAAAGAGATATAACCTAAAATTGAATTAGGCTAGGCATATTAAATGTGTCGTTCCAATTTTATTGGATGTGTTTCAATACAATGATGCATCTCTACCATAATTTGAAAACTAGGTAGAGATGTGGCAACCTTAACAAAATTCTAGAGTGTTCATAGAAAATTCAAAATAAAATTCTATAATGATGTATAATATCACCAAACTCTGTAAAATCGTCTGTGAGGGAGGAAAAACTGTTTTTTTAATCTACCTCGAAATCAATTGGACCCAAGTGTAGCTCATATGTTGAGTACGGCCTATAGACATAGAGGGTGTGCAAGAGGTGGGGGTGAACGAACATAGCGAGTGAGGAGACCTTTGCTACAGCTGCAAACCCAAATTCACATATGACATGTAACATTGAAAATTCTAATTCATTCATGTAATAATATAGACTTACAACTACTATGTAGTCCTAGATGTAGACACACTTTACCGAACTGCGTAACCAAACGACCGTGTTCATTGTTTGCGAATTTTCTTTTGTAACCGGTTGTTCTGCTAACATTATGGACCTTTTTTCTTTTTTAGTTCACACTTTACAATTGAACTGAGGATCAAACTCAGGACCTCTAGTATACTACCTAAATTCCTCACCACGAACCTAGTGGCTTCTGTTACATTATGGACCCTTAATAGTAAACCAATCACCTCTCTTACATGAAAAACCCATTTAGGTGAAAACCATTTTGTTTTTGACTAAAACAAAAACACCATTTTTGGCTCTAATACACACATCAATACAGACCTTGTGACTATTAGAATAAAAGGCTGCGCCAATATTACACTTGAACCTCCCGACATATACTGTCGGGAGGTCTGATTCTTCAGACATCGAGCGGGCTTCCAGCCCCGAATTTGGTCCACAACACGGACATATACATGGCTAATCAACTCAGCAGCATTGTTCCATTTTCTATTATTTCGTCGCTTCCAAATACTTCAAACAATGACAGCGTCAATAGATGTATCTTCTATAGATAGCAGCCAGCAGCCACTGCAAAATATTTTTTTTAAAAAGTCTATTTTTTAATGATATAGAATCAAAGCATATATGAGAGTCACATCATGTTTCTTTCTTTTTCTGCACTTTCATAATTTGATGTTTTGGTGCATTTGGTTGTCCACAACTTTCTTATTTCCGTACACTAGGACTTTCCATCATGTTAAAATGTAGCAGGGAGACAAAAATAGATTCGCCGCTGTAACTCTGTGATGCGGTTACATCTATTATCAGTTTGATCTAAATCAACACACGAGATCGTTTAATTGTGTGAAATTAATTGCGTAATATGCACTATTCAATAAAAAATCAAAAGCCTAAATTTCGTACAACGTGTAACCGTAAATTTAGGAAACTCGAATCCATAGGAAAACTGATCTCTTATAATTTATTATAAAAATGGCTAGAAATACTCTCTATTTCTAATTTTTTTGGAACAGATATTTTTGGCGTATACATCTCAAATTATACACATTATATGTCACCATTTTTAGAAATATAGATTCAAAAATCTTAGAAATTTAGAAATGAAGACAATCCCTACTCTTAAAAATCTATTTTTTTTTCCTCTCTTTTAAAAAAAGTCTTCTCTTATTGACACATGGCATAATTTCACATCTATCTTTACTACAATTTTAATTTTGGTCACATCCTTTCAACCTTATACAATATATCTATATACTAATTAAACATGAAAAAAGAGATCCCTTGCAAGTGCAGAACAGAGTAGTATATAGAACATGCACAAGTTCCACCAATAAAACAAGAATAAAGCCTATGCATACAAATATTTAATTAAAATGAACCATATTCTAAAAGTTGAAATGACCAGATCAACTTTAGTATCACATGCTTTGATTTGACGTATTATCAAATTCATTACAACCCATACACTAACTAAGTGATGATTACTTAATATTTAAGAGACTAATCAAAGCTTAATGAGGTGTAAAGTTGGCTACTAACACTTGTTAATTATACTTAATTACTCTTTGTTAGTGTTACTATTATACTATTAGTTAATGTTACCATGTGAAGATTCCTTAGTAAGAAGGAAAATTTTGTTGATGGTTATATAAAGGCCTTAATCCTCATTAAATGAGAGAAAATAAGTAAGAAACTCAAAGAAAGAGTACTAACCTTGTTTGCTGCAACAACCTCGAAGCTAGTTCAAACTAGTGGGAGGTTGTGTGCATAGAAGCGCACGAAAAAAACAAAATATTTGTTACTTAGTTCAATTCAAGTTCATCGAAAATCAACATGGCTCGTGGAAAGGTTCAGCTGAAGCGAATTGAGAACCCGGTTCATAGACAAGTTACTTTTTGTAAGCGCCGAGCAGGGCTTCTGAAGAAGGCTAAGGAGCTCTCTGTGCTTTGCGATGCTGAAATTGGCCTTGTCATTTTCTCCGCTCATGGAAAGCTCTATGAACTCGCCACCAAAGGGTATTTATCTTTCTTTCTATCAATACAAAAATGTTTGGATCCTCCGCAGAACTTTATATGAACTCATGCGTGCATCCGTGCATGCAACACAAAGCTTTGGAGTGCATATAAGGCAGAAGATCCAAACACGATATCATATAATATATTTGCATGGTGCAGGGATCCAAACAAATATGTTTGAATTCCTACAACACTATACATAATGTAGTATATAAAGCTATGCATTGCAGAGCTATACACTACATATATAGTGCCAAGATCCAAATTGGATCGCTATATCTTGCGTGTGGTGTATGGAATCCAAACAAATATGCGTAGATTCTATGCAACACTATACATGATGCACTATATGTAGTTCAAAAGTTGTGTGCATGGTAGAGCTTTCTAGTGCATATAGTGCAGATTACAGATGATTCAACCAAAATCCTCTGTAGCCTGCACCTAATGCACGAAATCGAAGTTAGATTTTCTACAGAGCTCTACATTATGTAATGTGTACGTGCCACCTTGTAGTGTAGAGCTTTGTAGCGCGTTAAGTGTAGAGGATTCAAATTGCAAACAAGACATGTATATTTTGGTCACTAAAGTTTTACTTTCATTGTTTTGGTTATATATCTATGAAATGAAGAAGCATGCAAGGGCTTATAGAGAAGTACTTGAAGTTCACACGTGGGACTCAACCTGAAGCTATCACTGAACCACATCCTCTTGTAATGGTATGTTTCTCTAGATAGCTATATGCTAATTAAGTATATCATTGCAAAAACTATATCATATTAAGGGTTTAGAAGAATAATAATTTTTTTATATGTTTATTATATTATTATAATATGTAAAAAAAAAGTAGTGATAAGTGGTAATGTGGTATTAGATGCTCTAATTGGTGCATTATAATCACTGAATAATAAAAATTATAAAATATAGTGATAGTGTTGATGAAAATAACATATATGCTTGGTCAAATATACAAATGAAGGTGTGTTTTGTTCTCTATATGTTTTGGTTTGACACATGTAGGATTTGATTCTATGAGATAAAGTATGTCGGGTTAAGTTTTGAATGCAATGCATATGCACTATGCATGTCTTGGCTTTTACATAATTAAATATTGTAAAAAAGAGAGAATTTGAAATCATATAATTAGTTTCATATATATATATATTTTGTTCTCCCTCTGTTTTTTTTTTTTTTTTTTGTTAAATTTATCAATTTCTCTAATGCTTCGACAATATGATCTTAGTAAACTCATTTTGCTTATTCAAAAATTAATTTTTCGGGTTGAAGTATTCATTTTTTTTGACAAAAGGTTGAAGTATTCATTATACTTTTTTATTTATGTATTTTTCTTAAAAAATATTTAGGTGCGGAGAAATGAAGTTTTAATAAAATCTCCAATAAAATTTATGAACCGAACCACTGAGCTCAAAACAGTTCATTGTTCAGTATAATACTTAAAAGAATGCAACATATAGCTCTTTTTGATAGGACAATGGAGACTTAAACATGCAACATGTCAAATTTGTAAATTTTGAAAACAATTCAGTGACCAATTCAATAATTTTTAAAGAATGTTTAAGGTAATAATTTTCAATTTTTTAAAATTTTTTTAGGGATTAATTTGCAAAATTTGAAAAATATAAGGAACAATGGAAAAATTCAAATAAATGGGACTAATGTGTAATTTTTTTTTCCCAAAAGAGGAGTAGCAGCAAAGTGCTACTGCCTCAAAATATATAGAACATAAAAAGAGAGAATAACAAAAAAAGGAGGGGGACTAGACCAAAACCTACTTAAATACAAGAGATTCTAAAACTAGGATTACCCAATCTATTATCAGCAAAAAAACTACTAATCTGTCGAGGGAGCTCATTCCATATAGTAAACATATCAATGGAGAGACCAATGTTAGTTAAACCATCTGCACATTGGTTACCTTCCCTATACACATGGAAAACCACAAAGTTCATGCTTTTAGTGATCCTGAGACAATTCCTCCATCTGTTACTTAGCTTCCAACGAACTAAAACGAGAGATTTAAAAGCCATGACAAAAAGGGTAGAATCTGACTCAAGCCAAAATTTTTTCCAATCCCTACAATTAGCTATCTCGATAGCTCTCATAGCACCACAAAGCTCCGCCATGAAAGCTGACTTCATACCAGCATTTTCAGCAAAACAACATAAAAATCTACAGTGTGGTTTCTAAAAATGCCACCACAAGATGAGGTAATAGAGTTAGAGACCCCATTTGTATTACACTTCACCCAATACTCCAATGATGGCTGTCAGAAGATCTCTTTAATAACAGTAGGCTAAGGAGGATGTAACTAATGTGTAAATTTTGAAACATATAAAAATCAATTTTCATAATTTTAAGGACCAAATTGAGATTCACTTTATATAAAGTAATGAAGAAATTTTAAATTCTTAGTTTTTAGGAATATTTAAAGAGTTTGATTTTGTAACTACAAAATTTAAATTCTCAATATGACGGTTGTAAAATGTGGCATAATAAATTTTCAAAGTTTAAATTTAACAAAATATTTCATAAAATCCATTCATTTTAAAAATTATTTGAATTCATCACTTAAACAATATAATTTATATAGAATAATTTGAAATAGTCTCTGAACTTTCTTGTTACACCAAAAACTCCTCTCATTCGAACACTAGAGTAAGTTTCGATTGGGTAATTAAATTGCCTTGCTGTTCAAAAAAAAAATTGCCTTAATTTTTAATTTTTTTTTTGGTTTGGATAGAGTAAGTTAATCATCATTATTCTTTCTTTCATATGTGCCTTGTTTATATCCAGGATGCTAAAGAGGAAGCCAATGTGATAAAACAAGAGATCGAAACATTGCAAAAGGGCATCCGGTACGTACCTAACTAGTATTTATCTCTCAACCAATGTGAGTCGAGTCTATTACAGAATTTTTAAAGTGTTTTAAAGATGGACTTTTATTATTCTTATAAAAAAACATAAATTTTATAATAAAAATGGAAGAACAAGTTCTCAAAAAAAAAAAAAAACAAAGAAGAAAGAAGAAAGAATTGAAGAACAAATCAATGATAAATTGGTCCAATGTTGTCTGCTTCTTTAAGTAATTAGTTAGAGGTTCGATATCGGACTCTTGCGTAGAGAGAAAATTCATTTAAAAGTGAAGAATCCATATTGTATGTCCATATTCTGTCCTCCGACTAATTCTATCGTACCCTACAAGTTTGGAGGGCAAAAAGCTCATAAAATTAAAGCGACACTACTCACAACAATTTTTTTACTCATTTTTTTACAAAAAAAAATTCCAAAAATAAAATCCCCAAAAAAAGAAAACTTTATATATCCAAAAAATTAACTACTGATAAAATAATAATATAGAGGATTGGAATACATTTTTTCTCTTTAAATAAAAAATATATGATTGAAGAGTTTGAAGGTAACTTCATAAACAAGTAACTATATTTTATTTTAGGAGAATGTTAACTTGTGCCCTTAAGGCACATGTTAAGGAAGCAAAAATAGAAATTATTAAATGCTAATTTGTGCATTTTGACTTTTGAAGCATTAAATTTTTTATATCATTAAATGTTGAATTTCTATTTTGGTATATCTTAACATGTGCCCTTAGGCACATGTTAACAAGACCCTTTATTTTATAAGTGAAAGAACTAAGAAAATGAAACGGCATTATTGGCAGGTATTTGTTTGGAGGAGGATTAGGTACAATGGCAATGGATGAATTACAAGTTCTAGAGAAGAATCTTGAAATCTGGATGTATCATGTTCGGTCAATGAAGGTACCAACCAATAAATTCTATTTTTTTATCATCAAGCGGGGCAGGCAAGCGCGCCTGCCTGTATCTAACTTATGTTAAAAAAAAAAGTCTTATTTTATTATGAGTTTGTTAATAAAAGTTTTATTGCTACTAAAAAAATCAAGGGTATTGTTAGTATTATTGTTAAGTGTTATTTCAAATTATAGTGAAGGGTAAAATTGACCAAAAAAAAGTCAGCCCAAACTCCCATATCACTTTTATATATTGTTATAGATGAATAAATTTAGCAAAATAGATTTTCTATTCATTTTATTTTACTTTACTTTTTTTTTAACGTTTTACTTTACTTAATCACAGATGAACATTATGTCAGAAGAAATTCAAGCTTTGAGAGATAAGGTTAGCATGAATTTATTAAGTTTTTATTTATTTAATTATTTATTAACTTTTTCCCGGACATTTTAAGAATAATGATTATTAGTATAGCTTGTATTCATTTTATTATCTTTTATTAAAATGAATCCTTATCAGTTTTAACATACATTCAAGCTTTCAAAGCTTTTATCATTCAATTTCTTAAATTTTCAAAATCTTAACAAACATCTTTTATAAAGAAAACATGTAAAAATTATTTGATGATTTGTTGTGACAAAAGACATTATAGGCTCTGTTTGGGAAGACAAATAAGCTAGCTTATATCTTATAGCTTATAAGTTAACAATTCTGTTTGATAACGGTTTTTTTCGTTGTGAGCTTATAACTTATTTTACTAGCTTATAACTTACTTTCAAGACGCTATTTTAAGTAGCTCATGAGTTTATAACTTATCATTTTTCTTTCAATTTTACCCATAAAATTTTACTTGAAAAAAATTAAATATTAATTAATCATATTTTTTTCCATGTCATTTCATACTTATAAGATAGTTTAACAGCTAATTTTACCAAACACTACAAATTGAATCAGCTAGCTTATTAAGTTGATAATTCAAAATCAAATTATGAAAAATTTTGTTCCAACTAATTTAATATATATAGTACAGTAATAATTCAGTAATACAATGATTTCGAACTATATTTCGAATCACAGTACAATATTTCATTTTAATATCTATAAACTCATCCGCTATTAGCTAGCTTATCAGCTATTTTTTATCAAACAAAAATAGCTTATGTACTGTCGGGAAAACAAAAATAGCTTAAATATAAAATTCATAAAAAAAGAAGCTTAATTATAATAAACTAATTCATGCGATTTCTTATTGAAATTTACAATGCCTTAATTTTTAATATACTTATTATTATTTTTTTATAGTTTAAATATTTTAATATTTACTGAAAATCACATAAGTTTAATATAAAATATTGAGATTTAATGTAATATTTAAAAATAAAAATAGTTCTACATTATGAGTGATAAAACTATGGGGAGAATTTACCACCTATTTAATCCTACAAAACTTGAGAGATTAGTCTTTGTAATTGCACGCAGATGATACCTAATTTTTGCAAAAAATAATAAATGAAAGATTTCTCATTCTTTCCTTCCCACCCAAAGCCTTCTATTCGCCTCATATTGCTTCCCTCGCCCTCCCCTCCAAATTTCCAACAGAGCCTCTTTGCGGTGGTTTTTTTTTTTTTTTTTTTTTTTAAAGGAATGAAAGGGGAGCCAAATTCATCTTAAGCTAATTTTTTAAAATTTAGACTTAAATACCATTATATTTAGCATACCTTTTAAAATATCTTCCTCCTGTGTTCTTCCTTCATCTGCCCTCCATTAAAGTCTCTCTCCCCCTCTTCACTCCACTCCGTTGAACCAACCAGAACCTAGACATACCACTATTGAATTACTGACATAGTTTACAAATCTATGGAACCACTACATTAGTCTAAGATTGACCATATAAGTGGCTCACTATTCAATTTTGAACGTGAAATGAGCATGTTAAAAATCTCACATTAAACGAAATATGATTAAAAAATATTTTTAATAGTAGTGGATAGTCTTCATTTTAAAAATCAATTTTATAGAATTGTGTTAGATCCAATCTAAATACTAAGAGACAATATTTGCACCGAAGTTAGGAAACAAATCAACACACTGTTTATCATCTCTATTGAAAACAAAGGTATAGTATATTGAAACCAAAAAATAGGAAAACTTGTAGCATACATTACTATATTAAAAAACAATGATGACATAAATAACTATACTATATCAAAATATCATTTCATATATAAAATAATCTAGTTTACTAATCATATACATTTTAACTAATATTTGGCTAAGTCTACGGTACCATCCTTGACACTTTCAAGTTTCAAGACTATTATTCTTAACTTTCGTATCATCCTCATTTTTTGCTAAATCTTCAAACTTTTTACCGTGTCAAGGTTTCCCATCACCTTGAACACAGTTGAGTTCATTATACCAAGATATCCAAATTCAAAATTTGATGCTTCCGATTTTAAAAATGATTTAACTGAGAAGCTATTTTAATTAGTTGACTTTTCAACTTTTTTTTTCTTCTTTAGATAATTCTTTTTAAGCTATTTTTAGTTGACAATATATTTCATTAAAATTACTGAATCAACTTTTTACTCTGTATTTAAGGAGGGAACACTTAAGGCGGCAAATAAATATCTCCACGATTTGGTAATATATTCATTTATTTTTTATAATTTTTAATTTTTTTTTTTACAAATACGCATTTCCTTTGTAAAGAATAGTGTAGCTAAACCTTTATAAGTATTCTAATTTTTTGTTTTGTTTTGTTTTGTTTTTTTTTTGTTTTTTTTTTGATGATGAATACATTCTAATTCATGTCATTGCATGATTTTATAGGTGTTGGAGAATACTTCCGTCACTAACTTTGTTCCATTAGTTGATACCTCGTACCCACTAATTATACAAGATGGGATTTTTCAGCTCTAGGGGATGAGTTGGAATATTATTATTAATATTGTATAATATTTTAATAAGTTGTGAATGTGTTGTATCACATTAAACCCTAATGCTTGGAGTATGACCAATAATAATTTTAGACTACTTATGCTTTGTTGTAAGGTGGAAGATGTTGTTGTGAATTCTAATACTTTTCGGAATAAGTTCACAATGTGAAGTGTAAGAAATGTGTGGTTTATGTATGACTAATTACATTCTGAAGGGTCTGAGAGTAATATGGCGGGTCTAAAGAGTAAAATACATAATATGATTGTTCTTTTATGTTGGGCTTCAAAAGCCCATACAATTTTACAGTTCCAAAGGAAGAGTATATTCTATAATCAATAATGCAAACCCTGATGAGTGATTATTCATCCACACAATTTTTTTTTTATTGAATGACAAAATATATTATAAAAGTCCCAAAAAGAGAGTTCAATAAGTACAAGGAATACTCGAGGCCATACAACGAGAGTGAAAAAAATAAAGGAAACAAAACATGACGAAATATTACACTAGAAGAGCATCTGCCAACTAGACAAACCCCCAAACCAACCAAAAACAGCGGATAATAAAAGAAAGCTCACCGGTAAAGAGCAATAGAAATTTGACCACCAATAGACTAAGCATGAGTCGACCTATCTTGGTCGACCCCAAAAACCACTATATATCGATCCAAACACAGAACAAGTTCCGTCATTTCATTCATAGTAAGTACATAAATTACTAGAGATTTTTTCAAGAAACTACTTTCACAAAGAGAATTTTATCTTATCCACCAATTGTTATACTCTTGTCCTCTCCAAATATGTTCCTATATGTTCCTTACTCTCATGGCATCTACAATTCCGCATGGTTACCATGTCTTATTTTTTATAAAAGCATGCACATGCTTTGTCTTTTCTCTCTCTCAGCTATCACAACATATAATACTCCAATTGCTTAGTATAAGGAAAATAAAAATAAAGTGGAGTTTCAACTTTGAACATGTTTAATATGCTACCTTGAATTCCACAACTTAATTATCACTATCTCCATTTTTATGCATCTTTCTCTCCCTCCACATGGAACATAGTTCATGAGTGTGTCTTATTGAAACATAATTGCTTAAAAGTGAAGAAGACCAAAAGATTGACTTCATAACAAGTAATGAATTTTTATAAAATCTAGTAATATATAGTTTTCAACTATACAATTCTCTATTCTCTTCTTATATATATATATATATTGAACTCAATAGGTTGCTATATATCAAGATCTAACACCTCTATAGTATTCATTTCTCCACTTAGCTTGGTCATTTTTCTTGTTTTGGTTAATAACCTCTCCAATTCATATCTCTACACCTTGATTTGCTCTTTTGTTTGCTTTGATTCTTTTTAATAAACTTCATTAATTATCACACACTTCACATTTTTGTGAAGAATTCTTCTTTAGCTTTCTGAAACTTACTACTCTATTGACATTTTAATGCAATTCAATGCTTCATTTTTTTATTTTTATTTTTATACTCTGCCCTCACTAGCTAGCAAGGTTAAATTGTACTATCTTATTTTGTTGCAACTATTTTGTTAATTTTCCTACCCATTTATTTATTTTTTGGAATTTCCAAAATATAACATCTTAAAAAAGTGATTTCCTCTAATAATATTTGTCAGAACTTTATATATCTGTTTTTTTTTTTTTTGGTATTCATTAGGAAAATTAAGAACACCTAAATGCATGTCTAGTCATTTATATGTGAAACATTAATTTAATTAAGTTTTTCCATTCAAAAAAATAATAATTAAGTTTTAACATATGTGAGTCACTCTTTTACTACTTACATAGGAGTATTACCTTAACTTACCAACTCAACCCTATAGTTTAGTCATTATATTATTAGGATTAGGATTAGGATTAGGATAGGATTAGGATTAGGATAGTTCGATAGTATATTTATATAGTTACTTCGATATTATTTTTTAAAATTTGAAATATATAAGGCTTGGAATATTTTTTTATTTTTTTTGTTGACAAATATAAGGCTTGGAAGTTACGTTTGTGATCCCTAGCTATGATGGCTATATATATACTGTATATGATATTTTCTTACATGATTTTGTGCCACTTGGAATAAAGGCGGATGCTAGCGTGAGTTAGTAGAGCATATCTCCCACCAATGAGTCAAGTGTTATGTGGATCAGATTGAATGTGTACGTGATATTATGGTGTACTGTCAGTATTATATTATTTTCTATTTTTGAAAAAAAGTTACCGATTTTTTCGAAAAAAAGTTTTCGATCTTTTTTGTGGAAAAAATTTTCGATTTTTTTTTCGGAAAAAAGTTTCCGATTTTCGGGAGAAAATTTTCGATTTTAGATAAAAACAATTTCGGAGGTTTTGTCTGAACAAAAAAGATTCCGTTTTTTTTTTCGGGAAAAAAGTTCCGATATTTTATTCGGAAAAAAGTTTCGGATATTTTCTGGAAAAAAAGTTTCCGATATTTTTTTGGAAAATTTCTAATATTTTATTCGAAAAAAAAAGTTTTAAATATTTTCTGTTTTTTCACTTTTTTTTGTATCAGCAATACTTTTTCAGATGAACATTTCGAAACTATTTTCCCCAAAAAATCGGGAACTTTTTTCCGGAAAACATCGGAACTTTTTCCAGAAAAAATCGAAATCTTTTTTTCGGAAAAAATCCGAAACTTTTTTCCCGAAAAAAGAACGGAAACTTTTTTTTCCAGAAAAACTCCGGAATTGTTTTTATCTGAAATCGAAACTTTTCCCCTAAAAAATCGGGAACTTTTTTCGGGAAAAAAAATTGATAATTTTTTCCCGAAAAAATATCAAAAACTTTTTTTTTCAAAAAAAAAAAAATTAATACTGACAGTACATCATAATATCATGTACACATTCAATCCAAACCACATAACACATCACTCATCGGTGAGAGACCTATCATGGTCTCCCACCCTAGAATCCGCCTGGAATAAAGAGCAAACATCTTGCACTCCCAATTTAAACCCTAGCTACACATATAGGTGATCATTTACTTGCCTTCTAAATCTCAAAAAAATATATATTACGAGACTTGGCAGCAAAGAATATTAATTTATGTGGTATGGTACCATATGCCACTATTTGTTGTCTTGTGTGTGTGACTATTGGTTTAAGTTTCTATTTTCTTTTAGTTGCTTCATCATCAATATTATAATTACTAACAAAAGTCACATTTTTATGCATACATAAAAAATTGTCATTTTAGATATATGCATACCAAAATACATATATTGTTTTTTACCAAAAGCCACATATTAAAGTTTTTACATTATACAAAACCTATATCTAAATTGTGTACAACACATATTATAAGATGGAAATAGTACAAGAGGTATTCTGTCCTCTAAAACAGGATAAGTACATTTAGTACTCAATCTAAAATATCCAACCTCTATTAATTTAATAAATTAGCTCCAAAAAGAGCTTTAGTAGAAATTAAACACCTCTCATGTAAAAGCTATAATTGCAAAAAACAATCCTTATTTTCTTGGTATATAAGCTTGATATCCTCAATGGACCATCACAAATCATTATATATTTCTAATCTTTGTTTTCACGGAAAGAGTTGCTAAAATAAAGCTGCTTGAAGGTGAAGTTCTCTCTTACTTAATTATGTTGTCAAAATTTTTATCCATTTTCATTTCATGATCAATCACATGTAAAATATTGTTTAAAAATGTTGTACAAAAAAAATTGTTTAAAAATGAATGTTATTTTTAGTTTTTAATAAAATTTCATTATTTTTTCTTCACTTGTACATTCTTCTTTTTGTTGTCAAGTAGCTAGTGGCTAAAAAGTCTACTCTTAAGGTAGATAAGTAGGATGACCGGAGTTCAAACAGTAACCATCTGGATATAAAATGTAATGTCCCTAACAACTGAGTTAAGGTCACGTGACTCTTCACTTGTACATTCTAATCAGTAGAATATATGCATTAATCTTATATCATTGACTACATTTTTATTTATGATAAATATAAATACACATATACTTAATAAGAATATATTCGATATAAAAAAAAAAGAATATATTCAAATACATGATTAAGTAAACAATATAAGCTAAATAGACATTCACAATTAACAAAAATAAAATAAAATAATTCTAATACATAAAATTGAAACACACAAACATAGATATATGTAAATTATATATTGACCAACCCGGTCAATTTATCCAACAAAAACAGCAGATGTAGCTGTTAGATCTTGGCTTACATAGTAACATAGTAGATTACAATAATAACCCTTCAAAGTCTTCCATCTTATTGAGGGAATATATATTTTTTCACTAACTCTATGTAAGCATTCCATAAAATTTTAATTAAATGCTATAAGCTATCTAGAGTTACCAATACCATATGGAGCTATAGAATCATCTCCACAATTGTTATATAGTTTTGGCCATATTAATTTTATTATGTACAAGAATTTAAATAGTACTTGCATATAATAATTTTTTTAATTTTATAGTTAAGTACTCTATAATTAGTATGTACCCATAATAGTAACCAACTTAATCTCATATGGTCATTATTTCCACAAATCAATTGGACAATTTGAGTTTGATGTTGAAGCATTTTCATGTGGCACCATTTCTTGTTTCTCCAAATTTCTCAATTGCACATTGCCATGAAAAATGTTGCTTGTGTTATTATTATCTTTAGATGCATCTTGATCTTGACTTAGTTGTGAAGCAACAAACTTGTCAAGAACTCTCCAATCAGTAACTTGTTCATCAACAACACCTTGTTGATCAATATTGGAATTGTTTCCATACATAGCATGAAAGTTTTGTTGATTAGGGTTTAGGATTTGTTCTTCTTGTAGTAGCATTGATGATGAAGGAAGCATAGAGTTTGCATGATCTATAGTACCATATGTTGTTGTCACAATTGGGTTAGAGGTTATGTTTGAAGATGATTGAAGAAGTTTTGGACTCTCTAAAAGTGGTAGATTAAGAAAATGTTCATGAGGTAAGTTTTGGTATGGTAAATTATCTAGCTCTTTTTTGCATGGATATGGAAGTTGTTGGTAAATCAAATTTGATTGAGAGGTTTGATTTGGTGATTCCATGTCTTGCATGAATGAAACTTGGTCATCATACCAACAAGGAGAGTCATGCTCATTCATTTTGCGCATAGTTGTTGTCACTCTCTTTTTGAAGACTCTACATACAACCCATCCTTCTTCCTGCACCAAAACATACAAAATAACAAATGTTAGTTTAAAGTTGTATTGGAAAAAATACTCTCCGGTTCTTTTTATGAGAAACAACTTACTTTTTAGGTTCATTTCATATTTGATGTATCTGGTGTATGTATAGACCAGATACATTAGTTATTATATTAACCTAAAAAGTCATCTGTTTCTTATAAAAAGATCGGGGGTAGTATATTTTTACCAAACTTTAAAACAAGTTTATGAATTTGGAAGGTTGTTATACTATAGAGGCTATACAATGTTCATTGGTTGAAAATATTGAAGTTATTATGTGGAAATGATTACTAAGAAAAGAGAAACGTGCTCGTTGTTTGTATTACTTTAGGTGTTTAGGGTGCTTCTTGTTGATTGAGATATAATCTCTTGCCAGCATCATTGACGATTGACCTACCCTTAATTCGTTGGAAATTTTTGCAAAAAATTTACTTGGTACAAAGTTGATGGTTTCAAACTATGAGTAGATTGGACAAATTCCTTATTTCTAAGGAGTGGATTGATACTTGGTCGTCTAATTCTCAATGGAGATTAGATAGGAAATTACCTTATCTTTATCCGACTTGTTAAGGGAGCATGATGAATTAGGATCCTTATTAGAATGTTCGAGTGAATAGGAGGGTTATATCATGAAGCTTTAATGGAATAATGGAAGAACTTGAAATTCGAGGTGGAGAGGTTTTGTTCTATTTAAAAGAGAAATTATATTTGATTAATTTTTTTTTGAGGAGTGGCATGGAACCTATATGAGAGGATTGTGGATTTGTGGTCGCATTGGAGTTGAGGCACTTGGATTTGAAGGGAGAAAAATTGTTACATTATTGGAAGAAGATATCAAAATGAGAAAGAATTGCAATGCTAAAATATTCTCTTTATCATCTTTAAGAAGAGGTGTGTACACTTCAAATCTTTTCATGGATGTATCGGGAAGAGGAGAAGAAACAATGAAATTATGAGCTTGGTAGTGGAAGGACGAAAAATGGAGAGTGTGGAGGAGATAAAAAAAAAAATAAGGTGTTCACTTATTTTCGAAAAGCATTTTAGTGGTTTGATAAAAAATGATAAGACTATCTTTGGAGAAATATAATTTTAAGATCGGTGATCAAGCAACGAGATGTAAACAACACCTTTTAGTGAAGAAGAGATAAAAAAAATGAAGTGTGGGATTGTGAAATTTAAAGAGCTAAGTTCTAATGGTGTATCTTTTGGATTTGTGAAGGATTTTTGGAAAGTCATCGAGGGAAATTTTTATAAGAATTTCACTCGAATGACTGCTTAATCAAACGAAGCAATAGCTCGTTTATAACTCTAATACCTAAAAAAAAAAATCCAGAGTCGGAAAAATATAGACTTATCTAATAGATCAGTGTATAAATAAAATTATGGCAAAATTTTTTGCGAACAAGTTAAAAGTGTTAATCAACAAGATAATATTCGAGCCAAAAAGCTTTTGACAAATATGTATTATCTTATTGATTATTCCTCCTAACCTATTTGCCAAAAGCTTGCCATAATCTTATAAGTGAATTATATTTGAAAGCCACTTTTGGTGCAATCAATGGCAGGTGCATATTCTGGTGCAAAATAAATTAAACACATGTAAATGAATCATATAAATTAATTCAATTAATTAATAATAAACTAAGTTTTTCCATTTAAAAGCTTAATATTGATTTCACTTACCTGTGGTGCACCATTTTCATCTGTTTCAAGCCTATACTCATGCATGATCCAATCTGATTTTTGTCCATTTGGAGCTCTACCTTTATAAAACACTAAGGTTTTCCTCATTCCTATAAGATCATGTTTACTATATATTGCTTTGTCTCTTCCTGTTGCTTTCCAAAATCCAGCTGCAGTTGCTCTATTTGTTCTTGTCCCAGTTGGATACTTCTTATCTTTATGGCTAAAAAAATACCATTCATTTTGTTCTTCTGTTCCTATTCTGCATAGCTCTTTAAATTTAAAAAGAAAAAAATAGCACACAAGTTAAAATATATATTGTTCACAAACTACAAAAAACAAAATTGTTTAGATAGTGACCGATTAATTTAGAGACCAATTTAGAGGATTGGAATCGCCTGCTGTAACTGCTTCACACAGTTACATGCAGTAGATGAACATGGCCGTACAGTTACTGCTTTGTAAAATCCAGTTCCCAATTTAAATAAAAAAAAATGTTAAATGGATCTCTAAATCAATTGTTAATATTATCAATAATAAAATCATTATGCGAATGATTTCATAAATCAAACACTAAATTGGTTGATTCGATATTGAAATAACTTCTTTTTTTGAATGACGAATATATTATATTTTAACTTGGAGTAGTTCTTAATTGCGTTTCATAACTGCAATTTCGACTGCATTATAAGTTTTAGAGGTTCCTTAAAAAAAAAAAAAAGTTTTAGAGGTATTTGCAACAACATGACAGCCACAATTTGGACTGGATCAACCGTAATTGTTTGCATTTTGCGGAAATATCAAAGTTTGCCGAATAATTGCAACTGCGACAATAATTGCAATTTAAAACTATGGTTTATACTATTATACCTTGAAGATCCCATGGTTCAATTTTGTAAAGGTCAACATCTTTTATGACATCAAGGTCAATTCTTCTTGAAGCAATTTTCTTCCTAAGGTAATAATCAACAAGTTCCTCATCTGTGGGATGGAACCTAAAACCAGGGGGAACATGAGAAAAAGTATTCATATTCTCCTCTCTTTTATGAGTCCTGAAAAGTGAAAATATATATCAAATTAGAAAATCAACTCTTTGTAATTTGGCTGCTTGACCAATTTAAATAAATTAAGTAATAGGAAAATCAATGAAGTTATCTTTGGTAAATTATCACATTGACTTAGGCTTTGTATAATCACTTTTTTTATCATTGCTTCTGCTAACATCATTTTATTTATGGGTGTAGTAGGATAAAATATACTATTCTCTTCAATATATTTTTTTCCTTGTTCAAAGATAAATAGGCATTATTAAAGCACTTAATTTGCAAGAAAACAAAACTATGTTTTCAGAAAAAGAAAAAGAAAATATAAAGTATCCTTGTGTGCAACTATGAGACTAATCTTTCAATAAATATTTATTTATATACGAATCATCGACCATGAGTCGAACTTTAAACTAAATAATTAAGAAATTCAAATATCTGCATTAGCTAGCGTTGGAATATGTTTTCAACTTTAACGAAAAGAAATAATTGGAATTTAGGATGAATATTCTAAAAAATTAACCATGAGGTTGAGAGAGATAATTAACTATATTTCATAAAATTTGGATTTACTAAGATAGGATAACACACTAACACCTCTGCCTAATATCTATTGCTCTTTTTTTTTTTTTAACAGCAAATATTATTGCTCTTGATAAGACTATTTAGATAATTTCATTCTTTGTTTAATATAATCATTTAGTTAGAGCAATTAATAAATAATTTTTGACTCATGTATTAGCTTTAGAAACAAAGATGAAAATAAATTTAAAATGTAATTTTCATCATATATAAAATAAACGGTAACATAATAAATCGTATATATACTCACCTTAATCAAAATGTGATTATACTGACAATCCTTTAAATAATTTTAAAGGTGGCCAAATAATGGGATAAAAATGTATAAATAAAATGAAAATTTGCACTCCAAATATTGTTTCATGATATATGACATATACATGTAGAAAAAGCATATAAGCATGATGATTATGCATGTGGAAATGTTTACATAGTCAACATAGATGTGATAAGACATGCACAAGACTTACTAGTACTAGATGAACATACAACTGATTATTACTACTCATTGTGATTCCCACTAATTTATCTCCCATGCTTCTAAAGGATTAAAAAGTTCATACATGAACCATATTGTGTAAACATTATATACTTCAGCAAAAGTAAAATTCAAGATTTTAAGAATGTGGAGGATTCAAAATGAATGAAAAATCTATATGTTTCTTTTTATTACTTTAAGAACTTCTTGTCTTTAAGATCTACAATATGGAAAGTTTCAACCTCTATTAAAAAAATTGCACACAGATTTTTGAAAAAAAAAATACAATATACTAAAAAATAAAATTAATGAACATTAGAGACAAAAATGAATATATATCTACGATTCTTTCGTGAAAAAAATATAAAAATAAAATTACCCAAAGAAAATTGATGTATTTAATAAAAAAATTAGACTAAATATATAAATTTTTTAACCAATTTTTCGTCATATTTTGAGACAGAAAAAATAATTAATTTAGCAAAAAAATTAGAAAAAAAATGTTATATTTTTCATTATTTTTAAATTTTTTTTATCATTTTTAAGACGTGAGACAAAAATAAATATCAAAATTGAAGATTAAAAGGAAGAAAGAAACAAAAAAGTGTTGAGATTTAAGAGAGCTCACAGATCAAGCAATAGTTAACTAGAATATATCCTCCTCCAAAAAGTGTTAAGATTCAAAGTCACATAGATCTTCCTCCAAAATTAGTTGATGTATGAGATGAGAGTTGTGTATATATGTCTCAACTTCACTCCTAAATCAGACAAAGATTTTCAAAGACAAAACAAAGTACTATATAAAAAAGTCCAAACAATAACCAACCAACATATAACTAATTTAGTCTCCTAGGGAATTGAACTCTTTTCAACTTTTTTTGTCTGTTTCTTGTCGGATTAGATCCCAAGAAAAACACTATTTGAAAAGAAAAATGAAAAATATTGATCAAGATGAAGAAAAGAACAAGTAGAAGAGAAAGCAAAGGCAAAGTAGGGTTAATTATATAATGATATACTTTGTCTTTGTTTTCTTGCAAAAACAATCTATGGTATATGAATATCACCTAGCTCAGTGTTGGTTGAGCTGAATTGGTGGAAAAGTTTTATATGAGAAAAAGGTGGCAGAAAAAATGGCAGAGGTAATAGCTAGAGAAAGGGTTTAATTCTCTATATTGATACCTCTGTCCTCTACCAGCAACTGAAAGTGACTTCAATGAATAACAACTAAGTGAAGAAGAAAATCCAAGTTTTTTTTCTTTCTCTAGAAGGGTCTTTTTCTATCTATGTGAAAGCTTCTTATACAAGAGAGAAAGAGAGAGAAGAATGAGGGAAAGAACTAAAAGTATAGACCAATCACCAATCTTAAAAAGGGATACATAAAATATATGAAGCATAATTAACCAGCAGATACGATACTCACATGTTTGTTAAATGAGTTTAAATCTTAATCCTGAAAGGTATCTTACAAGATGAGAGTGGCCAAACACATATATACGATTACGAGAAGTGTTAGGAACATTATTTCTAACACGTACCTTTTTACCGGTTAAAATCAATGTGAGTACGTTCAATATAGATATATGTCTCACATAAAGTGGTGAGATTTACATGTGTTTTACTTAACTAGAGAGTCAGGGTTAGAGAGGGTGTTGAAAGAAGAGTATTGCTACCACTCCTCGTACGTTCAATAGTCCGAAAACTTTGACAATATGAAATTCTAATACAACTTCAATTTTCACAGTGTCATCTTTAATCTCATTTTTTTTTTGGTTCAGTAGTTTAATAGCTAAACTTACACACTATAAGCGTGGAAAGTGAAAAATCTGATGTTTGAATGTCAGTCCCTCCAATAATGTTCATTGAACTACATCTACAGAACATCTTTAATCTGATTCTACTACCATGTTAAATGAGTTCAAATATATTGGAGCAACATTCGCATGATGTTGAAGTTGTGCATGTTAAATGTCACATTAGTATCATATATACCGATCATGAATATTCACACGTGTCAAACATCGGATACACCAAAATATTTTGAAGTGTTGATTTTATTTATAACATAAAATAAGATACTAAAAATAGTAAACAAATTTGAAAGGGTGATATTGGAGGTGACGTACTAAAGCAGCTAACCCTTTAGCACCCTTCCTTTTTGCAAAAAAGTGACAACCCTAACACATATACATATGAGGCATGGTGGCCCATTTTAGGCCCCTACTCAATCCTTAGTCCCTACCATTTTCCACCATCTGCAATTCTCTGAACTGTAATTAAGTTGTTATGATGATTTTGGAAGTGACATTGGATCTCGTGGATGTTCTATATGGTCCTTATATGCCAAATATTGAAAAGCTTGTTCATGGCTTCTCTTCTTTGTCCCTTTCTTATTAGTTTTGTATCACTTAGTGATGGTTGTTCAGCTTATAATTTTGCTAATGATATAATTAATTCTTGCAGGCCTTTCATTGCATTCATCTCAAAGTATAATTACACTAATTAATCTCAACCATCATGTCAGTTAATTAGTTAGGACATTTTACTACAAAAGAAAATTAAATAGTGACCAATATATAGCAATAGTTTTAGATAGAATGAAAGACCGAAAATATGAAATCGGTCGCTAAATTGATCGATAATATTAGTGACTATAGTTAGTTGGTGGTTTAACTATATTTCACATAGTGACATAATTGAAATGACAAGATCTGAAATGACAATATTCAGTCACGGAGCCAAGTTGGAAGAATGACGTTCGTCCTATGGAGTGAGTGGTTTACCATCCACCAGCTGCAGCGTCATAACATTGTTTCTGTTGAGGATCATAGGCCGGTTCGGTGGGAGAAACCAGGAGTGGGATGAATAAAATGTAATGTTGATGTTGCGTTTGTAGTTGGGTCCGGTGTTACTGCTATGAGTTTTTGTTTTCGCGATACCAATGAACAGTTTGTGGCTGGCTTGACTCAAAGTTGCTGATTGACGCTATCCATTCAAGAAGACGGGGCAATTCAGAATTTAGTTTAATTGTTAATGACATTATTCCTTCTTATGTCATCTTCTTATGTAAACTTTGAGGTTAAGTTTGTTAGGAGACAAGCAAATTTGGTTGCTCATACTCTTGCTAGGGCGGCCAATGTTTGAGCTAGTTTCCATAGATTTGAGATTATTCCCTTATGTATTGAAGATCTATTAGTTAATGATATGAATTAAGTTTGTTTGGTTAAAAAAAAACTATATTTCACATAGTATTTAAATCGATCACAAAAGTATTTATATATCGATTTAAAAAATTGATTGCTAAATGAGTCACCAAACTAAACTGGTCGCTAAATAACAAATTTTTAATAGTGATTGTTGTATATTTTAAATTTTATATAGATTTTGGGCCCGTTTGAATTTAACTTATTTTTAAACTTATGCAAATAAATAAATTTTTATGTTAATTCATAAGTTATCACTAACAAAAATCATATCTTTATAAGTGGTTTATCTCACTAACAAAAATCCTATATATTATTTATTTATTTTTGTTTAAAAAGATTTATAGGAAGAAAGGATATATAGTAATTATTTTACTTGAGAGTTTCACTGTGTGCACTCAAAATCGAATTGCACAAACTTAAATATAATACACACATGCAAAAATTGCAAACACATTGAGTTGAGGCACCTAACTCCACAATTGTTTCTTTTGGCAATATATAGGATGACACTACATCTAATAATTGCCTTACAGTAATAAAATTGGAAAGGTTGATGTCTTAATTAATGTGATAATTAGTTCATATGTCACCGACCTACTTATTGCGTGAGAACTCCATTTCGGACAAAGTACTGGTATCGGATACGCGTGTGGTACACCAATTCAAAAAAATATGATTTTTTTTCTCTTTTTGTTTTATTCGTTTTTCTTATAGGAAGATTTAACTTTTTTATTTGTTTATAATATAAAGGTAGCTATTACTGCTAAAAAACAATAAAAAAGTAGCCGTTGAAATTATTCATTCATTCATTGAAAATAAATAGGCTCAATTCAAAGAAAGATATGAAGATCTAGTTTTTATTCATACCAATTTTTGTCTTCTCTCGATAAAGAGAAATAGTAACTTATAATGAAATAGCAACAAAAATGAAATTTATTTAATATATAGTTGATATTCTTGAAATTGCTAGTTTTTCTCGCGATGAACCTGAACTAGAGGTCGCTTTATTTTTAGTATTTCACATCAGTTTTATCTCTAATGTGAAAAATACATTTCTCGTATCGGTACATTTACTCCACCGGTATGATTTTTTTCAACCAAATATAGTTTTCACACCAAGTTGTGAAAAATACATTTCTATATCCGCCGATGTGAAAAGCTAATAATTCATTTCGGGTGGTTTTTTTTTTTTTTTTTTTGCATTCGCAAACACATACCACATTGATATGAAACAAAGTAGTCAACTTGTGAATTTTTTTTTCTACCTCAACAATTATACCTTTACCCCTATAAACACATTTTTCTTCCAATTTTACCCTTTTAATTGTTTGACTTCACCCCTACCATTTTTGTTTGCACGCAAAATTTTTTGATTGTCAAAATTTCATACAGGAAAACTTTAATAAAGAATTCCGGGAGGATAAAATTTGGAATTTCTAGCGTGCGTTGTTTAATAGTATTACGACATATCTGGTTGTTACAAAATCAATATTTGAAAGGATTTTGATAGTACCCAACAACGAGGCAATATCAAAATACTTGGTTGCTCTTCATGAATTTCTCCCCTTCACCCACTTCCAATTTCTCCCCTCAATGCAATTCCGGATCATACGCGCGCCTTGATCGTAGTGAGACACCCAGATCTCACGTTTGGTGCTTCTTGGTTTCAACAACAAGATTTGTTGGTTGAACTTTGAAGAGGAAACGATGTTGCAGGATAGTGTTAAAGTGATAATTTCATGAGCAGCTTTAAGGTTTTTGATGATAGTAGCCTTCAACAGCTTAAAGCTAATATGATTAATGGGGGTTCATGTTGTTATTGTTCTTAGAGTTTTCAATTTTCCAGATGTTGCAGTTTAGCCATGGTTTTCTTGTTATTGTTCTTGTTGTTATAAAAAAAAATTGCGTGGCAAAAAAAATTGTAGGGGTGAAGTCAAACAATTAAAAAGGTAAAATTAGAAGAAAAAATGTGTTTATAAAAATAAAGGTATAATTGTTGGGGTAGAAAAAAAAATTTCCTCAAGTTGTTCACATATAGTAAGAAAGCTAGTCCCCTAGGTATAGAAGGATATGAATATATATTAAAAAGTAAAGGGAATTTTTCAACTCAATATTATGATGTACAGTAGAATCAATATTAATAAACCCACTTCAAACTCACTGCTAAGATAATAGACATAAAACTAACCAAACAAATTAACATTCCCTCCCTTAAACTCAAGTTGCTTGAAACAACTAGTTTACATTAAAACAAATCATACAACCCATCATCTTTTGGGCCATTAAATAAGTAAATAATAATATAAGTTATTCTTTGAAAATATGTATTAGGTCAAATAACTTTATTTTACCACTATCCAAGACTCGGTGATATTAGTAGAAACAATGTCTAACATATTTTTTATTACATAGTATCCACAATTTAAGGAGTTAGGTTGTAGCCTCGTCTACAAATAAATCACATATATATATATATATATATATATATATATATATATATATATATATATATATATATATATATATATATATATATATATATAATGGGTACTTATAAAAAAAAAGTAAACATATCAATGAAGTTAGAATTTACACACATTTACTTTGAGATAAAGTGATGCATGCTTCTTTCTATTATTACCATTTGCCGTTTGATGAACCCCAAAAGCACTAGTTCAAAAAAAATTGAAAATCATCAAAGTTAAGCATATTTGGGGACAATTTATTTTTCTTTTAAAAGATACTTATAATTAGAAACAGATAGATAGAGTAATTAAGGAAATTGATCTTCTTTGCCTTAAAAATTTGTCCCTAAAAAAAATTAAAAATCACACTTTTAGGTTCATTTGACTTAAAGAGCTCTGTTTGGTAATAGTTTTTAAAAGGAGCTTTTAGCTTATTTTACTAGCTTATAGCTTATTTTTTACACTATTTAAAGTAATTTATGAGCTTATAGTTTATAATTTATCATTTTTCCTTCCATTTTATCCTTATTATTTTAGCCAAAACCATAATTAATTAAAGGGTAAATGATCATGTACCCCTGCAAAATAAGCAAATTTTTGTTTACTCCTGCGCAGATTTTTTTCTGTTTACCCCCTGCAAAAAATAGATTCCCTCATTTTTCCCCATGGATGTACAGCAGGACATGTGACTGTGCAAATACGCTGACGCGGCTTGTACTCGTGGAAAAAATCATTTATATTTATTTTTTAAATTCCACGTCACATAATATATATTTTTTTAAAAAAAATTTCTACTTAAATTCCACGTCACATAATATATTTTTTTGTAGGAAATTTTTTTTTTTTTAAAATATTATCTGACCAATATCAAGACCTCTCCAAATAAGTTTAATATCTCCAAATACAGCTGTCTTCATAAACAAAAAACTTTGGGCTTATGCCCTCTGCTATATAAAAAAAAAAAACTCTCTCCACCAAGTGAACTACGAAATTCAAACCCCGTCAATTCAAAAATCCATCTCACTAATTCAATTTTGATTATAAAAAATAATATTCTTTCATAAGTATATATTAGACGGTAATGAAGGAACCATATATATTGGATTTAATTTTAACAGAGAGCAAAGAACGTATGTGCAATTAATTACACATATTTTTAGTCAAAAATTAGTTTTAAGTTCATTATTAAGGCTTTTATCAAAAAACAATATCACTATTATATGGTTCAATCCTTTGATATTTGCACTTCTATCTCAATTTCTACACAAATTCACACACAACTCTATTCAATTAAGTAAATGACAATAATTAAGTTTTTTTTTTTTTTCATTTTTCTCTATCACTTAGTAAGGGACAAAATGATGTTTATAAACCCTAAACTATGGTCATGCTAACTAGTCTTTCTGAAATATTAATTAATAAAAAATAAAAAAATTATATTGAAAGTAACATTGTTTTCTACAGTATATTTTAAAAATATTAGCACATAAATTTTCATCAATACCCAAAAACACTGGTTAACATTTTCCATAAACATTCTAAAAAAAAAAAACATTTTTCCATAAACAATCCCATATTGATATTGATATTGATATGTGATGATTTCATTAATTATTAAATTTAAATTAATGTAACAGATTTAATAATGGGCAATGCGTATTCATCACAATGCAAATGCCTGTGCCTATAGTCATAATTGATGCTATATTAATAGTAGCACGTCTCACTGTCACAGGCGGTGGTGGATTCATTACGGAATTCAGACTCCATCCTAACACCTCAAAATTTATTCCGTTCCGTTTTTTTTTCTTCAGAGATCACATGCCTCATCAACTGCGGTGGTATTTAAAAATCACTTACTCAAATAACAGTCAGATGAAATGATGCGAGTCTTTTTTAGTTTAATCAACGTTTTGTGTTCGATTTTTATTTTTGGACATATAACAATGTTAAGGATTAGTTTCTACAATTTTGAAAACTGATAGATTAGTCTCTACAATTTCGCCAAAAAAATCCAGTTTAGGGGAAAAAAACTTACTATTATGATGATGATTATTGTAAAAATGGTTGTGTTTGGTAGATGAATCTTTCATACCCCAAAATAAATTTTTTATATTTTTTTTTAAAGTGAGTGGGCTAGAGAAACAAAGGGACCTGGGGCAGCCACTAATGGGCCTAGTACAAACATGGGGGTGAACATAGCAAAATCAGAGAGTCACCCCTTCAAAAGAAGCTGTCAGTTTGGATGAAGAATTATCACACTTACGAGATTTCATCAACAAAAACTAGCTTGTTCGACATAACATGTTTATCATGTATGGTAGTTACTCCCTCCGGTCCTTATTATAAGGAACAATTTGGAAAAAACACACATACCAAGAAACCTTATTTTTCTTAATAAAAATTCTAAAATTTTACAATCTATTCCAAAACTAACCTTGGTGTATTAATTTATCCTTAGGGAATATATCACTCTAATTAATGCATAACTTTGGAATGTATACAATTTAATAAGGGTAAAAATGGAATTGTAAGAATAAATTTAATGATTGTTTCTTATAAAAATGACCAAATTTTTTTTCCAAATTGTTCCTTATAAAAAGGACCGGAGGGAGTACTTAAGTTTTTCATCGGCAACTTATTTCCCATGTATAATAGTTAAAATAAAATGTTTATCAACAACTTGTCCATTGTGTATAATAGTTAATTTAAATTTTTCATTAACAACAATTTAGTCATTATGTATAATAGTCATATCATATAAAAAAAGTCGTGTATAATAGTTAATTAAAAATTAAATTCTATTAACTTGTTCCTCGTGTATAGTAGTTATTTAAAATTTTCATTAGTAGTAACTTGTTCTCCCGTGTATAATAGTTAATTTAAATTTTTATCAACAATATATTTTATCCGGTGTATAGTAGTTATTTGTTAAAAAAAATTATTGACGACAACTTGTCATGTATGTATAATAGTTATTTCAAAAAGATTATGAGTGATATTTTGTCTAATGTATATTAGTTATTTATAAAAATTCATATTTAATCCATTCATTTTTAAAATAAGTTTTTTTGATAAGGCGAAGAGCATCTAGACATCAGCGGACAAAGCAGGTTTCGCCTCCATCCTTTGTCTATATCTCTTTATTATGTTAAAAAAGAAAAGAGAAATATATACAAAAACTGGGTGCACATAGACCTAACCCAGTGAACCCACACAAAGACGCGTAGGACAATAAAATATACCAACTTCTAATTAATCATAAAAACAAAATAGAAGTCTATAATAATTTGAGGCGAATGAACCGACTATCAACACAAAAATGGTCCACGTACCCGCTACTCCCTGCAACAAATAGCAAGCGATGAAGCTTTTTCATGCTGAGCAGTCCGAAATCAAAGAATGATAAGAATATTGAAATAGTCCACGCACAGTAGAATCCGAAACAACCCAAAACCAGTCGAAAGCCAGATCGAGGAATGGTCATTCAACGGGACTGAGCCCCACGAGCACAAAAATAACCAAAAACCAACGAACTCATTAACACGACGAGCGACTACTACCGCCAACGCAGAGTATCTACACACCTAGCCCTTTCGAGCATTATCAGGTTGAAGCAGGTCTTGATAAATCCATCTCGTGAAAAGCTTCCAACAAAACAGCAAACAAACATTCCCACCTACCATTACAGTGTCAGAGTAGAAAGAATCGACTGCCAACACAGTAACGATCCAATTAAAACTCACTGTAGCAGGTTATAACAATCCTTTCGAACCCAAAAAGTTGAATCGACCTAATAAGACATTAACAAATCCAAACAGTTCCGAAACACCAACAGAACCACCAAACCATCAGTTGAATGATAGTACAATATCTACACCCGAACAGAAAAGAAACCACTTTCGAACAGATTCAAACAGAACAAAAACAACCCTGGAATTTCCATAATGGTGCTGAAAGGGGCAACAACGAACTTCGCCGGAAAGGAAACGAGCATCTTGGAAATAGCCCATGGGGGCATCGCGACCCCTAAGGAGTCGATCGTACCGCCGCGAGCCTAGGCTACATCTTGACGGTGGCTGATGAGATCGGGAACGGGTGAAACGACTGCGGTTTGAGGAAGTAGAAGGGTATTACAACAATGATCTGTGAAAGAAAAGGAAGGAAAACTTGTTATGGCGGTGATGGTTTGTGAGAGCAAGTGACGGTGAGGGTTTTTAAAATTAGTTAAACTTCTATAGATATTTCTATAGTGTACTAAATATGATAACGAAAAAAATTCAAAATTTCTAATAATACACATGAGTTGATTTAAAAGCATGGACCAAAATTCGTCACGAGAAATATTTAGGAAATTGATTTTTTTTATTGAGACTAAAATAAAATTTGAAATATTTATTTCAAAAAATTTGTGAGCGTTAAAGGTAATGTCGATCAAAACTCTTTTAACATCATAGTTGAAGATTTGGACTTGAATGATCAAAGGGTCGTCATCGTATGCACAAGATGATTTGTCTAATATATCAGCATTTATAATGCATTCTTGCATATTCTACCAAACCAACACAATAAATCATGATACTCATGAGGAACCAATTCATAACTATGTTTAATTATGTGCAATGAAATAAAAGTATAACAAAGTTGGTAACATTAATATCCTAAAAGTTCATGTTTCATTTGGTCTTGTTTTGTAACATTCTTGTACTAAGCAACCATTTTTTAGAAGAGGAAGAAGAAAAAAATTAGTCCTCATCCTTATTAGTTAAATTTCAATCTTCAATAATCATCTATCATATTCTCGTTAAATCGTTTCATAACCATCATGATGATTCATCAACAATCATCTGAAGATACCATCATGGAGATCATGACTTCTCCTGCTGGTGACAGTTAGCCAACTTTGAGAACATCCCATTTTCTCAAACCAATTGCCAAACTCATTCATGAACTTAGCCTCAATGAGTTCAATCTTAATCCGTTATCATCCTCTACTTGTTCTATTTTTTAATAAAATAAAAGGTGTTTCGAAATCCATTTTAGTGGGTGGCGTTACTACCCACTCGTGAAATGAGTTTCGTGGGTTGATCAACTTCAGTCAAGTATGAATTATCAACTTCAGCTCAAACATAAAAAGATTCAGTATCTTCAATGCTTGAGTTGAAGTTGATGATTCATACTTGACTGAAGTTGATTAACCCACAAAACCCATTTCACGAGTGGGTGATAACTCCACCCGTTGAAATGGATTGGGAAACACCTTTCATTTGATTAAAAAACAAAACGAATAGAGGATGATGATTGATTAAGATTGAACTCATTGAGTGTAAGTTCATCAATGGATTTTGCAATTGGTTTGAGAAAATGAGCAGTTCTCAAAGTTGGCTGAGTATCACCAGTAGGATAAGTCATGAAATCTTCCTCGACTTCCATGATAGTATTTTTGGATGATTGTTGATGAATCATCATGTTGGTTATGAAACTATTCAATAAGAATATGATAGATGAGGTTGAAGATTGCATAGAAGTCATGGCTTCTTGCAGTAATTTTATTGTTAGTGGTTAGAATTCTAACTTTTTAAGGTGAAGACAAATAGTGTCTCGAATTCGAACCCCAACTAACTAAGCACACGATAATGTGATGTTCCACCAACTAACTAAGCACACGATAGGATGATATAGATTTAAAGAATAATTAATCTTTCATTTTAAACTACTTTAAATTCAGACAACTGAACGGTCAAATTTGTCCTAACTGTAGGACTGCATTCAGTTTTGACTGCATGCAATTCAGATCTATGATTTTCTCTTAAAAAATGATCAACATGTTGCACAAGATCCAAATAGAGTAGCAAGATCATAAAACAAATAATTGGAACCAAGATCGGAGAATTCTACACAATTAATTTTGAGGTATCAGAAATGTATAGTAAGATCCTAAAACATAATATCACAATCAAGATCGTAAGATCCTATCAAAACAAAAATAATAATATTTATTATACAATGTATAAGATCACATGTTAAACATAAAAAAAAAAAAAAAAAACACTAAGTCTCAAATCTTAAACATAAAACCAAGTAAGAAGGAAGCAAAACAAAGAAAAAAGGAAGCAAACCAGAGGGAGAAGTAAGGAAAAAAGAGTGAAGCTAGATTGATGAAGAAAAGGTCGCGAGTCTCCAATAATGAAGAAGGTCACAAAACAAAGAGTGGGGGAGAGAGAGAGAGGTGGGAAGAGGATTAGTGGAAAATAAAATTGAAATTCTGGTATCACTAGAATGATGTTACCGAAGATGTCCCAACAACTACTTTATGAATAATGTTGTTTCTATTGTTGGCACATCTTACATAACATATAAAATACTGACAGAAAATAAAGTGCACAAGTAATTGTTAACCCAGTTCAGCCAACTGCCTACTCTGGGGGATACCAATCCAGGAAGGAAATCCACTAATAGCTCTAGTTACTAAGACCTCCAGCAAACCCTAGGATTTACGCCTTAAACTAAGACCTCCAGCAAACCCCTGGTTTACGCCTTATAACCTCGACACTACTCATGCAACTTCTGCCTAGGAACTCCTAGACATGAGATCCCATCTCACTTCCACTCACACAACACAACCTGTGTTGATTATACAATGTTAAGAATTATGTGGCGACAACTTGTCAAGACAATACTTCACTTTTGCTTAAAAGCTTCAAGTGAATCACACACGGTAAACTCCGTACTTCAAAGCTTAGGAGTAACCTTAAACTAACAAACTCACTTCTTAACTTGTGTTATAGAATCCACAAGCAAGAATTACAATCAAATAATAAAAGACTCAACAAAGACTCAATATGTGTAACTAATATTTTTTCAATGAGATACTTAGTCTTGAGCTTGGTCTTCGTATATATAATGATCTAGCACGCTCCTCTTTCTTTATTACTCATAGGACGCTCCTTGTAGCTCATAAAAGGTGATCTGATTCTCTTTTGATCTTCATCAAGAATGTATATAAACTTTCCAAAAGTGTTTAAGGACTTTATAGGATAATTGTGATCATACCGTTGTACCATTAAGTCTGTCTTATCCTTATAACTCCTGATCAGATCAGATCTCCATTACGCGTGCTTTTAAAGTGGATTTCCATATATAGAAGATGCTCTCATAAATGCGCGAGATTTCCTTCAGCAAAGAGGATGTTGTAACATGTTTTCCAACATCTGGTTAGCATATTTGTTTTAGCAAAATTAGGCCAATTTCAAATATCCAACAATCTCCCCCTTTGGCAATTTTTGGCTAAAACAATTTCAGGCCATTACCCTTGAGAGATTAAAAAGCGCAATCCTTCAAATCACCATGGTCACACAAAAGAAGGAATGTTAGAGCATCATTTAAACAAAATTTCACATAGGTGAAAACTATATGCATCAGAGGCAGCAGCAGCGGAGATATCATCAAATAGCCTCAAGCAAAAATAAAACGTGGTATCAGAGCAAATGATTACTCATATATCATATGTCATCAAAATTGATGTGACATATGGGAGCATATCTTCTAGCACATGTTCGTCCAATCAGGGCAGCATCCATTCAGCAGCAAACTCCCCCTGACTTCATCAGCTTGTGCATCATCAGGGTAAAATTTTTACTCCCCCTGAATACTTGCTTACTGCTACTTAAAAACATGTCATAACAAAAGACACAACAACATGTAGCAGAAACAAACAAATCAAAGTACTACTCCCCCTTTTTAGCCACAAAATGTGCCAAAACAGGAAAGTAAAGTATCCAAAGTGCAGAATTAAACAAAATACAGACCATGCACTCAGAAGGTGCTAAAATCCATGGCACAAAACCCACAAACCAAATAACAAAGTACAGTAAAAAAAAATAAAAAGATTACAAAATCATTCATCATCACTGCTATCAGAGTCTTCATCCTCATCTGTAGCAGTATCATATCCCTCATCCTCATTGTTTTGATCACCTGTAGCAGCCACATTTGCACTAGCTTTGACAGGTATTTCATCAGCTTCCAATCCTTCAATCATCTTCAAGAACACTTTCTTCCTTTCCTCAAGCTCAGCCTGCTGTTTATCTAACTCCTGACATTGAACCTTTAAACCAGCAATAATCTCCTTTTTGGTCATAACACCAGCTCCAGCAGCAGATGTCCCAACATGATCAGTAACATTGTGATTACCAAAGAGTTTGTGATGAAAAGTAAAACCAGATTCCCTCTTCTTAGGTGTGTCAGTCACAACCTTGATGTCTGGATATTGGGCCAAGATAATTCCACATAGCAAAGATGGAAATGCTATTGGCATCTTCACAGCAGTTGATCTAATATGCTTAATGGTTTGATCAAAAATAAAGGTCCCATAGTCATAGTCAAACTTGGTTCCTACAGCATATATAAATCTACCCAGGTTTGTAGCAACATTGGTTGCATGCTTGGTTGGCACCCAATTTGTTGACCCTATCCTATTGAGGATGGCATACTTGACATTTAACTTACTAGTGGGTATCAGCTTCTTTGTGGGCCAGACCTTAACCTTACCAGCAGTTATCTCAGCACTTACAACATCATTGGCAACCTCTAATTCAGCCTTAGGTTCTACAGACCTACCTAAGTAACTATTGATCACAACAGGAGAAAAATTGATACATTTACCTCTGACAAAAACTTTGTGGTAGTCCTTGCTCAGTGGGTTATCACATTCTTCAGGGATGTTCACCAGAAATTCTTTCACAAGCAGCTCATAACAGGGACTGAAGTCACAGACTGTCTTCATCAGACCAGCTTCCTTGATGTAGTCAAAGATGTCTTGACATTTGAGAGCATCTTTGGTCAGTTCCCTTTCAACAGCCAATCTCCTTTGGTAAATGTAGTCACATCTCAGTGCAAAGGCAGCACGATGGAAGGAGATGTTATCACAGGGGGCTTCTTCAACACCTTGAGGAGCCTTCTTCACAGTAGCCTTCTTAGGGTTGGCAGATGAGATGTTAGCAACATCTTCAGCAACATCATAGTCTGAGTCACTAGATGACTCCTTCTTTCTCTTCAGTGTCTCCTTCTTCTTGCTGGGAGGGGAGAGAACCTTACTCCAACCTTTGACTGGTCCAACACCTTTTGTTTTCACTCTTGGTGCAGGAGTCTTGCTTGCAGTGGCCACAGCCTTCCCTGTACAGCTTCTCAGCCTTTTTGTTATACCACCAGTTGGTTTTACAGCAGTCTTGGTGGTGACATAATCATCAACATCTACTACATCCTTTTCTTTCTCAGCTTCTGCAGGCTTGTCAGCTTCAATCTCTGGTTCTTCTATGGGGATGGACTTGTTGCTCTCTTCAGATTGAGTGTCCCCTTCATCATCAGAAGTACCCTCATCAGCAGTTCCAGTTTCTTCATTTGTGGACTCAGATGTTGTGTCAGTTGTCTCAACATCCTTTTCAGCAGCAGCTTCCATCACAGGTTCTTCCTCAGCAGTTTCAACTTCTTCATTCTCATTCAAAGATGTCTCAACATCTTGCATGGCAACTTCTTCAGTAACAACAGGGATTGATTTTTCAGCCATCATCTCAGCAATTGATGGTGATTTGTTAGCAATATCAGGGTCAATCTCTGTAGGGGTGTCTTTCATCTCAGTATCAACAGGCATATCATTCAGATCTCTCTTTTCAGCATCAGATCCCAAATTTTCTTGACTAGGGTTACCAGCAATTGAAATAAGTGTTTCAACAACTTCAGACACAGATTTAGGGTTTTGAGGTTCTTCAGTTGTTTTCTCAGATGTGTTAACATTTGATTCAAAAACTAAATCAGACATAGAAAGAGCAAACTTAGATTTATAATCCCTTCTATTCCTTTTAGAAGTTCCTTTCTCAGATTTATTACCAGATGGAGAGATAGCATCACTTACTTTTGAAGTTTTCTTTTCAATTGATTTTTCCTTCCCTTTCTTCTCAGCAACACTTGATTGAATTTTAGGTTTGGAAGCACGAACAGTTGTAACCGGTACAGCATCCTTGATGATTTTTGAGGGTTCGATCTTTGCTTTTGATCGAGTAGAACGACCGGACTTTGTAGTTTGGGAAGATTCAGACATGTTTGGATGATGATTTTTGAGTTTTAGGAAGTTGAATGGATGAAAGTTGAAGTTGGAAGTGGAAGAATAGGGTTCACGATAAAAAATTAGGATTTGAGTGGAAGTGTATTGATAGCGTGTACAGACACATTTAAGGGAAGTTAGTAATGATTTCCCTAAATTAGCGTGCATTGATTGATGGGAGAGAAAACGGTTTCCTTTTGCACGCCTCAACTGCTGTAACTGCTATGCTTCTTCATGCAGGCAAATTCCCAATTTGCCCCTTAAAAATTCAAACTGATTAGCATCAAGCGCCTTTGTAAAAATGTCAGCTAGCTGTTCACTTGTACCAATGTGCTTGAGTTCCACACAATTTTCTTCAACAAGGTCTCTGATGAAATGATGCCTGATGTCTATGTGTTTGGTTCTTGAGTGTTGAACTGGATTCTTTGATATATTGATTGCACTCAAGTTGTCACAATATAATGTCATGACATCTTGGTTGACATTATATTCCTTCAGCATCTGTTTCATCCACATCAACTGTGAACAACTGCTACCTGCAGCTATGTATTCAGCCTCTGCAGTGGATAGAGACACACAATTCTGCTTCTTGCTGAACCATGAGATCAAGTTGTCACCCAAAAAGAAACAACCTCCTGAAGTGCTTTTTCTATCATCAGCACTTCCAGCCCAATCTGCATCACAATACCCTAACAAAGTTGAGTTCTTGGTCTGGGAATACAGAATCCCATAATCACTGGTGCCCTTTATATACTTCAGAATCCTTTTGACTTGCACAAGATGGCTCATCTTTGGCTTGGCTTGGTATCTTGCACAAACACCAACAGCAAAGGTGATGTCTGGTCTACTAGCTGTAAGATACAAGAGACTGCCAATCATGCTCCTGTATAGACTTTGGTCAACATCAATGCCATTCTCATCTTTGGTTAGCTTCAGATGAGTAGCAGCTGGAGTTCTCTTGTGTGCTGCAGTGTCCATTCCAAACTTTTTGACCATATTCTTCGCATACTTGCTTTGAGAAACAAATATGGTGTCTTCCATTTGTTTGACTTGCAGACCAAGGAAGTATGTTAGCTCACCTACCAAACTCATTTCAAACTCTGATTGCATTTGTTGTACAAAATGTTGCACCATCTTTTCAGACATACCTCCAAATACTATGTCATCAACATATATTTGGGCTATCATCAGCTTCTCTTCCTGTTCTTTAACAAACAGGGTTTTGTCATGGCCTCCTTTTCTGTATCCTTGACTAACAAGAAAATTTGTCAGCCTTTCATACCAAGCCCTTGGAGCCTGTTTCAGTCCATAAAGAGCTTTCTTTAACTTGTACACATGATCAGGATTGGTAGGATCTACAAAACCTTTTGGCTGCTCCACATAGACTTCTTCATGTAAGTACCCATTTAGAAAGGCACTCTTGACATCCATTTGGTACAGCTTAAATTTAAAGATACATGCTATCCCAAGAAGTAGCCTAATAGATTCTAGTCTTGCTACAGGCGCAAATGTTTCATCAAAATCAAGTCCTTCAACCTGAGTGTACCCTTGAGCCACTAACCTTGCCTTGTTTCTTGTTACAACACCATTTTCATCTGACTTGTTCTTGAACACCCATTTTGTCCCTATGACATTAACACCATTGGGTCTAGGAACAAGATCCCACACATCACTTCTTCTAAACTGAGTTAATTCATCTTGCATGGCTTCTATCCAAAACTCATCAGTGAGAGCCTCTTTTACATTTTTGGGCTCAACTTTTGAAACAAAACATGAATTAGTAACCACTTCATTTGTCCTTCTTGTAGCAATTCCCTGGTTAGGATTTCCTATGATGAGATCCTTGGGATGGTTCTTCTGTATTCTTATTGAAGGAACTTTACTCACAGGACGAGGTGTAGGAATGGTTGATTCATCATCTGAGTCTGATTCTTTTTCTGCTACAGCTTCTTCAGATGTTGGCAAAGTTGTTGCAACATCATCTTCAGTGTCAGATGTTTTAGTAGATGTCAAATCATCTATCACAACATTGATAGATTCTACTATTACCTTGGTTCTCTGGTTGTAAACTCTATAGGCCCTGCTGTTCGTTGAATATCCAAGAAACAACCCTTCTTCACTTTTAGGATCCATTTTTCTTCTGTGTTCTCTATCAGATAGGATATAGCACTTACTTCCAAATACATGAAAGTGTTTGACAGTTGGTTTTCTGCCTTTCCACAGTTCATATAGTGTAGTAGAAGTTCCAGTTCTGAGTGTGACACGATTGTGAATATAACAAGCAGTATGCATAGCCTCAGCCCAGAATTGATATGGAAGATGTTTTGCATGCAACATCACTCTAGCTGACTCTTGTATTGTCCTGTTCTTCCTCTCAACAACACCATTTTGTTGAGGTGTGATTGGAGCTGAGAATTCATGCTTGATTCCTTCAGAGATGCAGAATTCAAGAAAGCTTGCATTCTCAAACTCTTTACCATGATCACTTCGTATCCTAACAATAGCAGAGTTCTTTTCTCTTTGGAGTTGAAGACAAAGTTCTTTGAATGCATCAAAACTTTCAGATTTGTCCTTTAGAAATTCAATCCATGTGAACCTTGAAAAGTCATCTACCATGACAAACGCGTACCTTTTTCCTCCAAGGCTCTCCACTTGCATTGGCCCCATCAGGTCTATGTGCAGTAATTCTAGAACCCTTGTTGTGGTAAGATGTTGCAACTTTGGATGCGACATCTTTGTCTGCTTCCCTATTTGACATTCTCCACATATACTTCCTTCCTCAATTTTGAGTTTTGGAAGACCTCTGATTGCCTCTTTAGCTATTGCCTTCTTCATGCCTTTGAGGTGCAGGTGGCCAAGTTTTTGGTGCCACAATTTTACCTCATCTTCTTTACTAATAAGACATGTTGGCACATCTTCTTCTTTAGGGATCCAGAGATAGCAGTTGTCTCTTGACCTTACTCCTTTCATCAACAGCTCTCCTTGCTCGTTTGTAACTAGGCACTCAGCTTTTGTGAAGTTAACTTTCATGCCTTGATCACAAAGTTGGCTTATGCTGATTAGATTAGCTTTAAGCCCTTTTACAAGCAGCACATTATCAAGCTTTGGTAAGCCATGGTTTGCAAGTTTACCAACTCCCTTGATCTCTCCTTTGGCTCCATCTCCAAAGGTTACAAAACTGGTAGCATATGACTTCAAGTCTTCAAGATAGTGTTCAACACCTGTCATGTGTCTAGAACAGCCACTATCAAAGTACCATGTTTCTCTTGAAGAAGCTCTCAAGGATGTATGAGCTATTAGACCTGTGATCTTCTTCTTTTCTCTCCATTCCTGTCTTGTTGTAACATTAGGAAAGGCAGGAGTATAGAATTCTTGATGAACTCTCCTTGGATATCCGTGCAGCCTATAGCAGAAAGGCCTAATATGTCCTTTCCTTCCACAATGATGACATGTCCAGTTATAGAACCTGGGCATAGGATGTTCCATAAGATGTTGCGACAATCCTCCTGACACAAACGTGTTGTTGATTGGAGTATGTATAGTGGCATTGTTGAACTTCATCTGTTGCTTTACTCTTTCATGTTCAAAACCAATGGGCTTAGGTTTCCCGTAGTTTTGTCTTTGTAACATTTCCTCAAAGGCATCAGTACCTTTGGTCATCATTTTAGCCACTTTTGTGACTTGATCCAAGTCAGCATTTAACTTGGTCACTTCTTCACCTTGTTCAGCAACTTTACACAGGAGGTTAGACTTCTCCATTTCCAACTGTTGAATTTGACTACTCTGATCTTCAACCTTAATGTTGAGATTATTAATGTTCATGAGTAAGTCATTTCTCTCAGCTTGCAGTTTGCCATTGATCTTCTTTTGTTTCTCCAATGCTTTGCAAACTTCTATACTTCTACTATGAAGATCTTTGTAAGTAGCAGCTAGTTCTTCATTTGTTACCTCCTCATCACATGATTCTGAGTCAGATACACAAACTCCTGTTAAAGCATTAACAAATTTGGCAGATTCTTCCTCCTCTGAATCTGTATCAGACCATGAAACCACAAGACTTTTCTTTTGCCTTTTTAGAAAGGTTGGACATTCAGGTCTGATATGGCCAAAACCTTCACATTCGTGGCATTTCACTCCTCTTTCATCTTCATTTGTCTTTTTCTGAAAGCTGGACTGTTTGTCGTTGTTGAATCGACCATTTGGCTTGTGTCTTTGATCCACTTTCTTCATCAACTTGTTGAACTGTCTCCCAAGCATAGCCATAGACTCAGCTAAGCTTTCTTCACCTTCAGATTCAATTTGTAAATCATCAGCAGCACTTTTTGAAGCAAATGCTAGATTCTTATCTTTCTTTTCATTCCTTCTGTTCAAACCAATTTCATAGGTCTGAAGTGATCCTATGAGTTCATCTAAATTTAGGCTTGAGAGATCATGAGCCTCCTCAATGGCTGTCACCTTCATATCAAATCTTTTAGGCAAAGATCTGAGTATTTTTCCAACTAGCTCCTCATCTGAGATAGGTTTTCCAAGTGCATCAAACGAATTTGCAAAATCAAGCACATTCATTTGAAAGTCATGAATGGTTTCTTCCTCCTTCATTCTGAGATTCTCAAAGTTGGTTTTGAGCATCTGGAGCTTAGACAGCTTAACTTTTGATGTTCCTTCATGAGCTTTTCTCAGAATTTCCCAGGCATGCTTAGCAGTAACACATCTCTTTACAAGCCTAAACATATTAGCATCCACACCATTGAAGATTGCATACAAGGCTTTGGAGTTGCCAAGTGCTAGATCATCCTCATCTTTTGTCCATTCATCATTTGGCTTCTTGACATTAGTTTTACTGCCATCTTTGTCAAGAACCATTGGTGGTTCCCATCCACGTAACACAGCCTTCCATGTCCTGCTGTCAATTGATTTTATGAAAGCCTCCATTTTAGATTTCCAATAATCATAGTTCTCAGGACCTGTCAGTAAGGGGGGTTTAGACACTGACCCTCCTTCTTTATCCATTGTACCAGAAAGTACTCTCCCTGGAGCTCACCCAAAATAACAGAACAGGGTGCCTGCTCTGATGCCAATTGAAATTCTGGTATCACTAGAATGATGTTACCGAAGATGTCCCAACAACTACTTTATGAATAATGTTGTTTCTATTGTTGGCACATCTTACATAACATATAAAATACTGACAGAAAATAAAGTGCACAAGTAATTGTTAACCCAGTTCAGCCAACTGCCTACTCTAAGGAATACCAATCCAGGAAGGAAATCCACTAATAGCTCTAGTTACTAAGACCTCCAGCAAACCCTAGGATTTACGCCTTAAACTAAGACCTCCAGCAAACCCCTGGTTTACGCCTTATAACCTCGACACTACTCATGCAACTTCTGCCTAGGAACTCCTAGACATGAGATCCCATCTCACTTCCACTCACACAACACAACCTGTGTTGATTATACAATGTTAAGAATTATGTGGCGACAACTTGTCAAGACAATACTTCACTTTTGCTTAAAAGCTTCAAGTGAATCACACACGGTAAACTCCGTACTTCAAAGCTTAGGAGTAACCTTAAACTAACAAACTCACTTCTTAACTTGTGTTATAGAATCCACAAGCAAGAATTACAATCAAATAATAAAAGACTCAACAAAGACTCAATATGTGTAACTAATATTTTTTCAATGAGATACTTAGTCTTGAGCTTGGTCTTCGTATATATAATGATCTAGCACGCTCCTCTTTCTTTATTACTCATAGGACGCTCCTTGTAGCTCATAAAAGGTGATCTGATTCTCTTTTGATCTTCATCAAGAATGTATATAAACTTTCCAAAAGTGTTTAAGGACTTTATAGGATAATTGTGATCATACCGTTACCATTAAGTCTGTCTTATCCTTATAACTCCTGATCAGATCAGATCTCCATTACGCGTGCTTTTAAAGTGGATTTTCATATATAGAAGATGCTCTCATAAATGCGCGAGATTTCCTTCAGCAAAGAGGATGTTGTAACATGTTTTCCAACATCTGGTTAGCATATTTGTTTTAGCAAAATTAGGCCAATTTCAAATATCCAACAAAAATTTTAGGGTTTTTATCGCTTTTATATAAGCAAGTCTCGAACCGGGTCTATATTGACCCGAGCAACAATGGCCCAAAAGTTTTAATCATATCTTGTAGAATCGTCTAAAATCACATGGTTTCAAATTAATTTTGAAGCAATTTTGCTTCGCTCTCCATTCTACACATGATTTATTGGGTGAATCTCTCCTTAAATGGTAACTACACACAAAATAAAATAAAATAAAATAAATAGAAAAGATAAAAAGAAAAGAGTTGTGTGCGCGATGGGATTGGCCATGAAATCACGTGAGGTGTGTGTGCGCGCGATGGGCTTGGCCATGGCCACATCACGTGAGGTGTGTGTGTTAAAGGGACTTCAATCCCTAAGTTTTAATGTGCTAGATACAAATAAATAGAAACAGAAAGCAGCGACAAAGAGGGATTTGGATCCTCTCCAATATTTCCTCACGTTTTCTCTCCTTTTTGTTTAATCCAATGGTTGATATATGAACGGAGAGAGAAAATTAACCATTGGATTAAACAAAAGGAGAGAAAACATGAGGAAAATTTGGAGTGGACAAAAGTCCGACAAAGAGGAAGAAGGAATTGGTACCGGTGACGAAAGTGTATTCTTAGATAATTTTATGAGTAACTTTGTCTTCTTTTTGCTCTCTTGTTTTTTTTCTGAAACTGCTTTCTTATTAGTTTTACTATAGTTGGTGATTATTATATGCTTTGTCAGTTTCTAGAGAAATTGGGAATATAGTGGTTGTACTCGTTATTTGATAATAATTAATGAAGTTATTGATTTGGTTTGTACGCACTACAAGAAAACAAGTTATTCTTGACCAAACTTATTGAGGGCTAAAGGCCCTCAGTAATGTATTTTTAGTTATTGAAGGCTCCCAGCCGTCAATAATGCATCTTGGAGGACGTAAAAATTCAAAACGGTCAAAATGAGCATTTGTGGTGGTCAAGGGCCGTCGGTAATGCTTCTTGAAAGACGGAAAAGGTATGACACATTACGACGGCTGCAGGCCGTCAGTAATGCATTACCGTTTGAATATTGTGACGGTCAGGGGCCGTCAGTAAAGCATCTTGAAGGAAGGAAAAGTGGAAACGTTATTGACGGCTTCAGGCCGTCAGTAATTTCAGACCGTTGGACATTTATGGCGGTCAGAGGCCGTCAGTAATGTATTTCAAATTGCGAAAATTGAATTTTTGACCGTTGTAATTCCTTTACACTTCACTTCTCCTATTTATAATTCATTCTACACTTCACTTCATTTTTACATTTTCATTCTCTCTCTAAATTTTCTCTAACTTCTCTCTTAAATTTCATACTTTTAACTCTCATATTTTCATCCAAAAAGTGGTAAGTGTTTGTGTTTTATTTTTACAAAGTTAAAATTTTTGCTTTGTTATTTAAATGTATATGTTCTAATATTTGTTGTTTACTATTTTTATTAGCAAATCTTATTCTCGTGGTCGTGGGTTAGGAGCGGAGTTCGTGGGTTAGGAGCGCGCCAAGTAAGAATCTACTCGGCAGCCAAGTCAGTAACGTAATTTTAATTTATAATACTTAGTGATAGTTTTTTTTTACCGTATACTTAGTAATAGTTATTAATTAATACTTTGTAATTTGTTACTAATATTTTATTATCACTAAGTATAAAAATTATTGTTTTTGTAAAAAAAATTTAAAAAATATATTTAATTTTGTTTATTTCGAAAACAGTAATTTTTTTTTTTAAATAAGTATTTTTTTTTTCAAAAAAACAGTATATTTATATTCTTTTTTTAAAAAACGAAATATTTAAAAAATTCTTTTTTAAAAAGAAAAATTTTAACAGTTTGTGTATTTTTAAAAAAGTAATGTAATTTTCATATCTCCATCCAAAAAGTGGTAAGTGTTTGTGTTTTACTTTTAAAGTTAAAATTTTTACTTTGTTATTTAAATGTATATGTTGTAATATTTTGTTGTTTACCATTTTTATTAGCAAATTCTCGTGGTCATCGGAGGTCGTGGGTTAGGAGCGGAGTTTGTGGTTAGGAGCGCGCCAAGTAAGACTCTACCCGGCACCCAAGTAAGTAATATATGTAATTTTAATTTATAATATTTACTGATAGTTTTTTTTTACCGTACACTTAGAAATAGTTACTAACATTTTATTATTACGTACTATGTATTTAAAAAAAGAAAAAAAATTATATTTTAAAAAATTATAATATATATGTTAAAAAGTCGGTAGTTTTGTCAACTAAAAAACTTAGTATTTTTTAGATTTAATAAACCATAAACTTTAAAAATAAAATGTTAAAAGTTTATATGTTATTGTTGAGTAGACATATATATATATATGTCCAAAATACTTTTGAAAAATAAAGTAATAAATTTAATACATTGATCTAATTATATATTAATTAAACTACACAGATATGGATTTTACCAATCGTAATTGGATGTACGATAGACATAATCCTGGAAAGAGGGGTCAGGTTAAAGAGGAATTTAAAATAGGGGTCGAAATGTTTATCAATACAGTAAAATATAATGACATTGTGATACGTGAAGGGGGAATTAGATGTCCGTGTGTACTTTGTCGATGTACAAGAATACGTAGCGAAGATGAAATTAGGTCTCATTTATATAAAAAGGGATTCCAACCTAATTATTGGGTTTGGTCAAGTCATGGCGAGGGATGTTCCACGATTGTTCCCGTGAATCAAAATCGTGCTTCAAGCAGTGTTTTTCAGCCCGTTGTTGTTCCCGAATATTATCATCAGCATTATGATCCGTTTAATGAGATGGACAATATGATAACTAATGCCCTTGGGTTTAATACGCCGATTTATGTGCCAAATGATGTCGACGACCCTGCTGATGATGAATATGACGCTGATGTTAAAGTCGAGCGACCAAATGAGGAAGCCCAGCGATTTTTTGATCTTTTGAAAGAGACAAATACACCGTTGTGTGAAGGCTCTCGAGACTCAAAGTTAACGGTGTGTATTAGACTTTTGGGTATCAAGTCTGAATGTCTTGTTTCAGAATACACCATGGACTTGATAACGAAACTGATGTTGGATATAACAATAGACCGCCCTCTTGATTTGCCAAAAAATTATTACGAAGCAAGACAATTGGTTGCAAAGTTAGGACTCGGAGCGAAGAGAATTGACTGTTGTGTTAACGGGTGTATGTTGTACTATAGCAACGAATTTGGTGTAGCTGACGGTGCATTACTTGAATGTAAATTTTGTCAAGAACCAAGATATCGTGTAACAAGAAATTCACGGTCAGTCAGAAGGAAGCCAATCCCAAGAAAGGCGATGTTCTATTTACCCATAATACCAAGGTTGCAAAGGTTGTATGCATCGATGCAAACTGCCAGTAAAATGACATGGCATCGTGAAAACTATGAAAGGAGAAAAATGTCAGGTGAGTTGCGACATCCTTCTGATGGAATGGCTTGGAAGCATTTTGATCAAGTTTATCCCGAATTTGCTTCGGAGCCACGGAATGTCCGACTTGGGTTATGCTCAGATGGATTTACACCATATACTCAAGTATCAGCCACTCCATATTCATGTTGGCCTGTTCTGGTTACCCCGTACAATCTTCCTCCTGATATGTGCATGTCAAAACCTTACATGTTTTTAGCCGCTGTAATACCAGGCCCATCTAGTCCAACTGTTGGTATTGATATCTATTTACAACCTTTGATTGATGATTTGAAGAGATTGTGGAACGGTGTTGCGACGTATGATATCAACCAAAAACGAAATTTCAATATGAGAGGAGCTTTGATGTGGACCATTAATGATTTTCCTGCATATGTGATGTTGTCTGGATGGGGGACACATGGTAAACTAGGATGTCCTATTTGCATGATGGACACCAAAGCGTTTTGGTTACACAACGGTGGGAAGACTACTTGGTTTGACTGTCATCGTCGGTTCTTGCCTACTGATCATCCGTTTAGAAGAAATAAAAATGCTTTTGTTCATGGTGACACCGAGACTCGCGATCCACCAGATTATTTGACATCCCGACAAGTCTGGAGGGTCGAAATCTGCCGGAACGCTTCGTCTTGAGTTCATTCAACAATTTGGTCGTCCACCCACCTTTATGGAAATGAATGACCTGATGCACAAGTATGCAGATTCCGGTGAATGGACGGGGGCAAGGGCGCAAGAAGTTTCGGTAAGTATTTATATATATTATTTATTATTTATTTCTTATAACATTATTTTTTAAACATTATAATTATATTTAAACATTATAATTAATTAATTATAATTATTTTTTAATTTATTGTAGAGGTTGACGCAAATTTGGGCTGAAGAATATAATGCCAGCCAACTACGACTACCACCTCATAGGCGAGATAATGAGGAGGTTCGTCGAAACAAGATGTCGTTGGCTTTTGTTAAGAATGCTGGTGGTGCGAATCGAGGTCGCAAATTCGCTGCTGGGTGTACATCTTCTTTATATGAAAGTGACCCAACTGGTTTGAGAGATGTCACTTACACATCTTCATCTAGATCTAGTATGAGTACAGGACGCTCTCGTCCAGCTCAAAGAGAGGAAACCGATGATGAGTATGAAGCGCGAATGAGGGCCACATATCGAGAAGAATTCCGCGAAGAGTACGAAGCAACATTTGATCAGCGGGTGGACCAACGGGTCCAACATGTATTGCAGGAATTCTTTGCGCAGCAGAGGGCGCCGGAGCCGGCGGGGGTTGGATCATCATCTCAGGGATCGGCACGACAAAATCAAAATGCCGGTGAACAAGAATATCGACCGGATTTGAATAGCATGGTCAATTTGAATCAGCTGCCGGAGTACCGAGAGGGTGATCCAGTACTGAGTATGAGAATAGAGGATATGAGTCAAATGCTTAATGAACCAATTCATTTGCAATTTTTTGATCCTATTGGGCAAACAAGTGGAAGCAGTAGTGGCGGAAGCGGTAGAAATAATCAACAAACTGCTTTCACCGAATACCATCGACAGAGATCATCAAATCCATATCAACAAGACTTCATAATCCCACATGACAACCCCAATCAACCCCAAGACAACTTCTTCCTGAATCAAGCCAGCTTTGATCCCAATCAAGCCCCAAACTTCGTTCATAGGCCTGTGGCACGACCTCCGCGAGCGACACTCCCCCCAGTCATAATAAATGAGGGAGGTAGAGGCTGATGCCAAGGAAGGCCGCGTCAGCCAACATACAGTGGCAAAGGGAAGCGACCACTATATCAGCCGCCTGACCAACCTTGATGTGTAATTTTAATTATCTGTTGTTGATTTAATTATTTGTATAACATAACGATAATTTATATTATGTTTAATTGTTTTCTTTTTGTAATGACAATATTATTGTTATGTTTAATTATGCTTATGTTAAGTATTTTTATTATGCTTTTAATTAAATTTTAATATTTTTTTGTAAAAATAAAATTATATTTAATATTTTTTAATTATTTATTATGCAGTATATTTTTTTAAAAAAATTAAAATATTAAAACTAGAATTTTTAAAAAATAATTTAATAATTTAATTATTTAAAAATCAATATTATTAATATTGATTTTTAAATAATTAAATTATTAAATTATTTTTTTAAAATATATGTGCATTACCGACGGCTGCAGGCCGCCAGGAATTCACCCTCGAATTCCGTTATTGGCGGCTGCAGGTCGTCATAAATGAGGAAGCCTTTTGAATTGACCGTTGGGAATTATTGACGGCTTCAGGCCGTCAGTAACGTTATTGACGGTCCTGGGCCGTCAGTAAACATTACCGGCGAGCTAATTGCAGAGGGCCCAAGGCCGTCAGTAATGCATGCATTTTAGACGAAATTTGTGCATTATTGAGGGCTTTTGGCCGCCAGTAATACCTTGTTTTCTTGTAGTGACGACTCGTAATTTTTTACTCCCACGATTTATTTTTTGAGGTGTCTTATTTACCTTTTTTTTTGTTAAGTAGCTTAGTGACTAGAAAATCCACCTTAAAGGTGAATAAGTGGGGTGTCCCGGGTTCGAACCCGGGCTCCTACACATATAGTGTGATGTCCCTAGTCTTATTTACAGTTTTATTGTTATTATTGTTGATGTTGGTTGTGTTGGACACCACGTATTTACTCAAAATCTTAAGGCATTAAGTGTATGGATCCCCTTATTTATAAAATGTGTCATTCAATTCTTTATGATCCTCCTAATTTCTCAATAAAACTATCAGTCCAAGGAGACAATCATTTCGCAGACATGTTTTGAACATTATTATAAAAAGTCCTTGAATCAAAAAGAAACTAAAAATTTGATTTCTAAGTTGAGATTTTCGTCACTTTTGTCTTTATGTAGACACAGGTGAAGCGTTGGGTGTACTTAATGCTCTCAATTGGGTTAATAACCTCAAACTACATTATATGGATTTCGGATTGGATTCTAAAAGAGTTGTGGACATATATCCTTTATAGTAGGAAATCTAATGTCTCTGAATTAGGTTCATAATTAATTATTGTAGGCAACTTTTAACCTTGTGGCGCTCATGTTAGGTTCATTAGGAGACAAACAAATGAGATTGTTCATTCTCTTGCTAGAGTGACCTCCATTTTAGCTAGTTTCCATATTTTCATTAATATTCCAACATTTATTCAAACCATCGTTATGAATAAAAAGCATTATGCTTTTTACCGTAAAAAAAATGACATGTTATCACAATAAATCACTTGAAACATGTTAGGCGAACTTTTGTAAAAAATAGGAACTAAAATATTAAAAAAAAAAAACTACAGTTCGAAAGAATTTTTAGAAAAAATAAAAATTGATATATTTGGAGAAAGCAAAAATATACACATGAAAACCAAGCTTAAGGAATTTTGCTTACATGTCAAGCTCTAACCACATTATTGCCAAATCATCCATCAAAATTCAAAAATTTTAGCAAAATATAGCTCTCATGCACTAATTAGAAAAATCATCTATAATTTCCCCAAATAACATAATGTGATGAGAAAGCAAAATTTTCAAATATTCCACTCTCTTGAGGAAGCAAGCAAAAAAAAGAGATGGTTTTTCTCCCCACTCTCAAATTTTTCGTTTCCCGTAAAACACGCAGAAAATTCGAAAAACATTTTTTGAAATTTTCTATGCAAAAAGAGAAATTTAGCGGGTGAAAAGAGAAATCATCCAAAAAAGAACCATAGTCCAACCCAACAAAATATTATAGCCCAAATCGGTGCAATAAAATAAATAAATAGTCTTTCAATGTCTCACATATAAATAACATTGCACATTTTAGTTCTTCAAAAAAACATTGCACATATTAGACAATGGAAGCAACATCACTCCACATGCAATGGGAGGACATAAACCTTTTGTGATAATAACAAATCAAGATCTGACTAAGAAGAATGCAGTGGATGAGGTTTTTAATGGGTTTTATCATAGATTTTGCAAGGTGGGATCCTTAAATGGGATTAAGAAATTTAACAATATATCGTTTTAAGTCATGTGTTTGGAATTCAGAATCCTTAGAAGAATTTGAATTAAACTGGATTTAGTGAAGCATGGTAGAGAAATTTATACTGATGAATCTTTTTACATAAAGAAGTAGTTGTTCAATGCATGTGTAGATTGTGGAATTGAAGGAACAAAAGAGGAAAATTATAATTTACTCCTTCCGTCTCAAAATAATTGTCACATTTTATCACCGCACACTTGTCGATGTACAATTTTGATCATGAATATCTTTTGTTGTGTATTATTAAAAATTATGAAAAATTGATATTTTGATTGTACTCACTGAGACGAATCTAACAAAATCTCATATGCTAATATTTATCTTTATAGATTAGTAAAAAAATATGGTCAAAGTAACTTATATGAATAGTACACACGGTCAAATTGTGACAATTATTTTAAGACGGAGGGAGTATTATTTTCAAAACTTGATAATGTGTTGGTTGAGGACACCAAAGTGAGCAAACAAAGAGAAATTGTTTATTGTCTTTTCAATGATATTGCACATTGTTCTTGCAAAATGTTTGACTCTAAAGACATGCTATGTCAATTATATATATTTTTTGTATTAACGGAGAGATATTTTTGTGAAATTCCAAATGATTACATTGTAAATAAATGGATGAAAATGGCAATAAGTAGACTTATTTACTTTTATTGTGATGGAAATATTTTGAAGGCATGTTCTCAATAAGAAAGTGAGAGGACATTAGCTTCAAAAGCATGAGGACAATATTTAAGTGCATGGGCACAATATTTTTTAATTTTATGGCTTTTGGTTTTTGATTTTATTTCTTGCAGTTTCGGGTCAATCTTTAGGCCGCATACCTTTTTCTTTTAAAAAAAAAAACTAATAATATAAAAAGCCTCATTTTTGAATTGGCTCAAGCCTCTATATGTGCTGAGCCGGCCCTGAGTGTTATTAACATATATGTAAAATAAATAGTTAACATCGTACATTTTATAGCAGGTAATTAATTAAATAATCTTAGTGGTTAAAGACACAAACCCATATTTGTGTTACAAAAATATCCTCTATTATCATCTAATAATTTTTTAAAACAAAAGATTATTTTAAAAAATAAGAATATATTTTTACCTAAATCTTTTGCTTATTATACAAACTAGAGCACATGAGGATGGCCTTAATTTTCAGTCCTGCTTGAACCAAAAGCATCCCAAGTACAAAATAAGCATGTTTATTCCCTTACAAGAAACAGTTGCTTCCTATATACTTGAAGAAAAAGTCTACTCAAGGAAAATTGAAGATACAAAATTAACTTTTGCTTCATCATCATATCATATGTATGTGTACGGAACAAGTTGAGGCCAATTCAATTCAACTATTTTTCCTCAAATCCTGGTTTGGCTTTGTGTAGTTTCTATCTAATTTCTAACTAATTATAGTTGTCATGATGATGAATAAGTTGACACATTAAAAGAGTTTAGCGTGACAATATGATAAGATAGTTTGGTTTTTCTTGCAATTTCAATTATACTTCCACTACTAATGCCGATAAGTAAGCAAGCACACGTGCAAATTCAAGCAATAACGGAATCAACTTTTCTAAGTTTTTACTTTTATTTAGCTCCTTTTTCTCCCTTCAATTTGTATTTTCTTAGTGCATTTTGAATAAAAGTCAATGTGATCTACCAAAAAAAAAAAAAAAAGTTAATGTGAGATTAACCGCTCACCTTTAAAGCCAACAATCTTTCTTTCAAGGGAAAAGACAATGTTATTCGACAGGAAAAGACACACCTCTAATATTACTCTAGATCCGACCCAAATAAATCCATCTGTACATTATGATGAATTCTCTTTAGGCTACTCAATATGCTCTAAAGCCCCTCTAATTTTCAATACATGTTAAACGACCTTAAAATATATTAAACGACCTAAAAAGAATTCATCCTACGTTATGTATTTGTGTTGTTAAGTTCGAATTTTACTTAAAAGGATATAAATTCAACCCAAATTAACTTTTATACTATTAATTGATTTGGACAACAGTCAAAACGAAACTAAACTAGATCCACAAACATCCTATTATTCTAAGACTCTGTTCGATAAAGTCATATTTTGAGCTTATAGCTTATTAGCTCATATGATCAAAAAAGATCTGTTTGATAAATGTTTTTCAAAAATAGCTTATAACTAATTTTACTAGCTTATAGCTTATTTTTCAAACGCTATTTCAAGTAGCTTATGAGCTTATAATTAACTTATTAATTTTCTTTCAATTTTATCCCTGTCATTTTACTTGAAAAAAATAAATATTAATTAAACATATATTTTTTATGTCATTTCATACTTATAAGCTAGTTCAACCTCTAATTATACTAAATACTACAAATTCAATAAGTTACCTTATTAGCTATAAACTAAAAGCTAGCTTATAACTGATTCGCTATAAGTTCATTCTCTTAGTAAAAAAAATAGATAAATAAAGTTTACTAATGGTTGTTATGTCCTGTATGATTTTTATCATATTCGATATTTGAGTATGAGTTAAGTTGGTTTATTTTTGCTCCAATAAGTTTCAAATTAATATAAATGTCAAATTCGATAATACAGTAGTTTTTTTGTAAGAGATAATAAAGTAGTTTATCCAACTCAGAATCCTCCAATGAGATTTATAATATAAATAAAAACTTATGTTTCAACATCGATTGTTTTCCATGGTCAATTATATGTTGTCATTTCCATAGTTATTTTGAAGAATGAGTTAAAGATATTGCTAATCAATGTTAATGAAGAAGATACCAAAGTAACTTCAAATCTGATGTATAAATAAGTTTTTTAAATGTATAAGCATCGATATATATAATTCCTAGATAGTTGTGCAACCACTAATCTAACCACAGTGTATGAGTATGACCATAAACCGTTTTCATAGTGACATGACAATTTATGGATTACCAACTTATTTTGGTAGATGCAATAGGATCCATTGTAATCTTTTCGAAATGTATAAACACATCTTTAATATCTATCTTATATTTACATCACTTTATTATATTTTTTTTAAGGAACATCACTTTATTATTATTATTATTATTTTGTTTTTATTGATGTTATTATTATAATTTTCATAATACTTATTGTTTCAATTTATACGAATGATTTTTCAACATTATAATATAAAATACCGCATAACACCCGTGCATCGCACGGGTGTGGGACTAGTTTTTTATGTCATTTCATACTTATAAGCTAGTTCAACCTCTAATTATACCAAATACTACAAATTCAATAAGTTACCTTATTAGCTATAAACTAAAAGCTAGCTTATAACTGATTCGCTATAAGTTCATTCTCTATAAGGTAGCTTATTAGCTATCCGCTATTTTTTTTCCCAAACAAAGTCTAAATAAAATTCAAACAAATATATATCAATTTGTAAATAAAATGCAAATAAGCTCTTTCTTAGGATTCGTTTAACAGAACATTAATGTATTTTTTCCCGTTTTCTCTCTTCAATTTGTATTTGACAAGAACATGCTACAAGACCCTACATGATAATAATTGTTTATTCTTTGATATCTCCGTAGGCTTAACTCAGTTGAAAAGAAAATCGTATTCAACTCATTTGAAAAAAAATAAAATCGTATTTTATATGTAGGAGTTAAGGTTCAAACTCCAAATACTTTACTTTTTTTAACCACTTAATTACTTGACAAAAAATAATCAACCGAATTACTGAACTAAATTACTTGAGCCAAAGATCGTAGAATTACCAGCAAAGCCCCAAAACACCAATGATTTCCAATAAATTAATATTATTATTGACATTTTTAATTCTTGTTATTTATAGAAGGATGTCTCAAAGATTTAGAAATGGAGGTAGGATTTAACATTTCTTCCCTAATTCTCTTCTATTATTTATTCTTCAAAAAAAAAAACTTTTACAATTCATCCACACCGACACCTCATTTACACATCTTCACACTCTTTCCATTAAAAAATAAACTTGCTGCCACTCTAAGCAATTAACTAAAGGTGTCACATTGAAATATATAACATCAAGTGCATCACATCATCAAGAGAAAAAAAAATACCAAAATGACAATCATCATAGGAAAGATATTGCTAACACTATTATTGTTATCATCAATTTTCTCAATAGCCACTTCATCAAAAAGAAGATCAAGATCTTCAAACAACATAGATTATTGGTGTAACCAAACCCCTCACCCAGAACCATGCAAATACTACACAAAACAAACCCATTACTATCACAAAAAAATCAAACACAAATCAAAATTCCGCGAAATTCTCATTCATTTAGCATTGGAAAGAGCCGTTGTAATGCGAAACATCGCACATCAATTCGGACAAAACAATTGGCTCACCAACAAAAGGAAAAAATCCGTGTCACGTGATTGTTTAAAACTTTACGACAACACAGTTTTCCATCTCAACCGTACATTTTCAGACCTGCACGTCAAAAAAAGATGTTCGTCATTCGACGCACAAACATGGCTTAGCACGGCTTATACTAACATCCAAACATGTCAAAATGGCGCATTGGAATTAAACATTCCAAAATTCATTGTACCAATTATGAAAGTAAACATGACGGAGATTATAAGCAACAGTTTATTCGTCAATTGGGAATTCGTTAAACGTGATGGCCTTGTTCACTACACGGATGATGTCACCGAAGAGGCATTTCCAAGATGGTTTTCAGTACGAGAGAGGAAACTATTGGAATCTTCTAGAGTTATTAAAGCTCATCTTGTTGTTGCGAAAGATGGTTCGGGGCATTTTAAGAAAGTTCAAGATGCTATAAATGCGGCCGGACGCAGAAAGTTTAAGACGAGATTTGTTATTCGTGTGAAGAGAGGTGTTTATAGAGAGAATATTGTAGTTGGGAAGATGAATGATAATATTATGTTGGTTGGTGATGGGAGTAGGACTACGATTATAACAAGTAATAGAAATGTTCAAGCTGGTTTTACTACCTATAGTTCTGCTACTGCAGGTAAGGATCATAACTATTCCTTCAATTCTGGTTTTTTCTTTTATGCAAAAGCAATTTTAGTCCCCGTTTATAAGTTTCATGAGACTAAACTTAGAGAATAATTATCATCAAATAGGCAACAAAATATGGAGAATTATGGTATTGTTAATATTTGTAGTTGACTTCACTTAAATTTTTTAATTTTCAAAATATGAATTTCTCCCTTCTAATTGAAGAGTTATATTTTGGCACATACTTTATAGTATACATCACTGAGGGTAAGTAAATAAATAGTCTATATAAGTTCAAGTTAAATTCAAATTGATGATTGGGAGTACCGAGTTCAACCCTCGACCAAACCAAAATAATTCCTGGTTAGATTTTTCTTATCTTCCCGTCAAAATCTTGATTTCCTAGGCTCATTTTCATTAGAAACTGAAGACTTAAAACCAAACAAAATAAAAATAGCTAGAATTTGAAATCGTGTCTTTGTTCATTGAATATATGTTTAACTATTCTATTCAAATTAATGCGTACTAAATAAGCTTTTTTGTGAACTATAGGAATTGATGGTCTTCACTTCATTGCACGTGACATAACTTTTGAAAATACGGCGGGACCTCGTCGAGGTCAAGCAGTGGCACTTCGATCAGCTTCTGACCTTTCTGTCTTCTATCGTTGTGCTTTCAAAGGCTATCAAGATACCCTTATGGTTCACGCGCAACGTCAATTTTACAAAGAATGTTACATCTATGGTACCGTTGACTTCATCTTCGGCAATGCAGCAGTAGTTTTCCAAAATTGCATAATTCTTGTAAGAAGACCATTAAACGGCCAAGCAAACATGATCACAGCCCAAGGTCGAGACGACCCATTTCAAAACACCGGAATATCAATTCACAATTCTCAGATTAGGGCTGCTCCCGATTTCAAGCCCGTCGTGTCGAAATTCAAAACCTTTATGGGCCGGCCTTGGCAAAGATACTCTAGAGTTGTGGTCATGAAATCATTCATGGATAATTTGGTAAGCCCAATGGGTTGGTCTCCATGGGGAGGTACAAATTTTGCTCAAAGCACTCTATTTTATGGGGAGTATAAGAACTTTGGGCCGGGCTCATCAACAAGAAATAGAGTAAGATGGCCCGGTTATCATGTAATGAGCAGCCCAGCCCAAGCATCACAATTCACTGTTGCTAATCTCCTTGCTGGTGCCACGTGGCTACCATCCACTGGTGTACCATTCACTTCTGGCCTTTAATTAATCATTGTCCTAATTAAGTCTATTGTTTTCAATTGGTTGAAATTAAGTTATTGATTTATGGTAGTTTGTGTGTACAAAAAACACAATATTCTTTTGTATATTACGAGAAAAATAATTAAATTACTATTGGTGTATCCTTTTATTCGTTGTTGATACATTGATACTGCATTTGCTTTGCATTTCAAGCATAAACTTGACTAAAGGTGCACAAATGAGTAGTGACCGTATTTTTTATTTTTTTGTAACATTGCACAAACAAATACACACCACTTAAAATCATTACACGATAAGATATTGATTTTAAATTCACGTGAAGATGTTCAATATAACAATATTAATATTGTCAATTGAACTAGGTCTTATAGATACATATGTTAGAAATCACACCATCAAAGAGTTGAAGATGAATCTCATAAGATTGGTCAAAAAAAAAAATCTCTTAAGAGCACTCTATATTAATTTCTATATTCTATAATAACATATTCCACATATTTATGTACAATTACACTATGTATTTTCCCCCTAATCACAGTTTATTTTCTAATTTTTTTTGTTAATATAAAATATGCTCATTTTATAATTTTATTTAGTTAATAAAAAATATACCATTTTTTTAATTTTTTGTGGTAATTATAGCTCTTTGTAATTTAATTAGTTTTGTATTTACAAAAAAAAGAACTCCTTCAATTTTATTTTAAAGTTATGAATCTAGAGTTGTTGTGTCATCTATTCTACTACACATAGCTGGTCCCAAAGGAGATTATTATGTTAGGCCTCGAAAGACATTGTTAACATAAAGCTTGGTCAAATCTTTGTTGTATAGATAGATCCCTGAGGGTAATTAGTCTTTACTCTAAGCTGTGTTCCAAAAGCAACTGCATCTAAAATAATAAAACTGGCATAGAAATGTTCCATAATCAAACACTACTATAGAAAAAAAAAACTTAATTAATAAAATGGTCCTTTAAAGATATTTTTGGTTTCACATTGGTCCCTTAAAGAAAAAAAGGTCTGAATAGATCCCTTAAAGAAAAAAAGGTCCGAATAGGTCCCTTAAAGACATATCCGTTAATCAGTTTAGTCCTATTCAGAACTTTTTTTAGGGACCAAATTGATTAACAGAGATGTCTTTAAGGGACCTATTCAGACCTTTTTTTCTTTAAGGGACCTATTCAGACCTTTTTTTCTTTAAGGGACCAATCTGAAACCAAAAATGTCTTTAAGGACCATTTTACTAATTAAGGCAAAAAAAAAGAAACTGGGATAGAAATCCGTGAACGAAATTAAATTATGTCCCACAAAAAACCAAATCGGGATGAAATTCACGACTCGTTATTGTCACAGACATTTTATTAAAAGTTTATTTATTTATGTGGGACGAAATTTGTATTCTGTCTTCATATTGAGACGGATTGAAATTGTTATCGCAAACTTATCGAGACTCTCCTATTAACACATTATTTTCATTCAGTTTAGACAGATTTCGCGTTACACGGGTCACATATTAACGGGTGGATTTATGCGAGTAAGATTTGAAAAAAAGGAAATCCAAAAAAATAAAACTTCGAAGAAAAAATAACAAAAATGTGAAATAGATGAGTTAGAAATAGAATAATATGCAAAAGAAGATGAAGATGATGAAAGATTTATGGAAAATGTTAAATAGTGTAAAAAGTTGTCTTGAAACTCGTGCATCAATGCATTGAAAGTGTAAAAAGTTGTTTTTATCAATATTAATTTTATGTTTTGTTTCTATTTTTGATATGCTTAACAAGTGCATTAACATTTAACATAACCCAAAATTTATTTGAACACTCGAACAATTAATATGCAAAAATGGTTTTATGTCTACCCCTATCGTGGGGATCCCTAAACACCCCAACACTTAATGCTTATGCACATGTAACATGTTTAAAACAACACCATAAGGTCAAAATTTGTATAAATTTAAATGACTTATTTGAGAAAAAATACGATTAGAACAAAATATTTTTCGGAGAAAATTTAAATTAGATATGACAATTAGATTTATATTTATTATATACCGTGAAGAAACTTATATGGGATGGGTAAAAAAGTTGTACTATTATGAATATAGACAATGTTACTGATAAAATTGTCTATATTCATAATACAATTTTTTCATTATAGGTTTCTTTTCTGTATAAATAAGTTTCTTTATGAATATAGACAATGTTTCCACCATATTTCTAATTCCTTTATGTTTCTTGCGTTTTCAATTCATAGTATTTTACAATTTTAGAAAGCAAGAAAAATTAAGCAAATTTTAGGAAATTTAGACAACACATTTTCTAGAAAACCTATATATGGGATGGGATTGGAATGTTTTCTAAAATTAACCAACTTTTTTTTCTTCTTTTTTTATGTTTGTTGCATTTTCAATTCAAAGTATTTTAAAATTTTAGAAAGAAAAAAATCTAAGCAAATTTTAGAAAATTTATCTTCCAACGCATTGTTTTTTTTTTAAAAAAAAAAAAAAAAACTCATTTACTTTTCTCGCGCTTTACATTTCCTATCATTTGTGATTCTATACAATTGACATTTCAATCTTTTTACTTACATTGTCATAATTTTTGGTTGATACTTAAAATGTTTATAAGTCAATTTTAATCATATAAACAAAATCTGATATGGAGACATTTTCAAAACCAATCGACAAATTCTAGAATTTCTCCATTAATTTGTTTTAGATTTGATTAATTTTTCTTAATGTTAGTATACCCACCCCTCGCATCTTATAGTTGAAAATCTTTTTCAAAATGTGTATAGTTTCTATTATAAAATATTAAAGTGTGATAAATTTGTACTGAATCCAAGGAAAAATTGTAAGATTAGAATTAAATTAAATTAGAACATATAATATTTTTTTAAGTGGCACTAGAACATATAAATTGACAAGACCTCGTTAGTTGTTCTATAATTCTTCTTTCTTTTTTTTTTTAATAAGATTCTATAATTCATTATTTATTTTAATAGAAAAGCCGTCCCTTCATATATACATTTTCTTTGACAAAAAGTAAAGAATTTTTTTCCCATATTTTTTGTTTCCATGAAAGAAGCGACTTGCATTGATTATATACCATAGAATGAAGGAAAGGCCAAAAGAAAAAAAAACATCGAATGGGGATCATTCTTGAGAATGTGTGATTAATATGATTAATTAATCAAAAAATGAAGTGTAGCTTAAGTAGGACACTATTTAAGTAAGTGACCATTACAAGCACATTAGCAACCTTTCCAATGCTTCCAAACTAAAACTCACCCATTTCATATTCTTACAAAGTCACCATAACTACCTCTTTTTATTCATCAACATTCAATCCCTTTTTCTAACTTTTCCATATTCTATGTTTGAAATATTATTACTTGGTTTTTAAGAAAAACATAGTTTTTTTTAAGGTTCATCTCCTTATACTTCCGTTCCTCTCAAAAAAAAAAAAAAAAATCTCCTTACTTCCTTACAAAAAAGTTTATGTCCCTATTTTTCTCGGACATATATATACATCAACACCAGAAAAGCATTAACCAGAAAGTCCAGAATTCAAACCTTAAAAATTATCGTAACTCGTTAACATTTGTCTATAATAAAGAAAAAACTATATTTCTAATATGGGTTTAGAGCAAAGGTTTGTGATGATGGTAGTGATTTGTATCATTTTGGGTGCAAGTGAAAGAAGCATGGGTTTGAAGCATAATTATGAAGAAGCATTGGCAAAGAGCATATTGTTCTTTGAAGGGCAGAGGTCAGGGAAGTTACCACCAACACAAAGGATGAGTTGGAGGAAGGATTCTGCTTTTGGTGATGGTTTTCAACTTGATGATGATCGATTCTTTGATAAAGTAATTTCTTCATCTAAATTTTCATTGTTTTATTGTGTTGGAATATGGCAGAGTGTTTTTTTATTTTTTTTTCTTTCGGTAGATGAAATGACTTACATTAGCTATATAAAACTCACACACACAATTTAAAAATTTTGGATAAAAATATTTAGTCTAACTTTATCGATATTGTCAGTTGTATATTATGTTAAAGACGTGACCGAGTACATTTAAAGTATATAAAAAATGTGACAGTGAATTGAATAAAACTTTACTTTGCTAGTATTAATGAATATTTAGATTTTTACTATATCTTTTTACGTGTGTGCTTTACACACCATTTTAGTTACAATTTTCTTTTAGTTTTCAAGCCCAACAAAGTTGGGTCATGTGTCTTTTATTTTTATGTAAGTTGAGTCATGCGTTCTCTTGTTGTTCAAGACTCAATTTAAAATATGAAAATAATTTCTTATTTTCATTGGGATTTTTATAGAGGAAAAGGCACACAAATTTCATTATTATTTTTTTTTTTTACAGAAACAAATTTCATTATCATTATTATTATTATTACTAAATTGTTTATTGGATATTTTATTGGACTATTTACTAAATTAAACACGTGCCCTCTATTACGAGTAACATTAGAAAATTTCATAGACATAAGAGTCAAAATTATAATAATTTAAGTCACTATGAAATTATTTGAAAGTATATTAAAAAATACAAGATTAAATATTACACACATCAAATTATATTATATTTTTTATATTCTTAATTTGTGTTCTTACAACATTTGTGAGCCTGAATAAATAATATATACCAGTTAATAAAAAATTAAAGTATAAAACTAGATGTGATCACTTAATAGAGTGACTTGTGGAACATGGAAAATTAAAATGGCTCTTTGCCTTTTCATAAGACAAATACTTTTTATTTTTAATTGTTCTTTGTTGGAACACTAATAACAAAAGGAAATAACGAATAAATCAAACAATGAACACACAAGAAGTTTAATAACAAAGTTTTTCAGGTGGTGGTATATTTTCGACTGTAGAATTTGCTATAACACATTTTTATTAGATGGATGAATAAATTATCAGTGTTGCAAACAATATTTACAACAATAATAATTCCTTCTGCTAGCTCGACTCATGGGCCGCCCCCAACCTCCTCCTGATGCATATGAGCCATGCTCAACCCTCTTTAATTTATTTTTCTGTTTATGATCTATATATATTTAGTATATTATTATATTATATTTTATTATTAAAACATGATTTCCCAATGACCCATCTACACATAATAGGTTGACTTGGTTGGTGGTTACTATGATGCTGGTGACAATGTGAAATTCAATTTTCCAATGGCATTTTCAACAACAATGTTAGCATGGAGTGTAATAGAGTTTGGAAAATTCATGGGTCCTGAACTTAACAATGCACTAGATGCAATAGGTTGGGCCACTGATTATTTCCTAAAAGCCACAAATACCCCTGGTTTTGTTTTTGCACAAGTTGGTGACCCATTTGGTGATCATAATTGTTGGGAGAGACCTGAAGATATGGATACTCCTAGAACATCATTTTTTGTTAGTAAGGAGAATCCTGGATCTGAAGTTTCAGCTGAAATTGCAGCTGCACTTGCTGCTTCTTCTATTGCTTTTAAGAAATTTAAGCATAATGTTGGGTATTCTGAAAGGCTCCTCCAAAGGGCCATAATGGTAAATACAATATACTTTTTCTTTTAAATTTTTAATTTGAGAACTTGAATTCTTCGCGGTCAAATCAATGTTTTAAAAACCGGATTAAATCATTTGACTAAGCTGGTTTAACTGTGAATCGGCTGAATTGTCAGTTGGTTTGATTTCAATTTGAATATAATCAGGTTGAAACAAATTGAACTTGGTTTGACCTGGTTCAACTAATTTGGATTTTTGTTTTTTGTACCTGTTTTTTCTTCATCCGGTTGAACCACAACTAGAAGTTTTATTGATTTGATCTCGAATATAATTTTAAAACATTGAATTGAACCATTAGTAGTTTGACTACACATAATTTATTTTCGTAATTTGAAGGGGATTCACACCGGTATATATATTTTGGCTTTACACAATAATTTTTATACAACTTTTCCTTTTCTATGGAATTAGGTTTTTGACTTTGCAGATAAATACAGAGGATCATACAATGACAGCCTTGGTCCTTATGTGTGCCCATTCTATTGTGATTATGGTGGCTACCAGGTAGGTCTGGTCTATAATCTATTACTTCATCCGGTTATTTTTAAAAGAAACATTTCACTTTTTTTGATTTATTGAATAATTAATGTATCTAGTCTGACCAAATACATTAATTATGGTGACTATCCGATACTCTTTACATCATCATGTTGTTAAACTAATTACAGGATGAATTGGTGTGGGGAGCAGCATGGTTACTGAAGGCTACTAAGCTACCTAATTACTGGAATTACATTAAACAAAACATTCACAATGTGAAAAATTATGGTGAATTTGGATGGGACTCAAAGGATGCTGGCATCAATGTTCTAATTTCTAAGGTTTGTTTAAGTAAAAACTGTCTTGTTTTATCTTAACATTGATTATTATTTTGTTATGCTCCCAATTTTTGACATTGTAACATTTTTGTTCTGTTTTTAATCATAAGCAGCTTCTAGTTAATAATCCAGCTTCTAAGCCTTTTAACCTCAATGCTGACAAGTTTATATGTGCTGTGCTACCTGAATCACCCTTGGTTTCAGTCTCATACTCTCGAGGTAGATTATCATTTATAATTAATTCAAAGTATATTCCTGATTTCATCACAACTCCGCAGTCAAATTTGATATTTTTTTTGGTTGTTATATATATATATTTTTTGGCTTTCACCATTAGTTGAATCTGGTTCGGGGATTGTTGTTATATATTTGGCATTGTTATAAACTAAATATATTTTAAATTAGGTGGACTTCTATTCAAGACTAGTGGGAGTAACTTGCAGCATGCAACATCATACTCATTTCTTTTGTTGGTTTATGCTGGATATTTGAATACTGTAAATAAAAAGATTGATTGTGGTGGTGGAGTTTTAGCTTCTTCAAAGAGACTTAAACAATTAGCAAGAAGTCAGGTAGGTTTATATGCAAAATTTAGGTTATATATCAAATTATTTACTAATAAACTGGATTTGCATGCTTCTCATTGTTAGATTTTAATGCTATCTTAAGTTGAAATAATCTATGAAACACAGACACGGACACTAGACACGACGACACCGACAATAATATAATTCAATGTAATCATAAGTATAGGTATCGTGTCGGTGCAGACATTAATGTGTGTCCGACACTGAAACACGCCTAATCTAAAGAGGATATGTGTTTCATAGGAATTAGAGGCTGAATTAGAAGTTCAGTTTATTATCTCGGTCGATTTGTCTATAACCGGAACTCGTTAAACACTTAAGTCCAATAAGGCAATAACTTAGTTGAACAAGAAATTATTTTTAAGTTGGTTAATTGTTGATAGAAATTATGTTAATAAGTTTTCCAATTTTTTTGGTGAATTATATGCAGGTAGACTACATACTTGGAAGCAACCCATTGAGTATGTCATACATGGTTGGATATGGACAAAAATTTCCCCAAAGAATACATCATCGTGCTTCATCATTACCTTCTATTGATCAACATCCTAGCAAAATCAATTGCAAAGGAGGATCCAATTATTTTGAAACCCAAAATCCAAATCCCAATTTGCTTGTAGGAGCTGTTGTTGGGGGACCTAATATCAATGATGAATATGTTGATTCTAGAGCTGATTTTGTACACTCAGAACCTACAACATATATCAATGCACCTCTTGTTGGTGTTTTGGCATATTTTAAATCACATCCATTATAAAGTCATGTCTCAATCCAGGTTTCTTAAAGTTACCGACTATACGGATTCACATAATTAAGAGATTTGTGACCGTCTGATTAAGATTGGATCATTCAGATCTCTAACTCAGTAATTTTAAAAAATATCTCAATTTAGTGACTATGTAAATGCATGCCGTCGGCGGTGACAGTAGAAAATTTGGGTTCTATTTTTTACACATTAGTTTGTAAGAAAAAAGGAAATGGAGGATGCTTTTTGTACTGAAGTACTTCAAAATAAGGTGGCATTTACCATAGACAAATGCATTAATTTTCTTACCATAGTTAAATGTCCATCCAACCATTGAAAAATACATAAAAATTCAGTGGTTGAGATGTTAGAAAGGGTGCCCAACTCCATACACCTTTGTATGTGTGAAAGTTATTTGTGAAATAGGGTTGTAAAATGTTGTAATTGCAAAACTTTGTCAATTATTATTTTATGAAATTTTTGGTTGTTGAACCAATGGATTTGGATTATGCAATGACTCTTGTTGACCATCCAATACCGAGAGATAATTCTAATATGATCAAAAAGACCTTGAAAGTATGCATTTTCACCTCTAAATTATATTGTTTCACATTCGCCAAATACACCATGTTGTTGCCAACCAAATCAAATCACAAAATTTCATTCTCTTTTTAGATTTCACTGAGGAGCCAAAGTGCAAAAGTGATTAAATCCTACACTCTTGATCATTGAAAGACAAACCCAACCAAGCATATATCTTCTTCCAAATAATACTAACATGAATGCAATTGAAAAACAAGTGATTGGAGTCCTGCAACACACTTGAACAGAATACACAATTTAAATCGGTACATGAACCAACAATACCTCTATGAGCTAGTGCTTTTAAATCATTTTAACAATAATCACCATCCAAACACTCTCATTTTAACAAGTGATTGGAGTCCTCCAACACACTTGAACAGAATACACAATTTAAATTGGTACATGAACCAACGATATCTCTATGAGCTAATGCAACTCGTGTAGGTAACTTCTCTAACAATAATCACCATCCAAACACTCTCAATTTTGACGGTAAATCATTTTTCCAAAGCTTTTGAATAACCACTAGTTCCTCCAAGGAAAACAAAAATAAAGTTTTTTACATTTGAGTTTATCTATCTTCTTTATGCAATAATGCATCAAAATCAAATTCGTCATTTTTTCTCCACACACACCTCATATCAATAAAATAAACGCAAATGATATTTTAGTTATTCAAATGCAGTTTTTTTGGCTTAAATGCAGTTTTGCCCCCCCCTGTTTTGATTAAATCGGAATTTTACCCCCCCTGTTTTAAAATGCGGACTTTTACCCCCCCTGTTTTATAATTTTTTGGATTTTGCCCCCCCTAAAATTCTGCTTTCAAGTCACAACTTCAAAGCTTCACACACAACCCAATTTGGATCAATAATTCACCAAACGGATATCGAAATGACCGTAATCGAATTATCTTTCCACATAATCAAACCCCACTAAATTTGAAGTTACAATGAGAGATTAATTACCGTTTTAGTGAAGGTATGTCCCCCAAAATTCTGCACAAAATCTGCTTTCGAGTCACAACTTCAAAGCTTCGCACACAACTCAATTTGGATCAATAATTCACCAAATGGATACCGAAATGACCATAATCGAGTTAGCTTTTCACAGGATTAAACCCCACTAAATTTGAAGTTACAAAGAGAGATTAATTACAGTTTTAGTGAAGGTCTGTCCAATTACTAATTTTGCAGAAATCTACTTATGACCTTTAAATTCAACATTGTCTACCAAACACATCGTAACTCCAAATTTGACGAAATTTAAATGACAACAAGGGTAATTTCGTTAGCTTTCCAGAAATGTAAATACTATTGAAAATGAGCTACAGGGTGAGAGACATGACAAAAATATCAGTAGTAGTTCCATACATTAATTGATTTGGACAGACCTTCACTAAAATGATAATTAATCTCTCTCTGTAACTCCAAATTTTGTGGAGTTTGATTCTGTGGAAAACTAACTCAATTTCGGTCATTTCGGTACCAGTTTGGTGAATTATGGATCCAAATAGAATTCTGTGCGAAGTTTTGAAGTTGTGACTCGAAAGCAGATTTTGTGCAGAATATTTAGGGGACATATTTTCACTAAAACGGTAATTAATCTCTCTTTGTAACTCCAAATTTATTGGGGTTTGATTCTGTAGAAAGATAACTCGATTACGGTCATTTTGATATCCGTTTGGTGAATTATTGATTCAAATTGAGTTGTGTGCGAAGCTTTGAAGTTGTGACTCGAAAGCAGATTTTGTCCAAAAATTTTGTGGGACATACCTTCACTAAAACGGTAATTAATCTCTCTTTGTAACTCCAAATTTAGTATGGTTTTATTTTGTGGAAAGATAACTCGATTACGGTCATTTCGATATCTGTTTGGTGAATTATTGATTCAAATTGAGTTGTGTGCAAAGCTTTGAAGTTGTGACTTGAAAGCAGAATTTTAGGGGGGCAAAATCCAAAAAATTATAAAACAGGGGGGTAAAAGTCCGCGTTTTAAAACGGGGGGTAAAATTCCAATTTAAGCCTAATTTTTTTTTACCGTAAAGTATCTACTATATTTCATTCATAATAATATCATTATATCACAAATACAAAGGGGAATATCAATGAAAATGTGGAAACTAGCTAATAATGTGGCCTCTCTCGCTAATATACATGAGCGACCTTATTGACTTGTCTCCTAATAAACTCAACCCGATAGTTTCTAAAATGTGTGTTAATTATATAATAAAAAAAATTGCATCGCGGGTCAACCTGCGAACTTGTGGATTTAACCTGCATAAACCACGATTTTAACGGTCCAAACCACGCGGAAAAAAATATAAACAAATTAAAAAAAAAAATTGATCTTAAATCCACGTGGCCTATGGGTTAAACGAGTCTGTCCGTAAACCTTATCCCAAATACGCAGTTCTAATATTTTGTATACATACATGTAACAATATCAATTATTATTCATATTCGTAATCATCATAATAAGGACTATAACAAAATTCGCCGTTTGGAAAAGGGTAACAATGATATTCGTAATCATCATAATAAGGACAATCACCTATTAATTTCTGCAAACGAATTTCCTCTTAAAAACAAACCACACAATTAGCCACTCTTTCGGATTATACTTTATATAGAATTCTAAGGAAAATGAGCCAAACAATACACTATTTCGGATTCTATATAGAATTCTAAGATCAGATTTCAGATATCGCTACAATTTATTTATTATTATTCAATGGATTTAATTATTTTCACGGATTTTTTTATAAACAATATTTGACTTTTTAGATTAATTGAATAATTAATATATCCGATCAGATTTCAGATATTGCTACATAGTTATTTTCATTTAATACTCTTATATATTTAAATGTATTTCATGTATAATCTTGTTTAATTACTCTTAATTCAACTAACTTACTTATTTTTAATATTCTCTCTCATAATAAATAAGGGCATAAGTGAAATTAAACATTTAAAACATTTAAAAATTGGTCAAATTTTTTTATAAAAATGACCATTTTTTTCCTCAAGTGTTCCTTATAAAAAGGATCAGAGGTGTATTACAGACCAAATATTTAATTATTCAATATATCTAAAAAATTAATTTTTTTTTTATGAATTGGACGGGGGAGTATTTTAAAAGATGCATTTTATTTGCTCAAAAAAAAATGCATTCCTTAAATATATTTTTCACAATTCCAAACAAAAAGAAAATACAAGTAAATGCTTCATTATTTATAGCTATATATATTCTTGATGCCAATACTCAAAATAACATAACCTCAAAGTCTCAAACTTTTGAAAGAAGAGAAACTTAAAAATATGAGAGGAAAGAGTGTAGAAATGTCAAAATTATCATTGTTATTAACAATGATGATGGCTATAATGGCAAAATCAGTTTCACTTAAACTTAACTATGGTGATGCATTGACAAAAAGCATTTTATTTTTTGAAGGTCAAAGATCCGGAAAATTGCCACCTTCACAACGTATGAAATGGAGAAAAGACTCTGCCCTTAATGATGGACAAGATATTCATGTAAGTACTCTATTTTAAAAGAAAATCAAGTCATTATAAGATCACATAATTTTTTATGTCTATTTTTCACCATCTTTAAGTTTTTTTTAGACCGTTGGTCACGTATTTAATTTTGATTCAATGCACTTAATTTAAATTTATGGAATTGACGATGTATATTGTCAAATCAAAATTTCATTAGTTCACACGGTTATATTTTGTATTTTGGATCTTATTTATCATAATAATTGAAAATATGAGTTTTTCAAACTTCGAACATCAATTGTTTGCGTGACTAGGTCAAATATGTGATTTCTTGACTCAAGTTGACACATTGACATTTTTCAAAAGAAAAGTTGTGACACTTACTTTCAAGTTAGGACATTTTATATGCCTTTGGAAGATGTTTCTCGCTTTAAAATTTTATTTTTATGACTGCAACCCGCTTTAAAACATAAAATAAGTAATAATTAATTATTTATTTATTTTTTACAAATAATTTTAATCATTGATATATAATCATGTCAAATGTTAATTATTAATTTATTTACAATTATAGGAATAGAAAATGGGTGACAAACTATTAAATAATCGAGCATAACTAAACTGGTAATTAAGGACATTGTAATATGTAGAAGTTGGAGTTAGAATCCGAGATTCACCACTTATTCACCCAGTGTGAAATTCTGGTAATTAAGTTATATTTGACTATATATATATATATATATTGAATTTAGAAATTCAAGAGGCCTAAAGCGAAAAATTAAATGAGGCCTTTTAGAAATAATAATAATAAAAATATCGGTCCTTTTATAAAAGTTTCTAATATTATTTAAATTACTTTGTTTTTTTTCTAATTGTGTTGTCTATTTTGAGAAAAAAAATATTTTATATTTTTTTATAAAAATTGTATCATGTAAATAAAATTAAACCAATCCAAATAAAAACCGTAAATTGATCCAAAAAACCGAAAACCGCAAAAAAATCAAATATTTTTGGATGTTTGGATGTCATTTTGTGAAAACCGCTGGATCAGATAGAATTTCGGATTGATTTTTCAAAACTGATCCAAACCAAACCGCACACACATATGTCTAAATATTTATTTATCTTTTTATTAGTATGAATATATATTGCATTAACCTATTTTTACTTCATTTTAAAGTTTGTTAATACTATTTGTTAGTTTAAATTAATCTATTTTTTACTTTATGATATGTTTCAAATATTATTGATAATTTACGTTACAAAATATTAATTTTTAATATATTATATGTTATATTTTAGATCGAAGTTAATGTTTATAATATTAATATTTATTAAAAAACATTAAACTGCATTTTAGTGTTTTTTATAATATTAATATTTATTAAAAATATTTACAATTTATAATTTGGATATCTAAAAACCGATTCAAATTAAACCGTATAAAATTGGATCCGATCGGATTTTTCTTATTTATCATCCAAAACCGAACCAAACCGCGAACACATTCATTTTTGGATCGGATGAATTTTTGTCTCAAAACCAATCCAAACCGAACCGCAAGCACCCATATGCATCACACTGTTATTATTTTGCACTTTATATTTATGATAATGAAAATGGAGATAAATTAGTAAAATCACAATTCAATTTTTTTATTTGTATAAGTATCCAATTGTGACGGTTGTTGTGGGATGAAGTGTGTAAACTTTTTTATTAATATTTTTAAGGGGCAAAACATTAAGTGATGTACTTGTATAAAACTTATATTATAGATAATTTTGTAAAAGATATTTTTCTTTTTTGATAAATTTTTGGAAAAAATAGTTAAATACTACCTCTGTCCCTAATTATAAGACTCTGTTTGACAAAAATGTACTATTTATATACCTTGTTTTGATCGTATTTTTTTAATAATATATAAATGTAAATATTAGCATATAAGATTTTGTTCAATTTATTTTGATGAGTATTTTCAAAATATTAAATTTTTATAATTTTTACTAATAAACAATTAAAAATATTATTGATCAAAATTGTGCATTGGCGTACGTGCAGTGGTCAAACATGGTCTTATAATTATGGACGGAGGTAGTATAAATCAAGTCAAAAAATTAACTTTATTAGTGAATTTTAATTAAAAGCAATTACGCTGGTGTGATTTATTATTCAAACATTGGAAAATGAAACTTATTAATAGTTTTTGGAAAATTAAATTGAAAATGCAATAAGATTTGATACTATGACCAAGAACTAAAAAGGCAAAGGCTTTAGCCACTGAGTTGCTAATAACATCTTGTTTAAATATAGCAACAAGTTCTATTTATTATCAATTGTTGAGGCCTTCCTGAAAAAAAAAAAAAAAAAACTTTGTCATCCTACTGGTTACTCGCGTGTCCTATTTTTACACATCCACGATTTAAATAGAGGATGTGTAAAAATAGAGCATTTTAGAAAAAAAAAACTTGTCCGTTACTTAAGTCGCAGACAATGTTTAAGTAATCAGTAAAACGACAAAAGTAACTAAACAAAAAAAACTGTTGAGGCCTATTTCCAAAGCCTAAACTTTGGGCCTAAAGTCCTAGCCTCAGTTGCTTTTGGCTTGGGCGAGCCCTGAAATCCCTAATTTAATTTATTAATTTATTCAAACATCTAATTTACTGAAATTGTATTCCGAATGCAGATGGATATGGTTGGTGGATACTATGATGCTGGTGACAATGTAAAATTCCATTTTCCTATGGCATTTACAACCACAATGCTAGCTTGGAGTGTGATAGAATTTGGAGATAAAATGGGATCAGATTTGCCACATGCATTGGAAGCAATCCGTTGGGGAACTGATTATTTCCTCAAAGCCACAAGAGTCCCAAATGTGGTTGTAGCACAAGTTGGAAATCCCAATAGTGATCATGGTTGTTGGGAAAGGCCAGAAGATATGGACACCTCTAGGCAAGCTTATTATTTGACACAAGATAAGCCCGGCTCAGAAGTTTCGTCTGAGATTGCGGCTGCACTTGCAGCGTCATCTATTGTATTTCGCAAAATCGATCGAAAATATTCTAAAGTGCTTCTGGCTAGCGCTAAACAGGTATATATGTGTACAATTTGAATTTTTTTTTGCTATCAATCTGAAAAATTGTCTTTTTATTAGGGAAATAAATTACATTTTCTAACAAAATTGAAGTATTGACAAAAATTGAAGTCTATACTAAAAAACAAAAATTGAAAAGAGTTCACAAAAATGAGTTCAGGTTCTTCCATTTATTATCTCTCCATTTATTATCCATTTAGAGAGAGATAGACACATGAAAAAATTAGTGGGGTCCACAAATTAGTAGGACCCACTTTAATGGGTCCCACTAATTCTTAATGTGTTTATCTCTTTCCAAATGGAGAATAAATGGAGGGATAATAAATGGAGGGATAATAAATGGAGAGAACCTGAACTCCACAAAAATATATATCAATCACTTATAATCTGATTTTTATAAAAATTAATAATAAGTACTTAGCTACAATCGTGTAATTATTTGGAAAAAGGCCCAAAAGTTAAAGGCAATTTTTTAAATTTGTTTTTATGTATTATTTTAGAACATATTGGGGAGCAATTTATTATTTTCTTTTGATATTTTATTTTCCTAATAATACCTTGCAACTAATTATTATATTTATATGATATATTTAGGTGTTTAACTTTGCAAATAATCACCGTGGCTCTTACAATGATTCCATTGGTGATGGAGTATGTCCCTTCTACTGTAATTTCAATGGTTACATGGTATGACTTTCATGATCTTTATTTCATATTTGTATGTAGACAAAAATTATAAGTCCTTCAAAAAAAAAATTATAAGAAAATTGAACCAACCTTGAAAACGAGATACGGAAAAAGTATGGAAAAAAAGTATTCGCAACTAAACTCAATCATAAGTTTAGAGACAATTTTTTTTTGCCTATTTTTAATAATTTAATTTTTTTATAATCTTTTTTTTACTAACATTTTTTTATAGTTTTTTTACTAATTAATAGTCTTTATAAATAATAAATAATAGTGTTCTTGCCTAATAACTTTTTTTTTTTTGGCTTGTAACGAAATTCAGGATGAGTTGATTTGGGGTTCATCATGGTTGTATAAGGCTTCTAAAGATCAAACTCATTGGAACTTTATAAAATCAAATATACAATCCATAAAATTCACTTCTATTGTTAAAAATATCAATGGTTTTAAAGTTCTAACTAATGGTGGTAGTTTTGCTGAATTTGGATGGGATTCTAAGCATGCTGGCATTAATGTCCTTGTTTCTAAGGTTAGTTTCATTGTTATTCATTAATTCTATTATATACGTCTAGACTAGCTATTTGACAAAAACAAAAATGTGCTCCAGTCTGAATATATAAAATAACATAAAAGAAAGTTAGATATATAAAAACTAAGAGCATCTCCAATGGTGATACCACTTTGGGTATCATACATTAACAAGGGGTTCCTACAATGTCATGTAATATTTATGCAACTCATACGTATTTTACTCCAATGGTGATACCACTTTTTGAGTATCATACATTAATGACAAACGGTAATGTTTTGACATATATAGAAGCTATTAAATTAGATTTATATACCAAAAATAAAAATAATAATAACATTAAATTGATGATACAATATCTTATTTAAGGTACCGGTATCATCAATTTTGATACCCTCTGTGTCACGCCATGAAACTCCAATGATAAAAAAGTTACGGTATCGTATCATTAGTCTATGAAACTCTCTTAGATCAGATAAAAAAGTTATTGATTTAAATTTTTATTTAGTATATAAATTTTTATTAATTCAAATTTTTTTTAAGATCAGATAGAATATCACCTTACGAGTAATGACATATCCATAATTTTGTTTTATTTTTCCAATTTTAACAGTGGGTGATGAAGAATCCATCAGACCAAAGTCTTTTTGTTCCTAATGCAAACAAACTTGTATGCTCTTTGTTGCCCAATTCACCAACCAAATCAGTCACATACTCCAAAGGTAAGAGATTACTTACTTTTATAGCTATTATAAAAATACATGTTTACAAATTTAAATTACATACATAAATTGGAAATACAGACTAATATATCATATAAAACAAAATAAAAAATAAAAAATCACTTACAAATATATTAATTTACTTGAGTTTTGGATGGTGATTAATTAGGTGGGCTTCTGTTCAAAGTTGGATCAAGTAACCTACAACATGCAACATCACTTTCTTTTTTGTTAATTGTTTATGCTCGCTATATGCAAGCTAATAACAAAGTGGTACGATGTGGAAATGTAGTTGCTAAACCATCTGATCTCATTAATCTTGCAAAAACACAGGTAATTATATAACTATTTTTGAAATAAATTAAGTACTATTTTCTATGTTTTTAGGTAATCAATTAAGTACTATTTTCTAGTAGTTACATTTTTTAAATGGATTTTTGAAATTCTATGTATTGTAGGTTGATTATATTCTAGGAAAGAACCCATTAGGAATGTCATACATGGTAGGCTACGGAAAAAAATATCCTCAGAAGATACATCATCGTGGTTCAACTTTGCCATCATTTGACGTGCACCCAAATCGTATGGGCTGCCGTGATGGAGACAAATATTTTCAATCATCAACACCTAATATAAACGTACTAACAGGAGCAATTGTTGGAGGACCAGCGGATGATGATTCTTTTCAAGACTCACGATATAATGTTTCTCAATCAGAGCCAGCTACATATATCAATGCTCCTTTTGTTGGAGTTTTGGCTTACTTCAAATAACATATATAGCCTTTGTTCCATGGTAGACTTTTAATTAATATCCTACATAATTTAGATTTTCATGATAGTTATCATTTAAGTTTTTAGGAGTAGCCAGCCTCTCACTCTAATGCATTTAGGTTTACTTGTGCATTATTTAGAAGCTGCTACTTTTCATTTTATTTCAATGTAATAAATATATTGTTGGTGTAAAATAATTTTATGCGAACATTCAATAAAATTTGAAAATTTGGTAGATTAGCCTAGTATATTATCCTCCTCATTATATTGATACTATTATTCATCTTTTATTATTCTCTTTTTTATATTTATTATCCCCCTCAATATAATAATATATAATATATTAAAACCAGCAAGTGACCAATGTCATTCGAACCCGTACCTCACAGAACCAAAGATTTTTTTTATTATCATAATTTTCATGTGACATTTAAACATGGCTTAAATGCAGTTTTGCCCCCTGTTTTGATTAAATCGGAATTTTACCCCCCCTGTTTTATAATTTTTTGGATTTTGCCCCCCCTAAAATTCTGCTTTCATGTCACAACTTCAAAGTTTCGCACACAACTCAATTTGGATCAATAATTCACCAAACGGATATCGAAATGACCGTAATAGAGTTATCTTTCCACAGAATCAAACTCCACTAAATTTGGAGTTACAAAGAGAGATTAATTACCGTTTTAGGGAAGGTATGTCCCCCAAAATTCTGCACAAAATATGCTTTCGAGTCACAACTTCAAAGCTTCACAAACAACTAAATTTGGATCAATAATTCACCAAATGGATACCGAAATGACCATAATCGAGTTAGCTTTCCACAGGATCAAACCCCACTAAATTTGGAGTTACAAAGAGAGATTAAATACAGTTTTAGAGAAGGTCTGTCCAATTACTAATTTTGCAGAAATCTACTTATGACCTTCAAATTCAACATCGTCTACCAAACACATCGTAACTCCAAATTTGACGAAATTTAAATGACAACAAGGGTAATTTCGTTAGCTTTCCGGATATGTAAATACTATTGAAAAATGAGCTACAAGGTGAGAGACAGTACAAACATACCAGTAGTAGTTTCATACAATAATTGATTTGGACAGACCTTCACTAAAATGATAATTAATCTCTCTCTGTAACTCTAAATTTTGTGGAGTTTGATTCTGTGGAAAAATAACTCGATTTCGGTCATTTCGGTACCAGTTTGGTGAATTATGGATCCAAATGGAATTCTGTGAGAAGTTTTGAAGTTGTGACTCGAAAGCAGATTTTGTGCAGAATATTTGGGGGACATACCTTCACTAAAACGGTAATTAATCTCTCTTTGTAACTCCAAATTTAGTGGGGTTTGATTCTGTGGAAAGATAACTCGATTACGGCCATTTCGATATCCGTTTGGTGAATTATTGATCCAAATTGAGTTGTGTGCGAAGCTTTGAAGTTGTGACTTGAAAGCAGAATTTTATGGGGGGCAAAATCCAAACAATTATAAAACAAGGGGGTAAAAGTCCGCGTTTTAAAACAGGGGGTGTAAAATTCCGATTTAATCAAAACAGGGGGGCAAAACTGCATTTAAGCCTTTAAACTTCATGTGAATTCGAACCCATCAATCTCACGAACGCCAGCAAGTGACCCCGAGATGGGTGATGTTGATTGAACCAAAACCAAACCAGCAAGTGACATTTAAACTTCATGTGAATTCGAACCCGAACCTCACAGTTCACCGCCTTTCCTAAGCATTTAATAAAAACTTTTTTTTTTTACCAAAACAAAAAAGAATACGGAGTAAATATTTTCATGAAGAACACTTTTCAAAAAGTGGTTATTCACTTTTGGAAAAATAAACATTGATTATTTAATTGGTCAAAAAAATTGATTATTCAAATGGTAAAAAAAATTGTGTATTCAATTGGTTAAAAAAATTGATTATCAAATCTTATGTTGCTTAATTAAGTTTTATCTATATCTTATGTATAAAGAGGATACAAAATATTTTGGTGTGGACTTTTCATTATACTAACAATACCCTTGATTTTTTTTTAGTAGCAAAAATCTTTTATTAACAAACTCACCATAACATAAGAGATGTTTTTTTTAGTAGCAAAAAACTTTTATTAACAAATTCACCATAACATAAGGCATGTTTTTTTTCTTCATAAATTTACATAATAGACACAGACATACGCGAAATGCGCCCTGTCTGACCGCTAGTAAGTTATACTCCCTCCATCCAAAATGAGTGAGTCATTTTGACTATATACACTATTCACATATCTTACTTTGACCCTATTTTTCTACTAATAAATAAAAATAAATATTAGCATATAAGATGTTGCTGGATTCATCTCGATGAGTATTTTCAAAATATCATATTTTTATAATTTTTACCATTATACAATTAAAAATATTAATCGCCAAAGTTATGCATTGGCATGCGTGACGCAGTCAACTGACTCAATCATTGTGGGACGGAGAGGGTAACTTATAAGCACTAAGAACAAATTTGGGATATATAATTATGAGAAAAACATATAATTGAATTTTATTATTTAAATTCTAAGAACAAATTTCAGCTTTTCAAATAAAAAAGATTTAGTCAAAAAAACAAAAAAGAAGATCAAATTTCAGATATCACTACAAGGAAATTCTTCATTATTTATAGCTATAATTCTTGATGAAATAATCAAATGACATGACTCAAACTTGAAACTTAAAAAAAAAGGAGTTACATAAAAATATGATAGGAAAAAGAGTAGCAATGTCGAAATTTTCATTGTTGTTAACAATGATGATGGCTACAATGGCAAGATCAGCATCATTTGATTATGGTGATGCATTGACAAAAAGTATTTTATTTTTTGAAGGTCAAAGGTCAGGAAAATTGCCACCTTCTCAACGTATGAAATGGAGAAAAGACTCTGCACTTCATGATGGACATGATATTCATGTAAGTAAATTCTAAATTTGTACTCATAAACATCAATTTTAAGTCTAGTTATATAACTTATACTTAATAATCCCTTGATGAGTTTTCTTAGCGTAGTTTGTTTAAATTTATGGATGAGTTTTTTTTTTGTCCCGCTAGATTTTCGTTATTTTTTCTTTATTTTAATAAAATTTTAGTATCTTACCTATAATACCCTTAACTTTTGGTGTACAAAAAAAAAGATACAAAAATTTTTGGTGTGGACTTTTCATAATACCAATAATACCCTTAATTTTTTTTTTTGAGTAAAAAAAAATTATTAACAAACTCATCACAACATAAGGGATGTCTTAAGTAAAAATAAAACATAAGTGATGTCTTTTTTTTTACATAACTTTGCATAATGGACACAGACACACAACCTGTCTGACCGCTATTATAAAATAAAATAAATATTTTTTTTATGTCAAAATTTCAAGTCATAGATGTCAAAGAATTTTGTGTGTTTATTTGTCACTCTCTTTAAGTTTTTTAAACGGCTAGCTAATCTCTTATTCAAATTTTGTGTCTGTCTGATCTAAGTTGTTAAAATGTAAATTGTACATGTTCAAACTTTGCATAACTTTGCATAACTTTGCATAATGGACACAACCTGTCTGGCCGCTATTATAAAATAAAATAAATATTTTTTTATGTCAAAATTTCAAGTCATAGATGTCAAAGAATTTTGTGTGTTTATTTGTCACTCTCTTTAAGTTTTTTAAACGGCTAGCTAGTCTCTTATTCAAATTTTGTGTCTGTCCGATCTAAGTTGTTAAACAAAAAAATTCATGGTTCATATTTTTATTTTGTATTTTAGATCTCGCTTGTCAAAACTTAAAATGTAAATTGTACATGTTCAAACATCGATCGTTTTTGTTACTAGGTCAAATATATGATTCCTTTACTCGAGTTACCACATTGACCTTTTTCAAAAGAAAAGTTGTGACACTCACTTTTAAGTTAAGAGGATTAAAATCGGGATATTGGAGGGACCTCTCAAAAATGATCCAAAATTTATGTGTCTAGTTCAATCGACAATATTAATAATATTAACTTTGACACTTTCATTAGAATTAAAACTTAAGACTTTGTTGGCAAATCACTTAATTAAATTTGTTACCTTTTTTTTTCTTTGATAAGCAAAATTTTTATAACTTGAGCATAAGGGGTACTCAAACTCAATACAACAAGTTACATTGTTCAACCAATTTGCAAAACTGAAATACATTTAATTTGCACTTATAACTTTAATTTGTCAAACTTGTATTCCAAACACAGATGAATATGGTTGGTGGATACTATGATGCTGGTGACAATGTAAAATTCCATTTTCCTATGGCATTTACAACCACAATGCTAGCTTGGAGTGTGATAGAATTTGGAGATAAAATGGAATCAGATTTGCAACATGCATTGGAAGCAATCCGTTGGGGAACTGATTATTTCCTCAAAGCCACAAAAATCCCAAATATTGTTGTAGCACAAATTGGAAATCCCATCAGTGATCATGATTGTTGGGAAAGACCAGAAGATATGGACACTTCTAGACAAGCTTATTATTTGACTCAAAGGAAGCCCGGTTCAGAGGTTTCGGCTGAGATTGCGGCTGCACTTGCGGCGTCATCTATTGTATTTCGCAAAATCGATCGAAGATATTCTAAAGTGCTTCTCATTAGGGCTAAACAGGTAAATATGTATTCAATTTGAATATTCATTAGGGCCAAAATATGTATTCAATTTGAATATTTTACTATCGTTCTAGGAAATTCATTGTCCTTTAAAAGTAATTGATTTCTATACTCAATTTAGGTGAAGGAATTACTTTTTCTAACAAAAGTGATGTATTGACGAAAAGTGAAGTCTATACTAAAAAGTAAAAAGAAATAAGATTTGTAAAGATTTAAAAAAAAAGTCTATATAAATAAATACTTAAAAAGTCTATATATAAAAAAAGTCTATATACTAAAAAGAAAAAGATTTGAAAAGAGTTCAAAAAAATAAAAATATCAAATCACCGTATATATTAACTGATTTTTAAAATATCAAAGTACTTATAATATACTCCCTCCGTCCCAAAATAAATAACCTAATTTTGACTTGGTGTACTATTCATATGATCTCCTTTGACCTTATTTTTTTTGCTAATATATACATGCAAATATTATCATATGAGATGTTTTTTTATTTGTCTCGATGAGTATTTTCAAAATATACAACTTTTATAATTTTTAGTAATACACAACTAAAGATATTAACGATTAAAGATGTGCATTGACAAACGTAACTGTGGTCAAACAAGTCATTTATTTTGGGACAGAGACCGTAGATAAATATTGGGGGAGCAATAATTTTTTTTTGTTAAGTAACCTAGTGGCTAGAAATTCCACAAATATGGTGGATAATCGGGATGATCAGGGTTCGAACTCCAACCGTCTGCATATATAATGCAATGTCATGCTAATTGAGCTAAGCTCACGGGATGGGGGAGCAATAGTTATTTTTAAATAAAAATAAATATCAATCACCTTACCAACAATGAAGTGGTTCAAGTAGTAAAAGTCTTGATCCCCTTAAATATGTGATCATGGTACGATAGTGAAAACTTCGTATATTGTAACAAAAGAAAATATCAATCACCTTATGTACATCTCTTTTTTTATTGTACATACTAATTTTTTTTTTAAGAATATTGTACATACTAATTATTATCTCTATATATATTTAGGTGTTTGACTTTGCAAATAATCACCGTGGGTCTTATAATGATTCCATAGGTGCTGGGGCATGTCCCTTCTACTGTGATTTCAATGGTTACATGGTATGACTTTAATAAATTGTACGTGGAAAAACATTTTAAAAAATTCAATCAATTATAAAAATATAATTGTCACTAAACTCAGTGATAAATTTAGAGAAATTTTTTTTGTCTCTAATTATTTTTATAATTGAAATTTGGCTTAATTGCACATTTGATGCCTTATGTTTATTTTAGGTTTTAAGTTGGTCGCTTATGTTTATTTTGTTTTAAATTGGTCTCTTATGTTTTAAAAGTTTCAAATTGGTCCTTCAAGTTTTTAAAAGTTTCAAGTTGGTCCCTCAAATTTCTAAAATTTGAATTAGTTATTTCTATAAAGATGATTAAATAGAGACTAACTAATTCAAATTTTCGAAACTCGAGAGACCAACTTGAAACTTAAAATAAACATAAGAGACCAAATGTGCAATTAAGTCTTCAAATATTTATATATTCTTTTTGAATATTTAGTGTTCTTGCTTGTATCTGTCTTAATAAATATTTTTTTGGTTGAAATGAAATTCAGGATGAGTTGATTTGGGGTGCAGCATGGTTGCATAAGGCTTCTAATAATCAAAATTATTGGAACTTTGTAAAATCAAATATACTATCTTTAGAATCTTCTTCTATCGTTAGAAATGTCAATGGCTTTAAAGTTTTATCTAATGGTGGTGGTTTTGGTGAATTTGGATGGGATACTAAGAATGCTGGCATTAATGTGCTTGTTTCTCAGGTCAGTAGTTTACTGAGATTTAGTTTTTATCATTTCGACGTGATTTTTTTTTCCACCACCAGTATCCAATTCATTGGACCATATAATTTGCTTCGAAGGTCAATTCTGACATCAAGTAGTTTCAGCCTCATCCTAATAGCAGTTGCGGGTGATCGAATTATGATCTTTCGTACGAAATTTAACGCCAAGGACGTGATATTTTTAAATTAGAAAGTAATGACACATCCATAATTTTGTTTTACTCTACCAATTTTAACAGGGGGTGATGAACAATCCATCAAATGAGATTCCTTTTGTTCCTAATGCAAACAATCTTATATGCTCTTTGTTGCCCAATTCACCAACAAAATCAGCCACATACTCCAAAGGTAAGAAGAGATAGTAATAGTAGGACTTATGTTTATAGCTATTATAAAAATACATGTTTGGTTGAATGTGACATCACTCACAATAATTACTTTAATCTCAATCATCCATTTTAATCTAATGGCTATTATTTCATTCTCATATTCTCATATATCTTTAGCATTCTCATAATATACATTATATATATATATATATGAGTCACAATTATATTTAATTGAGTTTTGGATGGTGATTAATTAGGTGGGCTTTTATTCAAAGTTGGATCAAGTAATCTACAACATGCAACATCACTTTCTTTTTTGTTAATTGTTTATGCTCGCTATATGCAAGCTAACAACAAAGAGGTACAATGTGGAAATGTAGTTGCTAAACCATCTGATCTCATTAATCTTGCAAAAACCCAGGTAATTATATAATTTTATTTTTTGAAATAAAGTACTATTTTCTAGTAGTTACATTTTGAAATGGATTTTTGAAATTCTATGTGTTGTAGGTTGACTATATTCTAGGAAACAACCCACTAGGTATGTCGTACATGGTAGGATATGGACAAAAATATCCTCAAAAGATACATCATCGTGGTTCAACTTTGCCATCAATTGACGTGAACCCAAATCATATAGGATGTCGTGATGGAGACAAATATTTTCAATCATCATCACCTAATATAAACGAACTAACAGGTGCAATTGTTGGAGGACCAGCAGATGATGATTCTTTTCAAGACTCACGATATAATGTTTCTCAATCAGAACCAACTACATATATCAATGCTCCTTTTGTCGGTGTTTTGGCTTATTTCAAATAACATATGTAGTTTTTGTTCAATGGTAGACCTTGAATTAATATCTTAGGTCATTTGGATTTTGATCATAGCTATCACTTCAAGTTTTAGGAGTTGCTAGCCTCTCACTTCAAGGTTTACTTGTGCATTGTTTGAAAGCTGCTACATTTCATTTTATTTGAATATAATAAATGTATTGTTAGTTAGTGTAGATTAATTTTACACAAACATTCAATAAAATTTTGAAAATTTGTTAGTTTACATTGAAGCACTATTTAAATGTATTGTTTGGATTAACTTATTTTTGAGTTTATGCAAACAGCTTATGCAATATAAATTAAGTTTTATGCAATATAAATTGATGAGTTTGAGATAGAGATACCGGAAGAGGAGCCAACACAAGATGAAGCCACTTTCAACCCAGCACTCTGCTTGGTTGGAAGATTTTTATCAAATAGACCAGTGAGAACACACATGATGAAGGCTCGCATGGCGGATCGGTGAGGGGCGTGGCGGTGAGAGAGATGAATGCAGGAAGATAAATGTTTCGTTTTTTTCACCATTTGGACATGCAGAAAGTGCTAAGAGGAGGTCCATGGTCCATAGGGGACGGACGACGAAGAGCCAGAACAAGTGCCACTCTTTACAATTTCTCAATCCAAAACCATAAAAAAGAGCTTTGGAATTCAAAACCATTACAAAGGGTACAAGGAAATAACCATAATAGTTATTAACAAAAGTTGCATAATTTGTTGTAAGGTTACAACGAATTGATAAGCAAGCAAGTGAACAAAGAAAAGAGAAGAAAAATTCTGGTAGTAAGTAGAAAAGGATGAACCGTGAAAACAAAATAAAAAGTTTTGGGAGTTTGAAAAAGTCTGTCGAAGGATTTTGGTAAGCTTGTTGGAAAAGTCTATCATGTGTATTTTTAACTGTTGTGAATTCGTCTATAAAATCACACCAATAAAAGAACTTGATGTGTGGAGCAATAGAACGGCAACCAATAATTAAGTGGAATAAGCAATAATAATAATAACCGATAAACAAGATAAAGGAGAAGAAAGAACACGATAATTTGTTTACCCAGTTCGGTCCAATAATGACCTAGTCTGGGGGAGAGAGCAGTCCCTCCGTTCCACTATATCAAGCGAGTAACTTTACAAAGAGTTCCAATTGAGTTACAAGAATTAATCCTAATTCTACCCAAATCCCGAATCTCTTCCCGTGGCCAAGAGACTCAATTTGATAAGTGTTTCCCAAAGTGTACCACAAAGATAGTTCGCCCACCCTAGAGTTGTACCAAGAGAAAAAAACCTTTTTTCCTCTCTAAGACTCTAGCCCTTGTGTGGTGGCAAACCCTAATCCTTGCCTCTACATCTCTACTCTCTTTCTCTCTCTCTCAATTTTTCTATGAATAAAGCACTTCCTATTTATAGAAAAATAATATGCCAAAAAATTAGTAACAAATCTGTTTTAAAATAAAACAAATCCAAGTCAAAGTATCTTCCAAGAAAATATATTTTTTTCCCAAAAAATCTTCAAAACATCAAAGATGCAAAAAGATTCAACAAAGATTTTTCTGACTTCTTGTAACTGAGATTTCAAGGCATATCCAACAATTCTCCACCTTGCCTTTAAATCGATGGTGATCCCATCAACCACCGTGCTGCTCTCTCCATCTTGAATCTTCTATTCAAGATCACCGGATTGTACCTCCATCTTCATCCTCGGAATGCCTTCCGCTCTCATGAAGATCTTGCATCCCACTACCATAGGATTTTAGGTAGCCCCACAAGATTCACCGTACCCTCTTCAGACTCCGAACTGGTCAAGTCCGTACCTCCCTGAAGAAACGCTTGTTCCCCACTATCATCGGCATTTTAGATAGCTTAACAAGCTCCACCATCCCTCTTCAGCCCCCGGATTGTGCCTTTTCCGTCCTCCTGAAGAATCGCTTGCCTCCGACTATCCATGGATTTTTGCGATAGCCCTACAAGCCTTCACCACTCTTCGACCCCAGAATGCCTTCCGTACTCTCGAAGTTTTGCTTGGCTCCAAACCAACCTTGGAATTTTAGGCGGTTCCACAAGCTGCAACATCAAACTCTCCTTGTATCCAACTACCTCCAGCAGTCTCACAAGTTACCAAGTCTGATCACTTGTTGCTTTCAATTGCCTCCCTGAAGATCATCTCAAGGTCTTGCATTTCTTCAGCCACAATTGAAACATAACTCACAAGGTCTTCATGGTCATCCCCCTTTGGTTCAACAATACCACTCTCCTCCCTATCTCCGATTAGATAGCCAAGAGCTAATGTTGACTGTCTACCACTATTGGAAGACTCCACCTCAAACTGAGTTTCCACCAAAGTATATTCACCATGATTTCCACCTTGTAACACGCAAGACCTCTTCAATTCCTCTGAAACATACTTCAAGCTATTGTTAGTCTCCAACAATTCCAGTTCAGTTCAACACATAGTAAACCTTGTTCACTAGTCCAACTAAACTCATGTCACTAACAGGTCCACCCGAAGTCCCACAACTCAACCACATTATGAGAGTCACCACTAGTTATAGATGCATGACCAACTATCTTTGCATCTAAGTTCAGAAACATACCTCACATCGTGTAAAGAAACTCACGATTGTCAAACTTCGTAAGACAAACTGAACCCATACCTTGAACCTTAAAGCTTTCCGTTTTCAAGATGAATGGCTCCACCTTCAACTAGCTCTAGAGTCTCAAAGTATTCATTCTTTGACCACATGTGATTGGAGCATCAAAATTCCATGACCCAAATACTCCACCGGTTCCCAACTTCCACTAGCACTTCTACATAATAATAAAGTTGTTGTTTCAGAAGTAACCCCTGAGTATTATTACCACCGCCTCTCCAGGCCGACCGTCTTCGTCATCTCCATTAACTCTTTATCTTCGAGGCACCGGATAACAACACTCCATGTTTTACCCATCATCCCGAACATTAAAATTGTTTTCATCTTCACTTTCCACAATTCCAAATTGCTTTTGGAAAGTCCCTCGATATCCCACTTAGAAACCATGGTGCTCACTTCAAATTGTTCCGATTGCCCCACGGTGGGTGCCAATTGTTGTGAATTCGTCTATAAAATCACACCAATAAAAGAACTTGATGTGTGGAGCAATAGAACGGCAACCAATAATTAAGTGGAATAAGCAATAATAATAATAACCGATAAACAAGATAAAGGAGAAGAAAGAACACGATAATTTGTTTACCCAGTTCGGTCCAATAATGACCTAGTCTGGGGGAGAGAGCAGTCCCTCCGTTCCACTATATCAAACGAGTAACTTTACAAAGAGTTCCAATTGAGTTACAAGAATTAATCCTAATTCTACCCAAATCCCGAATCTCTTCCCGTGGCCAAGAGACTCAATTTGATAAGTGTTTCCCAAGGTGTACCACAAAGATAGTTCACCCACCCTAGAGTTGTACCAAGAGAAAACTCTTTTTCCTCTCTAAAACCCTAGCCCTTGTGTGGTGGCAAACCCTAATCCTTGCCTCTACATCTCTACTATCTTTCTCTCTCTCTCAATTTTTCTATGAATAAAGCACTCCCTATTTATAGAAAAATAATATGCCAAAAATTAGTAACAAATCTGTTTTAAAATAAAACAAATCCAAGTCAAAGTATCTTCCAAGAAAATATATTTTTTTCCCAAAAAATCTTCAAAACATCAAAGATGCAAAAAGATTCAACAAAGATTTTTCTGACTTCTTGTAACTGAGATTTCAAGGCATATCCAACATTAACTAAAAAGTCTCACAAAATTCACTTCATGAAATAATCCATCAAAATTTATAAATTTTTGAATACCAATAAACATTTTATAAATCCTGCGAAATCTCAATCGAATAACGGTGGATTTCATTGCCCTGCAAACAAATCCGGATTATCTTAATTGAATACCGTGAGATTTATTTTGATTTTATAAAAATCTTGATTGAATACCACAAGATTTTTTTCACATAAAAAAGTCTTTTAAAATCCATCGAAATCATAATTCAATACACCCCCTTAGTAACTTTTATATATGTAAAGATTTTCTTACATAAAAATTAGACTTGAATACACTTTTGATCCTCATATTTTGTCACTTTTTGCATTTTTAGTCCCCTATTTTAAAAATCAACTTTTTGGTCCCTAGTATGAAAGTCAACATAATTTTTTGGTCCCCTACTGATTTTAATGACACGGCTCCTTCAATGATGATGTGATGCTGAGATGGCATGAGTGTATTGGCATTACTTTTTTCCATGTCATTATTTTGGTTATTAATTTTATTATACAATTTATAATATATTAAAATAATTAGTAATTTATTTTATTAAAATATCATAAACCACTCATTGTCACTACTCGCCGCAAAACGAACACTCCTCTAAATGAAACTCCTAGTCCACCAAAGCTGAGCAACATCCGTAAAGCTCCTATTCGAAAGATCAATCAGCTTCCACCACCTCCTAACCTTTGATCCACCGAAAAAACTTCATAGCCAAAGAACTGAACTGACTCCCGATCTTAAATCAAAAGTGATCGGCCCACCAGACTTCGAGACTCAATCGAAAGGGCGCCCCTCACGCTGGTCCACTAGAGAAACACCATAACCAACCAAACAAGATTGCATCTAGACCTCAACTCCCGATCTCGAAGCAAAAGTAACCGCAACACACAATAATTAGTAATTTATTGAAAATCAATTTTGTCTAATCTTCATCTTCTTCAATTCCCTTTATCAAACGCATCCCAAAAAACAAAATCTACATACACTTCTTTTTCAATAATACTTACCCTATCTCAATAATAACCTCATCACAGTCCCGTCAAATTCAAACCCATAGATTTAAAAAAGCATAAACCCCAATATCAATTAAATCACGTTTATACTGTCTGAACACAGAACCAAACAAGGGAGAAGAAAATGCAGCAAAGAAAATCCACGTTGGGAAGACCTTCTGGAACCGATGGTTCTGATTATTCCTACCGCATGGTAGTTGATTCAAGTCAGTTCCATTTCCAAAAACCCTAATCCCCTTTTTTCTTAAAATGTTCATTTTTATATCAAAAATTGTATCTTTTTAATTCAATTCAACTTATTTGATTATTCATGCTTTGGTTTTTAACTATAGATCATTTAATTTTTGTTCTTAATGTGATTTTTTGTTTTGATGTTTTGTTAATTAGGGTATCAACTTGTTGCAAAGGGGAAGAAACGTCTCTCTGTGTTATTTATCGTTGAGGTATCAACTTTCTTTTATAATTATGAGGCTTCTATGTTAATAAGCAATACGCAATTGATGTTATGTTATGTGTAAATGTGTAATGTATAATGCTATGAGCTGTTTATTAGCTTATAGCACCTTATTTGGATAAGCAACTTATTTTTAGCTTATAGCACCAGAACTTATCATGATAAGCACTTTTGTATTAGCTTACATAAGCTTACATAAGTTAAATTGTTTTTATATATGCTATGAGCTGTTTTTATAAGTTATATTCAAGAACTTATGAGAATAAGCTGAAAAAAGCTTATGAAAATTGTCATAAGTTGTTTTCATAAGTTCTCCCAAGGAGTATCGCAAAACTTATGTCATTAGATCAGCTCAAATAAACTGATCCAAACAGTGAAACAGTGACTTATTTGGTCGTTAAGAAATAAAAAATTCAAATTTAGTCCTTAAGAGTCTTAATGTGAGTGAAATTGATCCCTAATAAGGACTAAAATGTCCTTGAAATGCAAAAGTTTATTAAGAGTAAGTAATGCATAAGATGTGCAAAACCCTTTGTGCAAAACCCACTGCAACAGGCAGGTCTGTTACAAAAGGAGCAATTACAATTGATGTCCTCCCTAGAATCAAAATGCTGATACTGATAAAACAAAAACACCTATACGAAGCTACCAAAGGTACATATATACCCAATGAGACTAAGTCACACCGGTCCATAGAAGGCAATCGAAAAACAAATGGAGAACTATGCTGAAGGATTGGTCCAAAGCTGGACCCTGCAAAATTGCACTTGCAGCAGCATTCCTAATATATAGTGTCTTAGGATCTCTGCGTCTTGCCACAAAATAACACTCGAACTTCAGAAACAAAACTGCTTCCGTTCCGAGGCTGCTGGACAGAGACTTTAAGAGATACGACTAAGAACAGCAAATATATACAGGAAAAAGCACACAGCAGAACCACCTAAATCAGTCTCAACACCTGCATTATGAATAGAAACAATACCAGCAGACAGATAACAGATTCACAAAATATGGAACAAACCACAGCAGGCACTAAAATGAATTTTAGGCCACTATCAAGCTACTCCAATACCTTCTCGTGGTTTTGTACGCCCCAAATTTTAGTCACATGCAAACCCTTTGGACCAGGCTCTAAGAATTCTCCATGACATTATTTTAACCTCTTCCATCAGATTTTTCCCACTCAAAGCCGCCTTGATTGAATATCATATTGTTTCTTGCCTTCCAAATCACCGAAATAGTAGAAAACCAAATAACTGTGAACCTTTCCCTAGTCTTAATATTACCAGGGACCAGATTCTTCAATAATGATAAATTGGGCTTCTATGTTAATTAGCAATATATGTTATTTTATGTTTTGCGTGTTCTCTTCTATTTTACTTGAAGATTTGTCAGTGGAGTATATTGTAGACATTACTATGGTGTAAACGTGTAATAATGTATAGTGATTTATTAGTAGAGTAAATACCAAAGTTGATTCTCAAGAATAAACACGGAGGCCTACTTAGTCACTAAGAATTAAAAAAAAAATACAGATTTAGTCCTTAAGAATCTTAAATGTGGATAAAATAGTCCCTAATAACGATTCAAATATCCATATTCCCTAAATATTATCTTAAATATTGATCTATATTTGTCTCAGAATAAGTTTGCTGTTTACTCGTATTAGTATTAACCTGTTTCAGAAGCATAAATGCAATTCAAGGACTTGGAATTGAGAAAACATGATTTCGAGACATGTTTTTATTTAGAAAAGAATTGCAACTGAAATTTCTGGACAGAACAGGTCTTTATTGGTTCATTAGGTTACTTCCCTTTCAAGAAAATGTGTAAAAAACTTATTAATTGGCTGTGTTTTTGTTCTTATGCTACAACATTGGCTGTGTTTTTGTTCTTGTGCTTCAACAACTCTACAATACATGTTTATTTTCCAGCAAGATGGTACTAATTGGATTATTGCCAGGAACACTGATTTTAACACTCTTTTCAACACTCTTTTTATATTGAGAAATCATGTGAATCTCACCACTTTATGCAGAACCCATTTCTAAAATGGTGAGACCTACACGAATTTCATGAGTGCAGCTTTGCTCCATTTCTATAAGCTCCTTTTATTCCTTTTGATTGCACTGATAAGGGACATGTGGCAAAAACAAAATCAAAGGCTGAGATTAATCAAGTATTTTGTTTAATAAAACACAAAATAACAAAGCAACATCCGCCTCCTTCTTCTTGATTCATTGTTTCATCTCTGCCTCTGCCTCCCCCTCTCGCCTCCGCCCGTCCCTCACCGACGGAAGAGTTCTCTCTGTCTGGCTGCGTTCTCTCCGTCCATTGTAACGGCAGCGTTCTCGCCGTCTTTCCGCTTCTTCTCTTTAGTTTATCTGATACATATTTTCATCTTCTTCACTTATGGTGTCTCATTCTTTTAATAAAACATTTTTAAGAAAAATTTAAGAATAAGAAAAATTGAAGATGCTTGAATAATTGTTAAAAATTATGAGTCCAAGGCTACCAAAACTAAAATTGTTGTTTTGTTTTTTATTTTTTCAGCAAAATTTCTTAAACCAATAAGAATATAATATTTCAAACAAATATTATAGAAAACGTGAGAATAAGAGAGGAAGGGATTAGATGGCACATATTATAACAATTTATTAGTGTTGTTTGTCTATCAATTTGATGTGATTTAGGAATGATGCCGACGCGGCGAAGCGGCAAGATGAAGAGACAGTGAGATAGCGAGGAGATGTATGGAGCAGAAGGGAAAAAAGAAAGAATGCCGCCGCCGTTAGGATGGATGTAGAGGGAAGCAGCGGCGGTGCGATGAGTGGAGAAGATGGAACATTGTTATTGTTCAGAGAAAAAAGTGGACGACAAGTGTTTCTTAAAATAATTAATTAGTTCTAAACTTTAATCTCAACCCTTTGATTTGTTTTCGCCACATGTCCCTTATCAGTGCAATCAAAAGGAATAAAAGGAGCTTATAGAAATGGAGCAAAGCTGCACTCGAATTTCATTCAATAAAAGTGTGAGTGATGGAAAGAGAGTTTGAAAGTGAGTGTTCCTAGCACTTATCTTAACTAGAATACTTGATTGTTGATTATATTCAATAAAAAATGGTTTTATTATAAAAAGTTCAACATGGTTAAACTATTTTGCGCTGCTCCTCAACCTAAATTTTACTGTATATGAGGAATTATCTTAGTAAGGAAGTTTTAGTTGCCGGCCAGGAGTACTTCTGTGTAACTGTATTGAAATATCCTCTTAACTTTCTAAATGCGATGTAATAATGTTATTTTTAGCATTTAGAATTTATTAAGACAAGTACTGAATTTGTATACTCTGTGCGCCATATTTATTTTTATCTGATATAGATTTGAAATTTTAAATTGTGACCTGCAGGCTTTGTTTCTGTTAATAGGAGTGATATTTGCATTTTTACCAGGAACAAAAGAGGATACGCCAAATACAGTTGCCATTTCTTCTGTTATTGCTAGCGTTGTTTTGTTGATCATTGCGGATATAGGTTGCTAAACCTGGAGTTCTTTAATCTCTATTAGTATTTTATATTGCTTTTTTCATTTGAACCTTTTAAATGAGTTATCTCTTCCAAATTTGTGTTAAAGGTAGAAGACGAAGCCGGTCGAGTTTGTTGAGATTATATGCCGTTCTATCTTTCCTAGCAAATCTTCTCTTCACTGCTTCTCTTGCTAACCAGTATTCCCTACTGAAGGTAAATATTTCAATATTTCACTGAAGTTTTTATATGAAAAATCTGTATAAACTTTGATGAGAAACATGACTAAGAAATCATCTAAAACGAGTTTTCATTGTGAATTTTAGGTCATTAACAAATGCGGGTTCTATAGTAGTTTTTCTTGTTCTTGTTGCACTATAAATCTTATGCTAATTTAATAGTAGTCATCTTAATCTTTGTTGTGTATTTATTTTTTTCCCTCTTTTGGGAGCACGTTTCTTCATCTTTTGCTCTTCTGTTGCCTTAGCCTCTTTTTCTATTTCTAGTAAGTAAAAAAATAAATTGTTTGATAAAGCTGTAAAGCTTTCTTTTGATAAAGCGTTTTTTGTTTTCTTTTTTATATTCCTCTTTTCCATGCCTTTTACTCTCTAAAGTGTACCTTGCATTTCAAAAAACCTGAATCCCCCAAAGGCACAGCTGATATTGAAGTATAAATGTGCAATCATATTTACAAATAGAGTACATCAGTACACTGAATGTATTGCGGTAGCTGGTAGCATATGCCTATGTATATCTCAGTATGAAAATATTATAGTTTGATCACAGGTTTTAATATGTTGTCAATAGTATTATAGTGGCACAACAGAGTAGCCAATGGCCGCCGTTGGAAGTCCGTAGTGGAGCTGTTTTCTGTGGTGGCTGTAGTGTTTGCTATAGCGGCCTGAATCGCAGCTGTTCACAGTCGTGTTGGCTGCTAAATGCTTGTAAAAAACCGTGTTTTAATGTTATTGGTCAATAGCCTTATGCTTAAATTTGTTGTTTTCTGATTCTCGACTTTTTGGTATTTACTTGTGTTATGTTTAAAACCTACGAGGCTACGACTTATTACTGCCACTGTTATTATTTTTATTATTATTGTTGCTGTTATTTTGAATTTTTCGTCAATTTTGATTAATATTTTGATTTTTCAGCGTTTGTATATATAATATTAATTTATTTATTTTTGGCCAAGTAGCTTAGTGGCTAGAATTTCACCTTTAAGGTGAAGAATAAGCGGAGAGTCCAGGGTTCAAACCCCGTCCCCTGCATATATGCATAAGATAAATTAGCGATTTTCCCGCTATGCACTATCCCATTTTAGTGTTTTTGAGGTCAGCAGCTGTTATGCGCCGCTTTCCGAGACTGATATGTCTTCACTATAGTTCAACTACAAGATATGCATTTATTACATAACTTTTATATTGTCCCAACAAATGCCACCCTTATGATTTCATGGAAACTCTTATGTAGGTTATCCATTATCTTAGTAATCGGGGAACAAGCAACGTTGATTTTCCTAGTCTTCAAGCCGGTAAAGATTTCTTTTCAAATTCTTTGTTCATGTACAAATTTGTGTCAAAATTGTGGATCATTTGTGTAATAACTCAGCTTTACATCTTACAGGTTTGTTGGTTTATATACTCACTCTATCCTTGTTCAAGATTATTACCATCAAAGCAGTCAATTTCCTTCTTTTTAACATGACACCTCCCAAGAAAGCCTCTTAGCCTCATGGATTTATTTCCCATTGATCTGTATCAATATGTATTCTGAATGATTTAGGGAATCTGACTTAAGATCTTTTAGAATTTTCCCTGCAAATTGTTTTAAAGACATTGGCTGATTTTATGGAAATTTTTGTTATTGTATTGAGTTTATCATTTAAGTCTAGAGAGGTCCTATTGAACTGTTACAATATAAACTCAAACTAGTACTCAAGACTTGTTTGTAATGAAACTAGTGATGAAATTTATAGATTAAACCACCAATTTTGAACTTTAATTTTTCATTATCTCTCTCCTTCTCAACTAATCAAAATAATAATCTTGAATATTCTATTTATCCGTCGTGTTAGGAGAAGATCCAAAACTCATCCCATCCCATTAGGTTAAAAGAAGTACCAAAGCACCAAAAGAACCAATATACCTTCCAATGATTTCTTCTCTACAACTCTTCTCTGCAACCACTGCACCACTATGCAAAGAGTCCCTTGCATTCAGCATGTCTTAGTCACAATTATATCCACATCATCTATTTGTCACTTAGTCATAACAAATATCGATGACAAAACATTGATCGTTAGTTGGTTCAGTGGTAATTGGCGCTGAACTTGGTGGGGAGGACCATGGTTTGATCCCCCCGTAACTGTGATCGAAAGGGGGTTGGAACCACTTGATGCCAGAGCCAGGGACGAAACTACGTATATGGAAAAAGTGGCGGTCGCCACCCCTAATGCATACTAATACCTTAGTACCCCACTTTATATACACACGTTTGCCCCTGCAACAAAATATATGTTCGCCCCTTTTCAATTAATGACCATCCCACTTTCTTAGTATGTATAAATAATATTTTATTTCATTATGGTTTCACTAGGCAACAATATTGGACTTCCTCACTTCAACTTTCACTGCATGATTCATCTTCTTTTACTCAAATTTCACTCCATACACAATAAATTATTGTAAAGATATCCACTATTAAAAAAATTATGGAATAATTTTATCAAATGAAATATAAAACAATCAGGATCTTAATTATGAGCATTTTTATATGTATTTTTCTTTAGAAATACACCATCTGATTTCATATATAAACAAAGTTTGACTGTTTAAATTCTTTTAATTATTAATATATCGTGTTCATATTATTAACTAGATATTAATGATTAAATGAATCTAAAAAAAGTTTCTCATGTTTAGCTTAATTGACAGGACATTGTATTATATATGTAACGGGTCGGAGTTTGAACTCCGGTCATTCACTTATCCACTTTAAGGGTTGAATTTCTAACCATTAGACTACTTGACAAAAAAAAATCTAAAAAATGAAAATTTGTTTATATATGAAACCGGAAAGGATATGATATTTATATTTATTTCAATTAATTTATATGCAATTATTAATAGTATAGAAATTAGCTATATGTATGTATAAAAAAAAAACTATATGTTGATATTGTTTATTATGTTATATTTTTGCCACCCTCGATAATTTTTTATGGTTTTGTCGCTGGCTAGAACTGACCTCCGAACCAGATTAAACTGATGGTGAAAGCCAAAAAAAAAAATGAATGACAAAACACGTTGGGTCCGTCGAATCTACTACATTTAACTCGTTATTTTTTGCATGGAGGGTTGAGATTTTGAATATGTAATTATTTTTCTCCCTTCATTTCTTTTTGTTTACAAGCTGCACCCCTTCATTTCTTTTGGTCACCCTACTCCATTTTTCGCGCGTCCTATAAATTTACAAAAATACCTCTTCCCGCTACTTAGGTAGCGGAACACCCTACTAGCTTTGTTTTCTTATAACGTCTGCTACTTAAGTAGCAGACGGCATTTTTAAAAAATTTCTTATTTTTATAATGTCTGTTACTTAAATAACAGAAAAGTATAAATGGAAAGACGTAAGACACACGAGAAATAGGTAGGGTAGAATATCTCATTTTTCCATTGAATCCGTAGATGAATGAGAACCGGCCAAGTAGGGTAAAGGTATATATAGGTCCTAACTAACTTTAATGAGAACAAAACAATTGGCCCATATCGTGTCTTAATTTTTTTTTGCCGTATATCGTGTCTTAATTTATTCACGTTACTTGTACAAATCTTTGTTTCTTTCTCAACTAGATTTTGATGGAATGACATTGATTAATAAAAATGTGATGTTTCACGATCACTTAGCAAATTCATGTACCCCAATATCTATTACAATTTGAGAGATTATTTTAACATCATATATATCCCAAAAAGGAAATATCTTATACAAATCTCTAATCTTTTCTGCTGAAATAATTGGTTATTAGCCTGTTTTATGATAGATCACTTGGTTGAAGATTTATTCTTCAACCTAGAGGTACTCGGTTTGAGACCCGATTTATTCTTCATGCTAAACAGTGCCCCTGTGGCACTAGTTAAGCATACTGAAAAAGGAAACAAATTATAAAGTTAATGATGAGAGATAATAACTTTTCACTTCATTAAAACATTGAATGCGCAATTTACGAGATAAAACTTCTATATTTGTATCCTTAACTAGTGCCCCGGGGCACTGTTTAGCATTTTCCTTATACCTAATATGTTTAACTAAATTAAGTCTGTCCAAACATAAAAAGAATTTAACTAAATTATTTTTCTCATTTTCCATCCCACAAATTATTTGAAATACCTAATATGTTTTTGAATGACATATAGTGGAATTTGAATTTGGTGATGCATGAATGTGTACCGACAAACTCAATTTCAATTTGCAAAAATACAAATGTTTTCTTTAACCAATATTTTCGAGATACAGGTTAACATGACTTATTCACAATATATATAATACTAATACTCCCTCCGGTCCATTTTATAAGGAACAATTTGAAGAAAAAAAATTGGTCCTTTTTATAAGAAACAATCATTAAATTTATTCTTACAATTCCATTTCTACCCTTATTAAATTGTATCCATTCCAAAGTTATGTATTAATTACACCAAAAAAAAAAGTTATGCATTAATTAGAGTGACATATTCCCTAAGAATAAATTAATACACCAAGGTTAGTTTTGGAATAGATTGTAAAATTTTAGAATTTTTATTAAGAAAGATAAGGTTTATTGGTATGTGTGTTTTTACCAAATTGTTCCTTATAATAAGGACCGGAGGGAGTACTAATTATCACACTTTGTAAAAAAAAAAAATACTAATTATCACAGCCGTGCTAAATTACAATGAGGGTTTAGTTCAAGAACTTGACATTCAAGGATAAAGTGATAAATCTTACCAATGGAATATGTTAATAGGTGGAATATATGTTGTGGTTTGGTGTATTTGACCTTCAGAGAATTTCCCATGAATAAATATTGGTGAAGAAAAATATTAGGGTTTGATAATGAATGTTGTGTAGAAAAATTGAAATTAAGGTGAATTGATGAATCTGTCCCAAATATTTTAGAAAACTTACATTTCATTTCTTCATTTAGGCAAGTCTTCAACGTTGCAAACACGAAGTTACTTAACATAGAAATCAACGACACGCTAGCATCACGTATGCGCAAGAAAACACAAGAACTTCACTTACGCGAGGTCACAATGTGCAAACATGACTGAGTCATAAAATGGATTTTTATTACACCAAAATTAAAAATCTACAACAACACACCTTTAACATAGTTATTTTTTAAAATGCGGTGTAATTTCTCTTAAATTAAAATAGCTTAAGACTTATTAATCCACTTCTAATCTTCCAAAGATTAATCTACACAATTATGGTCTATACTCTCTCCGGTTTCTTCTCTAAACTATAGATAACCCAGAAGCTATTTTCAATTCATCAATTTAGTCCTTGACTAATTATTTATGTTTTAAATAATGAAGAGACTAATCTGATGGATTAATAATAGTTTATAAAATTTTATAATATTTTTATAAAATAAATTATATGAGATATATTTATGAAAACAATCAAAAGGCATTTGCAACTTAGAGATGTTACGTGCTAGTCGAACCATTCATTAGATCTGTAGATGAATGAGAATCATACAAATTTGTCCGTTTTCCACCATTTATTTTGAAAGGAAATCAAAGTCATGTACCCCCACCAATGTCAATTACATCTTGAAAGATGATTATAACACCATTTATATCCACAAATAATATCTTCCACTATTCACTAATCTTTTCCTTTGCAGCAATTGGTTATTGTTAGTTTAGGAAATATGTGTTCACTATTCTCTATAAAAAAAATTGATGTTTCCCTATCATTTAGCATACTCGTGTACCCTACAATCAACATCAATTACAACTTGAGAAATGATTTTAACATCGAATATATCCACAAATAAAAAAGAAAGAAGTATCTCAAAATAATTGAAATCTAATTAAAGGATCGACATATTTTAACAAATACTTATCAGGATCGTATTCTACACTATGTAGTTAAAAGATCTAACTATATATTTATTACTTGTGTCATATGTTAGTTACAATTCTCTAATCTTTTCCATGCAATTATTGATAATAATCAGTCGACTTAAAAAGCAAAACAAAAAAACAGTCGGTCATAAGTTGTTTTGGTTTGATTCATGCATATATTACTAATACCACCCCTCATAGGCTATAGGAAGAGATTTGGTTTTATGTGGCCAAGCATAAATTGAAACAAGTCATTGATTTAACGAAAATTTTCCTTCAAACTCCTCAAATAATTAGAGCTCCAACCCCACAAATTATTTGACATACCTAAATTACCCTTTCATCCTAATAAATAAATGAAAATTTTAAATTATTTTATGTGTTCTATCAAACTCAAATTTTAACTCTACCGCAACACAATAGAGTGGGGAGGGATGAGATAGAGAAAGTTTTGTCTCTTATATGTGTTTGTTTCAAGTTTACTAAAATTTATTTTTGGGGATAATTTTTTTCAAAAATACAAGGATGAAAAAAAAATTCTTAGAAAGTAGTTGAATTTATGATTAGCCAAGTTTCCCTCCATCGAATGAAGGTTAGGAAAATACAAAATACAAAGACTGTTGAGTATGAGTTAGCCGAGACGTTCTCAAGTCTAATGAATCCGCAAAGATCATAGATATCTTATAATTAGTAAAAATAAATTATTTAAACATAGTCTACAAAAAAAAATTAATTATATAAATTAAAAAAATTCATATGCGACAAGAAGCAGAAACGGATGGACCGAGTAGTTGAGCTCTGGTAGAAGGGTGGAGCGCCATAGTATGAGGTGGAGGTTTGGTACGGAGGCTGTGAGGCAACAAGATCGGTGTCTAGGGTTCTCACTTCTTTATGCTCAACAGAGTTCTTACTTCTCTCGATGAGAATGATAAGGAGATTGAATAGTGTGATTTAGGGATTTAAGGTGAAGAGAGTGGAGAGTGAACTTTGATACCTAAAAAGAACTATTTAAGAGAAAAATGAAGAAAACATTTGAAGAACGATGAATAAATTCACTTCTCGTGACGGGAACGATGAGGAGAGTACGTGGTGTTGGAGGTGAGTGTAGAACAATGAAGAAAGTGGGAGTGTTTAGAGATATATGGATTTGTCAATGTAGAACGTGTTCACTTTTTTATTTGAGTAAATTTTTTTAAAATTTTTTTAGAGAGTTTTAATAAAATGAGTGTTGGGACCAAAATTTTCAATGGCTGCTATGAGAAAAGGGATTGGTGCTTTTAAGAGTTAAAATAATACAACGGTTGACGCAATTGTCATGTACACCGTCGCAATTTTTTTTAAATAAACACATTGCGACGATTGTGGCCAAGTGGCTGCAATGCAAGTGTCACAAAATGATATACAATAAATCAAGCCAATCAGTAAATCAAACGAGTCAAATTATACACAATTATATTTAACTCATTTTCGGTTCATTTAGTTAACAAATTTAATTCTTAGTTCTAAAACTCATTTGATTTAGAAAGCAAGTTCCGAATCATATCAATTGTCAAATTAAATTCCAAACTCTAATCAAGCTGTGGTTCGGTTTATTGTCTGCTCAATCTACTGTCTATTTTTATTTTTTTTATCCACTATCTATTTTAGGTGGCTTCTAACACGAGGGAGCTATCAAATCCCTCACCGGTGAGGCACTTAAAAAATACTGTTAGATCAAATAGATGGTTAAGATCTTTTTAAAAAAAAAAGGAGATCACCTATAGATATCTACATTCAATTTTACCCTCAATATTATTCCTAATTTCCTATAACATGTTTCCTATCAATTTATTTTTCATCGATATGCAGATCAACAACAAAAACAAGTCTTCATCAAATCACATAAAGCATCTGCAATCATAACCATCTCCCTTAACAACCCTAATTTCAACACTCTGGCCCTCTTCTTCATCTTCCACCAATTCCGGTGCCTCAGTACCATTCTTCTTAACAAAATTCATCTTCTTCGAAACCAGCCACTCGTGTGTGTGGGGAAGACAGACAGACAAGTGGTTTTTGTTTCTTCTTTATAATAATCTCATTAATTAATTAATTAATTAAAAAGTTGTAGTAGTATGTAGCGGAGGAATGGAAAGGAAAGGAAAGGGGGAAGAAAGGATACAGTAGAGAGAATTAGAATAAAGAAAGAAAGAAAGAAAAGTGAAGAAGGGAAAAAGGGAGTTATTATTAATGAATTATTATTATTGGATTGGATTATTGGATTGAATGGGGTATGTATGGTATGGTATGGAGAAGAGTGCAAAGTTTGTAGATCACATATATACATGTGATAGGAATTGGTGGAAGATGAAGAAGAGGGCCAGAGTGTTGAAATTAGGGTTTTGGTAAGGGAGATGACTATGATTGCTGATGTTTTATGTAATTTGATGAAGACTTATTTTTGTTGTTGATCTGCAGATCAATGAAAAAGAAACTGAAACATGTTATAGGAAATTAGGAATAATATTAAGGGTAAAATTGAATGTAAATATTTATAGGTGATCTCTTTTTTTTTTTTAAATATCTTAACCATCCATTTGATCCAACGATATTTTTTAAGTGCCTCACCGGTGAGGGATTTGATAGCTCCCTCGTGTTAGACTTCACCTCTATTTTAAGATGTCGACTTTATTCAAATTTAGAACTTACAAACGTGATGGCAAATACTACTTAAAAAAAGAAAGAATCATACCAATTGGACAAGATGAGTTGCACTCATTTGGGCTTAAGGCCCCACCCACATTAATGTCACTATTTTTCAATTCAAATTCAGAGAAACTAAAAACTCCAATAATTCCAATTATTGGAACAAACTGAATTAGTTCATGCATGGATATGTATTTTTTTTAACACTAGGTATTCAATAGCTCAATTGGTAGTGGGAATTGATTAAACATGTACTTGAACCCATAATACGAGGATCGATTTTCATAAAAGACAAAAACTCTACTAGAGAGGGTAGAAAAAATCGTGAGATAGGGCGCCGAGATTTCCTACTAAATACTAGAACATTACTCTATATAAATTGATCCAACGCAAAAAATAATACTAAAAAAAGCCAAACCTAAAAACTTTTAAAAGAAGACATTCCAAGGTCTCGTACATTCTTCACTAACCAACCATAGGTTCATGCATATAGTATATGTGTATAATTCAGTATCACATTCCTCCCGAAAGGTTCTGTCTTTGTCATAAAAACAAATTTTTAATTTGTATCACATTTTGAGACCCCTCTCTAAAATATCTTCATCCTATTGGCTTAGTTATATCAATTTATATTAATTTGTGTAGGACCAATAAAATAAATTCCACATGCCACCACAAAAAAAAAATAAATTAAAATTCCATCATTTATTTTTTGAGTTCTCACCTCAAAAAAGTTTTTATTTGAGTCCTATATATAGTTAACCTTCCTTCCTATTTTCCCTCATCCACCCAACTCCCAATTGAGATATAAAGTAACATAAGTAAAAAAAAAATGGAAGCCTTTTTTTCAAAGATCCTTCTAATAATTTTTGCCTTTAGTTTCATCACACATTCTATCCAAGCAAATGAAGGACCATACCAACAATCCAACACATTATTCATTAAAAACTCTTGTAGTTCAACAACTTACCCAAGACTATGCTACACCTCCCTAGTGAAGCATGCCGATTTCATTCAAACTAATCATGTGCTTTTAACGGGCACAGCCTTGAACGTGACTCTTGCATCGGCAAAATCAACCTCGGCTATGATGTCAACTCTCGCTAAAAGCCAAGGGCTAAAGCCAAGAGAGGCTGCAGCTATGAAGGATTGTGTCGAAGTGTTAAGTGACTCTGTTGATGAACTTCGAAGGTCTATCGACGAGATGAGTCGTCTTAGTACTTCAAATTTTGAGCTAACCATGAGTGATGTACAAACTTGGGTTAGTGCTGCTTTGACCGATCAAAGTACTTGTACCGACGGATTTCAAGAGGTTAATGCAGATGGAGAAATTAAGACTGTAGTGAGAGGGAGAATTGTTCAAATAGCTCAATTGACTAGCAATGCTTTGGCTTTGGTAAATAAACTTGCCACTTCACATCCTTAAAGTATTTCAATTAAGGTACATAGTTTTTGTAGCTTCAAAGTTGGAGCATTATTAATGTAATTGGTGTTGCAGTCTCAACTTATGTAGAGTTAAGTTCGTGCACTTAAGTGTGTGTATAAGATTGTAAATGTGAAGTAATTAGTGATTGAGATTTATGCCAATATACAAAACTTTTGTTCATTAACTCTTCATGAAATCCAAATTCCAAACCATTTTGGGAGCGTCATTGATCCCAAAACTAACGTTACTCTATTTGAAACCAGTCTGCCCGAATGCTATCTATATTTGTCAATTCATTTTTCAACATGGTTAGCTTCTCAATTAACACGACAAGTTCTAGAATATTTCAGCCTTTTTTTAGTTTTCCTTCGGATGACCAATCAACATTCCATTTCCGAACCACCGGTGGTGGTGGAGAACAAAATATGCAAGGCCTTGGCTTCATTCCTTGATTTCATGTTTGTACTCCATCTATATTGGAAGCTACATTACCAAGATTCAATGTCAATCCTCTTCCTATTAAATACATTTCTTTATTGGTTCCATAACGACATAGCATCATAAAATCCACAAAAAAATTTAAATGTGTGCCTAAACACACTGTTCGTACATTTGGTTTTGTGCCCAATGTCTTAGTTATATTTTATTTTTTCTTTATTTTCCGCCGCCAATTGAAAAGCAAGCCAACATTTTTATTTATGAAAATATTCGAAACTCAAAAGCCATTTGCAACTTGGAGATGTGCTACTGTTTAAAAAAAAAACATGGAGATGTGTGTTGGAGTCTCAAATGAGGACTGTCACTCATGTTCAAATCATCTAACATTTGATATGAAATTCTTAACACACACACCTCCACGTCAAGTTTCATTGAATTTGGTGCGTGAATATATATATAATGAGTGGTTTAATAGTTGAAACCTGATTGCACGCAAATGACCTAATTAACAATCTTAGAGGTGAGAGGCTCTATTATCAATTGAGTTAAACATAACACAACCATACATTACTCAACCATATAATAATGTAAGGCTCTTAATAATGTGTTAATCGAACCTTACATTAGATCTGTAGATGAATGAGAACCATACAAATATTTATTTGTTTCCTCGTCACTTATTTTGAAAGGAAAAATCAAACTCAGGTACCCTACCCACGTCAATTACATCTTGATAGATGATTATAACATCATTTATAACCGCAAATAATATCTTCCACTATTCTCTAATCTTTTGCTTTGCAGCCATTGGTTATTGTTAGGTCAGGAAATATGTGTTTACTCTTCTCCCTATCATTTAACATCAAATATTTCCGCAAATTAAAAAGAAATATCAATCATACGCGATCAACACCAAACACACTTCACACAGATTTGAGCAAACTGCAACCCACTCAAGCATTCGGCTCGATGGAGAATTCCAAAAACCTCTAATCTAAGCAAAAAGTCTATATTTACAATCTGATTGCACGTCAACCGAAAAAGACTTGGAAAAAAAATGTCGACAAAGGAAAATGTTACAAACTTACAATAATGGAAAAACATTCTTGAACCACGTCAAACTACAACATAACTGCTGCCACCAAGCGGCTACAACTCTCTAATTTATTTCAAATAAATCAAAATACAGACCTACAAAATTAATATGTTAAATTAACTAAAATCTATTTAAAAAGTTTACATCTTTCAATAGATATTTTGCCAAAAATTATAATTTACACCAAATAGTTAAAGAATCTAAATATATAGTATCACTTATGCTCCATGTTGTTAGCTACACTGCAATTCTCTAATCTTTTCCATGCAATTATTGATAATAATCTGTCGGCTTAAAAAGCAAAACAAAAAATCAGTTTATTTGGTTGGATTCATATAAGCCTCAAGGAATAGATTTGGTTTTAGGTCTACTGACCCAAGGTGGCCAAGTATAAATTGAAATAAGTCATTGATTTAACGAAAATTATCCTTCAAACTCCTCAAATAATTAGAGCTCCAACCCTACAAATTATTTGAAATACCTAAATTATCCTTCATCCTAATAAACAAATAATTTTTAAAACAAATTATTTTATGTGTTTTCATTAAACTCAAATTTTGGCTTCAAAAAAAATAAAAATAAACTCAAATTTTAACTTTACCGCTACACAATTTTAATTAACTTTACCGCGACACAATAGGGTGGGATGGGATTGAGAAAGTTTTGTTTCTTATAAATGTTACAAACAAATTTATATTTTACAAAATTTATTGGACTTTTATTTGGAGCTTACAAATTTATTCTTGGAGATTACTTTTTTTTAGAAATGGAAGGATGAAATTTTTTTCTTAGGTATTTAAAAAATATATATTTAGTTGATATCTAAATATTTTCGGAAAATTTTATAATAGAGAGGTTAGTTAATAATTATATATGAATTTATTCTCATTTTTGGGAAAAAAAATTTCCACTATTTTCTTTAAGAAAATTTTTCTTTTCTCAGAAATCTCTCCTATACCTGAAAATAAAATTTAATAAAATTGTAACAAAAAAATAAACATAAAAAAGTAAATTTCTGGTTTACATAAAAAAGTAAATTTCTATCATTTTATGAATTTCCAGAAATATATAAATATAACTTGAAATAAACACTCTAAAAAATAGAAAGGCTAATTTTCTTATTTAACCACTAGGTTACTTTAAGGATAAAATTTCTAGCCACTTGACTACTTTTTTATAAAAAAAAAATATATATAGATTTATTGCATTGGTATTTTTGGCGGTTTATTTTTTGTTTTCCCATTTTATCACTTGGTCAGCTTGTTAGGAACTTTTATTTTTTAGGCTTTCACTTTGGATTTATTGAGTTTTCGCGTTTGTTTATATGTATGATGATGACTTTCGACTTTTACGATTTGTACACCTCTTAATTCTAAATCTCATTTGGTTCATGCACCAAGTTCATATAATCAATTGTCGAAATAAATTTAAAACTCTAATCAAATTGGTCCGGTTCGTTGTCTGTCCAATCCACTGTCTATTTTAAGATGTCGATTTTTTTCCAAATTTAAAACTTGCAAGTCTATGGAGGGTTGGCTAGTAGTAGAATACTAGAATCACAAACTTGATCGATGGCAAATACTACTTAAAAAAGAAAGAATCATACTCAACTTGGACAAGGTGACTTGCACCAGTATGGTCTTAAGGCCCTACTAACATTAATGTCACTATTTTTCAGTTAAATTTCATAGGAGCTAAGACCCCACTAGTCCCAATTATTGGAAAAAAACTAAATTAGTTCATGCATATGGTATTTTTTTAACAATCAGTATTTGTTATAAAAATCGATTAATTTGTGAAACATCAATTTCACTATTCACTAGTGAGAATTCCATTTAAATTAAACTAAATATTTTTCTGTATGAATTGATTCAACACAAAAAATAAATACACAAAAAGGAAATAAACATAAGATTAACATTCATCATTTTAAGATTTTAAACATTCATCATTTAATAGGTGTATGTGTATAATTCAGTATCACATTCTTCCCGAATTGTACTGTCCTAGTCATACAAACGAAATTTTTTAGTTTGGATCACATGTTGAGACCCTTCTTTAAAATATCTTCATCTTATTGGCCTAATAGTCTTCATTTTATATTAACTTGTATGGGACCAATAAAATAATTCCACAAGCCACCACAAAAAATTAAAATTCCATAATTTATTTTTTTGAGTTCTCACCCAAAATATATTTTTTTTGAGTGCTATATATAGTTAACCTTTCTTCCTATTTTCCCTCATCCACCCTATTCCCAATTGAGATATAAATTAACATAAGAAAAAAAAATGGAGGCCTTTACTTCAAAGATCCTTCTAATAATTTTTGCCTTTAGTTTCATCACACACTCTATCCAAGCAAATGAAGGACCATACCAACAATCCAACACATTATTCATTAGAAACTCTTGCAGTTCAACAACTTACCCAAAACTATGCTACACCTCACTAGTGAAGCATGCCGATCTCATTCAAACAAATCACGTGCTTTTAACCGGCACAGCCTTAAACGTGACTCTTGCATCGGCAAAATCAACCTCAGCTATGATGTCAACTCTCGCTAAAAGCCAAGGGCTAAAGCCCAAAGAGGTTGCGGCTATGAAGGATTGTGTCGAAGTGTTAAGTGATTCAGTTGATGAACTCCGAAGGTCTATCGATGAGATGAGTCGTCTTAGTACTTCAAATTTTGAGCTAACGATGAGTGATGTACAAACTTGGGTTAGTGCTGCTTTGACGGATCAGAGTACTTGTACCGACGGATTTCAAGAGATTAATGCGAACGGAGAAATTAAGACCGTTGTGAGAGGGAGAATTGTTCAAGTAGCTCAATTGACTAGCAATGCTTTAGCTTTGATAAATAAACTTGCCACTTCACATCCTTAAAGTATCTCAATTAAGGTATATAGTTTTTGTAGCTTCAAAATTGGAGCATTATTAATGTAATTGGTGTTGCAGTCTCAAGTTATGTAGACTCAATTTCGTATACTTAAGTGTGTATAAGATTGTAAATGTGAAGTAATTAGTGATTGAGACTTATGCCAATATACAAATTTTTTGTTTTCATTAACTCTTCATTTTCCAAATCATTTTGGGTGCATCATTATCCCAAAACCAACGTTCTATTATTTGAAACCGGTCTGCCCGAATGATGTCTATACATTTGATCTTATGACCATTCAAGACTAACTCAGATATTATCTTATCACTTCTCAAGCCAAAATTAAACATTTTTACCACCCCCTCCTGCCATCAACCAACCATCCCTTATCACTTGATCAAATTTGTCCCCTCATTGATTGATTGATTCGCTACATCTCTACTCTCTTTCTCTTTTTTCTATGAATAAAGCACTTCCTATATATAGAAAATTATATGCCAAAAAATTAGTAACAAATTTTAAAATAAAATAAATCCAAGTTAGAGTGTCTTCCAAGAAAAAATATTTTTTCCCAAAAAATCTCCAAAACAGTAAAAATGCAAAAAGATTCAACAAAGATTTTTCTGACTTCTTGTAACTGAGATTTCAAGGCATGTTTCAACAATAGGTCTTGCTTTAGTAAAGATGTCTCTAGCTGCATATTGTGTATTAAACATATAATCCTCTTCCAAAGTACTTTACCTTCTCTAAAAAATCTCCGCCGCAAAAAGCAAGGCAACATTTTTACTCCAAGACCAGGGGCGGAGGCACATTATAGCGAGAGTGGTTCTAAACCCCCTAAATTAAAGCACATATACATACTTTTGTATATTTGATCACGTGGCAATCAATTTTAACTGCATGGCAGACCATTTTTTTACTGCCGACATGTTTGTTATGTGGGATGTGAACATTGTTCGCAGTGTAGCATGTGAACGGTGGTTTCAAATTTTTATCATTTTACGCACTCACATCCTAAGTAGTGAGTGGTAAATTGAAAATGTCGGGGGCACGTGAATATCAATAGCGGTGTGAAAATAAATTTTCTTAAAAGGTTTTCATTTTGGGCCCTTATTAAGCCTCAAAATATTAGCCTCTTTTAGTAGATTTGTTTTTATTTTGTTTTAGGCCGAACCTCATATCATTTAATTTTACTCTTAGCCCCCTATAGGGCTTATTATCGCCCCACAAAAACATAAAAAACTCAAGTACTTTTTTCCAAAAAAAAAATTGGGAATTGTTTTTCTGAAAAAAACTTTCGAACTTTTTTCAGAAAAAAATTCAGAAATTTGTTTCCCAAACTATTCTTTTCCAAGAAAAGTTGAGTACTTGATGCTCATTTTACATATTGGGGCCTATTTTTTATATAGGAGACTTGACATAGTTGTGGCTTATATAAAAGGACCCATTTATGTTTTTCATATTTGCGCCCTTCATATTAGAGTTGAGCCTAAATACGTTTGGCCTCCTAATTTGACAACTCTAGATCTATAGATGGATGAGAAATCAACAAGTGGGACATACTTTGAACAAAATATATATAATCCAAAAAAAATGGAAAGTTCAGAACGAACCCAACTTCTACATATATAATGTAATAAGTCTATCAACTAAGATAAACTCACGAGAACTTATGGTTCATTTGTTTTGAAGGTAAAAAAAAAGTAGAAATGTAAAAAAATACGAAAATCGATGAATGAATTTAAATTAAATCTTAATCCAAATTCATTCACCGGTTTCTATAGTTTCCTTCCATCTCATTTTCTTTCCTTCCAATTAAATAGACCTTACTCGGTGTTGTGCAAACGTTTGTTTCTTTAATTCAATTATATTAATTAACAAATGTGATGTCTCCCATCATTAAGAAAGGATATCAAAACTCATGTAGCCCACATCATTTACAACTTGAGAGATGATTTTAACATCGAATATATCTGCAAATAATATCTTATACTATTCTCTAATATTTTGCTTTGCAGCGATTAGTTATTGCTAGTTTTGGAAGTATATGTTAATTAGGTAAGCTGTTATTTTGAAAAACTTTTGAAACTAAGTTGAAAAAAAATATAAAAAATATTATAAGTTTTGTTCATAATTTCTCCCAAATAGTTCTCAAGACTATATCATTGTCGGTAGATTAGTTCGTCAATCCAAACAGGCTATAATAATGATAAAATATGGTTAAAATATGAACATTACACTTGATCCTAGCCTAAAAGCAAGATGAAGAAAACTTATAAACATGTAATAATTAAGTTCTCCGAAAGAGCTTCACAAATGCGTGTAACATTAGATAACCTCAAATACATCAAACTAAATATGTTTTATGGTCTATATATATATATATATATTTCGATTTTATATGAAAATTAATACTTGCAAGTAGAATAACAAACGTGATGGAAAATACTACTTCAAAAATAGAATCAAACGCAACTTGGACAAGATGTGTTGAACCTCATTTGGTCTAGAAACCCCCACAAGTCCTAATTAATGGAACAGTCTTTTTTGAAGATAATTAATGGAACAGTCTTAATTAGTTCATGCATAGTATAATCAGTATCACAGCCTTCCCGGATGGTACTGTCCTCATCATAAAAACCGAAATTTAAGTTTTTTTTTTTTTTTTAAAGTATATTTTAGTGGTTAGAATTTTATGTTTTTTAAAGTATATACGTGGGAGGATCAGAGTTTAAATCTGAATCCCTACATAATACATGTAATATCCCTATCACCGATCTATGATCACGGGGACAATATTTTGGGTGATTTATTAATACAAAATCTATCCTCCTAATTTGGAGAAATTAAAAGATTGTAATGGAAGAGATATTTGAATGATTTATACGGATTTTTTTAGAATCTATGTTGTTATAATATTCTAAAAAAAAAATACGAATATATTCTCAAAGTTAAAAATATATTAATCACAAGCATTAATTTATTATTCCCTACAAAAACACTTTCAAAAATTGTGAAAAATTTATATATATTTTTCGAGTAAAATGTCAAATATCCCCTTGAAATTTCAAAGTTCGACAAATACCCCCTTTGAAAATAGGCAAATACACCTTGAAATTGTAAAATGTCAATCAAATTACCCCCGCTCTGTTTCCTTCGTCTATTTTAAGCCTTCAAAAGCACATTATTTGAGTCTTCAACCTCCTTACAACCAGGTGAATAACAATGAACCAAAACGACAAAACTATCATCACCAGAATCATCCTCATCATTATTATCATTGCTTTCAAAATCATAATCAAGACGTTCTACCACCCAATAGACCAATCTAAGTCATCAGATTCAGAACCAGACAAGAAACACCAATCACCAACATCATACTATTTATCAGTTCTTGTCTCATCCATCTTTTCCTCTCTTTTCTTCATCAAAATAGACGGAGTAAACAGAGCAGGTGGCAATTTGATTGACGTTTTACAATTTCAGGGAGTATTTGCCTATTTCCAAATTTCAGAGAGATATTTGACAAACTTTGAAATTTCAGGAGGTATTTGGCATATCACTCTATATTTTCCCCTCTATTTCTCTCTCTCCCAAAACTCTATCTTTTTCTCGCTCTAAACTCACAAGCAAAGCCTAAAATGTCATCTAGTGGCTTAATTATATTCATTTTTTTTAAGCAATTAATTATATTCATTTTATAATAATGCATATTGGACTAATTAAAATTTCCAGATTCCACAAAAATAATTTAAAATTCCACAAGATCACAATTTTGAGTTCTATATATAGTTTGTCATCCTTCCCATTTTTTTCCCATCAACTTAAGTCCCCAATTGAGATATAGAGTAAGATAGGAAGAAAACAAAATGGAAGCCTTTTCTACAAAGATCTTTCTAATAGTTTTTGCCTTTAGTTTCATCACATACTCTATCCAAGCAAATGAAAGCCAACAATCCAACACATTATTCATTAGAAATTCTTGTAGTTCAACAACTTATCCAAAATTATGTTACACTTCCCTAGTGAAACACGCCGATTCCATTCAAACAAATCGTGTACTCTTAACAAGCACGGCTTTGAACGTGACTCTTGCATCAGCAAAATCAACATCGACTTTCATGTCAACTCTCGCTAAAAGCCATGGACTGAATCCGAAAGAGGTTGCGGCTATGAAGGATTGCATAGAAGTGCTAAGTGGATCCGTTGATGAACTCCGAAGGTCTATCGATGAGATTAGTCGTCTTAGAACTTCAAATTTTGAACTAACGATGAGTGATATACAAACTTGGGTTAGTGCTGCTTTGACGGATGAGAACACTTGTACCGACGGATTCCAAGAGATTAATGCAACGGGGAATATTAAGACAATAGTTAGAGGGAAAATTGTCCAAGTAGCTCAATTGACTAGCAATGCTTTGGCTTTGATAAATAAACTTGCTACTTCACATCCTTAAAGTAGCTCAATTAAGGTATATATTTTTTGTACGTAGCTTCAAAATTGGAGTATTATTAATGTAATTGGTGTTGTAGTCTCAAGTGATGTAGCAACAAGTTGGTGTGTTTCAAATTAATTGTGTAAAAGATTGTAATATGTAGTAATTAGTTGTTGAGATTTATGGCAGCACAAGTGTGTAAATTTGGCATGTATAATATTGTAAATGTGTAACAATTAGTGGTTGAGATTTATGAAATCTAAATTCCAAACCATTTTAGGAGCCATGACTACCCCCAAAGACAAACATCCTACTCTTTTGCCAATTCATCTTGGAACATGGTTAGCTTCTCAATAACGTGACATAAATTACCTTATTAATTTACTAGTGCTAGGAAAAAAAATGTATTCTTATTTGTGTGTCAAGTCATTTGTTTGTTGGAGAAGAGAACCCTAATAATTAGAAGTTTGGTCAGAAGATAAGTAAAGTTTGGCCATAAATTGTTCCTTCTGGTAATCGAATTTTAGGTTCTTTCGAACAATTGTCCTTAGAGGAAAAACTCATTAATCACTTAAGATCAATTACTGAAGAGAAATTGGTTGTTGCTATTATAGTTAATCTCGGTGTTGCATCTGATTGATGAGAAATTTATTGACTGTTTTCTATTTGTTGAATAGTGTTCCCAAATCTATCAGTGTGTATTCATTAGGTGTATGTTGTAAACAACAAAGTATACAAGTTTTATGACTAAAAAACAAAAGTGATCATGCAGTTAAATGATGTTCACTTTCAAGAAAATAGATTCCCCTTCTAATTGAAAAATAGTTGGGGCACCATAACTAGTCACATTGTCTTGCTCAAAAGCAGTCAAAACATTGATCAAATCAAAATGAAATAAAACCTAGAAGAGGTAAAAAAAAAAAAGTAAGAGTTACTAAAGATTATGGATCTAATTAACATGGTTTATACATTAGAAAAAGATCCAAGAAGCCTTCGTGATGCTTTTTTTTCCCTTGGATGCAGATTTGTGGCAAAAAAATTTAAATGATGAAATTGATTCTCTAGAGTTTAATAAGACCAGGGGTATTTAATAAACTTGTCTACTGGTTGCAAATTGATAGGCTAAGCATGGTGCTAACAGTAATGAAGTCTTCACTTCCATTGTTAAGCCGTCTGCTGGTCTCAATCTTTGCCTCCAGTTGATGCTAGTGGGACTTTTTTCTATAGATAATTTTCTTTAGTTTTTTCTTTCTTTGTTTTGCCAATTTGTACCCAAAAAAAAAATCGATAGGCTATAAATGAGTTTTCAAAAAGAAACTAAAACACAATAAAACTATTCATAAATAAAAGACTAGCCTTGTAGCTAAAGGTTTTAGGCAAACAAAATTTTTATATTTTTATATTGTTTGCTTTTATTCACGACTTGGTGATACATTAAATGGATGTTAAAATTGTTTTTCTGAATGGTAAATCGAAAGAAGAAAATTATTTATGGAGAACAATCACGTCACCAAATTTTTTTTCTTTCTTAATTTTCACTCTGTTCTATTGTCTACCACCAACCCAAAGTAGTTCCATATTTGCAACTTGGAGGTGTGCTAGTCGCATCATACATAGAATCTGTAGATTATGAGAATTGAGATATACTTGTAGTAGGTCCAAACTAACTAACTTGAACATAATAATTGTCTCTTATCGTATCTTAATTTGTTCACGTTACTATTGCAAATTAATGTTTGTTTCTTACTCACCTAGAGCTTTCGATGGGAATATGATGTTTCCCATCATTTAGCAAATTCATGTACCCCACATCAATTACAACTTGAGAGATGATTTTAACATCATATATATCCGCAAACAAATAATAATATCTTCCACTATTCTCTAATCTTTTCCTTTGCAGCCATTGGTTATTTTTAATTTTGGAAGTATATGTTGACTAGGTATGATAGAGAGCTAGACTACATTTAGAGCAAGACAAGACAAGATGAACAAATTAAGTAAATTAAGGGACATATAATTCCTTCTTTAGAGTACTTTGCGTAAATAAAATGAAATCACACTTAAGAGCTAACGAGAGCTATCAGCTCATTCCATGACGAACTTTCAAGTTCAACAATAAAAAGATATCTCAACGATGTCAGATAAAGAGATTACATTTAAGCGGATGACTCCTACAATGTAGCGAGTCAAAGTTTAAAATTTGGTTAAGAGAGATAATCATATTTGAACTTCAACATTTATATAGTCTTAGACAACAATAAAAAAAAATTAATAATTATATTGTCTTGGACAATACTAGGACTAAATAAAAAATTCAAATGATACAAGTCCTTATACTTATGGGAACTTTAATTAATATATTAGCCGTTTCAAAAACATATTCAACAAAAATCATAACAACATACAATAAAGAATGATATAAAAACATAATATCTAGATGAAATAAACATAAATAATTTACCAACGAATAATAGATCTCGATGAAAAAAATCGGATTCTCTTTTCCAAAATATTTTGAAATTTTTTTTGCTTCGGAAAATAGATTCCTTATAGTTTTAAAAGGGACAAAGGAAATTTTGGAGGGTCTGGGAAAAACATAGAGGTGTAAAGAGAAAAATTCACAAAATATCCATTTCATAGGCAAACAATTTATTCAACAACAAAAAAGAAAAAAAGGCCCAAATTAATATTGACACATCCAAGTATCAGAATTTCTTTTGGCGCCCCTTTTTTTTTTTTTGCGCCCCTTAAAATTACTAAAATACTTCTTCCGCTACTTAAGTAGCGGATGTGTAAAATTTTGAAAATTCTATGTTAGGGTTTTTTTTATTCTCAAATTTCTCATTTTTATAATGTTCGCTAGCGAGCGTGTAAAATATTGAAAATTTCATTTCAGGGGGTGTTTTTTTCTTAAATTTCTCATAATTACAACGTCCGCTACTTAAGTAGCGAACTAAGTTCACTACTTAAGTGGCAGACGTATAAAATCTTGAAAATTTATGTTTTTTTATTAAATTTCTCATTTTTATAATATCTGCTACTTAAATAGCGGAAAGATAAAATATGAAAGTAGAAGGACGAGCGAGAAATGTAAAGGGCGCCAAAAGAAGCTCGCTCCAAATATGCATGCAGAAACGCGGGTCCAAAACCAGTTTGTAGAAATGTGCATTTTCTTCTTCTTCATCTTTTTTTTTCTTGAATTTTATATGTTGTACACATTTAGCTTAATTATTTAATTCTCTCAAGAAAAAAAAATCACTTGAATTACTAATAGTTGTTACCATAAAAAATTCAATTCGAATATAGATTCTTCTAAATAATTCATTATTAACAAGAGCTCATTATCTACTTGAATAATGTATGTATATATTTTGAGATATTAATTTGTTTTAATCCTCCAATATTTTAAAAAAAGTTAGGATAAGAGACTTGAGCAATACCAACAAGATGAAGGATAACTCTTTTTAAGTAGCCATAAGGTTGATGATGATATTAATTTGAAGTTATATTTTGATTTATTTATTGATTAGAATTTGACTTTTTTTCATGTTATTTGCAAGGAAAACTATTTTTTATGTAATTAATATTACTTAAAATTTAAATGAAAATGACTTTATTTTAAAAAATTACGTTTTTTATTTTATTAGAGGTATATTATTAATATTAGAATAGAGCCTCCGATTTGATTGGGACGGACACGCTATCCATGCATGCATTATCTCCTTGGAACGTGACTTTGTTTTTTTTGAACAAGCCAAAATGAGATATTTATATAAACAAAAGTCTACTCAGCACAAGACGTACCAAGGAAGACTAAGTAACGTTACAAAAAAGTCAAAATACAAGGACCAAAAGAAACTATACAAAACCCAAACAAAGCATAGGACTAGACCACCAACTATGGCAGTTCAAAGCTAAAGTACTACTCGTCGCTTTCAACCACCTAAAAGAAAAAGTCATGATCTTGTCCAACATATGATGCACTGTGTTTGCTGAGCCTCTGAATAAACCACCTAAATTCAGTTGGAACGTGACTTTGTTCTTATCATTGTTTCGGTTAGTGGCGCTATAAACATGAAACATATGTAAAATTAATGTCAAATTATCAAGTTACAATGAGTTTTATCCGATTCTAACACTCCCACGACCTTCGTGAGTCTCATTAAACTTGAGAAATATTCGACTAGCTTCTATTTGACTCTCTTTGCATTCACCTAACCTTCGATGTATAGAGGGAAATTCAGGTGACCTTAAATTTGATTGTTACTCAATATCGACTAACAAGTTTATTTATTTTTAGGTATAAATATTTACAATAAAGATAAAATATGATTTTACTATTTTCATATAAGTTTTAAGTTGTTTTGATAAATTATCTTAATAACTTATAAAAATAAGCTTAAAGTAGTTTATTAAAGGTAAAAACATATTATAAACATATTATAGTAAGTTCTCAATTAGTCTTACAAGTGTTTATTTGTTAGATAAACTCAAATAACTCAAAAAAAAAAAAAAATTGGTTACCATGATATTAATTGGTATGAAATTCTCACCGTCATTATCGATAATTAGTCTCCTTCGGAGAACCTGTGGGGCACAAAATGTGGGTTCTCCTCCCAACTGAATTTTTTTCATACGCATGAGTCAGGAATCGAACCCCTAATCATATGCTTAAGATGACCAATATCCTTACTATGGCGTAATTCATTGTTGGTCAAATAATTCAATTTTAATATCCCGTATGGTGTAATTTTGTCGGTTTTATGCTAAATATCCACTATGTGGGGGACTATGTACAAGTTGTAGAAATTAGAATCACGAAACGTGATGGCAAATTCTACCTCAGAAGAAGAATCATAATCACTATTTTGGGCTTAAGGACCTACTCACATTAATGTCACTCTTTTCTGTTCAAAATCAAAGGAACTAGAAACCCCACTTATAGTCTCAATTTTTATTAGAACAAACTTAATAAGTTCATGCATATATAGTATAGTATATGTGTTAAGAAAGCAGTTAATTCATCTTGAAGTTTGTTTTGTTTGATCCTAGGTAGTTAGTTGGTTAGTCTAACTACCAAAAGTTGTTAGGAATTAGTTAGGCCAAGGTAGTTACTTGTAGCTTAAGTAACAAGTATAAATACACCTTAGTGTATCAATTGTAATATAACTTTTTGGCCCATTAAGGATGAATAAAATTTCTATTTTTCTCTAAGCTTTTCATAATCAGTTTTTCACCAAAATCATCAAGAAACGTTTCATCTTGTTAAACACAGTTTTTGCAAAACTGTGTGTGTGTGCCCACAGTCAAGCCTGCGTGCCTGCTGAGCTTGCCTGCAACCATCCTCTGAAGTGCAACAGAGTCAGAGGCAACACATCCTCTGAACCGTGCATCCTCTGAACCAGCCAAACTCTTGCTTCTGCTGCGCCAACAATTGGCATCAAGAGCCTGGTTCAATCACAGGTAACAAGAGTGAATTGTGAAGGAATCAAGTGGAGAAACACAAAGTGAGCTGTGTAGATTGATTTCTTGAAGATTCAAGATGAACACCCAAGGTTTTGGTACAAACATTCTGATTCTTGATGGAAAGAATTGGGATAGATGGAGTGCAGTGATGAAATCCTTATTTGGAGCACAAGAGTGTCTTGAGGTAGTGGTGAATGGATACGATGAGTTGGGAGCAAATCCAACCAATGATCAGAGAAATACCTACAAAGAAAACAAGAAAAAAGACTGCAAGGCTTTGTTCTATATCCAGCAGAATTGTGATGCACAGCATTTTGAAAAGATTTCAAAATCAACTAAGTCCAAAGAAGCTTGGGATATACTCGAGGGTTACCATGATGGTGGAACCAAGGTCAAGAAGGTGAAATTACAGGCCTTTAGGAGGCAATATGAGTCTATGGTGATGGAAGAGGATCAAAAAGTAAGTGATTTCTTCTCAAAACTTCTTGCACTTGTTCATCAAATGCAAAATTGTGGAGAGACTGTCACTGATGAAATGGTAGTAGAGAAAGTGCTTAGATCCTTAACTCCAAACTTTGATAATGTGGTAATAGCTATAGAGTATGTGAAAGATACAGCTACTATGAAAATTGAAGAATTACAAAGTGCTTTGGAAGCACATGAGATTAAAGTTCTCAGTAGAGGTTCAGAAAAGAAAGAACAACAAGCCTTGCAAGCTCAAACCAACAAAAAAGAAGATAATGGCAAGAACTACAAAAAGAAAGGCAAAGATAAACCAAAGTGGCTTAAAGATCAGAGTTCAAAAACTGATGACAAAGCTGAATCCTCTAAAGGAGGAGGTTTTGCCAAAGGTAAAAACAAAAAGAAGAACTTTGATAAAAGCAAGGTGAAATGCTACAATTGTGAGAAGCTTGGCCATTTTGCAGATGAGTGTTGGTACAAGAAAGATCAACAAGAGGCTAATGTTGCAGAAGAAAGTGATGTAAAGTCAGTCTTGATGATGGCTACTATAGGGGATGAGTGTGAGAAGAATGAAGAATGGTTTCTTGATTCAGGGTGTTCAAATCATATGACACCACATAGAGAATGGTTAACCAATTTTGATGCAAGCAAAAAGTCTAGTATAAAACTAGCAGATGGGAGAAAACTTGCTGCTGAAGGTATTGGTAACATAGTGATCAAAAGTAAGAAGGGAGGTAAAGTGATCATCTCTGAAGTGTTATTTGTCCCTAGTATGAATTGCAATTTGCTCAGTTTAGGTCAATTGGTGCAAAGAGGGTTCTCTGTAAGTATGGAGGATAATGCACTGAAGCTGTTTGACAAAATGAAGAACTTGATCTTGATGTGCAGCTTGTCAAACAACAGAACCTACAGGTGTAAAATCTCAAGTGTAGATATGATGTGCATGTCTACCACAGTGATTGATGAGGTTGAAGCACTTTGGCACAAAAGGTATGGACACTTGAACTATAGAAGCCTCAGTGATTTAAATTCTAAGGAATTGGTGTATGGCCTGCCTAAGTTTAAAACTAAGAAGTCCATATGTGAGATATGTGTGAAGAGTAAGCACAGTAGAAAACCTTTTGTAGCTGAAATGCCTAAGAGAGCTAGTGGTGTATTGCAAGTTATTCATAGTGACATCTGTGGTCCATTTGAAGTTGCATCATTAGGGGGAAGCAAGTATTTCATCACATTTGTTGATGAATACAGCAGAATGATCTGGTTATACACTTTGAAGCTAAAGAGTGAAGCTTTAGAAGTATTCAAGAAGTTTAAAGTCTTGATTGAAAAAGAAAGTGAGAAATCAATTAAGATCTTGAGAACAGATGGTGGTGGAGAGTATACCTCAAGAGAGTTTGAGAACTTCTGTACTAATCAAGGCATTACACATGAAGTTACTGCTCCATACACACCACAGCACAATGGACTAGCTGAAAGAAGAAACAGAACATTGTTAGATATGGCAAGAAGCATGATCAAGCAGAAGAATTTGCCACACAAGTTCTGGGGTGAAGCAGTACTTACTGCAGCCTACATTCTGAACAAATGTCCAACTAAGAAACTGAAAGTTGTGCCAGAGGAAGCTTGGTGTGGGAGGAAGCCAAGTGTGAAACACCTCAAGGTTTTTGGCTCATTATGCTACAAACATGTACCAGATGCTAGAAGAACCAAACTTGAGGATAAAAGTGAAATAATGATACTCATAGGATATCATCCAACTGGTGCCTACAAACTATACAATCCAGTTACTCAGAAGGTTCACATTAGCAGAGATGTAATTGTGAATGAAGAAGAGAAATGGAAATGGGAGAAGGAACCAGTGTACAATAGTGAATTGCAGTCAACTTTCATCTATCCAAGTTCAAGTGATGAATCTGATGGAGGTGATGAAGGTGAACCTGCTGCTGAAACTATTCAGAATCAAGGTACTGATAGTGATGGTAATATGAATTTATCAAGTGATGATGATGATAGAATTCATATGATTGCAAGGACTCAAAGAACCAAACGTGTACCAGCTAGATTGAATGATTGTGAAGTTACTCAAGACAATGCAGTGAATGATGAGGGTGATCTCATTCACTTTGCATTACTAGCTGATTCTGAACCATTGAACTACAGAGATGCTTTGAAAAGAAATGTGTGGAAGAGGGCAATGGAAGAAGAGCTGAAGTCAATTGAGAAAAATCAGACTTGGAAGCTAGTTGACTTGCCAGACAAGAAAAAGAAAATTGATGTGAAATGGGTGTTCAAAGTGAAATTGAACCCTGATGGCACAATTTCAAAGCATAAAGCAAGGTTAGTTGCTAGAGGATTCTTACAGAAACATGGAATTGACTACAATGAAGTGTTTGCACCAGTTGCTAGAATAGAGACTGTGAGATTGGTTGTAGCATTGGCCTGTAAGAACAAATGGAGCCTGTACCATCTGGATGTGAAATCAGCATTTCTGAATGGTCCACTTGATGAGGAAGTGTATGTGTCACAGCCTCCAGGTTTTGAAATAAAAGGAAAAGAATCAATGGTGTATAAGCTGTATAAGGCACTATATGGCTTGAAACAGGCTCCTAGAGCATGGAACAAAAGGATTGATGACTTTCTGATTCAGATAGGGTTTAAAAAGTGTGCTGCTGAGTTTGGTGTATATGTACATTGCCCTAAAGATGAAGATATAGTCATAATCTGCTTGTATGTTGATGACTTGCTCATAACTGGAAGTAGAATTGCAGAAATTGCAAAAGTGAAAGACAAGCTCAAAAGTGAATTTGAAATGTCTGATCTTGGTGAACTTTCATTCTTTCTAGGAATGGAATTTATGAGAAGAGGAGATGGTATAGTAATGCACCAACAGAAGTATATTGGTGAATTGCTTGAAAAATTTGAAATGGAAAGCTGCAATCCATTATCAAATCCATCAGAAACAAATACAAAAATTGATGAGTGCTCAGATGAAGAGAAGGTTGATCCAACTGTGTTCAGACAAATAGTTGGCTCATTGAGGTATGTGTGCAACAGTAGGCCTGATATATGCTATGCTGTGAGTGTTATCAGCAGATTTATGCATGATCCAAGGAAGTCACACATGATAGCTGCTAAGAGAATCCTCAGATATCTCAAAGGTACTTTGGAAATTGGCTTGCTATTCCCTATTGGTACAAACAGTGCAGGGAGTACTTTGATAGGGTATTCTGATAGTGATTGGTGTGGAGACATAACTGATAGGAGGAGCACATCAGGGTATGTTTTCAAGTTCAACAATGCTGCAATCTCTTGGTGTACAAAGAAACAAGCTGTGACTGCTCTCTCATCTTGTGAAGCTGAGTATATAGCAGGCACCTTTGCAGCATGTCAAGCAATTTGGTTGAATTCAGTGATGATAGAAATCAAGTGTGAACCAGTGAAGCCTCTAATTCTAAGGATTGATAACAAGTCTGCTATAAGTCTTGCTAAAAATCCAATTTCACATGGCAGGAGCAAGCACATTGCTACCAGATTTCATTTCATTAGGGAACAAGTGACAAATGGAATGATTGAAGTGCAATATTGTCCAACTGAAGTACAGCTTGCAGATGGTTTTACTAAGGCTGTGAAGCTTGACAGGTTTGAGTTTTTGAGGAGGAGCTTAGGACTGGTTGTTTGCAATTCAAGCATGAATTAAGGAGGAGTGTTAAGAAAGCAGTTAATTCATCTTGAAGTTTGTTTTGTTTGATCCTAGGTAGTTAGTTGGTTAGTCTAACTACCAAAAGTTGTTAGGAATTAGTTAGGCCAAGGTAGTTACTTGTAGCTTAAGTAACAAGTATAAATACACCTTAGTGTATCAATTGTAATATAACTTTTTGGCCCATTAAGGATGAATAAAATTTCTATTTTTCTCTAAGCTTTTCATAATCAGTTTTTCACCAAAATCATCAAGAAACGTTTCATCTTGTTAAACACAGTTTTTGCAAAACTGTGTGTGTGTGCCCACAGTCAAGCCTGCGTGCCTGCTGAGCTTGCCTGCAACCATCCTCTGAAGTGCAACAGAGTCAGAGGCAACACATCCTCTGAACCGTGCATCCTCTGAACCAGCCAAACTCTTGCTTCTGCTGCGCCAACAATATGGCTGTTAAAAAAAAAAGTATAGTATAGTATAGTATATGTGTATAATCACCCTTCCCCCAATGGTACCTTTGTCCACATAAAAAACCGAATTTTGTAGTTAGGAGGATCACATTTCGGGATCTTTCTATTGGCTTAATTATCTTTATTTTATAAAATAAAGTGCGTAGGGCCCTATTATGCCACAAAAAATAATTCAATATTCCACAAGATTATGAAAGAAAATGTCCTATATATTATTACCTTCATTCTCAATTTTCATCATCACCCCAAGTCCCAAGATATAGAATAAAATAGGAAGAAAAAAATGGAAGCAATTTCTTCAAAGATCCTTCTCATAATTTTTTCCTTTGGTTTAATCATACACTCTATCCAAGCAAATGAAAGACCATACCAACAATCCAACAAATTATTCATTAGAAATACATTATTCATTAGAAATTCTTGTCGCTCCACATCTTATCCAAGACTATGCTATGTCTCCCTATTGAAGCATGCTCATTTCATTCAAACAAATCACATGCTTTTAACGGGCGCGTCTCTAAATGTGACTCTTGCAGCGGCGAAATCAACTTCGGCTTTGATATCAACGCTCGCTAAAAGCCATGGGTTGAAGCCAAGAGAGGTTGCGGCTATGAAGGATTGTGTTGAAGTGCTAAGTGATTCTTTAGATGAACTCCGAAGGTCTATCAATGAAATGAGTCATATTAGGGCTTCAAATTTTGAGCTAACGATAAGCGATGTACAAACTTGGGTTAGTGCTGCTTTGACGGATCAGAGCACTTGTACCGACGGATTCGAAGAGATCAATTCCAAGGGCAATATTAAGACAATAGTGAGAAGGATAATTGTACAAGTAGCTCAAATGACTAGCAATGCTTTGGCTTTGATAAATAAACTTGCCACTTCTAAATAAACTTGCCATTTTACATGATTAAAGTAGCTCAATTAAGGTCTATAGTTTTTGCAGCTTCAAAATTGGAGCATTGTTGATGTAATTGATGTTGCATATTCTCAAGTTATGCAGCATCAAAGTTGGTATACTTCAACTCAATTAGTGCGCATAAGATTGTAAATTTGTAGCCATTAATTATTGAGATTTATGCCAACCACACAAGTGAGTGAAATTGACATTTCTATTGGAATTTTTTTATGAATTAGTTGTTGTAGTTGATTGTTGGTTGTGGGGGTAAAGTAGTTGAGATGTCACTGATTTTTTTTATTTTTTTTTTTTTTTTTATAATCAAGGTTGGCCCAACACATATTGAAGTTTAAGGGGACATTTTAGATAAGTCCTCTTTTTAAGTTTATAGTTGTATTTTTCAAGCAAAGTGAATACAAATCATTTATTAAATTAATATAATTAATTTTTTTTAATGAATTATGTTAATTATTAATAAAGTGAATAAATTTAATTTTTATTGAAACAATATTAGTTTTAAACAAAATTTAATAATTTTAATTTCTAAAATTGTAGGATTTGAGGCTATTTATCCAATAAACTTTTTATATTTTTTGCATGTAATTAATCAGATGTCGCACTCGCATTACATGAGAAAATGAATATACATTAAAAAATTTATATTATCTCGCGCATGTTTCCTTTGAAACAATGTGGGACATAATATTTTTGTCAAGCAACCTTTCCACATAGCATTACCGACAACCTTTCCTGAAAATGAAATTACATATTTACATTAGTTTATTTTTTCTATCTCTCGAAACTCACTTGTAGTCGACAATAATATGTCTTCATTTACTCAAAGCTTAACAATATATTCACATGGTGTTTTAGTTGGGACCTTTGGTGTGGGTGAAGTTGGATAATTAGTTGCAAGTTTGGTCTATATATATATAGGGAGAGGATAATATTGTTGATAAACGTGACAACGTGGTAGAGGGAAAAACTATTGGAAATGGAATACATAACTATGACTAAGGCAGTGGTGTACACTGTTGTAAAGACTAAAATGATCTAATAGAAGAATAATGAACAAACAATGACCAAATAAACAGTCTTTTCTAAAAATATTATATTAGTATATGTTGTATTCGGATTTAAAAAACAGTTAAAAAATAATTTTTACAGCCACCGAAAAGATTATTGGGTTGAGTCGCGGACTAGGTCACTCTCTTTAAGACGTTTCGTGGCACTGTCCAAAATTGTGCAAGCAGACTATCAACCACGTCGTCCCCAGGATAAAACAGCTCAGTTACAACTGTATACCGATATGCTACTGCACGGTAGAAATCGGTCAAAGAATACACCTTCTTGAATGGTACTACAATATCACTCGAATTGATGCTACAACATCAATCTATGATTCATCGGTGATTCAGTGGTACTACAATACCACTCAAATTGATGCTACGACATCAATCTATGAATCAACGGTACTATGATACCACGTGTATTGATGATACTACAATATCAGTCAATATAATGACATTGAGGACATTCCAATATGGTACTAAGACCATTCTCAAATCAAAGGGATAATGATACTAAGACCATTCTTTATTTGAAGGAACTAGTGATACTTTTATCACTCATAATATAAACCAAATTAACAGTAATAAGGTTTTTTCTTTTATTCAAAACTTCAACTTATGAAATATTCTAATATGCATAAAGTAATTTTGTTAGAATTAAAAGTCTAACAACACAATAGAACAAGTTCAATATAGACATATCAAACTTGAAATCTCCAAAGAAAATTCATGTTTATAATCAAAACATAATTGAGAATCAAATGACTTTTTTAATCATCTTTACCGAAAAATAACTTTCTAAATCATCTTTCGAAAAATAACTTTCTAATCACCTTAAATAATCCTTCTAAGAAAAAGGTTCTAACATGTTTAGTATAAAAATTATAAATCATGATGAAATTCAAAAGAACGGCTTTTATCTATAATAGTTTCATGAGATAGCATCTCAGCATTACAACAGACATATAAAAGATATTAACTAACCTCAAAATGATCCTCCGATGAATTGCAGTATGGCAGGTATATGAAAACTAAGGTGCTAGAGAATTCCAACTATACATGTAAGCCAAACCAAAGCTAATTGAAAAAATCAATCCAGGTACCTTTGTGCATACAAACAATACTAAATGAATTTTTTTTCATACAAAGAGGATGAAGACAAAACTTCCAATACATAGTGCAAAATCTCAATTTTGTGATGATATTCTCAATAACTTGGAATGCTAACTGCATAACGAACAATGATTTTATTTTTTTAACATTGAAATATGATATGCATCATATTATTTGAGATGCTTGCCGTCACTATATTGAAGGTTGCGATGTATATGCATATATTTTCTTAGTGTAGCCATCAATTGGAGTTATTCTCCCATAAATTAACAGTTACAAAATTAGGGAAAATAAGTCACAATTAAATAAATAAATGTGAGACTTAATTTTATTTATTTCCTCAAAATACACACTAGTATGTTATAACACACTAGTATGTTATAGTATTCGATATGAGACTCAATTTTATTTTCAATTCACACACCAATGTGAACTTTGTTCCAACAGTATACTATTACTATGTTATTGGTTTAATTTCATTTCACTTTTTGTCTCTATTTATATATTTGTCAATTTGATCTCAGCGGATGTTTTCCCTCAAAAAATGGTATTTCTCAAAAACAAGTGACTTATTGCTTCAATATTGAATTTAGTAACAAAATATCTCTTTTGACACTAAAATTCACATTTTTTACACAAAAATTTGCAATTTTTATGGCAAAATACATGAGTTGAGATCAAAATTACAATGAATATAAAAATAGAGGAGCCAAAAATTCGGATAAAAAAAATTAACCATAAAATAAAGATTCACAATATTAACTTTGGAATTATTTTACAATTTCTTGTATATATTATGCTTTTAAAATTTATTTTTTCTTTATTAAATTATACTTTTAAACTCGGTCCCCCTAAACTAAATTTTTTGCTTTGTCCTTGCATGCAACCGAGTGTAAATGTGATATGTGAATCTATTTGTAGGACTCAAATATCAGGGTCTGGGATAAGTAGTTTGGTGTACATAGGGTTGGGAATAGGCCAGGCGGCCTACAGGGGCCTTTGGCCTGGCCTGTATAAGCCTGGCCTGGCCTGGTTATTAAAAATGTCAGGCTTAGGCTTTGAAAACGGCCTGTTTACATAAATAGGCCAGGCTTAGGCTTCTAAAAAGGCCTACGAAGCCTGATAGGCCGGCCTGTTTATAATAATTATTATTTATATAATATTATTATTTATATCTTATAAAAAAAATATTATTTATATAAATATTATTAGCTTTTAATTATTGCGACTTTTCATAATCGTATTTGTTATTTTATTAGTTTTTAATTATTGTGTTAATCATATTATTAGCTTTTTCTTAATGTTGTAGAAATTATAAAAATTTAAATGTGAACTTTTTAAGGCCTGTTTAGCCTATTTAAAAAAATTATATAGAGAAGTTTTAATGTAACACAGGCTTTTAAACAGGCTACAAGGTCAGGCCAGGCTTTTAAAAGGCTCAGGCCAGGCCAAAAAAAATAACATTTGATAGGCCACAGGCCAGGCTCAGGCCTGAAAAAAAATCGTAGGCCAGGCTCAGGCCTGTCAAGGCCTGGCCTGGCCTGGCCTGTTCCCAACCCTAGGTGTACAAGATGTGTGAACGTTGTAAAATTGTAAATTTTATATTGGACTATATATTCATCCATCCTTGTAAAATCGTCTTCTAAGGTGGGGTTGTCTCTTTATTGTGAGGCCTTAGTAATCTTCAAAATATATGTTGGATTTGAGTTCTTTCCAATACACCCTCGTCTTCAAAGGTGGTTCTTTTTTTATGGATCTGGTTTTGTTTTCCTTTTTTTTCTGGTGTGGATTTGGTTCTATTTCAGCTGCCACCGTCTCTCTTGCGGTGGTGGTCGTGGCTCAGGTGGTGGTTGTGGGTTTTGGGTGTTAGATGTGTTCTTTGCTCTGACGGTGATGGTGACATGGTGGTGGTGGTGGTGACGTGGTGTTCGATGCTGATGTTGTGGTGTTTGATCTGGCACTAGTGTGTTGTTGATGTCGCATGTGATTGGTTTTCTATGATACTTGATTCTCTGACTGCTTTCCAAATTTGTTGAGATTTACAAGATTCGTTTTGAGTCTCTGATGGTTTCCAAATCTGTTGAGATTTGCATGTTTCTTTGTATCTGCAGGTTGATCTCTACCGCGTCGGTGTTGACTGTTTGGAGGCGGTCTGCGAGCTGAGACGTATCTGCCTAGGTTCTCTTTCTATCGGTGTCCCATCAACTTTTGACTCAACGGGCTGCTTTTTGGATTCTGATGGGCCGATCACTTTTGATTCGAGAACGGGAGTTAGTGTCTAGTGGCATATCTATGGGTCGGGTTGATGTATTCTCTGGTAGTATGGAAGCTGAGGATTGTCTTTCTAAGACTGAGATTAGAATTAGACATCTATTAAGTGGTGTCTGTTTTGGTATTTTCATTGATGTTCCGGTTATATACGACACTTTGTTTTGTAGTCTCTCTTTTACGGGTCTCTGTTCGTCTTGTACATAAACCTGGTTATTAATAATAATATATTTGTCATTAAAAAAAATTGATGCATAGATATAAATGGCGGCTAGCTCAAATTGATAGATATAATACAATATTAATTTTTTTGTATTAGACAATTCATCCTTATAAAATTATAAAATTGATCTGTAATTTAAAGAGTCTCTCTTTATAAACTATTATCAAACTTTATCTTTAACATATGTGTAACTTGGTATTATCAAACTTTATCTTTAACATATGTGTAACTTGGGTTTTTTTTTTTCTTTTCAATAATGTAGGTCTCGATCTAAACTCTACTTCATGGATGGATGTTATGTTATCATTAGGTGACATGCATGATTAAGAGTTTATGATTTGTTTTACCACCACTTAAGCAAATTAATCACCACGACTTTATTAAGCGCATTAACCGGATCAATATTGTTGGGCTAGTTTGTTCCAATAGATAGTAGCACGACATAAGCTATAAGCTAAGGGAGCCACTTCCGGACCACTCTTTGAGATACCGCATTCCAAATATTAATTTTTTTATATTCTTTTTGGTACATTCCAAATATTACTCTCTCCAATTTCAAATTATATAAATACAATAAATAATCTATAAAATATATTAATTTAATCTCTAAACTATACGAAAAATCGTCAATTTTAGTCTCTAATATCTAACTTTAATCTCTAGTGATTTATATGATTTTTTTAGTAAAAGAGGGCTAACATCCAAAAATAAAAGAACTATAAAATTACATGAATATTTATAGGCATGTAAGCCCTAAAAATGTCATAAAAAAGAATACTTGAAACATTATTGGGAGGAGTCTTTATAACATGATGTTAAAAAAATTCAGAGAAAAACGAAAATAGTCGGCCAATCAAATATTTCTATTTCCCTCTCGCCAAGTATGATGTCATTTCAACAAAATGATTTAAAGACTACTACTTTATCTAATTTTTTAAAACATTGAAGATAATGACATCATAGTAATACATTGACATTTTAACTATGTTGATATCGATGTGCCACGAATACAATTCCCTATAATTCCTTCCAAAGGGTTATTAATATGAAGTAGGAAAAATAAATGGTGGAGTATAAATCAAACTTACAAAAACAAGATTAATTAAAGCGATAATTAAGCAAATCAACTAAGTCTTTAAAATACTCTCTCTAGAATAAATTGATAATTGAATCAACCATGAATTTGGCATTAACCAGTTTGCCTACACATGTATTTCTCTTTTTTTAATAATATGAAGCAATTTTCCACTTATTTTAAGCTTCTGATGAACCTGATTTACATTCGTAAAACTTGGACCAAGAGGATGGAGTCACACACACTCAAGCCAAAGATTCGTCTAGTCTTTAGCATGAGCAAATTGAATAGCAAAAATTACAGCGCAAATTTCAACATAACGAGAAGTTTCAATACCAATATTTGGCTAAAAATGCACCTACAAAAGTATCAAGATGATCTCTAAAAATTCTCCCGCAAGCAAAGAAATTTGGTGATCTTCTAGATACTTCATCAATATTACACTAAACCCATAAACTTGGGGGAATTATACAAATAACTTTCTTAATAGATGGAGGAGGGAGAGGAATGACAATTAACATCAAAATGTGTGAGAATAGTAAATTCTCTAATAGAAGAAAACATGTGACCTTTGGGGTGATGGGTTCAATGTTTTAAAAACCGGACCGGTCATCGAACCGGCGAGGGTACTGGGTCATTGGTTCATTGGTCGAACCACTGGGTCATTGGTTGAACCGCATGACAAACCGGATTAAACCAATAGAATAAACCGGTCTCTATAATAAAACTATATAGTTATTAAACCGGTCAAATCAGATAACTTTATCTTTAAAAAAAATCAGATTATAAAAAAATCATAACACCTAAAAAAGAATTACCTTTAACGTGTCCTACTACTGTAGCTTTGTGCAATCAACAACTTTTAGAAAAAGCAAACAAGTGATAACTTGTTGCCAACTCATATTTACCTACTCCTACATGGTCTTGGAACTCACAAAAACACCCACTAAGTCACATATAGCTAGCTATATTTCCAAGACACTCCAATTCAATATCCAGTTTCCGTTTCCACTTTCCCACATACTGTATTCTACTAGCTACTAGTAATAGTAATTAATAAGGGTTGGTCATATAATTCATTCACTTATTTTCTTTTATTGTAACATGTAAATAAACAAGTCTAAAGTCTTCTTCTTGATTCTTGAGAGTATGCATGACAGAAGTATTGTTCTCTCTTCTCTACCTGATTTTTTTTCTAGATCTTCATCTTCTTTTTTCTCACTCTCTCTATATGGTGGGAAATATCCTTCAAATCTTGTCATCGATGATTCTCCGGTTCCGATCTGACTGAGATTACCGTTGCTCACCTTCTCTGTTCTGTGTTCTCTCTTCTATTTTCATCTATTTTCTATTTTTTTTAAGAAACGAAAGAAAAAAAAAGTGCAAGCATTTAAACCGGCGGTTTTTGAAAACCGCCGGTTCGCCGGTTTTGTCCGGTTCTGCCGGTTCCTGCCGGGTCAACAACATGAACGATCCAACACTTGAACTAGACCGGCGACCCCTCCGGTTCACGGTTGAACCGGTTCGACCGACCGGTCCGGTCCGGTTTTTAAAACACTGGATGGGTTGCTTGATGAACAAGACATTTAATATAAGTCAAATCACGAGAAAAAATGGAAGGAGTGTCATTAAATATGATATTGTTCCTACATTTCCAAATATCCACAAAATATGACAATAGCTGCAAAGATGATCAAAATGCATGCCTACCAAAGAAGACGATTCATTATAATACCTAAATTATGTTATATTTATATAAAGTTATGTTGAGGAACTAAATTAAAGAGAATAATCCCGCTATAAACATTAGTTAGTATGAACATTGTAATATGTATGAGTAAGAATTCAAATTCAATATCGTATTTGTTAATTATTTACTTTAAAGTGTTGAAACTCTAGTCACAAAACTATTTAACAAAAAGAAAAATAATTAAAAAGAATAATTTAGATAATAAATTGATAGCTTATTCATGTATGTGGTGTGCTTCAATACATTCCAATCAAAGTCAATTATGAGATCATGTGCAATCCCTGTTTTTTCCCTTAAATATTTGATCTTATAGTACATCCACGCGATCTAGATTCTTGTTATTACGTGTACTTTGCAATGCTACGTAATTACCATGTGCCACGTTCAATCCCTTCTTGCACGGTTCAGAGTTTGCTTGTAAACAAAATCAATTTATTTATCATACCAAGTTATCAAATTTGTCACATTAATTTGCATATAAAAGGCCATTTAATCCTTCTATGCATTAAAAGAACCAATACAAGGAAAGAAACAAAAAAAAATGGCATTGCAATTGCATACTCTTATTGAATGTTCAATAAGTCACCATAATCTCTTCAAAATAATTTTTTACTTTCTATTCATCTCAACTCTTATTCACTCTACAACATCTACATCCAATTGCACCAAAGATTCCACTTCAACAATTTACAAAAAGTTTTTAAAGACTCAATGTAATTCAACCACATACCCAAATGTTTGCTACAAGTCACTTTCTCCATACACATCAAAAATCAAAACAAACTCTTTAACACTCACCAAAATATCTATCTATCTAGCCCTAAAATCAGCAAGAAGTGCATCAATGACATTGAAAAGACTAAGTTCTAAGAAGCTAACACATGCCGAAACATTGGTCATTGCCGATTGTAGCGAAAATGTTGAAGACACGGTGGATTCACTTGAAGATTCGGCCGATGGACTTGTGCATTTGAATGGTACTACAACTAGTGATGAAAGGTTTCAATGGGATACTATAAAGACATGGATGAGTGCAGCTATAACTAATGAGGGAACATGTACGGATGAATTTGATGAAATGGAAGTGAGGTCTTCAATAAAGAAAATGATCAAAACAAGTGTTGGTAATCTTCTTTTCATGACTAGCAATGCTTTGGCTTTTGTAAACAGGCTTTCCTTCTAGATTATGGTTTTGGATCGCGGTTGTGGTTAAGCTACGAATCTTTAGTGCAGCAAAATATGGGAAATGCAGTTGAAGCAGTCGAAATTGCAATGTTATTGCAAAGACCTCAAAATCTTTTATATAATGCGACTACCATCGTGATTGCACACTACAATTTAAAACCGTGACTACTAGTCATTCGATTAAGAAACTATTATGTTAAAAGGAAATATGTTTCGATATATATAACAATTGGATTTGTAATTTTTTTTAGGGAGTTTATACTTGTGTGTAATGGTTGTTTCATGTGTTAATTATACTAAAGTTAATGTAAATTTGTGGATTCACTCAAATGGTTCTCATTAATGTAAAATTTGTTAGAAATTTTAATGGTGAGATCTCTCATTGCTCCCACGCCAGTGAAAAAAATTCACACCGGCAAGAATCCTTTCACATGTTATGATACAAATCTGGAATTTAAATTATTAAATGGATCATGCATCAAGCACATGTGGTGATTCAATATTTAAGAAGCACACGCATTGTACATGTTAAGTTTTTGGGTATATAGCTATCTCAACCTCTATCAATTAGCATCATTACTTTAACTCTGTCTATGTCTTCTAACCTGCTTGCATAAGCTGCATTTTTATAGATCATAAAATGAACAAAATTTATATTCATTGTCTGACTCTAATTCAAGAAGAAAAAACTTGTTTGCATTAAACTTCCATATAGTTTCATTTACATGTACATACTAAAGCTGGCCAAAGAGTTGAACTAGTAGCATTAAATGTCTCCCTAATTACCACATATCTAGTTCTGTTGCAATAGATAAATTACCAGTTCTTTAAAGGGTCTATAACAAGTAGCATCCACCTCATTTCCCTCCAACTATATCAAACTTATCACAAAAAAGTTCTTAACTATAAGAAATGAGTAAATATACAGCCTTATACATGCTCTTTAAGTTCATAGTTTGTTGAATGAGATGGGATTTATTTTCAGATAAGAATTGAGTTCCTTTCCAGACAAAAAAAAAATGACGTTATTTTATTGCAATGCACTTTTTTTTTTTTTAAGCATGCAATGCACTTTTAAATCCAACAAATAAATACCCCATCTTTAAGTACTTCACACATATTTTTACAGTATCCTCTCACTTAATAATAGGTTAAAGGTTAATCTCTTCTTATGCTTTTTTTTAACCAGAGATTGATCTCTCAAGATACCAAAAGCAAAATGCCTCCAAATATTTGTTTTTTATACGCAAATATAAATCGAATTCAGAATTACATATTCAAAAAGAATCCAGATCCTTTCACTAGAACCAACACATTGTTGTTATTACTCAACAATGCTTGCTTGTGTATCAAACATTTACATTCATCTCTTATTATGTCTGTCAAAGGGATAAGATTCGACAGCGTTATAAAACTCAAACCGTTCCAGCCAGTCACTTTGAAATTCTTCAGTGGATAAGTTTTAGAGACCTGCCAAATTCCCAAGCAAATAAACAAGGAATTTGGATCTTGTAGTTAACTAGTAGTTAACAAGGAAATATAGAGTCCTCGCAACATCCGAACTTCACCCAAATTTACAATGCTCTCACAACACAACCCATTCACACAGCTTTCATGCAGCCGTTAGCTGCATAGAATGATACAAGTTATTAGAGCTTTTAAATGATAAAATACAATTTTAATCGACGTAAAGTGGTGGAACCTAAGGTGGACATAATAGTTCAGAATTATAAGTTTCCAACTACCCAAAAATATGGTGTTTTCGAATGTTCCGTTTCTACCCCACATAATCAAGCAAATAAAAGCATGATCAATAAAACACGGCATGTTGATGAATGTATAGATTTCTGCACCTAGCAAATGCAGTCAAAACTAGTTACTCACTAATAATTGGATTTAGCTTCTCTAAAGTAACCAATCATTTTAGAAGGTAAATTAATGTCACCCTAATTATACGACAATTGGTTGTGTACGTGGCAATATGTATCTTGAGCATTTGTATTTAACATTATATGACAATTGAATGTATACCTCACATGCCGCAAAAACTGGCCGAACTTGCTCAAATATTTCATCCTCTGTTCCCACAGCATTGATCTGCAGAGATTAGCTTGTCAAATAATTAACTTATAAAGAAATGAACAATTCTGTGATTAGAAGCTGATATTTTATTAAAAAAATATATCCATTGCATAATTATCACAATTTAACACCCGACGGAACCCGAGAAAAACAAGATAGAGAGACTGTTCTTGCTGTCAGATTCAAATGGGTGTCACTGTCAGGTCGTTGGGTAAGAGGAAACAGTTAAAGACAGATTTACTCGGACGGTTTTAAATAAATAAAATTAATATCTATCAGATGTATCCAAACCCATCCGACATACTAACAGGAGTGCACTTTTAGGAGTACCTGGATCTGTTACTCCACCAGACCCATTACTCGCCCTAACTGTCTAAAAAGGATGGATGACGGTTTATTACACTTGTGTTATCTTTGGGTGGACCATTTTTAGACCGAATCTGACTGTGACCAACCGGTGTCCGCCCCTAATCAAATCTATACATAAAGCCCAACAAACATACAGTACAGATAACTCCTAAGTCAAATCATAAAATAAGTCAAACCCATAAATACTAGCTTGTGAATTTTCCCACCTGGAATAAATTAAACAGAATATTGAAGCAGCAAGGTAGCATACACCTTAAAGGTAAGTAACTAAAATATCTGTAACCAAAAGTTTAAGAAAAAGCAGTTTTTCAAGTCAAGGTCGTATAAGTCTCTTTATAATGCTAGTTCTACTAAATTCAAATGAAAATTGGAACTAAGCAATTACCCTGTGAAGTTTCCCTCTCCTTTCATAATGATCAACCACAGGAAGATTTAATGCCTCAAATACTTTAAGACGTTTCTTGATTGTATCTATATTGTCATCAATTCGACCCTGAATAAAATGAGTAACATATATCAGACTGAAGTTTCAAATCAGTCACTGAAATACATCATCAATGATTTGAGGAGAACCTGATTACGGCTCAGCACCCGTTTCACCATCTCTTCTTCAGGGCAATCAAAGAAAAGAACAAAATCTGGTTCTGATCCAGTCTGCATAATGAAGAGTATTTATTTGGTAAAATATGAGAAATTGTTTAAATGAAATTATTTGTTTTAATACGCAAAAAAAAGTGCATTTGAAAAGGTATAAACAATAAAGACAATGTGGCAAATTTGTAGTTTGTATAGTGCAGAGAAAAATCAGAGCTGGCACGAAAATAACCCAATACTATAGTATATCAATTCATTAACAATAGAAAGAAGCGGACGAAGGAGGAGAGAACGTTACTTTCTACAGCTTAAATTTAAGTGATAAAAAGTTAAGAACTCAAACTTACAATTCGTTCAAAAGCTATGCGATTCTCCTCACTTCTAGGGAAACCATCAATAAGAAACTTATGATTATCGCTAGATTCCATCTCTCTTAGAATCAATTTGACAGTCACTGCTGATGGAACAATTCTCCCTTCTCGAATTGTATCCAGAATCATTGTGCTATTTTTAAGTTTTTATTGTTAAAATCCCAAATATGCGCCAAGGAAACAAATATAAAATTAGAATCTGAAAAAATTACCCGTATTCACTAGCAGATTCCACCTCCTTCCTCAAGAGATCACCAGCACTCAGATGCTTAAATCCGAATGTTTCAACAATTCTTGCACATTGAGTACCTTTTCCACTACCCGGCCCTCCTGAGAGCATGAGAACAATGTTTTATTATAAAAAAATTATCATTTATTTAAGGCGCCAACCAAAAACAATAATGGATAGAATCACTAATAACTTGTGGCCCTCGATTTCTAGCATTAAAAATAAAAATATCCCAAGTATGTAACAAGAGTTAGTAGTCCTTAATTCATTTAGTCAGATCGCTTTCAAGATTCCAGATAGGTTAAGCTAAGTTATTGTATAGTTAGCCTTCACTCATCCTCATTTGTGTAATAATATCCAGCTAGATTGTGAGAACAAACGAACAATCAATTAAGTGATTAGTTTGAACCATTTCAAATACGTTTTTAATTTTTTTTACATGAGTTCAAAAACAGAATTAAAAAAATATGGCTGCTGCTTGTTTCTCAGCTTCAGCATTAACCATCCTTGATTACACTTCTCAATATCCTTGAATTTAAAGATAGTGACATTCAATTACAGACATTATCAACAATCAACATGAATTAGCTTAACTTATATATTTTGTTGTGGTCAATCTATGAAGTTACAAGAAAAAGGCCCTATCAACCTCAGTGGTGTACCTTCCAATTCTAATATTAAATATGACGACATATCCATATATAAGGTATAAGGACGGGAACAGTATGAAGGTATAAGGCATTCGCAAGTTAAGGGTCTATCTAGATCAGTGCTATCAGTGGCAGATTATGGCAGTCTGCCAAAAACTTGCCATATAAACATGGCATTGCAGCCTATGGTGGATATAGGCGTTGTGGCCTATGCTGGTTGGCAAAAATCCGCCATGCTATAACCCCCATGGCACCGAACGAAGGAAATTCAACAATACTGATTTAGATTGAAAAATGTTTTGTATTTTCATTTCTTATTTCCATTTAACTATTTTAGTTACAAAAATGCTACATTTGATTTCACTGCAACTTAATCAACAATTTAAACAATAAATGCATCCTTGTTTACCTAAAACAAAAGTTATAACCGAATCGACATGTTTGGGACAAATCCCATCCATTTCCTGCATCAAAGGGAACAAAGAAACAAAGGGATCATTGAAGTATCATACTCAAGACAATAGTATTCAAAAACGTAAACTCTTTGGTTATATAAACAGAAAGTCTTTGACACTCACAAACTGCAACATGTAAAATTAACAACTATGAAAAATGTTCAAGTTATAACACTGATATAAGATAAAATTATAACATTCATATCAATTGTCAACAAATTTAATATCACAATCAACGTTCTTAATTCCCATGATTTACTCAAAGAGTTCTATATTTAGGGACGGAGATAGTAATAGGTTGCAAGGATAATGAACCCACAATTCCCAAGGTCTAAGCACTTAGTGCGTGAGTTTCGCTGCTAGGCTAATTAGAACAACCCAATAAAAAATTGAGTAAACCACCAAATTAATCCCTAACTTTATGACTCTCTCAAAAAGGTCTTCGACTTTATTAACTTATCAAGTTGGACTCTATATTTAACCATGTGACATTTTATAAGCAAATCTCACCTTTCTAGGTTCATTGCATAATTAATTAATGTATCTCGACTCCAGATGCATTAATTATACTACAACGCCTATAAAATGTTACCGAGGGAGTATTTGATAGTGCTCTACAAGGTCAAAGACGAAATTATAACTGCTTTTCATAAAAATCTACAAAAATAATCATTAAATTATTGATTCTTCAGCGATGATGATGAAAGGGTAGTTAATTTACAGTACCTGAAAGTGTAAAGGCGATCCTGAGATAAATCTATGGGAATGAAAAGCGTTATATTTAGAAGCTTCCTGAAATCAGAAACAACACAAATTCTTCAGAATATGAATCGATGAAGTTAAAGAGAATGAGAATCAATAATTAGCTAAGTTAGTTAGTTAGTTACCTTTGTGATGTGAAGAGAAAGGGATGATTTGAGAGTAGCGGTTGCGCGTTTCCACATTTCAGATTCTTCGATTGTTGTAATCGATTTCAGTTTGATTCGGTGGAGTTACTCTGCGCGATGAGAGATTTTGTCAAACATGTAGCGTGCGTGCGTGGATACACACTGTTAGAGAGGAAAGGAAAATGAGAAGATGATGCACATGCATGTGCCATGACTAATGGACGGATCCGGATTCTCTGACTTTTTTGATTTTTTTAATAAAAATACAGAGCACCACATGGCTTTATTTAAGCTATAAAGATTGATCTGACGGATTAAAGAAATTGAAAGTCACGGTGCAGTTATCGCATCAAAGTTAGACGATCCATTTCCCTAATGGACAGCTCAATTTGTTTAGTTAATTAATGATAGTTGCAGGAGTGCTTAATAATTCTCAAGTCAACCCCATTGCGTCAAAAAAAATAATTCAACCCCATTAATTAATATAATTATAATTATTGTTTTTTATTATCATCCTTCCTAAATTTAAATATGTATTTAAAATTATAAAAAAAAAAATTAAAAAATTAAAAAGAAAAAATTTAGGGACATACCAATTCTCATTATCAATGTGAATATGTTGTTGGTGAATAATATGAAATAGATTTGTTAAAATTCTCAAAGACTTGAGCATTTCTTTGGTATAGTAATTTTGCGTTGTAAACATATTTATGAATTTATGAAACTTGTATTCGGTTAAATAGTGACGGATTGTATTTTCTTAAAGACATCCGGTCATACGATGTTGAGAAGATTATAGACCAGTCAAATTGAAAACCTCTGATATTTATGGTTGCTTCTTTGAAATGTTTAACAATCGGGCCATAGTCAAGGTTTGAGAAAGACAAATTGCAGTGGGGTTGGATTATTTAACTAATTTAAGCTGAGACAAATGATTTGCAAATGTATCTTTAAACCCAAATAAAGGAGAGAAAAAATATTATGTACCAAAAAAAAACCTTATATTGTAATTTTTGTTTTCACCACCAGTATCCAACCCACTTCTAATCTTGTTTAAGTATCAGTTCTGACATCAAGTAATTTCAACTTCCTTTTAATTGCACTTGCAGATAATCAAACCGTCATCATCCAAAATTTTACATTGAACTGTAATTAATTATTACTATTCGTGCACGGAAATTTGATAAGTTATAACTTAACTTATACTGTTCTCCTAATTATAACATATGGTAAAAAATTAATTTAACTTTCAACCTTCTCTTAAAAATAAAAAACAAACAAAGGGTTAGAGGCCCATTATTCAAAAAGTCCAAGCCCATTCATTACAGTTGTTGAGAAGATTATAGACCAGTCAAATTAAAAACCTCTGATATTTATGGTTGCTTCTTTGAAATGTTTAACAATCGGGCCATAGTCAAGGTTTGAGAAAGACAAATTGCAGTGGGGTTGGATTATTTAACTAATTTAAGCTGAGACAAATGATTTGCAAATGTATCTTTAAACTCAAATAAAGGAGAGAAAAAATATTATGTACCAAAAAAAAACCTTACATTGTAATTTTTGTTTTCACCACCAGTATCCAACCCACTTCTAATCTTGTTTAAGTATCAGTTCTGACATCAAGTAATTTCAACTTCCTTTTAATTGCACTTGCAGATAATCAAACCGTCATCATCCAAAATTTTACATTGTACTGTAATTAATTATTACTATTCGTGCACGGAAATTTGATAAGTTATAACTTAACTTATACTGTACTCCTAAGTTATAACATATGGTAAAAAATTAATTTAACTTTCAACCTTCTCTTAAAAATAAATAAAAACAAAGGTTTAGAGGCCCATTATTCAAAAAGTCCAAGCCCATTCATATAAAGCCAACCCTTTCTTCTTCATGCTTTCTTTTCTTCTTCTTATTTCCTCTCCGATCGTTTCCGACACCGCGTTTTAGGGTTTTTAACGTCAAACTTTCATCGCGCTGTGAAACGCGACGCAAAACCACTCCAATAACACCGCCGTGACATTCTCCACTCGATAATGGTAAACTTACTCCTTCTGCATTCTCTTTATCATCTTCGTATTTTCAATTTACGTTTAGATCGTAACGTAAACCTTTAAATCTTGCTCAATTGTGCAAATTTTCTCAAAGAAAACCACAATGTTATTTCAATTATATAATTTGTTTCCTTCAAATTTTTGACTAGGATTCACCTGAATAGAATCATCGTGTTATCTTGATCTATAATTTATCAGTATTAATGCAGTATTAACGAATGTTATTGATTAGTTGTGATCTTAATTACTATTATATTTCATGATTTTACTAGGTTTTGCTACAGTTAGATCCGTTTCTGAATGAACTCACAAGCATGTTCGAACGCAGTACCGAGAAGGGATCGGTTTGGGTTACTCTCAAACGATGTATGTGCGCGTGGGTGTTGATGTTTTATTAGTATGGTTGAGTGAAGGTTTTGGGTTTTAGATGTTCAGAAATTTAATTTATGTTTGTATGTTTTTGTTGTGCCATTTTTTCAGCATCATTGAAATCTAAAGTTCAGAAGAATAAATTGGCCACTGCTGGTGAAGCAATTGAGTATAGATGTCTTATACGTGCCACTGATGGGAAAAAGACAATTTCTACTTCGGTATGTATCTTTGGGTTTGTTATTTTCAACTATGCTTTTAATTAATACATTGCCATTACTAGTTTATGCTTTTAATGAATTGAATTAAGTTTGTTTTTGTCAAAAAAAAAATAAAATTTGCCATTACTAGTTTATGTAACGAGAGACTATCTTTGGTGTTATATATGACGTATGTAATGTACATGGGTTACAACTAACTATGGCTATGCTTATGTAATGAGTCTTGAATGTTGACCAATTTATTGAAGCTTGCTGTCTAGCTTGGTACCTAACTTGGTTTTGGGTTCCTAACTTCCTTACTAGTTTTGTTTTGATCGACATGAATGAATTCCTAAAACCAGTTCAAAGGGATATATGAAACTGGTAATAACGTAAATATTATAGTTTAGATATGCCAAATACCTATCAATCTTTCCTGCATCTGCTCTTTTGAAGATAACTTGGTCTTACTTTCATATGGCGTACGGGCAATTGAGTTGGAGTATTATTTTTCATGCACTATTGAGAATATGATCTCAAACTAATTTTAGATCAAGCATGAAAATGAAGGGAAACATAAAGCATAGTCTTTTGACTCTATTTTATATTTGTATTTGTTGTGGTAATGCATTCTGAATAATGATCATAGGTATTATATATGTATATAGTGTACATGATTTATGCCAAGCCAAGCCAACCTAGCTCTGGTTTTGTTAATGCCATTTGGGTTTATGTAATTAGACATTTAGGCTCGATCAATTAATCGAAGTTTGTTGTCTAGCTTGGCACCTTACTTGGTTTTGGGTTCCTATATACACTTTAAGGTCAAATTGGTAAGGTTTTATAATTAAAATTTAGGCAGAATTTTCTGCTTAATCTTGCAATTTCTTCCTCGTTACTAGTAAACCTAGCATCACCTTAATTGCCTATTCTGTGAGTTGTTAACTTGTTGCTTATAAAGGCTTATCCCTTATAGCTCCAAGTTAGGACCACCCTGTATGTTTTACTCCATATAAACACGAGAGTTACATCTGGAAAATGAAACAGAACAGAACTTATAAAAACGAGGAACTTTGCTACGATGTGCTCTTAAGTCCATTGTTTATAACTTATATACGCTACACTTTAACCTTGGTTATACCTTTAAGATGCTTTATTTTCTTATGTGTAACATCAAACATATCACTTAAAAAAAGGTTCAATTATTTAATATACCATCACTCGTTAAAAACATAATTGAAGTTAGGCGCAAGTGAACACAACATCACACATTCTTACTAAATCTTCAATTTTGGGTATGACCGTCCAAAATTAGCAAACCTTGTTAGATTCCTTCCAAACTTTAACCATGTACTTGATCTAAAATTCGTATCAAAACCACAACAAACCTACATTCATACGCATTGCCTTAAGCACTTGAGAATCAACTACTCAATTTGCAAATCATGTTAGACTCTTGCTGAGACGAATTTCAACACAACCTGTATTAGAAGTCAAATGATGATGAATGTGGTCGTGATGATGATGATGATGATGATGATGATGATGATGAATGTGATGAGGTGGTAGATGGTGGTAACCCTGCATGATTAATGTTGTTGATTGAAGAAAATCCAAAAATGGGAGATTGCATTTGAGGAGTAAAGAAATCCATGGACTAGAGAGTGGCGAGATTGGTCAAAGAAAGTCATTGAGATCATTCACAAAAATGAAAAGTGTGTATCTGTGTGACTTTGTGTTTATGTCTCTAGCTAATTAACAAAAGGTAGAAAATAGTTGATAATTTCTGAGTGACAATGGGAGGGTTTGTGGTTATTAGGAAATGGAGTGTATGTATGAAAATGAAGGGAGAGAATTGGAGAAGAGAAAAATGAAAAATGAGATTGTGTCCATGATTTTTGTCTTCTAACATGTTACTATAGAATAGAGAGTCTTTCTGTTAGCCTTTGACTCTAACGCCTTCCAATTTACAGGTTAATGCACCACATTCACTCCATTACTTTTACTATATTCATTTAATGTACATTTAAACAGGTAAGGTCCTTAGTTACTTAAGTGTTTATAGCACGAGTGTTTATCTTGTAAATGCTTATGTATAGGCTATTTCTATAACAAAAAATGAAATAAAATCAATCTGTTTTATAGAAGCTATAAGCTATTTTTATAAGCAATCCTTGAGTGTTTGTTGATATAAGCTGAAAATAGATTGTCGGTGGTAAAAGCTCAAATAAGTCCATCCAAACATGATCTAAGTGAAGAATTTTTATTTTTTTTTGACGGAGTGAAGAATCCTTGTTAGTAGCCTACTTATTGTAGATTTTGTTTTTGAATCGGATGTAACTTGGTATTTGAGTTCCCCCTGATCTTTTGTCTATTTCTCCTCTTCTCTCCCTGCTTTTCATGTTTATGTAAGTTTTCTTTTCCACTTCTAATATTTAATTTTACTGGATTCTCATTTGAAAGGTTGGCCCAAAGGATCATCAACGCTTTCAAGCTTCTTATGCAACTATATTAAAGGCTCACATGACTGCTCTAAAAAAGAGAGAAAGGAAGGACAAGAAGAAGTCCGCAGAGATTGAAAAAAGAGAAGGAAGTTCAAAGAGGCCGAAGAAGTCTTGAAGTGATCTGTTTTTGTTGTCTGGTATTCTGCACAAACTTAGTTTCCTCCTGACTTTATTTTCATCTGAAGGATGCTCGGACACACATACTTTCTTGAGTTGCATAGTGAGAAGTGAACGGAATGGGGGGGAAAAAAGACAACAGATACTTAAAGGGTTATTGCATTTCAAAGCAAAGATTAAGGAATGTAATTTGTCACTTACATGCTTTTCTTTAGATAACTGTTCATTGAATTGACAATTTTTGTGAAAAATTTCCTTCGGTTCCTTGGTAGGTTATAAATCGAGGCTTCTTCAGGATATATTTCTTTTCCCAAATTGATATTTTGTTTGGTAAAACTCATTTTGAGTTGAACTTTTGTTCCCAAATATCTTGTTGAATCATGCTTCTGTTTAAGATTTGTCACCGCCGACAAGTTTGCAGTTATCATTTGTTAACATCAAATGGCAAATCTTGGCACATAAAATATCAACATTAACAAATGCAGATGATCCCTATTGACATCCAATTGGACCAATTCAAGTGAAAAGACAAAATTGCCGAAGTGTTTAAAAGATTAACGGCCAAAGTGTTTAAAAGATTTCCACAACAGTATTTCAATATATGCATTGTTACTCCTATTCTTTTTCCACAATTCAAATAATAAAAATGTCAAAAATTCAAATAACAGAGTAAAAAAATTAGTACATAGTGGCATGAAAAATGTCAAAAATTTAAAAAATTCAAGGTGATAATTGCAATAATTAATGTAAATGCTCAATTTAATAATCTAGGTAAGACTTCCTCTAAAGGAGAGGTGGAAAGTGCAATTTTATCCCATAATTTAGGTGCTTAAATGCTTTGGACTCATAGCATAGTATTTTTCATGATGTTTTCTCTCCCGGCCCTCCGCCTTTTTTTTATACCTCCCAAAAATCTCATTTTGCCCTTTGCGGTTTGAAAAAATTTGGCCAACTTATTTCGGTTTATACAAACCGAAATTTTTAAACATGGAAAAAAAATTCGGTTTATATAAACCGAAATAACATAAATGTTAAGGAAAGAAGAAAGATTTATGTGAAAATTCGTGTAGAGCTACCTGTGGTAAATTTAGCATATCTCTCTGAATATAAGTCGTATGCTAATGATTTTTAATATAGTGTAAAGAAAACAAAATTTACTACAGGATTGACACCGGAATTGTTAAATTTCATTAAGTATAGTATGAGAAAATCTAACTACAAGTCTGAGAAAAGTTTTTGCTCTGTTTTTGTACCAGTACTCATTATTTGGTCAAACTGAACCAATTGGATAGTTAACCCTCAAAACAAAAATTATATTTGTAATCTTGACACCCTAAGCTTTCCAACGAGTGGTCGTTTACTCAAATCGGACATCGTTTAGTATTTCAAATAAATTGTGGATGTTGAGGGTCTGATGCTGAATTTATGCAGGAAATCTGGAAAAAAAATTGGAACACAAAATTTCGGTTTTTATTAACCGAATTTTTTGAACATGACAAAAAAATTCGATTCGTACAAACCGAAGTACCCCAAGGGCAAAATGGAAATTCATAGGTAGAAAAGAAAGACGAGCTCGGGATAGAAAACATCATTTTTCATTGAGTAAACCATCAATTTGAGAGTCTCTTACAGAGTTAGGACTTTTTGCATCCAAATTTTAATTATGAATTGATGTTAATTTTTCAAAAAAATTAATAAAGCATGAAGGTTCTTTCTTGCATGGTAATGTATCCAAACGCCTCAAACTTGTATAAATATTTTTCAACGTGCATTATGTAAACTTATTTAGCTCTTTATTTCCCTCTTATTTTTCTAAATTGAAACACAGCCTCAGAATTGCAGAATAGTTAAAGAACTCATTTAACTTGTTAAATTTAAATACTTAAATTAAACAAGTATTTTTTATGCAGCAAGATCTATTGATTAAAAAAAATGAAAAATAAACAGAAACAAAAGTATGGGAGAACAAACATATGTAAAATTACCCCTTATCTAAAGTATTTGATTTTTGTTATTATTTCTGGTCTTTGTAAATTTGAACATTTAAGTGTTCAGTTTTGTTTGCTGCTAATAATATAATAGTTGCTGCCAAAACCTAAACGGAAACAGTAAAGCATGTAGAATTATATGTGTATAAAAATGCACATGAAATGCCAAGAATAAAAAAAAACTACATTTCACTTTTATCTATTGATTATTCTACTGAAATAGATATATTATATATGTGTATGTACATGAATTAAATCTATCCAGAATCTTCAAGATGGATTTTCTACAAGGAATGCTCTTCATTATTTTATACTAAAAAAAATGAACGTATAAAAAATGATAGGCATTCTAAACTAAAAAGGTAGCAGAAATCAAAAAAGAATTACTGAGGCACATAATGATATTAATACTATAGTAATAATCACATGGATTAGTATTAATACTAAAAATGTCCATACTGTTTTCTACCAGAAGTCCTCCAATTTGAACCTTACTGCTCAGAGAAATTTACAAACCTCTTTAGCTATATCATGGTGGAACAGATGGGTTGGAGTCATTGGGTGAATCTTTGGAGTTCTTATGCATCATATCAAAATTTATAGTCACTAGCTGAGATAAATTCTGTAAGCAAAAAAAGTAATAAAAGAATTTGTGTCAATCCATGTGGATAAGTACAAACAAATTAAGAGCAAGTAACTACAAAGAAATGGGGGAGGAAAAAGATAAAAGAGACATTTCCTTTAAATAATAACAGACCAATTTAGGGTATGCCAATTCAGAATTCTACAATACTTTATAAAACTTTCGTGTATTTGTATTATAATATCACACTATCATCATAGTCCAACTTTGTATTTTTATGTGAATGGTTATCAAATAATCAATGATAACGATAAATTTCTTAATTTGCTAAACTGATAATTATAAACATCAATGTGTACATACCATAAAATAACGAGGGCATGTTATATAACTATATAGTAGTGTATTGTATTGTATAAGTGACTAACAACTACTTTATGATTGTTGATACTTGATACATCAAAATACCATAATCTTGACCTAATATGGCTAATTAAATGAAGAAAATATAACATCAAGCATGATAGGTATTACCTTAAATGAGAAGTTACTAAACGAGTACTGCACCTCAAGATTTTGAGGTGGACCATTGTTGAACCCTCCTTTTAAACTCCCGCAGACATCACCCTGCTTAGCCAATATATAGTTAGAAAAAATCTTGTAAAAGAGGACTGAAAGGAATGTAACATCAAATTAAATCATTGTTTCAAACTAAATTAGAAATTCAGTTTCAAAGGGAAAAAATGCAATTGATATGAACAGACTTGTCACTTGTGGCTTACAAGCTAACTGATTCTTTCACAAGTAATCTTCCATTTGTAAACTATGGTTTGAAGTTTATATTCAAACAAACTGAAACACATCATCATCTACTTAGGACTGAGTTAATCCCATTGTAAGTAGTGCCACAGGTCTACAACTAAATGGCTCAAGCTAATTTATAGTGCATAAGTACTAGAAATAAAAAGTATTCTTACATCTTCATCTAATGAATCGCCGCTTCCTGAACCACTGCTGCATGATTCGGTAATGTCATCAAAATCACTAGCTCCAGCACAATGTTCATCCTCTGGATTCCAAATGTAGCGGCTCTCAAAATAACTTGTATCTTGAGATTCAGCAGCCGATGGTATGAACATAGCCTGTAGAAATTTGGGTGGATCCCAGCGTGAGAAATCAAAAGATATGGCACAAACATATCAAGCTCAAATAAAGTTAAAATGATGACCTTCTGCATTGCCAGCGTATCCCAGTTAATATCCTTGAAGAAAGCATGGCCTTTAACCTGCCAAAAAGAATATACTGTTGCCTTTTGTGTAAACGTAATACCATAATTTGCGAGCAAACGGCAATAAATAACTCACTTCCGTAGCTCCTGTTGCACCTAATCTTTGTACTGGGTTTTCGTTCAATAATCTGAAAGAGAACTTCACTATCAGCCATAACCAACATGACAGAAATCTTAATGTAGAGTTAAAAGAGAACTGTTTTTACCAACAAATGTGACATAATTCATGTAATATCCTTTAGAGATATCATAGCAATGCCAAACATTTGACGAAACTGCTTATACTATTAATAACAGCGTGTTTTCTCAAATTGGCCTAACTTGTTCTGACAATAGTTTATTTTGTAAGGCATTGCTAACCACATCTTTATCGTGAATAAGATTGCCATTGATAAATCATAGGAAATCATCAACTTGACTTTTCACACAGTCTACCTACCCGTATTCTTCCATGCCATCCTACCCACATGCATATCGTTAAGTGCGCACTCACATTGTTCAAAAAAAAGTGCGCACTCACAACTACATATTTTCCACATACACATTCGTGTATTTCTTTTTCTCTTCTATACAACAATAACCAAGCCTTATCCCACTAAGGATAGATCAAATGACGTCAGTGTTTTGTCCTATATCATATCCTTATCCAACTCATTAATCTCTAGGTATTTCTTAATAGTTTCTCTTCTTTTTGTCTTCTATACAGTGACTTACTTTACAAGTAAAATAATATAATGAATTCATGTCACAAATGTTCATCCATACCATCAGTAGGGTTTGTCGACCACGACTGATCCATAGGACTATAACAATTTTGCAGTTACATAGCATAATCTCTTTTAAAGATCCATAAAATACATATCTACTATGATAATGCTTACTTATTCATCAAGTCGTATGCTTCAAAGCTGATCTCCTCAGGATACTTTGGCCATTGTATGTCTCTGTTAATTATGTTATCAAAAATTTGCTGCAAACAAAAACAATGAGAATAGTGTTCAGATATGATATTCTTCCATATTTTCAAAATAAAATTCATTAACCTCTTTCTGATTCATAGATAATTATAATTTATGACAAAATTAAAAATCAAAATAAATATAACCCTATAAAGAGCATTGCGTTTGCGTAAAAATTGAGTTTAAACTTTTTTAAATGTATGGATTAAAATGTTCTATTTATTATAAAAACAAGTACTATACACGAGTATTATTTTCCGTCCGCTCCATTTGCAAACCAAACAAGGACAGTTACTTTTATTTTTGTATATTTGTGGCCGACTATTTAAGTTAAGCTTTAAGTTTTGGACTCATGTATTCGAGGCTTTTAATAATGTTACTGGTAATTGATGATTCGGGCATTAATTTATGGATCTTCCATTAACAACAGCTGTTTAAGTATGAAAATACTTTAGATTAGAATCAAATCAATTAGATAATTAAATAATAATAAAGTGATGTGGTAAAATGAGGTGGTTTTCAAAGAAAGGTTTTGTTTTGAATTACAAATCTTATAGATTTTCAAACAAAACTAATCCAGAATAGAGAAGAAACATAAAGCTGCCATCTATATCTTTAAACATTCACCTACCTGTGGATGTTCTGCATTAAAAGGTGGAATACCCACAAGAAGCTCATAAAGTATGACACCCACCGACCACCAATCTGCAGTTGCACCTACAGGAGTGAAAGCATATATAAGAATGTATATAAAATAAAAAGAAATTGAAAAGAAAAAAAACTAAATTCTTTATTTATTTCAAAACGAATTGGCTAACTAAAAGCACTTGTCATATGATAAGATGTACTATTTAATCAGCAGATAAACTGCAAACCATGTCCCATGCCCAGAAGTATTTCGGGTGCCAAATAATCAGGAGTGCCAACTACTCCTTGTTGTTGACGTGCTTCCCTTTTCGGAACATGTGGAGGTTTTTGTTCATCATCGCCTAAAAAACCGTTAGTGAAAGATGAGGGTGCTGATAAATCATCCGTGCTATTGATGAGACCAACTTTTGAGAGTCCAAAGTCTGTCAACTGTAAATAAAAAGGATTAAACATTTAGAAAAAGCATCAAATGATAATTTCATTAGAGCATTGTAAGATGATTTATGGCCACGACATTACAATTCATGGGTAAAGGCCAATAAACTTGTGCCCTATTACTCAGCATATTGGCTGGATGGCTGGATATATAGATAAACATACTTCTAATGATAACTTGGATAACTTATAGCTCTTAGAATTGAGTTTAGCTCCATTGGTAATTCTAATACAATATCTCGCATCCCAATCCAAATGTTTAGTCACCTTGAAATATCCTTTATCGATTATTTTAAACTTTGCAGTTAAAAGGTTCAATCCTGGGCATAAAAAAGTTCATTAAAATTCCATATTGGCTGGTTATAAGAGCAAAGTATCCCTTGTAATGAAGCACGGAACACTTTTTTCCTTTGAACTATCTTTTGTGGCTGAGTTAGGTTCAGTCCATTTGCAATTCGAATCTGATATCAAAGCCTATCTCAATCTTAATGTGGACCACCGTCAAATGTCTAGCCCTCTAAAACTCTCTGTTGAAATGCTCAGTCCTGAACATCAAAGGGCCATGTGTTGAGTTAGGTATATTAGCAAAGTAACCTTTTTGAGTTGAATTAGGCACTGTACATTCCTTTTTCTTTCTTTTTTTTATCTAGCATTAGGATCTTTGAACCCTAAGGTATTTCCACGGCTTAGACCCTTTGGGCCTGCTATGGGACCAATCTTCGAGTTGGCGTTGGGACATCTAATTTGTTTTTACCAGGACTGAGCTACTTCCCAAATGAGTGACTCTAGGAATCCAACCCGGGTTCTTTTCTTGGGGGAGAGTCATATTTGCCAACTCTCGCAAGACCATGTAGGTGCACTGTCCATTCCTAATGTTAGTAATCTAGGCCACTAAACTAAGAGTATTGTCATTTAAAAGAGATATTTGTTTTTGGTTGATATAAAAAAGTACTACAAGGAAGGAGGTATGTAAAAGAATTAAATCCATGATACTGACTTTAATGTGACCATCTTGACCAATCAATAAGTTATCTGGCTTCAAGTCTCTGTGAATAATACTGTTGGCATGCAAATACTCCAACGCAAGAACCTGTGGAGCAACCAAGAAAAAGATACAACTAAGATAAAATGAAACAAAATAAAATTGAACTAACAAACTATAAAATCCAATATGCTTACAAGTTCTGCAATATATACACGAGCCATATCTTCATCTAAGCAACCCAGGTTTCTCAACAAAGAATAGAGATCTCCACCATTCAAATACTCCATAACCAAATAAAGATTTTCTCTACATGTGAACGAATAGAAAAATCGTACCTGTTTATTAGATTTACATGCAAATTAGATTTGTTAACAATGGGCATCAACTTCACAAATGTAGTAAGGAACAGCATGGTATGGCCTGCTTACCACAAAAGGGTTTCGAATAGATATAAGGATGTCTCGCTCAACCAAAATACCTTTAACTTGATTTTTACGAATCATATCTGCCTTTTTCAGAACCTACAAAATATCAAAGAATTGTTTAAACTTTTTTTAATTAATCAGTTAGTTAATTTGAAAAGATTTTCAAATGGTTTCTATAGGCTATTATAGCCAACCATAGCAAACTGACAATGCAGGACTGAAGAATAGTCACATCGGACCGAAGAATACTCGTCCGGTTTTACAACTTCAGAAATAGATAGATGCTTTTCGTAAGCACTTTTTAACAACATAGTTCATAGAAACAATTTATTTCAACTTTCTTTCTGCAAATCATTTGATTCATTTCAGTTTACGAAAGCTTACCTTAATAGCAAATAAATCACCAGTCGCTCTTTTTCTGGCAAGAAAAACTCGTCCAAATGCACCCCTGCTTATTGGTTTTATTATTTCAAAATCTTCAATAGATGTCCTGTCCTTAGAACAAGGATTCATTGGGCTACAACGAAGGCTACGGACTGTATCCTCTTCCACTGAACTCTCTTCATCAGCCATGCTATTTGATGAGTCTACCCTTTCATCTTCTATTTGTCCACAAAGGGTAGCATATTTCTCCCTATAAAGGTGTAGAAAATTTCAAGATGTGATTTTAAGCATTATTATGATAGCATGTGAAAAAAACAAAAAATGGGAACAATGCAGTTTTCAGTTTATACTGAAAATAGTGGTGCTACAGAAATGCTGGAAAAATCTTATCGATACTTTTAAAATCACCAAGGTTATATTGTTGTCGTGTAACAAGACGAAAAAGTGACAAATGCTCACAGCAAAAGTTTCTCTATTCGTCGACCAAAAGTCTCCACAATAAGTGCATCCTCTTTTCTGTCCTGAATTACGTATTTCAGGTCTTCCACACGATCAAGCAAATACTCCAAAGTACTGTAGTCACAGTTGTTCACATTTGCAACAGCACGAGCAATTTCAACTAGCTTGTTTATCTGTCATTTGCCAGTCTAATAATCAATAAAAAAATTCAGGGGGAATGCTAGCGGCCATTCTTTGAACCCACTCTTGCATTCATCTTTTCAAAAGTGAACACATTTTTGAAAAGGTGGTCTAATTTAGGAGAAAACTAACTTTATTTTTGAAAAAATAGAACAAAGAATGTATTCAAAAGAGTGTAACATTAGCATGTCTCATACTCAGAAAAATAAATCTGACAGATGAATCTCATGGGAGATAATATAATACAAGTTGATAATATGTTTTCATCTGTGTTTCTGAGTGTAATGATTTATTATGAAGAATAACCGAAAGGAAGTGTATACCTGGTCATAACTCTCAAGTTCAGATATTGGTCTTCTTCCACTTAGTAAAATTTCTATTTGACTTGTTCTTGGTGTAACCAACGGTGATCGTGGTGTCAAGCTTCCAGGTGAAGATACATTTGCACTATGATCAGGTTTGCAGCAGATATGAGTATCACATGATATTTCGGGTGAAAGGTTTAGATCATCCACAACAAAACTATTATCACGTTCATGAGCAGGGTAAAGCATGTCTTCGGAGCATCTATGAGACAAGTTATTTCTTTCTAGAGATAACTCATTGAACTCTTCGTGCAAACTTGATGTTGACACTCTCGCAACCTCGAAGCTTTCTCCATGAGTATCAGTGCTTTTAGGTGTGCTTTTTGGTGTCCAGGATTCAAGTAACCTTTCAATAGTTTCAGAAACTCTTTCAAGCCGTTCATTTACAGTTAAGCCTTTCAAATCACATTTATCAGCAATTGTGCATATTCGAGAATGCTCCTCCACACTTATGATTGGTATTTCAACCTCACAAATCCTGCAGATCATATTTGAATTTGAATAATCATATGGTAGATTTTGCTGATCTCCCCAGTATCCCCAAGAAAGTTTTCGCGTCCTAGATGACGTCTGAGAATGTTCACGATGACACGACGATGTATCCAAGTGTTCAGCATTTTCATCTTTCACCACCTCTTGACCTACGCGGGTTTTCTCAGCAGCAGATGGAAACCTTCTCCAAGAAGACATCTTATAACTGCCAGGAGTTGACTCAGTACTTTTAGCTGTATTAACCTCTACATTGTCAATAACAACACTTGCATCTTGGTCAGCTTGACTTTGTTTTGTTATAAATTCTTCTTGCTCTTTTCCATGTGACTTTTTTATCTGCTCCGCTATCTCAAGTGCACTAGGTGGAAGATTGCAATTCTCTGCAGCCTTTGCAATTATCTCTGGATATACTCCAAGATCGCTGAGTTGGTGTTGAGCAAGAACGTGCTCTTGTTCACAACCACTTTCCTTCTGGAATTGCACAAGACGAGTGCACCTGGAGAGAATAAACAGCAGGCGTGTATGAGCTTGTTTGAGGATCCCAACTGGTATTTCTTGACGTTTATCGTCTAGTTTTTGAACAATAGTTTCACATTTGATCCAAAACTCAGCAGGTGACATCTTTGCACATTGTCGGGCAACAACCAACAAATCTTCCAACCCCTCTTTCCATTCACAGTGAGACCCAGATATTTTTTCAAGAGTACCCACCAAATCACCAGCAAAAACACCCAAATCAATATCAACTTCTTCCTTTAGTTTTTCAAACTTAGCTTTAATCGCCACCATGACTTCCTGCCACATTTCATTTCAATGTAAAACCAAAAAAGGGGGTTTAACAAATTTAGGGTCTATTAGGATTGATTTATTTAAGCTTATCTACTAAAATAAGTACTTGTGAAAACAGTTTGGAAGAGCTTATGACATGTCGATAAACTGTTTTCAGCTAATTTCCATAATAAGATCTCCAGGATAGCTTATGAAAATAGTTTAGAAATAGCTTATACATAAGCACATATATGATAAGGGCTTATACTACAAGCACTTAATTAATTAAACTGTTATTCCAACTAGGGCCTCAATGTTTTTAAATTGATGATCAGTACAGTAGTAGTAGTAAAACGAAACTAAAAGAATACCTCCATATGCCCACGATCACGATGTTTCCACGTTGGATAAGGCCTAACTCCTCTGGAGTTGAGTTCATGAGAAAAGCTTTTAATATCACGGTTTCTTTTATTTTGACTCGTAAGTCGAAGGATTTCCTGAAAACGTGGGGATTGTATTTCTTTGGCCAAAGCTGCATTGTTACCCTATACAAAAACACACACCATGAACCTGAGCTACCTACATTTCTCCAACTATTGAATTCACACACACACACAAAAGATATTATAACTAAACTAAACACACACACAGAAAAGTTCAGTAAATATTATATATAAAAATCAAATAAAAAATATGTCAAAAAATAAATAAAAATAATAATATATCACCTCCAACACAGGGAGGCGTTGTGAATAAGCTTTCAACGATTTCGAATTCCAATGAACCTTTTCCCCTAACGAAGAACAACAATGAAATAATTTACAAACCAATTCATTCCAAAATTAAACTAATTTCAAAATTAAAGATGCATGCGAGATAGATTCAACAATAAAATCAATTTTCGGTTCATATTATTTGAGAATTTAATAAAACTAGAAAAAAAATGTATATACCTAGGTCTTTCGGATATGAATATTTGGATCTAGATTTAGCGACATTGTTGATATTGACAGGAACACCGGCGAAAGAAGGAGCACCTGCAGAAGAAGAATGACGAAGAGGCGAAGAGAATCGCGTTCGAATTTGATTAAGACCTAACGAAGAAGCTTGCAAAATGGAAGAAGAATAAGAAGATTCAGCGCGTTCTAATTGACGTTGAGGTACAAAAACAACGTCTTCTTCATCTTCTTCTTCCTGAACCTGAACCTTATACTTGTTCTTATTCTTATTCTTCTCTTCTTCGCCGCCTTCGTCGACGATGATTTCATTGTTGGATGATGATGCGGTTCGTCGATTCAGAATGTGAGGGGTTTTCTGAAGTTTGTTTGATTTGGATGATGCCGGAGACGGCGTCGGGTGAAATGGATCGTTTTCCGACGACATGGATCGATGATGAGATTGGGATTCTTCATAGCATTGTGAGTGGATTGAAGAGAGAGAAAGAGAAGTTTTGAATTGAGAAATGAAATGAAAGAGAAAGTTAGTTAGAGGAGAGAGAGAGAAAGAGAAATAGAAAGAGATATTTTCGGGTGGCGGAGGGAAAAAAATGGAGACAACAAAGCGGGGATTTGAATTTCAAGTTTAGGAAGGAAAAGGTAGTTCGTTAAACGAGTTTCCCGCGAAACAAGTTGTTATTTAATAATCCCTCAGGTTCCAAAATGAGTGACACAGATATAGTTGACTGATTCACGTATGTCGATGTATAATTTTGACGATCAATATTTATAATTGTATAATAGTAAAAATTATAAAAATGTGATATTTTAAAAATATTTATCGAGACGAATCCAACAACATTATATTAATATTTATTTTTGTTTATTAATAAAAAAAATATAGTCAAAACAATGTGTACGAATAGTACATAATAGTCAACTATGTCACTCAATTTTTGACGGAGGGAGTATCTTTTTTATACTTATTTTTTCAATATTGATCGAAAGAAAATATTTTTAAATTTTTTTTGACAAATTTATGTGAGGAAAAGTTACCATTAATCAAGAATATAAAAGTAAATTGAGTATTAATAATGTGAATATAAAAATAAAATAAATTACTAACAATGAATTTGTTTAAATGGTAACGGTTTTGTGCCGCTTAAGTAGGTTGTTAAGAGTTCGATTTCTAGCTCTTAAAGTGAAAATTTCGTACTTATATCATAGTAAAAAAAAAATCATTTTTTTTTGCGTGCAACTGAATTGGATCATTAGAAAATTGTGAGACGAAGTCCTTAGTCTCATTTTGATTTTGACAAAGTAGTCTTTATTATAATAAATGTTTTTTGTATAAACTTGCGTAAGCTATTTATATTGTAAAAGACAAAATAAAAATAAATTATTTTTATATATACTATGAGTTGTTTCATAAATTATAACAACTTACAAAAAAAAATTTCACAAATTCTAATTCAACGGATAAAAATATCAAAATTGTTAGTGTTAGATGTCGTGATTGGGGTTCGAAACTCGGTCACTCCACTTTATGTGTGTGAGTTTTCAATGATTTTGTCATTTCATCTATCAACAAAAAAAGAACTTACAAAAAAAAGCTCGAGAAAACTTATAAAAATTATCATAAAATATTTTCATACATTCTTTTGAACAATCTCACGAAATTTATGTACATAAATAAACTTAAATAAGTCGATTCAAACGAACTATCGTGTTGCTGCATGTCTGCCGTGTGAATTGAGTCTTAATTAACTCGTGTGTGAATTAGCATGGGGAAGATACTGTATGAAACATATGGTATGGGTCCTCAATTGTACAATTTCACAGAGAAACAATGAAAAGGAACGAAAAATCCAATGAAAGCAAAATTGTGTCTCCCATATTTGTCTTATAAATCTTTCAAATCCTTTTGTTTTTTAAGTTTAGTTTTCTTTCTTAGTTGGTTTCAGATTTAATTAATTTTTATTTCTTAGATGCTTCAGTTTTGTAGCAAGGGTATACTGATTTTGATCAAACAGTGTTATAACCACAATGTTAAAGGAACACAAGAATTCAAACTGTGATTGGAAATTTGTTACATGTATTTTGGTTGAACCGAAATATTATTTATTAAATATAAATTATATCTAAATACATAGAGGTTGAACCAAAATGTCTCGTGAACGTAGCTCGGTTGACAGAATATTACATGTAATTGCAGAAACCGGGGTTCGAATCGAATCAAAATAACCATTATTTTATTGATATAAATAAAAGACATTATTCTTAGAACACCAATGTAACAACACTAAAAAAAATAAAACATGAAACTAATGTAAACTCTGAAATATCATTGGATGATGTTCTGGACTAGACTAGCTGGCCATCAACCTGTTCTGATCAACAGTTAAGATCAGATGATGATTCTCATACTTTATTTTAGCATAGCTAAGCGCCTAAGCTATTGTACTAATTGTTTCTGAGAATAATATCAAAATGAATTCAAATTCTGAATCTCAATAATATTCTTTTTTGCCATTCCACATATTGGACAAGCTTGGAGTAAAGCTTCACATGCTTTGCAAGAAGAGAGATGCCTGCATGGAAGAAATAAGACATCTGAAGAGTTTATGTTACAGTTTCGACAGAAGGCCATATTGCTTCCAAGTTTCACACACTTTTTAGGTCTTGGTTCTTCGTTTTCACCGCAACATGATTCTACATCATTTGTGACCAGCATCCTAAGTCTCTTATTTTTCTTCTCCTCTTCCAACTTGTTACGCAAATTTATTGCAATTGCTCCTTTTTCTTCCGATATTTTCTTCAATTCCCTTTTCTCTAGCTCTAGGCATCTTAAGATATTTTCCATCTCTTTTTTTTTCTTCCCAGCTTTTGTGATTTCTTCGTTCTTTCTTACCATAGCTTGCGCATAAATTCCCATGCTTCTAACTGCAGTCACTTGTAGCTCCATTTGATGTTGTTGTAACATGAGTTTCATTTGATTATTCTGGTAAAAAAAAAAATCATAAGAATGGACAAATGAAATGACATTTTAAAATAAAAAATAAATAAATATAGTTATTAATGATTCATGAATTGAGATCCTTTTGAAGGGTCCATCTCAAAGAGAGTAAGACTCAAATGAATAAAATTTATATTATTTTATTAGTCTTTAATTTTTCTTTTGAAATGGACCTTGATCCCACGTCATGATATGAATTTAAACCTGTATATTGATGAATTGGTCGGTTTGTTGCCTCTGTTTCTCAAATAGAGAAGCAAAGGTAGGATAATTTGAAGCATGAACAGGAGGGTTATGGATGGGAACATGTCCCTGCAACTGGTGGTGATGTTGCGGTGGTTGTTGTTGTTGTTGTTGTTGTGGATATTGAGATTGTTGTAATTGAGCGAGTCCACATGAGCAATGGCCATTGATGCAGAAAGGAAAGCCATTATTACCATGAGAGTGAGGTTGCATGGCCATTATTTCAGAACCAACCTTTCTGAACGACTCTCACTAACATATTCAGATGAGGAGAGGTTTTTCTGATAGTGTTAGTGGGTGGTGTGAAACGTACATGTATATAGGATTTGGATTTCCTACCGTACAAAAAGCACGCAATCTCATGTGGATTTGGATTTCCTGCCGTACAAAAAGCATGCAGTTTTACGCTGTACTGCATCCTGGTCGGCCGATCACGATCCAACAGCTTAGATTAAATACAGTAAAAAACAACCACTACAGATATGATCCGTTGGATCGTAATCGGACGACCAAGAAGTAGTACAGCGTGAAACTGCGTGCTTTTTGTACAGCAGGAAATCCAAATCCCATGTATATGTACCCAAAAAAAAATTGATTAAACAAATAGTGATTCGGAAAAATAATAAAGTCAATAATTCATGAGTCCCCGAAAAAAAAGTCAGAAGTCAAATATAACATTTAATACATTAAAACGGAAAGTGATAAGACTGCTTTTGTCATCTATAACATCTCGGACTTCTTTTAAGTATTGCTAATTTTCTCCATAAACTATTTTGTGGCCACTCACACACTTTCTAGGAACTTTCCAGAAGGCCGCTCATTCAATTAGTGTTCCAAGTCAAACACATTTAACTATGTAGTTCTTATGTACAAAAAATATGCATCTAGTTAATATAAGTATAGTGCAAATCAATTCTTATAAATCTTTCTTTAATCATGCAGTCTTATACCTTCAAGGCCTCGTGATCTCTCTTTATCCAATGTAAATTTGATTCATTTAAGTGCCCAATTTTTCATGGAAGCTGCTAAGAGCCGCTCATTGTATATACATGTCATGTGTACCGTCGTCATTAGTCTCATGTCTTTCATCATTGATCATTTAAACATCACTTATTATTTTCAAATATTGGACTAATCCAAAACTATAATCTCTTTTATTCCCGTCCAATTGTATTCACAAATAAGTGGGGCCCAACTTAACTCATACATTAATCTCTTGTATAGGAAATTGATAACCCTTTAATATTTGTTCACCGAATTTTCGCCTATCATCGACCTTCTGACTTCCAACACTAATTACATGTCATTATTGATTTACTTTGGAAAGTGGTTTTAAGTTTAAACCCTTTCTTATTCTCTATATTTCCTTCTTCTCTTTGTCTTCTTTCTTACAACCATTGAGATTTCATCATCAATATTAATTGCAATAACCTCTTTCTTCCATTTACTTTGACTTACTCCTTTCATCCATAAGTATAAGCAAAAGTCAACTTTTCAGATTCATTACAAAACTGATGAATTTGGTCTGTAATACATACCAGATACATCAACTATTCAATGAATCTGAAAAGTAAACTTTTGCTTATAATTAAGGAGTGAGGGAGTATTTCTTTACGCATCCCAAACATCAATTGAATATCCGATGAGATGCAAATTAAGTTTTTAAACATGTTTACTTGGACTTTTTACTTGTTTTTATTTGTTTTCAATTATTAGGAATAAATCCTTAGAATATGACGCAAATAGTAGTTTTGATTCATATTATGATACCTTAAAGTTGGAAACTTGTTTTATGATAGTGTAAGACCTATCTTTTATGAAGGAAAAGTGGAAAATGAATGCAAAATAAGTCCGGATGTAGCCAAAGGTCAATAAACCGTCACAAAAAGCTGGAAGAAGTGAAAAGTCATGTTTTATCAAACTCTAGGACTTGCCACAACCGCGTTGTTGTGCCACGGTTGTGGTGGGCAACTCAGTAGCTTTTGCTTCACATTTTTGTGAAACCAAGGGCATAGTTCATGAGGTGATCCCACCCTACACACCTCAACAAATTAGAAGTGTTGAGAAGAAAAATAGAACAATTATGAAGATGGTAAAATGCATGCTCAAGGGTAAGACTGTTTGGTACATCTTTATAGTTGGAGGAGCTTCCATCTCTTGGAGTTCAAGTAAGGAATCGATTGTAGCAATATTTACTTGTGAGGTAGAATATATTGCTAATTCATTAAGTGCTTGCCAAGGTGCATGGTTAAACAATCTAATGAATGAGATAAGTAATGTCAAATGTGATACAATGATCATTAAGGTTGATAACATGTCTGCCATCAACTTAGCTAAAAACACCTTACATGAGATTCCACTATTTGAGAGAACAAGTTAACAAAGCAATTCTCAAGCTAGAACATTGTAGAACTGAGCTGCAAGTGGCAGATCTATTGAAAAAGGGAGTGATTATTGAGACCTTCACCAAATTGAAGAGCTTGATGGGTGTTGAGACTCTTAGGAACACGAATTAAGGTGGAGTGTTGTGATATTGGTTAATTCATGTTTGTTGCTTAGCGGACAAGTAACTACTTTAGAAGTTGTTATGTGTTAGTTATTGAGTTAATTAGCTTGTTGTGATATAACTAATTCCTTGTATGTCAGGTAACATAGTATATATACTCATCTGGCACTAGTCATTACAACAACCACCAAAACTCTCCATTACTCACCACACCAGTCATCACTACTCACCAAAAGGTTTCCAACCCAATATACAAATTAATCTCAATCATATGACCACAAGAACATTATAAAAGTATCAAAACAAAACCGCAATCAACCACAAATTTCTCCACCCAACATAATCCATACCTATGATTTTTAGTTTTTCTTGATCTAGTGTTGTGTTTTCAAATATGGGCTTAAAGTGGAAGATCTGAGAAGATAGCCAAGGAGACATTTCAAACCATCGTCATTTCAAATAAGCGTCGGGGGTGGTTGTGGTACATCTGTTTGGTTTTTTCCTCTTCTTCGATGTGGGTTTTGATATGATTCTTTTCAGACCGGCGCCGGGGGTGGCTGTGGTACCTTTTTTCGGAGCTCCTTTCTTCTTCGGTGTAGGTTTTAATTCGATTTTTTTCGAATTTTTTTTCTTCTGGTTCGCGTTTCTATTTTCTTCCTTTGGTTCGTGTTCTGTCTTTACTGTCGTGTTCTGTTTCCTATTCTTGGAGCTGCATGTTTTTAGACAGTGGTTTGACACTGGTTTTGGTTTCACACGGTTGAGGGTGTTGTGTTTGGGTTCTGTTCAAGCTGATGGTGGTGTCGGTGACAATCTAGGTTCTGGTTTGACCGGGTCTGGTGTGGTTGTGTGTTGCTTTTGTTTTTTGAGGATTGGTGGTTGCTTTTTTCTAGCGGCAGATCCGACGGTGGTTTTGGAGTGGTGCTCCAAATGGGGGTTTCGAGGGTGTGGTCGTGGTGATCGGAGGTGATAAGGTGGTGAGGTGTTGATGTAGTGGTGTTTGGATATGACGTCGCCGGTGTGTGGTTGTTTCCGTGTGAGATGGGTTTTCAATGATACTCTGTTTTCCAATCTGTTGAGATTTGCATGAATTTTTTTTAAGTTGCTGAGGGTTTCCAAATCTGTTGAGATTTGCATGTATCTCTGTATCTGGTTGACCTTTATCCAGTCAGCGTCGACTGTTTGGAGGTGGTCTGCGAGCTGAGACTCATTTGCACATGTTTTCATTCTACCGGTGCCCCCATCAACTTTTGACTCAATGAGCTGTTTTTGGATTCTGATTGGCCGATCACTTTTGATTCGAGATCGGGAGTTAGTGTATAGTGGCACCTCTATGGGTCAAGTTGTTGTCTTCTCTAGTAGTCTGGAAGTTGATGAGTGTCTTTCTAAGAGGAATTAAAATTGGACCTCTATTAGGTGGTGTATGTTTTGATATTTTCATTGGTGTTCCGTTTATATACGGCGCCTTTGTTTTTGTAGTCCATCTTTTGTGGGTGTCTGTTTGTTTTGTGCTGAGACCCAATTATTATTAATAATATATGTGCCGTTCAAAATAAAAAGTGAGAATCGCCTTTTATTCTTCTCTCTTCTCTATTTCCTCTGCAAACCAAACAGGAGAAATTGGTCATCTCTCTTGTAATTCTCTCTTATCTAACTCTCTCTTTTTCCTTTTTCTCTCAAACCAAACAGAGGCTAAGACTTTAATGTTTTAAGATTTTGAGTGAACATGGACATGAATTTCCTGCAGGGTCTACAGTCATGCAATCATATTGTTTTGATGGTTCAGATTCAAAGTTCATCAAAAATAAAAGATATAAATAAAATGGGTGGTTGAGATTCACCCGCAGTCTCTATTTGATTGCTTTCGAGTGAACACAGTATCAAAATTATTTGTGTGATTGTTCAAATGCTTAATATATCGATCCAACTCAATAAAACAAATGTTCCCGGAAGCATCAAATTAATGGTTTACTCTTTAAAATTTAAATTGCCATCAACTTATTTTTTAAAAACTTTTTTTGTATTATTTATTTGAAATATTTCAATTTAAAAAAGAAATATATATTTTCTCCTAAAGTAGAGATAGGAGGAGATGAGCGTCATTATCGAAGAAAAACAAACTGGTGAAGCTGAGCAGCATCTCCAAAAAACAAAAGAAAACAAAAAATGGCGCTGCAAACACCACAATTCGTAACTTCCTTCACTACCAAAATACAACACTCATTCTCTCCATTCCACACAACTAGATTCAAAAACCCATCTAAACCCTCCGATCCAATTCCCAAAAAAACCGGGTTCATTTTTGCTACATCGGAAAGGAATAAAAGAATAAAGAAACAGAACCGGCAAAGAGAAAGAGAAATTAAATTGAAGCGTCGTAATAATCAAGTTGAAAACCCCGGTTTGGTTTCTGAACAGGAACCACCGGTTCAAGTTCAACAGAGTGCAAATGAAAATGGTTCTGTTACGCAGAGAGAAAGAGCTTCTACTATAATTCGTCGTAATCCGGTTGAAAAACCGGTTTTTGCTTCGGAAAAGGAACAACCGGCTCAACCGGGTCCAAATGAAAATAATTTTGTTCTTGCTTGGCTTGGTTTTGCTTCGGTTATTCTTGTTGAGGGCATTGCTCTTGCAGCTTCAGGTTTGGTTCCTTCTTTTTTCTTCTTTACCGGATTTTCATATCCTTTGACTAAATTGGCCGATTAAAGTCGATAATTAGTTGTTAATATTAGTAATTTTTCCTTAAACCCTTTATTATCGGTTTTACCCCGAAACTCCTTAAACCCTTAGCTCAAACTGGTTGAGGTACCCACTCCACCTTAAATTAGAGATAGAGTGATGATAATTTAGGAACTAAGGGCTCGTTTGGATTGAATTATTTTTGAGCTTATGTGAAACAGCTTATGCAAATAAATAAACTTTTATGCATTATTATAAGCTTTTCAAAGTAGTTTATGAGAAAACGGCTTTATAAAATATAATTTTTGTTAGTGAAAACTTATGAATTAACATGAAACTTTATTTATTTGCATAAGTTATTTTCATAAGCTCAAAAATAAGTCAAATCCAAACAGGCCCTAAATTGATGGTATATTCTTTAGAGAAAAGCTTAGATATGTCCATTAAAAAACGAGAAGTACTAATTTGCTAGTCATATATATGATTTAAATAGATCATGTAAAATCAACATGGTGTGATACAGTTGAATTGACAGATAGTCTGGGCCGTTAAGCATGTGGTTTGGAATTTGATTACCAGCCGGTGTGTATTGAAGAACATATGTTAGAATAAGTCAGGCTTTTAAATGGATGTATGTATCTCGAGAGAATCTAGTCTCTAGTTTTCTTGTTGGAGGATGGATACCTTGGGCAAAATGAAAAACTAGAGCTTGTAAATATCAGAATAAAGATCATAGTGGTGAGGGTTTGGGACCTTGGAGTGTGCTCCTCTCAGGGTCTCATCTCAAGTTCGAATCTTCTTGATGCTATTGCATGTGTTGGACTTGGACCAGTCCATACAGAGCCTCTGACTTTAAGTGGACCTCCCCGCTAATGGATGGTGAGATTGGTGTCCTTGGATTAGTCGGTATTTGGGCCGGATGTTAAAAAAATTATGCACATATCCGATACGGTGGGTGATACGTCATTTTTTGAAAAACATAGGATACAATTAGTTTAGGATACCTGTGTAAAAAACAAAAATATTTTATTGAAGTTTAGTGATGGTGATTGAAAGTAGTATTGAAAGTTTGAATATGTGTGAAGAATTGGTGAAATTGTGATATGAATTGGTACTAATATTAAGTGAGAAAACTACTCAAGTTGGGTGCAATTAGATAAACCCAACATCCGAAGGCCCACAGTCCCTATTGGCCCAGGTTGGTAAAAGAAAAGACCCGAATATTGTTGAAATTTGACATCAAACACTGTCAAACATAGAGAATTATTGTAATCTGATATCAAACATTTTATACTGTCAAACATAGAGAAATATTCTAATTTTATAAGCTTTGTTCTCTTGGGTTAATCCCCATTTTCAAAACAACAACAAAAATGGGGATTAGGATCTGAATGGGTGAAGTAGTGTGATATAAATTCCATGTTGAAATTAATGTTTGAGTTTTAACATTCAACTAAACTTATATATGTGACATGTGAAGAGCCATGAAGAAGAACAGTTAGACATGTCTAGAACCTGTCGACAACTTATAAAGAACATGTAAGGATTTATTTTTATTTTCTTTGAAAAGATGTTTTTGATACTGCACCAACACATAATGACGGGGTATTGGAAAGTATCAGTGCATCATATACCATTTATACTATTTATTATCAAATATACAGTAAAAATATACCCCGAAAATGAAAAGTTTCAATTTGCACTAAAAAATTTTATACTGTTTATTATTTAAGGATGTTTCTGAACGACTATTTTGACGTTCATTTAAAAAATTTGAGGACCAACTTAATAATTTTCATTTCTCAGACAACAAATAGGTCTCTGCATTTTATTACAAGATCGTTTCAAACCTTTACTACAAGCTATTGTATCCTAATCAGTTACTTGAATTAGTCTCTATCCCATAACCAAAGAGTTAGTGTCTTTTTAAATCGATATTGTGGCTGATACTTTGATGTGATACTTGGTCTCTTATGCATGTGTTTTGGGCTTATTTCCCCATTTTTGGGCTTTGTGTGTGAAATAGTGATATAAGTTGCATTTGTTGCAATTAATGAGTGAGTTTCAACATTCAACAAAAAATACACAAGTGACAGTAAAGAGCCATGAAGGAGAAGAGTTAGACGCATCTAGAGTGTATCGTCAACAACATATACAGGGCGTGTCGGATTTTATTTTAATAAAACATTTTAAATCTTCGATGGTCTCCGAGCTATTATATCTTGATCAGTTAGGGCCCATTTGATTGGCTTATTTTTGAGCTTATGCAAATAAATAAGCTTTTATGTATATTATAAGTTTTTCAAGGTAGTTTATGAGAAAACTGCTTATAAAGATAGAACTTTTGTCGGTGAAAACTTATGAATTAACATAAAAGTTTATTTATTTGCATAAGCTATTTTCATAAGCTCAAAAATAAGCCAAGTTCAAATGGACCCTTAGCTGAGTTAGGCTCAATACCCATAACTGAAGAGGTAGTGTCGTTTTACATCTATCTATTGTGGCTGATACTTTGATGTATTGTTGCAGGCTTCTTTCCAGAAGACGTGGACAAGTTCCTTGTCAAGTATCTCTATCCATCCTATACTCCTACAGTTTTATTGTTCTTTGCTGGAGCAGTAGCATATGGAGTGGTTAAGTATAAGCAGAATGAGAACGAGAAATAGTGTGTTTGATGTAATAATGTTAGAAACCTCTAATGTCCTAACAGGGCAAAAGTACTACTGAGTGCCGATGATTGCAATCTTATTCTATTTTCAGTTCATCGTAATCGATAACGAAGGTAACAAGAATGATGTGTGAGAACTGAGAACAATGTAAGATCCAGCTTGAACAATTTCTGTTAGATCCTAAGCAACAAGTAGTTGAGGTTTTTGAAAGGGATTTAATCCCATTTGTAATTATTTTGATCATGTACTTTTTAGCTATGAAACTTCTTTTTATTATGTATTATTATGTACTGAGCTCTCATCCAATCCTTTACATTTAAAATCTCTTGTAATTGTTTCAGCAAATTAGTATCTAATCTGATCATGTTCATAAAAGCAAGAAATCTAACCAACTGATTGAGCTCCCTTTAGGACGAATCTGAGTTCGTTTTTTGGTAGGAATAATCTTCGATCAAATTTTACTTACTTCGCGGTCGAACTATAAATTTTTTTTTTATGGCAAATTATTAGTATTTTAATTATTATGTTAGTTTTTTACACTTTATCAGGACTCGAACCCTAAACATCCAGCACCTTTAACCCTTTAACTCAACTAGTTCAAATCCCACCCCCAAACTGAGTTCCTTTTCTTTTAAAGCCCAACAAGTTAATACCACAAAAAGAAAAAACAAGATGCAACAAATTCAACTTGGAAAGTGGAATCATATGTTGGATCACAACATATGTTCAACAATCATAGTTAAAAGTAAGAACAACCAACAGTGGTTTAAGGATGATTCAATATTATATTATACTCTAAGTTCTTCAACAACTATATAAACAATTTTCATAATCAATAAATAATGATCAAGAAAATTCATATTCTGTGTGTAATCTTTCACGTATGGTTTAATAATAAACTTTTTTGGGCAAAAATAAGTGAGTTGTACCCGGTTTCGAATCTCCGTAATTGCATGCGTTTATAGCACAAGACTTTACCACTCAAGCTGCATTATATACTCATCATCAATACATTGTAGGATTTATTATGACAGGGGCTTTTGCTCATGGAACTATCTTTTTTATTAGAGATTACAATCCCGAACAGAATGAGGATAATGTATTGGCAAATATGTAATATATCTACCAACAAAATTATGTTTATTTTTAGTTCTTAAAAAATTGTATCGCAAATGATCTTCTTAATGACGAGAAGAATTCATTCATTAAGTCTTGACCAAAAAAAAAATCATTCTTTGAGCAATACTTTAGAGGTGCTAATATGAAAATGCTAGACCCATGAAGTAAGCAATTATTTGTATTTCTTGCTAACAACAAAAATGTCAAAATAATTACTTTGTTATTTTTAAAAATACATTATCTCAATAACTAGCATTTCATTTCAAATGCCTCATATTCTTTATTAGAAAATTGAAATTAACACATATATTAAAAATTAAAAATTAAAAATATTTTTACAAAGTAAACAAACAATTTCTGAAATTGTAAAAAAATAAATTGACAACATTATTGCTCTGAGGCTCTGATTACCTCAAGAGTTAGGGTCAAAGTAAAAAGAATGTAAGTGAGTTAGGACCATTGTATTATTATTTTCATTTGGGCCATATGGACCACTCAATCTTAAGTTGGTGTTAATAGCATACTGGGTTAGCTTAAATCCATTAAATGTTGAGTGTATTCATTCATAAAAAATCTGTGAAGTTTCAGTGAATTGAATCAACCTCTTATGTTATGTCTTATCCAGTATTCTAATTATTGCATTTTTCCTCTCTTCCCTATCTCACCACGCAAAGAAATTTGCAATAACTCTGTATACATTCATGTCTCCCTCTAACATACATGTCCCACGTTCTTTTAACCTCACCGGTAATATCTACCATTTCATAATGAATATTCAATACCAAGAATGAAATTTAAACCATTATGTTTAGTTTACCGGTGAGAAATACTCTCTCCGGTCCTTATTATAAGGAACAATTTGGTAAAAACACACATACCAAGAAACCTTATCTTTCTTAATAAAAATTCTAAAATTTTACAATCTATTCCAAAACTAACCTTGGTGTATTAATTTATTCTTAGGGAATATGTCACTCTAATTAATGCATAACTTTGGAATTGATACAATTTAATAAGAGTAGAAATGGAATTGTAAGAATAAATTTAATTATTGTTTCTTATAAAAAGGACCAAAATTTTTTTCCAAATCGTTCCTTATAAAAAGGACCGGAGGAAGTACTAGTATATGTTTAGTTTACCGGTGAGAAATTTGGATAGTATATTAAAAGTTTTGAGTTCAATCATCAACTCAATTGTTAAAAAAATAAATTAAACGAAATTTTAGTGTACTCTTTCGGTTACTATTATAAGTAAACTCCCACATTTTACATCTCTTATTTAATGAATATAAAAAAATGAAAGTTTACTATAGGGGTCTGTCTAATCTGTAAATTGGGCAGAACATTACAAAATAGAATAACACATCACAACGTTTAAGATATTGAACAAATTTTATTTTGCACAATAGTTAGTGGACAAAAAGTTATTTTGTTATTTTAGAGTTGTACAGAAATTTGGTCCCTACTTTTCATTCAACTCGGGTATATCATTCAAAATTTTAAATTTTTTTCTACCGTCATGTTTAGTACATTATATGAATCTCTCTTGCAAAAATTTAAATTTTTTTAACAAGAGATTAATTAAATATGAATTTTTTAATTTTTTGCACATAAAAATTCACAAATAATTCATCTTATATTAAAAAAATTCTAAATTTTATTAAAGATGTTCTTATATTATTATAAACACGAATACAAAAAAAAACCATTAAAAAATATGAAAGTATACAAGAATTTGATTAAAAGTAAGGACTAAAAGTTGTGATAGAAAATTTTTCAAGTGCCAAAAAGTGCGAAAAAAATCTTCATAAATTAAAAATGAAATTTTAAAAAATTATAAGGACCATTTACTTATTTAACCCAAAAAATAATAAGTCTACAAATATATTTAACACTAATTTTTACTATATTTATAGTTTATTTAATCTAACAATAAAAATAAATTTGTATACGATACGACATTTATCTCATTTGTCCACCTCGGATTAAAATACTAGTAGTTACTAGTTAGTTACTATATCTGGTTGTGATTGAGCAACAAAACAAATCTATATATGGCTTGGCTATTCTAGCTGCTCGAAAGGTTAATCAATCAAGTTCCATCCCCTTGGGAGAGTAATAATGAATAATGAATAGTTGTAATAATAACAACAAAGTTCACAAGATGGGAAATACTCCTACTTGAGCAAGTTGCCTATTATACTACTACCAAATTTTAATGAGTTCGACGGTAATTAACGCTGAATTTGATAAGGAGAATTGCGATCGAGAGATGCTAGAACTATGACAAAATTGATCTCAAATCAAATTAGACGGTTAAATAAACCAAATATTAATAATTAAAAAAAAATTAAAAAAAAATTGACGGCAAGAAAAGAAAGAAAGTTGCCTATTACTACTACGTTTATTTGAGTGTGAATGGACATTAATGTCAAATATCAAGATCAGGCGCCGCTAACATCACTTTTCCTATTGTCATTTCTAAAAGTTGTCTTGTGCTGCTTATAAATCTCAATGATTAAAAAAAAAAAAACTTGAACTTATATGTATTTTTTTAGGCAAATGCTAAGGGCACTCTTTAAGGTCTTAAATAGTAAGTTTTTTATAGAATTTTTATGGGAATACATAAAGTCAACGCATTGAAAATTGTAAAGTTTAACTTTTTGAATAAAAAATTTCTTTAAATAAAATGCTTAAAGAGTGCCCCGGGAGCACTCATTAGCAAGACCCATATTTTTTTTGAACAAGCGAACTTATATATGTCAGATTGATGTCTCGTGAGTTTATTGGGAGAAGGGTTGGGTAAAAAATCGAGGCCTGTCTGAACCCAATAAAACCCGCCCAAAAATTAGAGACTTGGGTGGTTTATAATGGGTCGCGGGTTAGCAGGTTGAAAAATTCGATTTAGACTGGGTTGTTACGGGTGAATTCGGGTAGAGAAAACTGGACCGACGATCCCCGAAATCCGCCCGCATGAGTAAATCAAAACGCTGAATCTAAGCTTTTTTCACGTCTCCTCTTCACACTTTCTCACTTCACCTCAAACCCACAGAGACTGAATCATTTTGAAACCCAAAACTTGATCATTTTTCATCTTGTTTGTTTAACTTCGTTGAAATCAAAGGTTATATTATAATTTTATTTGAGATTTTAATTTTTTCTTACTTTTTATGTCGATTTAGGATTTTTAAAACTTTCTTTTTGTGTTTGTTTCATAATTCTCTCATATCTGGTTGCATATTTTCTTGATATAAACTCCAAATTTTGGATTTGTTATTGTTTTTATTTTATTTTTATTTTTGTATGTCTAACAGCTTCAAACCGTCCGACAACCCGTTTAAACCGCAAATCCTAACCCTTGAAAACCTTTCTTCATTTTTCGGGTGCATTGGACGTTATTTTTCGACTATGCAATTTAGACCGGGTGACAATTTTGGGCCCGAACCCGCCTATATCCGCTCACTGCCCACCCCTTGTATTATATATTATATATAGAGAGTTGTTAGTTATTCCATTTATCTTTTTAAGGATAAAAATTTGGGTCATATTAACATGTGCATCAAGGGCATATGTTAAGTTACCTAAAGGTAGAAATATAATATTTAATGATACAAAAATATTTAATGTTTAAAGAGTTGAATTCACAAACTTAATATTTTATGTTTATCACATTTATCTTCTTAACATATGCTTTTGGTGCACATGTTAACATTCTCCTAAAATTTTTAACCACTAGATTGGCTACTTACTTGACCAAAAAAGATAAATATATATGTTGTTTGATAAAATAACTAACAACTGAATTCATCAATTAGTTAATAAACTCTCTTTTAATATAGATTGTTTTAAAAATAATTTTTTAATAAATATTAACTTTATTTATCGTACGATCCAATTCCAAATTATCTTAACCCATTTACTTAAAAGACAATTAAATAAAATAAAATAAAAAGTCATTACTCATTTACTTATGAAAACCAGAAAGTTAATAAATAAAAAAATTGATAAAATAAAAACTTAAGTACAAGATGTAGGCTCTACAAGGTAAAGTGGTGGAAATATACGGTGGTAAAGGTTTTAGTCGTTTTAAGCATGTGGTCAGATATCCCTTTATAAAATTTATTTTTAATTATATGATATATTGATTATTTTTGTCTAAGTAGCATAAAAAAAAGCAAGATATAGTGGTTTATCCTCATTGACCCAGTGAAGTAACAGCAGGTAAGTCAGTGTGCTTCAGTTGTTTTCACATGGTCAGTTGTTTGTTGTGATTTCAAGAGTTATATTTAGAGAAAGATTAAAAATATTGATTATCGACGAAGACGGTGAAGATATGAATAACACTTCGAATGTAGCCTGTAAAGAAATATTTCGTAATATACCATAATTTCTGTTGTATGAACATTTTTCTAAATTTATTGTTAAACTAATTTTTAATATTATGATCATTATTTTTATTTTTTTATTACATATTAGACTAAATAGACCCGTTGAAACATATGGTCTTGATATATCTTAACTAAAATAATACACGACAGCATTTTTCATTAAAATATAAAGGAAAATGCTAAACAGTGCCCCGGGGGCACTGTTTAAGGAACCAAATATAGTAATATCATATTGAAATTTGTGCAGTTAACGCCTCGAAAGTCTAAAAAATGTTATTTTCAATTTTAAAATTTCATTTTTTAGTTTCCTTAACCAGTGCCCCGGAGGCACCGGTTAGCATCACCCAAATATAAAAACTTGGAAAACCTAAAAGAAGCATGCCCTAATTCAGTTGGAGTTGATAGTACCTCACAATGGGAACATAAAATATCCCTAATTCAAGGGTGACTGACTCATGTATTCTTTGATTTTGTCATACTGTCAGACAATCTTTCACCTACAAAGACTGGCTACCCTAATTCGTATATTCATTCATGTTGATATATGAGGTCAAAAATTACCCATACAATAGTACATAGTGAAATCCAGCTATGCTTCCGGAAATTGCGTTACTTTGATGACCAAACAATGAACTCATAATTTGTTGAATTATGTGCTCTCTTTTGGGTCAACCCAAATATTTAATGCATTCATCGGCTGAAAGATTTCCTACAAAGTTTGTTTCATGGAATTTTTTATGATTGATTGATCTTTAGGTCTAATATAGTGGTATTAATTTTTTAAGTACTCCTAGTTTGAAGGGACAAGTATGTGTTCAAAGTTTAAACCCCTTGTATTCTTTCAATCAATTAAGTTAAACTCATAATATCGAACGATTTATTATACTTAGAAGATTTATAATTGTACGGTTTGAGTTAAATAATACATTTAAAATGTGATTGTTAAAAAAAAAAACATTTAAAATGTGTGTCGTTCAATTTTAATTGAATAATATACACTATTTGTGACCACAAATATATGTAGTCCTATTAATGAGAAATTTAGTTGATTCTTATATACTATCATGAAGGTTAGAGAAAACATCAAGACGTAAGAGTGTTTTAAAAATTATTTACTATACTTTTTTTTTGTTGATAATATTTACTATACATTATTTGTTAAAAAAATCTCACATTGATTGTATATTCGTATGATTTGAACTTATAATTTTGTAAAAAAAAATAAAAATTGATCAAAGTCAATAATTACTCTATTGTTAGCGATAGTTTTTTCACCTCGCTAAAACTTGAACCATGAACTTTTACTCCTTAACACTTTTCACCCCGCCTTTATAATTTTGTAATTTTTTTTTAAATGGCCAAAGTTAATAATTACTCCATTGTTAGTGTTAGTTTATTCACCTCGCCTTAACTTCATTATTAGCTCAAACCAGTTGAGTTATTCATCACACCTCCATAATCTTGTAAAATATAATTTACATTCTATCCAATGTTTTACTTTTTGATACCCATGTTTTACTTTTGGTGAAGTTTTTTTTTATGCTTCTATAATCCAACACACTTTATTAATAATTTTAAAATTTTCAATTTTCATTATGAGCCATCTTACTATGCTAATGAATCTCTTGGCCAAAAAGTAACCTTGAAATAATTAAAGAATCAACTAAAAAGTATCAATGTTTTCTCTAAGAAAGAATTTTCAATTTTCATTATGAGCCTTCGTATATGCTAATGAATCCTTTTTATTTATTTATTTTTCAAGAATATGCTGATGAATCTTTTAATACTACAAAAAGTAATTATAATATTCTATATCGATTTATTAAAATATCAATAGAAGGATACATAATTAAATCGAGATACATTTATATTACTACAACATAAAATTTTGTCTAACATAATAAATTTTAAGGTAATTCGTGAGACAATACATAATTTAACAAAATCTACATAATTTAAAGACAGATTTTATACATAAGAACCATAATTTAAGTAACATGTTCAAGACAAAATCTTGTACAACAATTTCCAAAATAAAATAACAAATGAATGCCACAAGATCCTTCCGTTATGGCTTAAGTTCCAAGCAGTCTTTTGTTTCCCTTCCCTGCGTTCTTGCACGGCTCGTTTAAGGTGTCAAAATTGCATCTAACATTAGGGATAGTACTTTTTCAACTTTCTTTGACAAAAAAATTAGAGAGATGGTATTTTTTAAAATTTATTTGACCAAAAAAATTAAAGAGTGTGTTTTTTAAATATAGATTTATTCATAAATATATCTAATCGAGATTGAATATTTTACTAATAATATTTGGTCGCATTCACATTGTCAATATATTTTATAATCGTTGAATAAAAATAAATAATTTAAATTTTAATATAAATATTAACTTAATTAAAAAGTAAAAACATCGAGTTTAAAATTTGAATCATTTACTCCTGATTCAACAATCACAAATATTGAATGCGTCAAATTTGACACACAATCATATTCCGAATCTAACATAGAGAAAAGGATTAGCACTATCCTTGAGTTTGGTGCAAAATGCAGAGGCAGAGATCCTCAAATCCCATGGATCGAGATGATGGTGTAAAAACAAAGAGTAATCGGCTCTCTTTTTGTTTTCTGGTTGGATTTCTAGGAGCAAATTGGTGCTTTTTATTGCCTAGTATAAACAAAACATACCCCACTTTTAAGTAAAAAAAGACTCCGAAAGCATTTTCAAGATGTTCATAAAAATAAAAAGGCAAATGCTAAATAGTGCTCCAGGGGCACTTGTTAAGGATTCAAATTTAGAAAGTTTTACTTGAAAATTGTGTAGTCAATACAACAAAAGTCTATATTTTGATGTTTTCCATGCACAACTTTTATTTTATTTCTTTTTTTGGTTCCTTAACTAGTGCCCCGAGGGCACTGGTTAGCAAGACCCAAATAAAAAATAGAATAGAGGAATAATTTTAAATAGTAAAAGAAAAGAAAAGAAAAGAAAAGAGGGGTAGAGAAGTAGAGTAGGAGAAGTGATACCCCAATAGAAGTAGTATCATAATTTTGAAGAAGTTTTTCACTTTAAGAGCATAACTCTAAAAAAATCTTGGGTGAATATAAGTATTTACTTATAATAATAACTAGAAAACTCACACACATAAAGTGAAGTGACCGGAATTCGACACTAGCAATTTCAATATTAAATTTTTGTTAATTAAACTACGATTTGTGGACTTTTATGGTTGTTGGGATTTATATATGGCTTTGCAAGCACGAATCATGTACATTTGTTGGGTTTTATATGGCTTTGCAAGCACGCACCATGTACATTTTTGGCAGTATATGACGCCTCATCTCATAAATTAGAAGAAAAATATCATGCACCCTCTTAGTAAAATAATTTGACATCATCAACAATCAATCATTAGTTTTTCTTTTTTTTTCCAATGGACTTAGAGAGGATCGAACCTAGGATCTCCTGCATACTATCTAAATCACTCAACACTAGACCAAACATAGTGCCTTAATCATTCGTTGGGTTTAATGGTAATTGATGTTGAACTTGGTAGAGAGAACCACAACTGTGATCGAAAGGAGATTGAAATCACTTGATGACATAACTAACTTTCGAACCAGATTAGGCTGTCCAATGGACAACCATATTTTATACCGTCAACTAATGACAACCATATTTTCCTTCAAATGTATATATATAAAAAAAACCAACATGTTTTCCATCACATCATCCTACTTACTTACGGCCACTTTCTTAATATGATATGACAGATTGATAATTTTTTATTGAATGATCGTATAAAACTATTTTACACTGTCAGTACGTATCTCCGTTAAACTCAATTATTCATTCCAATTCACAATAAACAATTTACGAAGAGTGGTCGAAAAACTCTTATATCAATGCTCACTTTAATATTTATTTTTTAAAAAGTTAACATTAAGTGTATATCTTCAAAAAATAAATGTAAAAATATTTTCTTATAATTTGAACATTTCAATTTCTAGATATTAAATTTTTATGTTATATATATATATTCAGTTTTTTAGAAGTTTTAAAATTATTCTTTTCAATGCAATATCCAGGGCCGATCCTAACTATATTTGGAGGTCTGTTTAAATATTAAAAATAGACTCTTAATATATGTTACAAAATTAAAAAGAAGCATCCTCTATTTTTTTTTTAAAAAAGTTAGCTTTTAGCTTTTGTCTTATGGCTTATAAGCTAAAAGACCTGTTTGGTAACAGTTTTTTCAGAAATAACTTATAGCTTCTTTTACTGACTTATAGCTTATTTTTTAGAAGTTATTTCAAGTAGTTTCTGAGCTTATAGCTTTTAGCTTATCATTTTTTCCTCCAATTTTACCTTGTTATTTTATTTAAATGATATTATCCTTTATAATTTATATTATGATTTAAAATAAAATTGTACATTTTATGTTAATATAAACCATCCCATTTTTTGTAATAAACCATGCTTATTAATTTTTTGATGCAACCACGCTTATTAATCAGTCATCAGCCAAAAGCTATTAGCTAGCTTATCAGCCAACCACTATTTTTGCCAAACAGAGCCGGAGAAAATTCAGTTGAGATGAGAGAAAATTCATAATCAAGAAACTTGTAATTTTTTTTTTACTTGATTATGATTATTTTTTTTGCTAAATATATGATACTTCATGAACGGTAATATATAACTATTATTATACGGCTTAAAATTAAGAAAACAAAAATTGTAATATAATCTTGAAAATAGTATATTTCTACTTTTATGTTTATTTCTTACTATTGTTTAGAGTACTATTTAGCATGATACTATTAGAAAAACAATTTTAACACTTGCTTGTTCATACTAACATCAATGGAATATTTATCCAATTTAATGATAAGCTGATTATCGGTGACAAAGTTTTTTATTTTTTGTAACAAAAAAAAATACTCAATTCATATATTTTACTCATAATGTCTTATGAATCAAGTTATGCTCACGAGAACGTCAATAACAAAGTTTTAATAGGTCCCTTCATTAAGTTGGCTTGTATTTCACATATCATCATATTATTTGAGAGAAATATTCTTGCAGCCAAGTGGCACGACTATACGTTAAAGTACAAACATATATTCACTTTTTTCTTTCAAATATGTATCATCAGTTTATTGTGACATAGAGTTCTCATGTACAATGAATGGAATCTTTTTGCTTAATTTAAACATTAGTATAATATTTTGTTGCTTAAGTTCTTCAATTGATATACTACTCTAGGATGTTATCTTAATGTGGACTATATATGATTTTAACATAAAAACAACAGAAAATTATATTTTATAGTTCAAATATAATCTAGATTAAAATAATTTTATTATATTAACTCTGTTGATGTTAAATTAATTTTTAGCTAATTTAAATTTTTGTTTAAATAATTATTTTATTCTTGTAAAAGTTTTTTCACTTTTCTTAGAATACAATTAGGATATCAAATACGATGCGGAAGTTATTTTTTCGTATCGATGTTTTTGAGCATGCATAAAACAAGTTCGAAGAGAAGTAGTTTAGAAATCACAATTACATTTTTATATATTATTTTAGTGGAAGACTCATTTTAATCTTTCACAATTTTCTGATGATCCAATTTAATCCTTGATAAAAATAAGAATCAAATTAGTCTATAATATTTTTATATAGAAGATATATAAATTTATCTTCTAATCTTCTATTATAATGAATCAAAGACTAATTTATCTCTAATATAAAATGTGAGAACTAATTTTCACTCATTATTAAAAAATAAAATTCAAAGATCCACTTGTTTTTTAGATGATATAGTTTTTCTTTTTGTTTAGGACAAAACTTACATGCATTTCCATACATGCATTTCTTACTTTTCCACTCACAAAGAGGTGGTTATTTGTGTTTTTTCATTTTGAAAAAATAAAAGAAATTTTTTTTTTTAATAAAAGAAACTACCTCTTTGTGAGAGGAAAAGTAAAAAATGCATGTATGGAAATGCATGTAAGTTTTGTCCTTTTGTTTATATATACAAAATTTACACAAGCCAACAAACCGCAACACGAGCCTCTCTTTTGATAGAGAAATTTTTTCCACGAGCATTGACTCATGCGACAATGCTTAGAAATTGGAAAGGATACTATACTACACTCCTTTCAACTTGGTCAATAAGTCGATTAATATATTCCTCTTTCTTTTCTTTGTTTTTTTTTTTGTCAAGTATTTCTCTTTCTTTCTCTGTTTTCTTTATTCCCGAAAATATAAGTTTGAATTTTTTTGAACAAATATAAGTTTGATTTTTAAATAAAATAATTATTTATTAGAGTAGAATTTCAGATTATTAGACTTTTTTTTATGAACATAAGATTGTAATTTTTATGTATAATGTGTATAAAGTAGATGGAATATCTATTGTGTTCGTTTCAAAACTAATTAAAAGATGTACTTATAATTAGTATTTGATGTCTCAAAGTAATATTATCCCAATTGAGGAATTTATGAGAAACCAAAAAATAAAATTTAAGCAAAAAACAGGAAATTTAGTTAAATGTAAATAACTTTCTCTTAAAAAAAAATTGGAAGGTAGTACACCAACATGACAACTTGGTGCTGCTTTTCAAAGGATTTATGATTGATGGTTAATTAATTAAAGTATTAAAGCATGACTAATGATTCCATTATAGTAAGTTATCATCGTTTCGAAGATTCCAAAATGAATTTATCAAAATAAAAAGGGGCCTTCTATGGTACAATAGAAATATTATGATGTACTGATACATTAAAATGTATTAATCAATAGTAATTTGACATGGTGGGGAGTTGGGGTGGGGAGAAATTGGAGATGGTGGGGAGTTTGAGAAATGGGAGTGCGATTCACAAATTATTGAAGGAGAGATTTTGAATGTTGATCGTGAAATACTGGTTAGGTTTAGGAGTGGATTAATTTGATCTTCAATTATGTTCTTGAGGGATGAATATAACTGATGAAGATGAATTGATTTTTCAAATTATTAAATTAAATATTGAAATACAACTTGTATAATTTATGAGGTTAAATTTGTATACATAAATGTACCAATACTACTAATTTAGTTGACTTTTAAAATAATGATGTGGACAAAAATTAATTTTCTATTGGTTGAATTGGCTATTGTAGTGGTACATCAAGTTTTAATAAAAGCACAATAGAATTTACCAAATAAAAACAGATTCCAAAAATGATTATTCCCAATCAACTCAACTCAAGACAAGAGTTTGATGATTGATTTTTGCACGGGAAAATTTTGGTTTAATGGGAAGAATCTATCTTATATGTTTTATTGATTTTTCGACGGAGATAATCACCGCTAAATAGTAGTTGATATTTCTCTACCTCATTTTTATCTCTTAAGATAAAACTTGAGTTCTGTTACGAATAAAATATATACTCTATTATATCAAATATTTTTATAGTTATCAATTAAGTTGTATTTACCGGAACTTGCGACTCAAACTAAATCGAACCAAACCGGCGAATCAGATGACGACGAGTAACTATTGCATTATAGTATTTTTTTTACTAAAAGTAATTTATTATACATTATTGGCATTACGGTTATTTGTTTTTAGTGGAAGAGAGGTCCTTCCTCTTGATTCCTTGGGTAGGTATTGAAGGACAAGAATAGTGAAATGAGCAATAGTGAGGGTACAACATCAGCACCTACAAAAGTATGCCAATGTCCATCATCACATTCAATCATATCTATCTATCTAGCAACTAGTATCCCTATTCATTCAATACTAGAGTAGTACTACAATTCATTTCCACCGTTCTGCTTTCATTAGAAAAATTAAACCATACCTAAACTCCATGTAATTTTATTTCGTTATTATTGTCATCACCTACTCACTTTAATTCCTTTTCTAGCTATAATCATAATCTTACTCGTACGTTCATAATCTATTTTGTAAATGATTATGTCTGTTTGAATCGAGCGTGACTTTGATAAATTATAATTTCAGTGTAAATATTTTATTGATGGGGTTTGTCCTGTTTGTCATAATAGTATCCGGATAACTTTAGAGAGCACGTAAAACATTGTAGAGAGCTTTCAAGCTTCAAATATATGCACGCTTTTAATCTAGATGTCATTTTTCTATATTTTTAGATATATTGTGAAAAAAGATGTGTTTCTGAGCTTTTTGACCGACCCACAAGAAGGACGATCTACTCTCACACCGACAGATGTTATGGTCTATGGGTGGGTAGGTGAAAAACATGCATGTGTGGATTTGACGGGAGTTTCACCACTTGTTGGAATGTTGATTGAAACTTTTACGGTTGGGCAGACAGCCTTCAAAGCTGTTTCAAATAAAGTCAAACATGAGAAATCATGTTATAACAATCAACATGTTTTTTACCATTTGCATTCGACATTTTTTACTTCTTAGCATTAGAGGTTGTGAGTCTTTCTACAAAGAGTTCAAAAAGTTATTAATAGCAATGTTGTGTCCCCGGAGCGGAGCTATGAATGTTGTTTTTAAGATAATTGGTTTTGCCATTTAAAAAGGGTTAGCGGCGCAATTTGTTGCCCATTTGTCTTTTGTACATATGTAATTACCCTATATTTATTAATGGGGAGATAAATTTCAAATAATGAATTGATTCAAGCAAGAATTTTTTAGTCTCTTAAACAAGTAGTTAGGAATTCATTCTATGATTTTCAGATATGAAGGAAATTCAGTTGGAAGAAAAGAACTCAATTTTTGTCCCATAAATTTTCTAACAAAAATTAATCATTATTAAATGATAGTAGAAACTTCATATACAATATTATGATAATAATAAAAAATTACAATGGCACTATAATTTTTACGAAAGCAATATTTAGTGTTTTAGCAAAAGAAAATTCACACTTAAGGTGAATAAACAGGGTGTCTAAGAGTTAAAATCCGACCCCTACATATATTATGTGATATCCTAGTATCTGGGTAAAGCTCGGCGGATACAATATATTCTCTAGTCTTAAACATAAGAGTGGGATTAAGAAAATATTAGAAAATAAATTCAAGACTAAAATTCAATCATAGGGAAAGGAAAAAAAAAAAGATTTAGATCCTCTCCGACTTTTTATATGCAGTCCTCTCTCATTTTCCTAATCTAATAGTTTTTTTTTCGACGTTTCTAATCTAATAGTTAATTGAGATATTAAAAAAAAACAGACGAAAGAAAAAATGATCAGTATGAGGAACATGAGAAAAATTGCCTCTCCTTTATCTAATCTAATGGTTGATTAAGATACATAAAAAGAAATGAGAAGAGAGAAAGTGTTTAATGAATGGTCCGGATTATGGCTGCATGAGAAACATTAGAAAAAGTGCCCAAAAGGATCCAAATCCTACGCAAAGTTTAATATCAAGTTAAACTTTTGAACCAAATTTCAAACACAAGTCTACCAAAGAAGCAAAACTTTCAAATGTAGAAACAATTTCATATCTATGAAATAGCTTTCTCTTCCTCAAAATTGGAATCAATCTCAATCATACATACAAGATGCAAGTTCCCTTAACATACCATACCATACAGTGACACAAAAATGAGAGGTTTATATTTATATATCATATAGCAATCAAATTCCAGGTAGGCAGATTTTGGATGGTGTTGTGGTCCTCAATGAAATTATTGATTTAGCCAAACGTAGAAAAGATTGCTGTTTATTTTTTAAAGTGGATTTTGAGCGTGCCTACGATACTATTAGTTGGAATTACCTGGAACGAATGATGGTGAAGATGGGGTTCGCTGAGAAGTGGATGAGTTGGATGAGGGCATGCATATTTAATAGTTCGATGTCAGTCTTGGTTAATGGTAGTCCCTCACAGGATTTCACGGTTGGAAAGGGTTTGAGGCAAGGCGATCCACTTTCTCCTTTTTTGTTTTTGCTTGCAGCCGAAGGTTTAACTGGGATGGTTAAAAAGGCAGTGGAAATTGGAAAGTTTATTGGTTACAAAGTATCTGATTCAATTGGTTTCGAGTTATTACAGTTCGCCGATGACACAATATTGTTGGGTGAATGTTCTTGGGATAATGTCCGTACTATGAAGTCTATATTAAGAGGCTTTGAGTTGGTTTCGGGATTGAAGATAAACTTTGTTAAAAGCAAAATTTATGGGATTAATGTTGATTCCAATTTTCTGGCTGCGGCATCAACTTATTTAGACTGCAAATCTGATTCAATCCCATTTAAATTTTTGGGTTTACCCGTGGGAGCAAATCCTAGGAGGCAGGCGACTTGGAAACCTATAGTTGAATCTATGTCGAAGCGGCTGTCCAGTTGGAACGCTCGGAATCTTTCGATTGGAGGTAGGGTGACATTGATTAATTCTGTGCTGTCAAGTCTTCCGCTATATTTTTTTTCATTTTTCAAGGCACCTCGCTGTATCATTCATCAGTTGGAGAGGATTCAGCGGAATTTTCTTTGGAATGGAGGAAAGGAGGACAAAAAGATTTGTTGGGTCAAATGGTCTCAGGTGTGTTTACCCAAAGATAAGGGCGGATTAGGTGTTAAAAGTTTAGAACACTTCAATTTGGCTTTGTTGTGTAAATGGAAGTGGAGGTGCATTAGCGACAAAGACGCAATTTGGTTTGATCTTTTGAATTTCAGGTATGGGCCTCTTTCAATCAAATTTTTAAGTTGGGATTCTGTTGCAACGGGTCTTAAGGACTCCCTTTGGTGGAGAGACGTTGTGAGTGTTGGTGGGAAGGATGGAGATTGTTGGTTTCCGACACAAGTCAGCAGCGTGTTGGGTAACGGTAATTCTATAAGTTTTTGGAAAGAGAAATGGTACGGGGCTGCTCCCTTAAAGAACTTATTTCCCTGTTTATTTGACAAAGTGCAGATTAAAGATTGTGTAGTATCTGATTTAATTCAGTCAGGCAATTTCCATTTGAATTGGCAGCATGAGTGGTTATTGACATTATCGCAAGTTGAACAGCAGGAGAAGAATGAATTGGAAAATCTCTTATTTGGAGTGGTGTTGCAAGTGGGTTCAACGGATCGTTGGCGTTGGATTCCTGAATCTACAGGAATGTTTAGCGTTAAGTCTGCGTATTGTCTAATGCAGAATCTTTATGAGCCGATTTCTATGGATTCTGATTTGCTGGAAGCCTTACTCACTATGTGGAAGAATGACATTCCATCAAAAGTGGGAGTCTTTGGTTGGCGTTTATTACTAGACAAGTTGCCTACTAGGGCAGCCCTCGCTTCTAAAGGTATTTTATCTAATTCTCATGATTTACCTTGTGTTTTCTGCTTTCAAGCGGTGGAGACCTGTCAGCATCTTTTCTTTAGTTGCGGCAAGGCTATTGAGTTATGGAAGCAAGTTTTTACATGGATGGGTGTTGAAGCATCATTTCAGGTTGGAGGTAGGCATCACTTTACGTTATTTGGGTCTCTTGTCAAATCCAAGAAAGGTGGGAAAGTGAAACATTTAATTTGGCTGGCGACAACTTGGTGCTTATGGCGTTTGAGAAATAACATTGTCTTTAGATGTGACTTTGCTGATTTTTCTGGTTTACTTGATCAAATTAAATTTGTCTCTTGGCTCTGGTTTAGTGGTAGAGCAGGGCGTAAATCAGGTTATTTATATCACAATTGGTGTTTGAATCCTCTTTGCTGTTTACAAAGCATTTGAGGTTGTCAATACCTTTCTTTGTATTGTAAGGATTGAGTACTCCTTGTACTCCTTATTAATACATTGTTTGCTTATCAAAAAAAAAATATAGCAATCAAAATTACATTATTTGCATAATGAACAAACTTAGCTACATTATCAAAATTACCAAACCCCAACATTACCACAAAGTCACAAAACAACCCCAAAACACAAAACACTAAAAAAAGTAAAAAAGTAAAAATAAAAATATCTCATTCTACATACACTGATGAGAAATCAATGATCAAGAGCATTAGGACCAGTACAATAATTGAGAACATGACTCCAAAGCCACTGAACTAAAAACTTTCTTCTAATCCCATTCATATTATACGTGGCACCATCATGACCGTCCAATACTTGACCCGTATAAGATCCACCACCACCCGTTCCATAAATACCCTCACACAAATCAGCTATTTCCACCGGAAAACTCGGATCACCACCAGCATACCAAGCATTCGCTAACGGATTACTTGCCAGCTCAGCAATTTCATGTCCAATAACACTTATCATTCCGTCAACTCCAACGTCACCGTTAGGTGATTTAAACGGTTTCACATTAGGCATAAACTGCGGAACAGCGAAAGGATAAGCACACTGTCCCGCACAGAATTTCTCACTATTACCAACCCAAGCATAAGGTAAAGTATAACCAACAAGTGAAGGAAAAGTAAAATAGTGGAACCCACATGCTGACGTGCAAAAATCTTGAACGTACACGTCATCAGAAGTTAAAACAAGATACAAACCACTTCTTGAGTTTATTGGTAATGGTTTTGTTTTAGCTGTAATAGCACTTTTAATTACTGATTGAATAGATAAACGGGTTAAGGTTTTACTATGGGAATAAGACCGGTCGTTTTTTTCTTGGCCTAAGTGAACCGTTTTTGAGATATTAGACCCGGTTTGGTCTGTGTATAGCATAACGGTTTTCCACCAACCGGAAACTGAAGGATGTGGTGAATTTTTTGCGGAGATTGAGTTTATAAATTCGCGGATAATTTTTTTTTGGCTACGGTTCCAGTTACCGTACCAGATTGTATGAACGGTTATGATGTTTGTTAAGACAGGTCCCATGTGGTAACGTAGTTTAACGAACTCCGATGAACCTTCGTATTTTTTGGAAGTTCCGAAGGTGTAATCGGTTATGTTTTTTTGGGGGTTTTGTGGCCATGGACGGTAGGCGGTGGTTGGGAGTGGTGTGAGGAGGAATGAGAGAAGGAATAGGGCTGTTGTTGCCGCCGTGTACGGCGGCGATTGGGTGGGGGAGGGTTTGGACATTTGTAGAGTGAGAGAGTAGAGAGTAGATGAAGTGAGGTGTGAGAGGGAGTTAAGTATAAAACGTGATGTTTATGAGTGTGTGGCTTTTTTTATACACCGAAAGTAAAAGGTTTTCATTTTTTATTATATGTTGGAGAATTCTTGTCAAAGATTGGAACAGTGTCAAACAATTTTGGATTTAAGCGCGCATGGTTTTTGGAAATTGGAAGTAAATATTTTTAATTTATTTTCTGTTGTACTCCCTCCGTCTCAAATTATAAGGGAAAAAATGCCATTTTTTTGTCCCAAATTATAAGAGAAAAAATCATTTTTAAGAATGTTTTTTTCTTATTTTCATAAAATTAAATGCAAATTGCATTTAATTTCTTCTCTCTCTCATTTTCTCAATAAACAACAACAAATAAAAATTGTTTTTACATCTTCCTATGCAACTTATTCCAAGGAAAACCCACAAAAACATATTTCAAATTCTCATATTTTACTTTTTCTTAATAAGTGTGATTTTTTTATTTTCCCTTATAATTTGGGACGGATGGAGTATATTGAAAATAAATTAATTTAAGTGGTAAAAAAAGTACTTTCACTTATTCATTTTAAAAAGTAAAATTCTTACCACTAGTCTATTTGATAAAATAAAAATTCATTAATAATATTAGAGTAAAGGGAAATGGATTCCCTTAGGGGTGCTCGCGGTTCGGTTTGGATCAGTTTTGAGGCAAAAACTCATCCGATTGAAAAATAAATTTATTCGCGGTTTGGTTTAGTTTTGGATGAAAACTAAAAATATCCGATTAAATTCAATCCAATTTTATGCAGTTTAATTTAGATCGGTTTTTGGATATCCATATTATATATCGTAATTTTTTTTATTAAATATTAATATTATAAAAACACTATAAAATAATAGTTTGGCTTTTTTACGAAATAAATATTAAGTTTGATCTAAAATATAAGATATAATATATTAAGAATTAATATTTTGAAATGACAATTATCAATCATATTTGAAACATATCAAATAGTATTAACAAAATTTAAAATGAACAAAAAAAATAAGTTAATGCAGTATATATTCATACTAATAAAAGAAAAATAAGTACTAAAATATATGTATGTAGTTTGGTTCGGTTTGGATCGGTTTTGAAAAATCAATCTGAAATCACTGTCATCCATCTTTTAATATGAACCCATCAAAATTTAATCTAAGGGTGTTCCATGCAGTGACTGCGGCAGTTATTGACTGCATGGAATCCTGATCCCTTTGTAATGTTAATGAATTTTGATTTGTCTTTCAATAAGCATGTCACGTCATCACTTATAAAGACTCTTAAGTCAACATATTCAATGGAAGTTAAAAGGACACAATTATAACTCTGTAACCGAAAAAAATATTACAAGGATTAACCAAAATACATTACTATTATAAGGGGTAAACATTATTTTACACATTATAAACAAGTGAAAATCTATTTTAATTATTTACAAATTTTTGACGAAAATAAAATTCAACTGATGATAAAAATAAAATTTAAATTGGTCCTTGACATCTTAATATTTAGAACAAACTAGTCTTTATATATATATATAATGATTCAGTGATTAGTTTATCCTCAATATAAAAATATCAAAGATTTTAATTATATTTTATTTTTATCAAAAGAATTATCCCATAAAAAATTTGTGAGATCAAAATAATTTTTTAATACTTTTTATAGAAAAAAATTAACTATTGCCATTGAGGTATAGTTAAAGAACGTATCATTAATAAAATAGTCTTAAAATTTATATATTCTATTTTTAAAAATATAAAAATATTATTTTTAATATTAAAATTACCTCTTTTAAATTTTTTAAGATTTTATTTTGGGTACAAATACACTTCCGCATATTTTAATAGGGTCTTGTTAACATGTGCATATAGGGCACATGATAAGGTATCTTAATATAGAAATTTAACATTTAATGATACAAGACATTTAATGCTTGAAAAGTTAAAATGCACAAATTCTAAGACATAATTTCTATTTTTACTACCTTAACATGTGCCATATATGCACATGTTAACATTCTCCATTTTAATATTGTACAGTACGTCCCATACATTTGTTTTTGTACAACGTACGTCCCATACATTTTAATGATGCGTGTTGGCTAAATTACCGGAAAGTTAAAAGAGTAAAATGTTATGGAATTATTATTGAAACAGAAAGAAAAAAAAAATGTTTAAATTTTTGGAGACATTGATTTGCGGGTAATGGAGGACAGTTAGATTCTTAAAGTGAAGGATGGTATGGGGCCCTAGGAAGCAAGGGTATCATTTACATTGATGATGGTAGTTGTCGTCATATGATTTGGAATTTCTTAATGTCCTAGCGCGGGAAAAGATCGAGGATACTTTGTCTTCAATTTTTTTTTATATATTTGCTTTGTCCCAAATCCCAATATATAAAGGCGATATCCATCGAATATCAAAAATAAGATATTTTTTTTTTTTAATTTTAAACCACCACCAAGACATTAAGTTAAGCTGATTAAATAGTTGATTAATTGGTCGTTCTATATTATTAATTGATCGGCTAATCGATTATTTCGTTTCTTCCAAATAAATCATCAACATGTTCCTTTCAAAACATAAAAGAACCATCAAATTGGGTAGCATAAGAGGTTATAGAGTTTGAGATAGCATTAGAAACTCCTAACAATTGAACACGGTATACCAAATAATGCGAAAAATGATTAGCACTTTCATGAGTCTCACACTCTCCCGAACATAAAGAGAGATCCGAAGAAAGAACACCTTGCAGAATTAAGTTATCCTTTATTGATAATCTATTGTTGAGAAGCTGCCAAAGAAAAACAGAGACCTTTAGATAGGTACAAACCTAAATGAAAATATTTGAGCGCACACTCGTAGACGAGAAGAATTTAAAAGAAAAATAAATCAGTCACATCACTCGATTATTTTATCTTTAATTTTTTTTAGTTGTGTGAGTGTGCCTAAATATTTATCATTTAAGTTTATGCCTATCTAAGTTTTCCTCATCTCTACATCCTTTTGATTACAAGATGTCAAGAAAGCATACATCACTTATACAGAATAACCTTCAAAAGGACCAAGCTCCTATCTTCACTTGACTTTCTTAGTAACCTACAAAACATTAGCCAAAAGCCCACAACACCCCTCCACCTCCTTCTCCTCCGGGCTAACTACCGTCTATGTCATCTCCAACCTCATCGCCCACTCATCCAAAGATCCTTCCACTATACCGAAGCTAACCCACCACCATTCTTAGCCCTACTCACCTCTTCCCCATACTTACCTACTAATGTCTTATACGACAACCCCTCTGATCTTACCTGATAAGAAGAGTGACTACGTCTGACGCTTAAGGCAGTGGTAAAGTGGAGGGGGTTGTGTACATACAGGTACTCCGACGCTTAAGTCAGCGATTTGGGTGAAGCAAGATTTTTAGTAGGTGAGAATGCGTACCTGACTCCACTGCAGGAGTTTAGTATATATAGCTCCAGCGCTGGGCCAAAGCCCTAGATGGTCATTAATACCATCAAGTGGCTGCCAAAAAATAGCTGAAGATCCATGATGAGCAGTTAATGCTCATCATTCCGGTGGTCGCCCGTTACAATACGTCGAGGCATTGAGACCGTTGACTTGTGGAAGCCTCTTGTAGGCTGCTCCTTATTGGGCCTTGCCCGACGGCCCAAAGGGGGTTTTCCTCAGCTGCTGAGTTCTAGGCCCAGTCTAGAACACCCTCTATGTCCGCAAGTGACCTCCACCATCATTTCTCTAGCAGAGAAACATTAAACTTCTTCATCCTCTTAACCGCCAAACCACCTCTATCAATGAACCCAATAAATTTTTCTTGACTCCTCATTCACCCCATAAAAAAGATTTAAAAAGAGATTCAATGGAAGAAATAATACCTGCAGGAGCCTTACAAAAGGAGATAAAATAAATCAGTGTTGACGACAAGACAAAATTAAGCAAGACCAGACGACCCCACATACATAAATTTTTACACTTCCAACAAGAAAGCTTCCTCTGAATTTTATCAATAAGAGGAATCCAAAATGCAAGTCGGCAAGGATTACCACCAATAGGCAATCTTAAATACAAAAATGGACATCGACCGACTTTACAACTCATAGAAAAAGCTACGTCCTTCAACCATGAATCTGACGCATTAACCCCAATCAACATAGTTTAATGAAAATTCACCCGCAGACCAGACATGAGCTAAAAAAGGATCAAATTAGCTTTAATAGCCCGAACATTCACCAAACTTTTTCCCAATAATCAAAGTATCATCCACAAATTATAAATGAGTGATGTTAACATGAGATTCACCATACACATCAAGTTGATAACTCTTAACCAAACAAACGTCAGCTGAAGCTTTCAACATAACATGCAAACCTTCAGGAACAATAAGGGAAATAAAAGGGGATAGAAGATCTCCTCGTGTAAGCTGTCTTCTCATATAAAACTCTTCTGTAGGACTACCATTAACCATATTGAGGCTGAAATAAATCTGACACATTCCATAATTCACTTACGCCACTTCACAGAGAAACCCATTTTAATAATTAATAAAAATATTACTTTATTTTATTTATTTTTATATTATTTTAAATTTGGATAAAACAGTGAAATAAGTACTTTATTTTATGACCATAGGTCCATCGAGGTTTTTTTTTTTTTAATATGCAAAACAATATGCAAATAAATAATTATATGTGTTAAAAAAAATTATGTATTATTGATAAGGTTATCAATGTAATTTACAAAAAATAACTTATATAACTACAATTTCAATTAATAAAACTTATAAATTAAATAAAAAATTATTTATTTTAATAAAATATTTTTCATAAATTTAAAAATAAGTTAATTCTTACCAATAATACTTAATTCCGTGGATATCTTAATTCTTACCATCCTTATTCTATTGAAGAAAAAAATAGAGGAGGGGACCGCAATGTTATGTGGTCCGAGGCAAACTACCTATTGGCTGTTGCTATGTTGGATGATCGATGCACCCATCCATGTCTCCAACCCCTTCGATAACTCTACCATGTCCTTTCTTCTTTCCCCTTTATTCTAACACATTTTTTTCTTTTTTTGTTCATTATATAACATTACTCAGCCTATTTTCCCATCTCCCTATGTAGTATTTAAAAGAATATTAATTTTCTTTGTGATTGTGTGCTTTTTTAAATAATTTAAATAGTTTTGAACACCCTCAAATATTAGACTTTATTTTCTTTGTTTTCCTTTCAATATCTACATTCATTCAAACTTAAACACACTCCTACGCTTTAAAGACAAATCACATTGAAGGTAGGTACACTTGTTTTTCATTGGTGAACTCACAAACATATCTATTTGTTTATGATTTTAAACTTTAATGCTTTGTTTGGATAGGAAACTATAAAAGGAAAGATATTTAGAGAAATGAAAATGAATAGAAAGTTAGAGAAGAGAACTATTTGAAGTGTTTAGTATGAGTGAAAGTGAATAGAAAACGAGAAAAGATATATGTTTGAAAAAATTACAACAATGCCCTTATGTGTAGTAAATACATTAATATTAATTATTATAGATATATTATTAAAAAATAAGGGTAATAGAATATGATATGTTGGTGAAATACCTATGAGTGACTCTCCTATTAATAGAATAGTTGAATTAGAGGACATTTCAGTCTGTTACCGTGATGATCGTTGAGACCATATCAAAATAAGTATTACAATTTACATGTCAGCATAACCGAAGTTCAAGATAGGTGGTGGTGCATATCAGATTTTTTTTGGTTTTCACCTTCTGGTTCCTAGGGGAAGGGGGCTCTAATAGTCCAGAGTTTGGGGCGAATTCTGGCATCAAGTGGTTTCAGTCCCCTCTCAAATGCAATTGCGGGAGATCGAACAATGATCCTTCCTACCAAGTTCAGCGTCAATCACCACTGAACCAACTAACATTTGGTTTGTGTATATCAGATTTGAATTCATTTCTTGTTGCTAATTTTTTTATGAGAATTAAAAGCAAAATTTGAGATTTTTATAAAAACCAAAAACTTATTTTACCCTACTCAATATAATGCAAAATTATAATTATCCCTAGAAATTTCTATTGTATTGCTAAAGTAGTAAACTACCCTTGTACTCATAGTCTTTGGGCCAAGCTAGACTTCTGCTAACCTATTTGGGCCTTTTTCCTTTGTCTGAAAGTGCTGCACTTGGCCCACTTAGCCATGGTCCTTGATTTGCGATGTATCAGTGGATTTGATCAGGATAATAAAAATTGTTTCCTGGTTTAACAAGTCCTATTAAAAAATAAAAAAAATAGGTCATACTAACGTTACAGGGCACATGTTAATGATGTTTCAAATAGTAATTACATCTTAAACAGAGCAATTTTTTACTTTTAAATAAAAGAAATATACAATTTTCAATATAACATTGCTATATGCAGTAAACTAACAAGTGTCCTTAGAATTCTCCTAAATAATTATTCTAAGAAAAGTGCATTAATCACTTGAGTTTAATGATTTTGTTCACAAATAAAATACTTTCGTACAAATAATAAAGTGAAAGTGAAGCTGCCGGTGCGTATGGAGAAACATTTGTTGGGAGAGGTCAACCCCTTAAATAGATCTCAATTACTTCGAGAAAATTAGTCTCTACAATTACGCGCGGAAGATATCTTTAATTAAAAAAAAAAAAAGAAAGTGAAGCCAAAAACAAAGAAAAGGAAAAGAGCTTGCATTGGCCAGGAATATTTACTATGCCTTTAATACATACAGATAGAGATAAAATAACATACTATTACTCGTGTTGGTGTCAAGACACATCCCAATACAGATGTTGCTGCAACAATGTGGGTTGGTTGTTGGAAAATGTCAGTACCCTTCACATCATGGCTGCAAATTTGTTTACTTGATTAGTAACAAAATTTGGATCTGTTCCAACATCAAACTTAATAGTGATACTGTATCTCTTTAAAGATAGATTATATCTGTAGTTTGTCTTATACTTTGTTTTTAATTCAACAATCAAAAGTTGAGGTTTTGGGGATGATTATATAATATTGATTTTTTTATCAATACTGGTATATAATAATGAATGAAAGTACTAAGTATATATTACTATAATTCATAGAAGAATTTTGATAGCAATATTTACGTTGTGATTATTCGATAATATCACAACCGCTCTAGCGGTAAATTTAAATATGATATGAGATAATGACCACATTTTTATAAGGTACATTAGTTAAAGTGTAAAAGTGTAAGTTGAGTTTGCATTCTAAATAGCGAAAGTCAGAACTGTTCGCACTCTACATAACGAGTGACAATATTTTATATTCAAACGCGACGTCTGCGCCCCCCATGTATGAAAAAATCATAAAAAAAAGTTTGCTTTCTAGATAGCAAACTGTAAATTGAGTTCGCTTTCTAGAATGAGAAATCATTTTTTCATGATTTTTTCATTCTAGGGGGCACATACGTTGGGTTTGAGTTAAAAATATTGTGACTTACTACTTAAAGTGCGAAAAAATACTCGCATCCTAGAAAGCAAGAGGGTTAGTTTGGTCATTTCAGAAGATGATCGAGGGAATCCAAGGGTGGAAAAAGATGGATTCTAATAATAATAATAATAATAATGTGTGAAGTGTGATTACGAAGGAGCATATGTTAACAAATACTCCTATATATATATATATATAAGTAAAAAATTCATATATTAGGCTTACTATAAAACCTATGCTTTTTGGCTTTTTACTACCCAAAAAAAATAACAAAATCCATGTTTTAGGAATTATGTCGGAATAAAACATTTACTTTATATTAAAAACGTTTAGTGTTGTTCGCGATAGCATACTTTGTAAAGATATCACATTATATAGGTAAGATAATACATTTAAGGAGAATGTTAACTTGTGCCCTTAAGGCACATGTTAAGGAAACAAAAATAGAAATTATTAAATGCTACTTTGTGTATTTTGACTTTTGAAGCATTAAATTTCTTGTATCATTAAATGTTGAATTTCTATTTTGGTATATCTTAACATGTGCCCTTAGGGCACATGTTAACAAGACCCTACATTTAATACTTTTTCTTTGCCACGTGGATGCTGTACATCATCGTTTTTTCTACCAGTTGGTTAAAAAATGCGACGGGGGACCAAAAGTGCAAAAAAAAAAATCAAAATAGGGGGCATGAATGTTTGGTTTTAAAATAGGGGACCAAAATCGTGAATCTTGTAAAATAGAGGGACAAAAAATGCAATTAGCCTATAATATATTTGCCGGTTAAAAAAAAAAAAAAATTAATACCATTGACAATTTTATAAAATTACAAATGTATCCTACATATATATGTTTAATTTGAGAATATAGTTTGGTGGTAGAGAATGTACATTCATAGTGTCAAAGGTCATGAGTACAATTCTATTTTGCTTTTATGAGTGTTATTTCGAATTTTTGACCATATACATTTAATATTAATTTGGTGCGTTATTTTAAATAGCGACTAAATAAAATAAATGAAAATAATAAATGGAATGTATCCATGAAAGTCCAAAATTAATGCATTAATTAAGTTAATAAAAGATATGAAAATGTGATTAAAATTACCTAATTAAGCTTATTTAAAGTCTTAATTTCATAAAATGTTTTATTAACAAAAAGGCAAAATTGCCTTCGAATCAAATGGGATTTCGAATCCCAGCATTCGAATGTGTTTCTGGGCTTAAAATCATTTTCATTTTTAACAGGAAATAGCGAAGGAGTCGAAGGCTGGATCCGAGCGACAGTTAGAACCAAAGAAGCAGTTACTCTTTTCAAGCTTGATCAAGAGATCGTGAGTTCATGAGTTTGGAGAGCTGGCGAAGCACGTTTTCACAAGCAGTTGTCCATTCTTATGCTTATAAATAGTAGTTCCTTTAGTTGGAATAAGGGTCACAATTCATATACAAAAATTCCCAAAACCTAAATTATCTGTGCGTTCGAGAGAAAAGGGTGCAGTGAAGAAAATGTATGAATTCGTGAACCATTTCTTTTCTTTGTAAAACTTTTTACATTTTTATGCAATTTTAATCATTCCATTGCAATTTATCTTTTAAAGTTCTTAAATAGATTTCTCATTCGAGTGAATCTTTGTTTAATTTACATTTTCTTTTGTAAGTTATTCGTTCAAACTGATTTACTAAATGTTTATTTCAATGATGAACATTAAAATCAATGCACAAAACATGTCCTAGGATTTACTAGTTGGTCATGCAAGTAATTAATTTAAACTAGCGGTTGTTTACGAAAAACCAGCGTAAACAATGAGCTTCAATTTTGTGTGAGTATTAATCAAAGTCAATTACTGATGATTTATAATAATTTGGTACACATGGAATATTACTTTAAAGTATGCAATATAGTTTTTTGATGATCAACTTATGCTTATAAGAGTTACATTTTTTTTCACCACAAAAAAAAGAATTAATTTTTTTTATGAAAAATAATTTTTATATTTAATTTATATATTATAATTTTTTAATGACCCGGTTTTTTTTCTTTCCTAATTCCACCACCGGTGCCACTGTTGATTTTGCAGAAATGATAGAGAAGGCCCTCTTTCAATTCAACCACACATGTTGACTGTAATTTTGATGCAACAACAGTCGCATGGCAGCGACAACTCCGTTGATTTTATGTATTTTCAGTGATTCTTTCACTTTTTTGACAGGAGGCGTTGATATTTTCAGTAACTCTAACATGGAATAATACTCTAAGGAGAGAAACAAAATGCCAAGAATGAAATTGAAATAAAAGATTATTTACGTGAAAGAAATAGGGCAAAATGTGTTATTTCAAATTCCTTTTGTTTTAGTCTTTAATTTGGTCATGTCACACAAAAACGTTGACATGACCATAATATTTTGACTAGACCAGTGCCAAGTGCTAAAGAGGTGCTGACATATCTATTGAGAACAAAAACCAAAATTCGCTCAAATTACATGAAATCAAAATCAAAATCCAAAATTCGCTCAAATTAATTTAATTGCCACAACTTTCAGAAATGTGAATCATAAAACAATTGATAATTCACCTTGCTTAATCATATCAATATCATCTTGCAACTTAAGAAATCACAGATAACTCTTAGCTAGAATAAGAATTCACCACGGACTAGTATCTTTCACATGGGTACCGTACCCCCATTGTTTACAATCAAAATAACTCTTAGCTAGAAATTCAAAAGATCCAGTTGCTTTCGTCTCCGCAAGTTAAAAAAAAAAAAGTCTAACTCGGCCACTATGAATCTAGTCAGACGTTCAAAATAGTTTTTACATGTACAAAACCCAAAACTACAGAACAGCCAGCTGGTATGAGTTTTGGACAACACTACAATATGCTATTCTGAGGGTAAATGCAGGCATCAATGATGATGGGTGTCATCTTCATTATGCTCAGTCTCTTCTGCATCCTCAAATCGCTCGTCATTGATTTGAAGCTGCAGTCAATTAATCCAATAAGGAAAAAAGTTATACAAACAGGTAAAACAGTTTTCCCATTGATTTAGATATGATCATATAAAGGGTAAAAAGTTGCAGATCCAACATATGCAAATGCAAAACAACGTAAATTCAAGGCATGGATTCATTTAAAAACCTAAAAAGTCACAAGAATATAGCAATACTGTATATTTCAAATCTAAAAGTATCATGAATATCTGCATCAATAAAATCCAAATGCTTTAACAGGTTAAGATATTGTTTTTGTTATCATTTTCAGCAAATATATATTTCTTCAACATTGTAAGTGATTCACAGCACTATCTTTCCCTTAATATTTTTTCCCCACTAATTAATTAACTCAGAAAATCATATTCTAGTTTGGGAATTCAGAAATCTTTGATTCAACACTTGCTAATCATAGAACTTGAAAAAATGTAAAAAAATACTATTGCCCACAAAGCTTGTGTTCCGTCAGAAGACATTAAAATTATCATAAAGTTGGTCTTGTAAACAAAGTATTATATAGGCAAAAAGATACAGGGCTGATAATTGAACCAACCCTCTCCACTTTCCAACACACACTAAAGTACACCCAAGCACGAACAAGTAGAATACGTGTTTGAAAGAGCTCATGAAATTAGATTATAATATCTTCGTAAGCAGTTTTCAGCCTATTTTCACACGCTCCCAAAATGACATAGAAACAGTATATACAAAGCATATGTGGAGTTCCCCCTCATTCTGTCTGATCCTAAAAACAGCTCTAAGATAAGCCGTTACACAACAAAAACTACTTTAATAAACACCTAATTGTGTTGTTTACATTTGTACGATAAAAATTTAATGAATGAGCTCTTAGTCACATTGTTTACATAAACACCCCTCAAAGTCCCATAACAACTTGCACAACAATATCTTAAGTCACAGCCTCACATAACGGCCCATGCCAATAAGCCAAACTCTAATAAATTACAAAATGCAACAAAAATATATCTTCTGTAGCAAGTCAACATTCTACATATTATTATTGACTTATTAGCAAAAAAAATACCATCCAATTAAGCAGCAGTAACTCCAGTTAAAGAAAGTAATAAAATAAAAAAATTCAGGTTTATGAATTTGAGATTGCCACTTAGAGTATCCTAATTGCTAACACTTATACATATGCCCCCTAGCCTAGCTATCCCTATGTCCCCAAACCTTCCAGTACATATTTTCAGTTCAACAGTTTAAACATCAAAAGGACTCGATTGGATCAACAGATCAAGAAAAATGAAATAAAGTCATAAAAGTAAACATTATCAAATTGAACAGGACAACAAAGAACTAGTTTATAAAAATAAACCAGACAAACACATAAGAAAGGTAGACATATCATCATAATAATGGACATGTCCAAAGTAACAATCAGTCTCGAGTAAGAATATGCAGAAAATTACACAGTAGAAACTTCTAAAAGGTTGGGAAGCAGGTTAAGTCAAAACATCAGACTACGCAGATATATTTGGGTTTTTTGCAGTCAAAGAATGGCGTATTTATTGCATTCAGCAAATCAGGGCCATTAGAAAAAGATTAAACAACTCACATTCCAACCTAAACAAATCAAATTCAAAACACAATCTTAGAATTTGAGTCATCCAATCTTTCATTTAACGATTCTTATTTACTATAGGCAATGAATGCACAATTGTTGCAGTCAAAGAATGGCGTATATATTGCACTCAGCAAATCAGAGCCATTACAAAAAGATTAAACAACACTCACATTCCAACCTCAACAAATCAAATTCAAAACACAAAATCTTAGAATTTGAGTCATCCAATCTTTCATTTAAAGGTTCTTATTTACTATAGGCAATGAATGCACATTTTTTTTAATTAAATTCGGCCAGGTCAGTAAATAGATACGCTAGATATATATAATTACAGGGTAGAACACCGTACCTCAAGTATGTTACCAGCAAGGTCATGATGTCCATTTGAATGACCAAGAGTATTGGTTGGATTATGAGATAAATAATCTTCATCCACTGAAAAAAAAAATAGATTTTAACAATAATATACTATAAGTAAAACAGACCATAAAAAGAACAATCAAATGAAAAATTAGGAAATGAGACTAAAGTCCACCGTCACACATGCCTGCTTCTTCCTCTTCCATCTGCTCAGCGTTGAAAATCCATTCATGTGCTTCTTCTTGCTCCTCTAAAAGAACAAAATCAACATAAATAACTCACAAAGATGGAGAAAACAAACAGCAAATTTGTATGAAGAAAAAACACTACTGACCATCATTTGGATCTGGATTAAGCTCTGCACACTCACAGAATACTTGAAACAGAGTATCCACTGTAAATCAAGGACAACAAATGGTGAACACCGTGTTACCAAATCACGAGTACAGAAAGCAATAAGCCAATAGTAACTTTCTATTCCTGTTGGGTTTCTGATTCGTAAGTGAATTACTCGTTAGTTGCTAATAACTCTTGTACTCTCTCATTTAGTATTTTTTTTAATATAAAACATAGCTCCAATAGAGTTTATGACACACCGGCACGCGCACACACACACTTTTTATTGCTTTTACTCGTGATACCTAACATGAAGTACATAATTGTGGGAGAAAAAGAAAATCATACACTGTGTTGGATCAGTTGGAATGAGCCTCATCTCTCTGACATTGGATAAATCCTGAACCTGATTGGATTCTGAATCTGAGTTGTCAGAATTGAGTTCCTCGTCTCCCTCCGTTTCAATCTAAACAAAGTAAAAAGAATGAGGAAATTGGAAGAGAAAGAGTAAATATACAAATTGTTCTCGACAAAAAACACAGATTTATTAGAATAAAATCCTTCAAATTTCAAATGTGGGTCAAATTTGTATTTTTTTTAGGACAATAATATTACAAACATTTTAAGACTAATTGTTCTGGTAGGAAACCAGGAAAATTAGGGTTTTTAGCACCTCAATGGCACCACACTACGAATTATCCCACAAGCTTTGATACTTTCTATCAGCTATAGGACTAATTTCTCCTTAAGTGTTTAGGTCGCAACTAAAAACCCTTTTCCCCTCCACACAAACTCAACACAATTGGGTATTTTAAGACTAATAACCTACATATAGGACCTGTTTGGATTGGCTAATTTGAGCTTATCTACTAGCATTGGCATAAGTTTTGGGATATTGTTTGGGAGAAATTATGAAAACAGCTTATAACATTTTTCATAAGCTTTTTTCAGCTTAATTTCATATTCAATATAGCTTATGAAAAACATATACAAAAATAATTTAACTTCAATTTATTTTTTGCTATAGAAATAGCTTATAGAAGCTAATATATACACCCACTTATACTCTAAGCTACTAATAATCTGTTTATCCAAACAGGCCCTTATAATTTTTAAGTAACAAATCGGTGAAGTACCTGAGTATAGAGACAAGGAAGAGAATAAGCTTGAGGATCTGTAGAAACAGCATGAAGAGAAATAGACAAGAAATCAACAGCATATCCTTTAGATTTATCAACATCATTCACCCATATGACTTGCTTGGTAGTGATGTAGAGAGTGCCGGGGGATTCGCGAGGAAGATTAGCGAGGGCTATGTCGACACCAGGTTGGACGCGTATCAATTCTTCGCCATTTTCTCTGTCAATTACTGGCTCTCCGCTTGTACCTCTTAACCCTAACGCCATTTTTTCTGTTACTCAAGGAGAGGGATCTTGTTGGTTTGTGTGGTCTAGGGTTTTACAAGGGTTTTTTTTTGTTTTCGATTGAATGAAATGAAATTGGGATTATTCAAATCAAATATTGAGCGAATTTTTTTTTCTTCTTTACGGAAATAAATAAATAAATAATAATTATAGGGCCGGGTTATGTTACTTTTTACAGGGTAAAATAATTTCACTTGTTATAGTTTTTAGCATGAAGTCCTGTGACATAACATCGTATAATACGATACCGATATGATGATATAATAAAATTTTCAAATTTTTTGATAAGATAGGGTGGAAATACGTTATTTAAAAATTAAATACAATCTATAAACATAATTAAAATTGATAATGATAAAAAATTAATATTTAAATTACTCAAATTGAGCAAACAAGTGACAATCACATATCTTAAGTTAAGTACTACCCAAAAAGCGGGTGGGATGAGTAGCTCAATTGGTTAAGCTAGTTGAGTCATTCTCTAACATTCAATACTTAAGAGGAACCACAAATTGTATCATTCTCCTTTCTTACGTTTCTATCATCAAAGATCATTAATTGTCCGATACTTTTTCGATACGTGTATAAGAGAAGTATCTAACACGTATCGGTTATATTTTTTAAAAAATAATATTAATTGCCGATACTTCTCTGATACGTGTATCGGAAAGTATTGGACGAGTATCGGGACTTTATATGTTTTAGACGTGGATTATGTGCGGTGGAAAAATGGTGTAGTCATATATAGTTAATAAGTCTTAGACTATCAAGGTTATGATGCAATCTCAATTTTATATTAAATAAAAAAAAAAATCTTAAGATCTGAACTGTCTGATCTTAATTAGATGGTTCAGAATCATTGATCGCATATAATCCGACTGCATGTAAATTTGATAGTTTTAGGAATTGGATTTCCTGATATCACTACCGAATGCACTTAATTAGTTGGTTAAATCTATTGGATTTTGAACAAACAAATTATATTTTAAAACAATTTTTTATTGAAGATATATTTTGATCCGTATACCGGAGACAAATTAGTCTTCCATTCGTTATAATAATGGAATATTTTGTCTCGGTATAAAAATATCAAGAATTAATTTGGGCTTCATATCTGTTTTTTTTTTTTTTTGGGACAATGGGTTTCATAATGAAGGACTAATATAAGTCTTCTGATCTAAATTCTAATTTTTTTTTTTTTATTATGATCGGATTGTCACAAAGCTTCCTTCACTGCATGCATTGACTACTTGTGATTGCACTCAATCCTGGATTATGATTTTGGTCTTCTATATTCAGTAACTCATGCAATTGGTCTCCTATTTTTAGTCATAGTTCTTTTTGACAAAGAATCTTAGACTTTTAAAAATATATTATTTAGAATTTACATCTAAAAATCTAAGGAGAAATTATTTTTTAAACTTATTATAAGGAAACTAATTTCCCAGTTCGTTCGTCCAAGACACCAATCTAATACAACCTGCAAGGCAACAACACATATCTATATGAAATCGATTACAACTAACCATTAAATCCAATACATTTAATTAATTTGCTCTTTGTATTTTTGTGCTCTTTGTATTTTTGTTTATATTTTTCATAAATCAATGAGTTGCAAAGGATGAAGTGGAGATATCCCAACTAGGTCAAACCGACAAAAATTATCAATGCACTTCATAACAATAGGTAAATCTGCTATTGGACAATCATCGTCAGTAAGGCAAGGAATGCGAGCTGTGTTGTCAAATAATAAAAAAAATCTTACTAAAAGAATATATAATATTGTGAATAAGATAAGTTAGAAAATTTGAAAATAGTTTGAAAAAATACATACCACCACTAGTTACAATAGGAAATAGAGAAAGAAACATAATCAAAGCATAAACAAACATGAGAATTTGAGCCATATTTTTCATGCTTTTTTGCATGTAATAAACAATTTTTCTAGCACTTTATAAGTAAAATTTCATGCATTGTTAACTTTAATTAAATAGTTTTTGGATTTTAGGAGTTGCAAGAAGCCATTTATAAAATTGGAATGAATCTCAAATGTGTCTAATCAATGTGTCATGTATGTCCATTTAGCTGACTCAATTTACAACTTAACCATAGTAAAGACTTAACATAAAAATTTGATGATCATCCAAATTCATTATTATTTTTTATTAAACTTCATTATATTGTTTTATATTTTTATTACCCTTTCGTAATAGATAGGTTAAATCCCAAAAAAAAAAAAAACAATAATGAGTGATGAAAAAAAATTAATTGTATAAATAATGTGTCCAAGAGGTGACAATATATTTATTTATAATTTTAAAAGTACCATAGAATGACTTTTCTTTTCTTACACAATTTTAATTATATCAATATATTGTGTAAAAACTAAATTTAGATGCAATATTTACTTGCTTTGACGTTTATGTAGAAGGTGTCTTTCAATGCAGTGTCGTTTATTACAAAGACATGTGGAATGTTCTTTGAATTGTCCTACATGCAATTATGAGGGGGATGATTCACATGTTTGTTGTCTATTTTACATAATTATGTAGTTTGCATCAACAACAAGTAGTGATAGATTGTTCTCCATTTGCTGCAGTAAGGACGACGCAACAATGGTGCAAATTGCTACATTATTTTGGTGTATTTGATATAACCGTAATGATAATTTAATCTAATTATAATTTTTCAAATATTTGAACAAAAAACTTGTAATAATAATTTATTCGTGAAATCGATAAACAAATTATCATCAATAAAAATTTTCTGAGAGATACGACTGATTAAGATAGGTAGGATTAAGATGTTTTTGTGTCTAAACTTGAACATCAATATTTCAATAACTCAATCTCTTGTGTAGTCACGAGTTAAAATAGAGAATCTTTAAGTTACAGGATACAAATAATTTTGAACATTATATAAGTGATGATCCAATAATTTTGCATGTTACCAACTTCAAATCAAGAGTTGTCCCTATTCCCTAACTCATTTAATCCATGAAATACTTAAATTGACAAGTCAATACTGATAATAATTTGAGAAAATTAATTAATTGAATGATACTGACGTATGTTGTATAAAGGAATGAATAAAGTTGTATATTGCATTACTTTTGAGAGTTTACAAGAGGTGTATATATACACAAGTATAGTAACCTAATTGGAGTAAATTAAGGAACAAATATCTCCAACAATTAAGGTGATTGACTCTATAGACTTTATACAAATCCTAAAATAATAATGATAATAATTAAATACTAATTATGCTTGATATCCCCCCGCAAGTTGGGCGACCTGGAAGAAAGATGCAACTTGGATAGTAGAAACTCGAACCGGGGGCGAAGCAGAGGCTTGGTGAGAATGTCAGCAAGCTGGTCGTTGGTAGAGACGAAGGAAACACGAAAACGGCCACGTTGAACGTTTTCACGGACAAAGTGATAAGCTAAGGCTATGTGCTTCATTCTGGAGTGGAAGACAGGATTAGCACTCAGATGTGTAGCACCAAGATTGTCGCAGTAGATGACAGGACCAGCTGTAGGAGTGTGACCAAGTTCAGTGAACAAAGAGAGTACCCAAAGGAGTTCACTGGCCGTGTCGGCCAAGGCTTTATATTCAGCTTCAGTGGATGATCGAGCAACCGAGCGTTGCTTGCGGGAACTCCAAGAGATGGGGGTGTCGCCAAGATAGAGCAGGTAACCAGTGGTAGAGATGTAATCATCTTTGTCACCCGCCCAGTCCGCATCTGAGTACGCATGAAAGTTCAGGGGAGCAGTCGCGGAGATGAAAATGCCTTTGTCGCAAGAGCCGGCCAGATAGCGAAGTAGGCGCTTGAGAGCCAACCAGTGCATGGTGCTCGGGTTCTGCATGAACTGAGCAAGTTTGTTGGTCGCGAAGGCAATGTCTGGTCGAGTAAGACTCAAGTATTGGAGACTTCCAACTAGTGCTCGGTATTCAGTCGGGGAGGGCAAGGGATCACCAGAGTTTTTGAGCAGCGGAGGAGTAGCAGTTATTGGAGTGGACGCTGGTTTAGCTTCTGTCATGCCCGACTTTTGAAGGAGATCAGTGATGTATTTCCGTTGTGAAAGAAACATGCCCGCAGCGGAAGGAATGACTTCAACACCCAGGAAATAATTGAGATAGCCAAGATCTTTCAATGAGAAACGGGCAGCAAGTGTAGCAATGAGACGGGACAATTCTGTCGAGGAGCTCCCCGTAACAATGATGTCGTCGACATAGACGAGCAAGTATAGTGTCGCGCGTGGTGTCCGCTGAATGAACAAAGAAGCATCGGCGGTGGAATTGACGAAGCCAATGGAGAGCAGGAATACACGAAGTTCCATATACCAAGCGCGAGGAGCTTGCTTTAACCCGTAGAGCGCCTTCTTTAGGCGACAGACATGATCAGGGAAGCTTTTGTTAACAAAGCCAGGTGGTTGAGCCATGTAGACCTCCTCGTTGAGCGTCCCTTGAAGAAAGGCATTGTTAACATCAAGCTGGCGGACGGACCATCCTTGTCGAACTGCCAAGGCGAGGATGATCCGAATTGTCACTGGTTTGACGACGGGGCTAAATGTTTCTGTGTAGTCACAACCAGGGCGTTGATGGAAACCCTTAGCGACCAATCGAGCCTTGTACCTATCAATGGACCCATCTGGATTTCTCTTGATGCGAAAGACCCACTTACAACCAACCAAATTTTGAGCAGAGGAACGACCAACGAGTTCCCAGGTGTTGTTGCGATGTAGGGCATCAAATTCAGCCAACATGGCGGAACGCCAGTCCGGATCACGAAGGGCTTGGGTAATAGTACTAGGTTCCATCGGGGATGAGGGACGGACATGGAGGTTGAGTTTGTGGATGGGTTTGACGATGTTGTTTTTGGACCGGGTGATGATCCCACCGCCATGGGGTTCAGTGGTCGTTGTGGGGGGAGAGGTCATTTGTGGTTGTGGGAGCAATGTTGGCTGTAAGGAGGAAGGGGGGTCATTACTGGTCGTTTCATTGCTCGTTGTATTTGAGGACGAGGATTGGGATGTGGTCGGGGAGGAAATGCCAGACGGGGAGGGAGGCTCAACAAGTGAGGTATCCGGGGATGTGGGATTGGTGCTCGCAGTAGGTGGAGCGATGGTCGGCAAGACGGGCAGTTGGAGTGGACCAGTCTGTGAGGTCGTGGACGTGATCGGTTGGGCCACCAGTGAACGGAAGGGGAATTCAGTTTCGACGAACTTGACATGGCGAGAGGTGTAAATCCGTCCAGTTGAAGGATCGAGGCATAGATATGCATGTTGATCAGCTGAGTAACCTACAAAAACACACATAGTAGACTTTGGAGCAAGTTTATGGTTAGCATAAGGTTTAATCCAGGGAAAACACAAACATCCAAAACATTTTAATTTATGATAATCCGGACTAATGCGGATGAGTTTAGAGTAAGGTGATTGGTGCCCGAGGATTGGGGTAGGGAGACGGTTAATGAGGTAGGCTGCAGTGGTCATGGCGTGAGGCCAGTAGGTGAGGGGAAGGCCAGCGTGGTGAAGGAGGGAGAGACCGGTTTCAGCAATGTGCCGATTCCGCCGTTCAGAGATGCCATTGTGTTCGGGTGTATGAGGGGGAGTGGTGTGGTGACTTATGCCATGAGTACTTAGAAAGGAACGAAGACCAATGTATTCGCCACCATTGTCAGTGTATAGGACTTTTATTTTGTGTTGGTAGAAGTTTTCAACTAGTGTTTTAAATTTGGGAAAAATAGATTGCACATCAGATTTTAGTTTCATGGGATATAGCCATATATAGCGAGTATAATGATAAACAAACAAACAATAGTAACGAAGACCATCAATAGATAAAACAGGGGAAGTCCATACATCAGAAAAAATTATTTCTAATGGATAAGTAGATGTAAGAGTAGATTCATGAAAAGGAAGTTTATGACTTTTATTAATTTGGCATGAATTACAATCTGATTGCGGAAATTTATTTGAACCTAAAGAAAAATGATGTTGAATAAATTTAAAGATGGAAGTTGAAGGGTGTCCAAGCTTGTGATGCCAGGAAGCAGAGGATTCCACTTGGACGGTGTGGGCGGAAGGTGAGGTCGTGGGCAACAGATAAAGTCCATTCACACATGAGCCTTTATGGGTTGTTTGGCGTGTCTGCAAGTCCATGACATAAAAAGAGTTTGGTAAGAAAACAACGGCAGAGTTAGTTTGTTTGGTGAGTTGAGAAACAGAAATGATTTGTTGTTTCATGGAGGGAACATAAAGAGCATTAGACAAGGATAAATCATTAATTAAAAGTGTTCCAGAGTGAGAGATGTTTAAACCTGAACCATTCCCCATGAAGAGGGAGTCGGGGCCAGTGTATGGATGGTGAAGTGCCAGATTTGTAAGGTCGTTGGTCACATGATGTGTTGCTCCACTGTCGAGCAGAAAACCAGGCGAGGATGTGCCAGCAGTAGCGGTGTGGGCCTGGGCCTGGCCAGTGGTGCTCGGAGAAGAACGAGGAGGTGCGGGGACGCTGGGGTGTTGGGTCCGAAAGAGTTGGCAGTCAGCGAGGACGTGTCCCTTGGTGTTGCACCATTGACATCGACCAAGGAATGGTTTGCGATCACCTGGGCGTTGGTTGGTCGGTGCAGGTGCCTGACTTGGTCGAGGCTTGTTGTTGGTCGACCTTGCCTGAGCGTGCAGCGCAGTAACAGGAGCAGGTGATTGGCGTTGAGCAGCAGCAAGAGAGAGTTCCTGGATGAGGAGCTTTTCGAGGAGATCATCAAAGGTGATTGGAGTGTCCCTTGCGTTGACCCCATCAATGACTGCTCGGTAACCGTCATCAAGGCCGCGCAAGACATGGTCGGTCATGTCCTCGACGGAGACAACAGATCCGAGAGAGGCGAGGAGATCAGCAGTTTGCTTCAGAGAGTGCATGTAGGTCGTGATGGATTGAGTACCTTTCGAGGCCATCCGAAGACGTTCCTTGAGTTGTTTAAGGTGACTGCGGGAGGCTTTGGCATAGGTGTTCTTGAGAAGCTCCCAGAGGTCGTGCGAGGTCTTCGTCTGGGACACCAAGGAGGCCACCTCGTCGGAAAGAGTGGTGAGGATGGCACCATAGATGAGGCGATCCTGGCGACGCCATGTTTGAAAAGCAGGGTTTGGTGATGTTACCGGAGGCGTTGCGGTGGTGGTGATCGTTGCTGTCGGCGCAGGGAACGATCTATCAGTGTATTTGAGTAGATCAAAACCATCAAGGAAGGCTTCTACCTGGAGTTTCCAATTGAGGTAATTGGTAGGGAGAAGCTTGGTGACACCGCTGAGGGTGATACACGCAAAGGGTTTGGAGGGTTCATAGGGGTTAGCTATGGAGCGAGAGCCATCGGAAGCCATGGGAGGCAAAGTGTTACGGCAAACGGAGAAAAAACGGCGTTTTCTGGTTTAACAGGGTAGGGCTGGAACGTTACCAACTGATACCATATAAAGGAATGAATAAAGTTGTATATTGCATTACTTTTGAGAGTTTACAAGAGGTGTATATATACACAAGTATAGTAACCTAATTGGAGTAAATTAAGGAACAAATATCTCCAACAATTAAGGTGATTGACTCTATAGACTTTATACAAATCCTAAAATAATAATAATAATAATTAAATACTAATTATGCTTGATATGTTGGACACTAGACACATTTTTTTTATTAGAGATGACGATGCTACCGAGAGAATTGAGAGATAGTTGTCTAGAGATATTCAAAAACATTTCTGATCTGGTTTTTGCCTCTTAGGTTTATTTTCAAACATTTATGACTTCAATCTCATTAGAATTCCTGTTTAGTGGCCTATGATATATGATTTTACAATTGTTCAATTCTCCATGATATGTGATTATTGTTTAAAATTATATGTAATCACCTTCCTCTTCACGTAGAGTTCCACAATTATAACGCGAATGGCAATCTCGATCTCTGAATAGAACAACCATGATTGCAATGACTATCAATCTCACTATCCATGATTTAGTATCAAGCTTTTTCCCAACAAGGAAAGTATTTAAAGAGAGCCAAAAGATTCGCATCCTCCTTTCTTTCACATATTTATCGAATGCTTCTGATACAATACATCGTCCTATCATCATGTTCTTCGTATTATGCATCTTTTGTGCTAGACATCTAGCTAGAACAATGGCATCTTCGATCGAGGCTGAGCCACCTTGTGCAATGAATGGACCAGTGGCATGCATTGCGTCGCCAGCAACTACTATCGTTCCTTTATGGAATTTGTTAAGAAGCAAATCCCATGGCGGACGATACTTCAAGTCAGTATGATGCAAAGAGTTCAACTTGCAACTTCGTATCATGTCCATTGCATGTATTGGAAAACCCTCCATTGATTCCAATAAAGATCGTCTGATAAGATTTGAATCTTTTGAAATTGTTGAATCTGCTTCAAGATTAAAAGTCAATTTTCAAATTTAATTGCTACAAAATTCGGAAATTTTTTTTCATATACATATTTCTAATCATATGTTACCTTGAGAAGTGCTGAGCCTTGTTACAAACCAGTAAACAAGCTTGTGAGTCATTGGGATCCTTCCAAGTTGGACTTGACCTCTGCTTATAACAGCAAACTCACTAGGAAATTGATGACCATTTGGGTACTTTGTGAAGCCTCTAGCAACACATGTAGAGAAACGCAAGAGCTTTGTTTGGTGTAGTCCAACCATATTTGCTATGATAGAATTCACACCATCACATCCAATAACAACCTAATATACCAACAAACATAAATGTGCAAACTTTTGACTTAGATTGAATGTAGTGTTTGTTTGGTCAAGTACTTAAGTTGGTCGGACGACTCCAATGTGTCAGAGAGAGTTATTGCTGTACGTAACCTTATTTTTACTAGTGAAAAACACACTTTTTAGTTGAAGTTTTTAAGAAATGGATTCAGTGTAGTCAAATTGCATGCAGTCATTACAGACTAACAGTCTGATCAAAACCAGACAGTTAAGATTTTAAGTTCAATTTTTTGTTAATTTTTAAAATATAAAATTTAGTCAGACCATCCAATCTTGCATTGAATGGCTCAGATGTGACTGAATGCAGTGCAGTCAGGAATGACCGACTGCATTCAAACCAGGTCCAAGTTGTTAAGCCAGTTGGTCTGCATATGACAAAATTTCGTTATTTTGGATTTCATGATTTGGAAAAGACACATAGTGCTGAGATTTTGGAAAGATTATGATATAATCTAAATTTTTTGAATTAGACTTAACTTAACCCTATAAAATTGGTGATTATTGTCTCTACTTATAAACCATGTTGAGACCTTATTTATCAAACGTGAAGAGTGTGTAGGGATGACAACGGGCGCCCACGGGTGCGGGTTTGAGTGATACCAAACCCACACCCGAAATCAACACCCAAACCCAAATCTGTTCGGGTGGCAAAACCACACCCACGTCCACACCCATTGGGTTCGGGTTTTTTACACCCAAACCCACAACGCATTTTGTACTACTTTGCAAATTTAAGCAAAACAAGGTAAATTTAAGCAAAAACAATGGAATTTAAACATATTGTCAATCACTTAGCAAAAACATAGGTTTAAAATTACAAGGGAATTTAAAATTACAAAATAGTCTTTCAAGAAATTAAATTACAACTAAACCAAAATTAAGTTCTTCCAACTTTCAAGCAAAATTCAAACACAATTTTGGTTTGTGGTTTGTGAAAAACCTAATTTTACTTTTACACTTATATATATAAGTGGGGGTATTTAGGTAATTTTAACATGTTTCGGGTGGGTGTATGAGTTTCGGGTGTGGGTTTGAGTGATACCAAACCCACACCCATATTTTCGGGTGTCACCCAAACCCAAACTCAAACCTAGTCAATTCGGGTTTCGCCCGTTGACTTGGGTTTGGGTTCGGGTGGGTCTCACGGGTTTGGGTTTTTCTGCCATCCCTAAGAGTGTGTAGCTGAATATGAGGACTCTTAGAACATACCTTGGCTTGAAGGATACTTCCATTGCTAAGCAGAAGCTGTGGATAGTGTGTAGCTGAATCTAATTCTATAGAAACTACTTGACAGCTAGTTCTTATAGTTTCCATAGGCAAACAATTGGCTATGGCTTTGATCAAATCAGTGCGCTTTAAGCACCTAAATTCTTGATTAATCCTGTTTAACAAAATTAATTATTAACCATGAGATACACATGATTTCTACTTATTTAACTAATCATTTTCATAGAGGTTGTGTTCTAATAACTCACCCAAATGCTACTTCCTTTTGCTCATCCTCACTTATAGATATGAATTTTCCCCTGATAATGTGCATTGAGTTATCATCAGCTAAATATAAGATGATGATGTTATTGATATGGATCATGTACAGTCGGTGACTGCGACGGATTTGTGTCTGTCTGATCTCGATTAGATGGTTCAAAATTTGAAGAATGTAATTTTTATAAATCAAAATATACTTTTATTATGGACCATCTATTCCTGTTTTGTAGAAAGTCATTATTACCCTTGTATCTGAATGGCAGTTTGTCTAAGCATTGAACCAACACCAAGCTGATCAAGTGCATGCCATCCATTAGCTTGCACAATTATAGCTGCCCCTGTAGCTCTTAACTCCTCCGATTTTTCTAACACCAAACTTTTTATTTTCTTCCTGCAAAAAAATCAAAATGTAAACTTTATCTTATATGATATCATAGTTTAATATATATATATATAAAATTGGAATAATTGCAAAAAAATACCTATGAAGGGCAAGGGCTGTTGCAAGGCCACATATACCACCTCCAACAATCACAATCTCATTTTTTACAATTCTCTTCATATTCTTGGTGTTTTCAAACAGAAATATTTTTAAGAAAATAAAATATGAGTTTATTTCTAGTTACTCCTATGGTACAAAATCCTAAAATTGTATCAAATGTATTTATAAGAAATACTAATAAAAAGAAATTGATCTCAACAACCAGCTGTGTACTTTGCATGATCTTGGATAAATGGAACAATAAAACATTATTTAATGTTTTTTAATCCTTTAATGCCTACTTAGTTTTTGAGTTGTTAGAGCATACTTTACATACAAGGAACCAAGTGAGTGAACATAAATAAATCATTAATGTACTTCAATTACAGTTGAATTGTTTAGGTAATGCCCGAGCATACTTTACATACATATATAGGATTTGTCGAGAAAAGGTGCATAAAGCATTGTCCGCAACCATCAGGACACCGGCTGGCTGTCTGGTGCGATATCATGTTAGAGACTCGGGTAGTATCAAGTATGGTGTATCAATAGTTAGCTTTATAAAATAAGGTTCCTGAACTATTGGGATATTTATCATGTCCAACTGCTAATAAAGGAAAACAATATTCTGTATAAACCAAAACCATATAAAAGTACATTCTTAACCATTTTCTTTTGCATATTATTGTGTTTATACATATTTACAAAAATTCCATTATTCCACAACAGAAACATATACCATACAATCATACAATTTGAAAGTCCCTATTTAGGATATATCTATCACAATATTAAAACTCTAATCAAAAGGATCAATTCGCGGATCATGTTCGCTCGCCATGGCCATTCCAGTACAAAGACATGTTGGACACATGACCTGCAATCAAAATTCAGTATGACAGTTGTAACATTATTCTAAATCAAAAAGGGTAATATAGTAAATTTTATATTGGTTCATTTGTACTATCCATTTTCCACCAAACACTATACATGACAAAAAGTTGTCTGGTAACTTAGAAGTTTGTTCTGTATTGTTTTGTTCAATATTTATTCTTTTGCAAATCAAATAGAGTAATAGACCCATAACCGGTTAGACTCTGCGAAGATAACATGAAAAAGGTTTTGCAGTTACTATAATCATCACCATGGTAACAATGTTAATGTCATTAAAATGTGACATTGAATTTTACTTGTGTAGATTATGGCAGTGCTTAAATATAATTAGAGCAGAACTAAAACAAAATGAAATCGATACTTTTAAATGACCAACCTTGCCAGATCCAGAGCAATTTGAACATCTCTCGGTTTTAGGTGGTGATAGAGGCTGATCACCACCATTGAAGGTGGATACCGGTTCTATCAGAACAAGTGCTCCTGTGTTTGAACAGCGAGCGCATGCAAGATATCCTGACATGGAAAAAGTACAATAGGAATGTCAACAGATGAAGTTTTAAAATCTCCAAGTATTTCAAAAAATAAAACTCCAAGAATTTGCATTAAGAAAGGAAAATAATATACCAAAAATGCTTTAATTCCGCTTTTTAGAAATTCGACTTCTAAAACGTAGACCTCAGAAGCGGTTTGGAAATCTTACCAGTACCAAGACAGTATTTACATCTTTTCTGTTCTTGTTGTTTTACGTTGTTTATCTCCACGACCATTAATGCAGAGATTACTCCAACTGCTCCACCAGAGAATGACGCCACAATAGGATCGACCTGACTACAATATCAAATAGAATTTAGTTAATATAAGAAAGTATCCATCTATATAGAGATAATTTACAGATTTTATTGACAGAACTTCAAATTTTACATGACTATATAAGAAAGTTAAGTAAATAGGCGAAAACAAATCAGAAAACAGACACTACCTCAACTGCATAGGCAGATGCACATTTTGAATAAAATCTGCATAAGATGTGCCTCCTATTCCAAGCTTAAGCTCCAACTGAGAAATGAGATGAATATGAGACGATTTCAAATGACTGAAACTTGAGAAATAAACAGAATAATGCTTACTGAGTGCCACAATAGACGGATATAAAAAGTACACGTGTATATTGCAGTTCTCATTTTAAGTTAAGCATGATATATCAAAGGGAACGTTTATATAAAAACAGAATTGCAGTATCCTGCAATTCGCAAATTGCAATGATTCATAAGCATTATTAATAAGAATAGCGGTTTGTTCAATTTCTGCTATGGTACAATGCTACCGTGACAATATAGCCTCTATTAGACAACATTTTGTACTAAATAGCATATCGCAGAACAATAACAATTTGTTTATATTCCGCTACGCTATAGCTGCATAGGCAAATACACAAGCTGGAAAACACAAAACTAAGTGCTGATAAATCTTACACTCGGAGCAAGAAGACCACCAAAAAGAATTATCCCACTGATAAGAGAAAAACAGGTTGCATAATACTGTCTGAGGTTTGCAGAAGTCTGCAGAAAATACATGTAGTGATTACCATTTGCCAAACCCTCCAAATTGAAAGAAAAATCTTTATGGGCATAATTCAGAAATAACTACATAGAACTTACCAAAGGAGGCAAGAACGGAATGAATGATGGAAAATTAGGAAGTTCATTCTCTTGCTCTTCTTGCGAAATTCCAAGTTCAGCATTTTTTATCCTTTGCTGTATTCTAAGCCTACGAACCTACAAAAATACGAGTATATTGTTGATAAAGGTTAAAACCATAATTGCAACTAATTAAGCCACAAAACCACATTAATTAATTCCAATAGTTGTTTCAAGAGTACTAGATGTAGTATATCAGATAGATTGATTACACACACCCACATAAGATAATTTCGATGATCTGCTATGCTACTTAAATCACGACTTATGACGCCTCTTCCATAGCCCTTAGCAACTAACCACAGCAGATGACGGTTTTATACTGGTTTAGTCAAGCAAATAAAAAGTATTATAACACACCAAAATTACAACAATTGTTAACTATGCGCATTGAAATTATTGCTATGTATGTACCATTCCCTTGTGGCTGTCCTAAAACTAATTTGCAATTGTTACTAATCTAATATCCCTGATCTGAAGTGTAACAGTTATAGGAAGCCAGATAGTTCTTTTCAGTTCAAAATGTGCTATGACTTTCTAGTTTAGAAGCTAATTTTTATCCAAAGATGAATTTAACATATGACATTTCGGAAGAACTTAGGTATTTAACATGTGACATGCCTATAAACTATTTTCAGTTTTATCTCGATAAAATTGCCAAGAAAGATTATAAGTTTAACGTACTACTTATATGAATAAGTTCAGTCATAAAGTGGAGTTAAAAGGAATTAAAGGAGTTGGAGGTTCTGGGTTCAAACTCATACAAAGGAGACAATACTACTAACTAACAACTAAATTTGACATCAAAAAGTATATATTCCCTCTTGTAACATCAAAGTAACAAATTAAAATTCCCTCGGAGACAGTTGTAAAATATCAAAATAACCATTGGTGCCACCGATAAAAAAAATGCATCCGATCCCCAATAATTTCCAACTTAAGGTCATTTATTTATTTTGAACGGCAAATATATTATTATTAATAACCGGTCTATGCACAAGACGAACAGAGGCCAACTTAAGGTCATTAGAGTCCTTACAACTACCAATACAAGAACCACTCTAACTAAAATTTGCAAATTCAGAGATCTTTTCAACATATTATTAATGTAGAGATCATTTCATTGCATTTAATAACTGATAATGAATCTAAAACTTAGCATTAGCATATCAGTATGTATTAATGTAAAGAACCAAATTTCACCTCTTCCATATGTAAAAAAATCTTATTTCTTCGACTCCGAATATTATCCTGAATTTCTTGAAGTTCCATCTTAGCAAAATCTTGTACAGTTTCAGGTCCTTCAATAATACAAAACCTGCGTTTAAAACAAAATTACCCCTAAAGAAACTAACTAACAAACAAGTTGGTAGTTGAAAAGGAGGTGTATATCTTAAACAGAGGAGTGTAAAAAAGCATACCCAGCAGAAGAGTTTTTATCAGAATCAATAGAAGAAGAAGATGCAAAAGAAGAAGAGTCTGCTGATTCAAGTGCCATAAAACGCCACCTCGTATTATTGAAACTATTTTTGTTTAGATGAATGAATCTTTTGTTGTTGTTGTTGATTCTGTAACAAGAATCGTTCAACTGAAGACATTTTGTGGACCCACCAACTACACCCAAACACAACATCATCTTTATTTTTCGACTCTCAACTTTCTTCAATTCATGAATTGGATCGAAAATTGAGGTTGTTGTTGGGAGGTTTGAAAATGGAGTTTGTGAAAATGGTTGGATTTTGATCAAATAATAATAAAATAAAATGGTATTTTTAGTGGAATCAAGACGGTTGCCTCACTTTTGATTCCACCGCTAAATACCAAACTCTCACTAAAAAACAACAAAATGTTATGGATAAATAAATTATTCAAGATATTTAAATAAATATATTAAACAAATGTTGTGGATGGAATCTCGATAGCTCACACATTTGTGAACCTTTTTTTAATATAAAATTTTATATGTAATCTTATTGTTTTTTTTCTTCTTATATAGACGAAATGATAAAGGCATCATACATTCATGCGAAGTCATGACGTTCGATTTAATAATTTTTGCATTTTTTGTCTATTGAGATAAAATTTGTTGACTATTAATATTAATAATTAAAGTCATGACGTAAGTGTTGATTCTCTTTGATTATGAGATGTTATTAATTTGTGTTGTTGGCGCTAATTAACTCAATACAAATGATTAAGTGACTCAAAACATGTAGTCAACTTTACTGCTTCAATAATTCGAACCTTTGAACAAGACTTTCGAACAGCGCTTTGGGTTTAACATTAAAGTTGTATGCTACCTAACTTTTCAACGCATATTCACACACTTCAATCATATAAATGCAGTCCAAGTAAACATAGTTAAACAATACTATTGATTTTTACATTTGCTAATAAAGAGAAAGGAATCGAAGAGGTGATAGAAGATTACCAAATCATTCTCACTCGTTCTCCCTGACTCGCCAATCTCATTTTAATGTGTTATCACCGATTCCCAAACTAAGTTCTCAGTGACTCAAATCCTTCATCACTAGACCAAAACTAGTGACTTAAAAATCTCAACTTTACTTTTTGCAAATACCACTCCTTTCATTTGGAGATAGAACCTACGACTAATCAAGAAACAACCATCACTACTTAGACATAGAATATGCACTTCATGCACCTTATAATTTCAAACAAGAATAATTATCATCATCTACTTGATTTTGTATCATGCAATTGCAAATATGTAACTCGCAAAGTCTCACCCAATAAAATGAATAAAATCCAAGATTTATTATACATATAAAGTCAATCAAGTAACCACAGTCAATTTTAATTACTTTCAAAAATTGACATTTGGTACATATGACAAACAATAAATTCTAAAATATTACAAATAATCTTCAATGATCAATATCAAAATAATAACAATCATAATAATAATATGCATATATATTTTCTATACCCATAATTAAATGGTTAGAACCATCTAATGCATGCATGACATTCAAACTTACATCATAGTTTTAAATTGTGGTACACAATTACATGTTGCCACAATATAAAAGTTTTAGATGTATGTGCAATATAATCACAATTATAATTGCGGCCACATTTTATCTTAATGTCAAGATTGACAGCATTATGCAACCGCAATTTAAAATCATGTCTTACACTTAATCAATCTTAATTTAATTTCAATATAAATTATAAAATGGAGAAGGGAAATCATTGTTTTCCATAACCCCAAAAATCCATCTCTCCCCTCAATGATAGTTGATTGATTTGATGAGGATTAGCATCCTCAAACCTAGTGGCCTCTTTTGTTGAGTCTTCATTCACTAGCCTATCAAGCATACCCCATTCATTCATTCCTTCACTCCTTCCAACACCCATTTCTTGAGGTGGTTCACATGAACCAACTTCAATACCAGATTCTGAAACTTGGTATCTCAAACCATCACTACCACTCTCACAATCTCTAGGGTTTGTCATAAGTTGTTTAACTGTAATAGGTTGATCTGATTGTAAAGATGATGCATATGAGTAATCAAAGTTAACTTGTAGAGGTTGAGGTTGGGTTTGGGAGTGGAAGAGTGAGTATTGGGAGTTTTGCAAATGTTGATAATGTAGACCGAGCTCGGGTTTTTCGAGCTCGAAACCGGATAGGTTCCTAGGGTGGTTTTGATGTTGGTGTTGATGTAGTAAGTATTGGTTTTCTCTTTGCATGAAGGAGCGATGATTGGTGGATGAAATGTTGTTCATTTGTTGATCTTGATTGTGTGTGGATCCACCTTCACTTCCTATCTTGAATAAGTTCTTCTTCTTGAATACCCTGCATACTACCCAACCATCTTCCTGCAAATGCATTGAATTCATATAATCAACACATAACATTTATATAAATATGTATACCTAAGGCTTAAAATACAATTTTGTTTAAGGATTCTATAATGGTGAATACTCCTGTTACATCTTATTTAGATATATACTGGTACACTAGATAATTCTGATATATCTAAAAATTAATAAATATTATTTGTTAATCTATTAGAATTATTCACTTTCAATAACTGCACGGAATCTAAGTCCCGTTGTCATAGGAGTAGGCAAAAAATTCAACATAAATAGACAATGATTTTCAAAAAAGTTGTTGAGAAATTTGATCAATCACAAAGTAGCTTTGAAAACAAAGAATCAATCTTTTAAAAAAAAATGCCTTGACACATTTAAAAGGTAGATAATTTTCAGCCTAATTGCAAAAATGTCACCAATTGACAGGAACATTGTAATATTCAGAAGTCATGATTTAAATTCGAGATTCTCTATTTACTCACTTTAAAAAGGGTGAAATTCTAACCGGTAAACTATTTAACCAAAAAAATACACATGTAGATTATTGTAAAACAAAATGCACATAGAGAAAGAGACATACATTAGTAGGATCATTGCCATCTTCAAGGCGATATTCATGCATAATCCAATCAGTTTTTTGTCCATGAGGAGCTCTACCTTTGTAAAACACAAGAGTCTTTCTCATTCCAATCTTCTTGTAAGTATTTCTAATGCATTTGTCTCTTCCTGTTGCTTTCCAAAACCCTGCATTTGTTGCTCTATTAGTCCTTGACCCTGTTGGGTATTTTCTGTCCTTGTGACTGAAAAAGTACCACTCGTTTTGTGGTGTTGATCCAATCTTACATTTTTCTGTGTATCACAAATCTAAAAAATTAGAATACATAATGTATAACACTAAAAAAATGGGTTCCAAATATGTAAGCATATTATATGGGCTTTAAAAAAGTGTTCTCAAAGGTAAACTCTTATAGATTTTAATAAAATAATAAAATAAATGAGTAATATTTTATTAGAATTTTATTATTAAAAATATTAAGGGTCATAATTTAAATCACTATTTAGGGATTTATATTCAACAAATATTTCAATTATAGGCCACCACCACTATAAATTTTATTGTTAAACCTGTTATTTTAAGTCTATAATATATTGTTTGAGTAAAATTACGTTTTTTTTTTACAATGAGTAAAATTACTTAATTTTTGTATAAATTTTATTTTGTTTGATATTTCTATTTTAATGTAATTAATTTCATTTAATATATCTATTTTAATCTTTATTAATATTATATTAATTTTAGTTTCGATAATAATAAAATATGAGATATCTTGTTCGTGAGCTTAACTCAGTTGGTAGGACATTGCATTTATATATGCAGGGGGCCGGAGTTCGCACCCTAGTCTAAAATTTCTAATCATTATGTTACTTGACAAAAAAAATATATCTTATTAATTATTTTATTTTAATTTTTGAAAGCATAAAGCGATATCTTGGTGGTGTTATCTTCATGCCTGGGTTACAAGAGCATCAAACAATAGTTTTATTTTATTTTTTCAAAAGGAGGAGTAGCAAAAGGCTACTACCTCAAAACATATATCAGTAGGAAATGGATGAAATATACAAAAAAAAAATAGGAGGTGGACTAGACCAAAAGGATGATGTAAATAAGAGAATCAACTAAAATTGGCATCATCAAACATCTTTATCATCTCGATGGCAAGAGTTTGAATTTGTAACGTTGAGGGGATAAAGTTGAATTTCAATTTCAACTAAATTAATTGTAAAATGGTCGTTAGTAGTACCACTATTATCAATAATAATTTTTATTCTCCAATTAATAAACAAAATTGTTCCCTAATTTTTTTTTTTAAAGATTTCCAAAAAAATGTTTATTGTTGTAAATATTAATTAAAATCATGAAAACATGATCATCTAAACCAATTTATTCAAAAAAAAAAATGATCATCTAAACCAATTAAATTTGGATACATAAAAACAACAATACATGGGGAAGTTAAGGTACTCAAAACATAAGGAAAATTAACTAGTTTTTGCTTATCGAAAATTATCCCTTTTATTGTAATTAATATATTCTCGGGCTCAAAGCTCATATATATAGAATAACAAATTAAAACTAAAAATAAGAAAAATTAATTTTATAAAAAAATAATAAGAAAATTAAACTTTACCTTGCAAGTCCCAAGGCTCCATCTTGTTCAAATCCACCTCTCTAATAACATCCATATCAAATTTTTGAAATGCAACCTTCTTCTTCAAGTAATAATGAAGTAGCTCTTCATCGGTTGGATGAAATCGAAACCCCGGTGGCACACCACCATTAGAAGAACTCATCTAATCTCTCTAAACTCAAAACCTCAATCACTTAATTATAAGAACAAGTTGCACCACACCTATAAAGATATTTATGAATATCTTTGAACTTTGAAGGTAGCAATAAATTTTTGTACGTGTGGTTAGAAGCATGGAAGTTATATACCATTATGGTTGTCAACGCCACCATTCTAACACTCTTGGAAAGGGTTGACGGCCGGTGACTACGCCGACGGGAATGGTTAAAGCTACTTATCGTAAAAAGCAAGTTTACTGAATGAATGTGACTAGTATGATTGTTATTATATATTGTTATCTTTTTATTATTTTATGCTTTTTATTTAATGTTTCTAAAGTTATTCATAGGGTTCCCCACAAATCTTAGGGAGCGTAAGGTGCACTCTCCAATCCATAGTAACAGTATATATATTACCTAATTAATTAACTTTCACTAATTCAGTCCTAAGACTATCTCCAATTTATGTAATTTATTTTATTTTTTTGGCCTAACTTATCTTTTCATTTAGTAGCTCCAGTGTACCATATCACATTTATATAACCCATAATAATTTTAGTTCAATGGTTTATATTTAAACAACTTAAAAGGTATTATGGCTTAATTAATTTTTCTGTTGGTTGATTACAAGCATAATTAATTATATATTTGTATGAAACGATACCTTAAATAAAATATGTGCTCTACGATTTTTTATGAAACTCGTATTGTATAGTAGGGATGACAACGGGCGCCCATGAGTGCGGGTTTGACACTTCCCAAACCCACACCCGAAATCATCACCCAAACCCAAACCCAAAGACTGTTCGGGTGGCAAAACAAACTCACGCCCAAACCCACAACACATTTAAAAATAATTTGCAAATTTAAGAAATTAAATTCCAACATAGACTTTGAATTAAATTACAACTAAAATTAAGGTCTTCCAAAGAAATTCAAACATAGACTTTCAAGAAATTACAACATATACTTTCAAGAAATTAAATTACAACTAAAATTTAAGGTCTTCCAAGGAGATTGAGGGAGACTATGAGGGTAATTAGGTAATTATAAAATATTTCGGGTGGGTGTATGAGTTTCGGGTGTGGGTTTGACTGATACCAAACCCACACCCATATTATCGGGTGTCACCCGAACCCAAACCCAAACCCAGTCAAATCGGGTTTCGCCCGTTGACTTAGGTTTTATTCGAGTTTTCTCTTTTGTGAGTTTTTCATCTGGTTTGTTTTATCTCGTCTTAGTACGGAGTCTTTGTTTTGATTTTCCGTCTTAGTACAGTGTTGTCCCGTCTTGGTACGGTGTTTGTTTTTATTTAGATTTGCAGGTTTGTTTCGATCCCAACTCAGTGCAGATTCAATGACTTTAGCATCATCAACGTTGCAGATCCGGATACATGATTATTCCGTACATTTGAAGTTTGTCATATCAATTTTAGGCTTTGTCTCAAACATTAGGTCGTTTTATGTTATTAACTCGGATGCTGTGAGTCTGTTTGCAAATTCATTCTTATTAATTTTTAGTGAAATTGAATTTGTAATGATTTCGATTGATTTTTTGAGTAAAAATAAAAATAAAAAGTAGATGAGCTTCAAATGGATACAAAATTCCCAGTATGATTCCATAGTGTTTGAAATATTAATGATGAAATCCTTGTTGGAGATGAGATGCTCTAAGGAGAATATTTTTGCTTATTTTTAATTGAGATAAAACTCAATAATAATTAGAGAGGAGTAACTCAATAATAATTTCTATATAAGTTGAACAACAAAAAAATTTCTATATAAGTATGCAAAATACCGGGGTTATTTAATATGGCAGTCTAAAGGTGAACCTTTATATTTCTAGTAAATTTTAATAAAATCTTATTTTTATTCACCATTTTTTAATATTATACATTTTTTTTTGGTACATATAAATTTTATTTTCTACTAAATGAAAAAGGTACGCGTTTGGATCATTTTTCAGTGTCCGGATTAGACACACCCTAAAAAAAATAGAGAATAAGTATAATATTTTATTAAACTAAATTTATTAAAACTAATAAAGGTCCACCAACAACTGAGTCCATATTAGAAGACCCTAAATTTTTATAGATATAATATATTCCATAAACTTTTAAGATGTGTCTAATATTAACCTCTTAAAAATGGTCCAAGGTGAATCTTTACTATTTTTAGTAAAAAAGAATTTAGAATAATAAAAAACGAAGGACAAAAATAATAGTTTGTTAAAATTTACTAAATATATAGGGTTCATGTGTTTGATAGCCCCAATCTTTCAATCCAATGATATGAACTTTTTAAAATATGTATCTAATATAAATTTATTAAGCAATGTAACTCACTCTCAGATGTAATGTTTCATGCATATATTAGATATATATATTTATTAAGCAATGATATATATCTTTTATACAACATTAATCATGAATAAAGTTGTGAAGAAGCTCCATAATTTGTCAAATAGTGTTAGGTTTTCATTGCCCTAACTCGAGAGGTTGTCTAATTAGCTACGAACTAATGAATTTATAAATATCGTCAATTTTTAGAGGTGCTTAATTTTGCTTATGAAAATGTCCAAAATTTTTGTGTAGGTTGATGTGGACCTCATATCACGACAAATATATATACTATATGGCATGCTTATTTTGTGGTTAAAGTTAGGGGAATATACGTAGTTGAAACCATAGTTAGTAAAATCGGGTTTGACTAAATATAATACTCCATGACTTTCATGTTTAGGCTAATTTTTTTAACAAGCATGTTAATCTAACTTTCAATTACTTGAATTGAAATTGTTACCATGTATGGAATTCATGGCCGTACAATCTTTTTTGTATGAACAAATAAAGATATGTTATGCTTCTTTATTTTCTACAAAAGAAAATATATTCATTCTATATCTAGTAAGAAGTTTATTTAAATCTCTTAAGCCAGGTAGTTTGATGTTCAATTTTCAATAAATTTGCATATGAAAAAAATTTGATTAAAATGAGAGAACTTATTTTGTGTTCAATAAATATTTTAATATAGATTATAGTTATAGTTAAATGACTGTTAAAATTAACCAGGACATTTGACTCAAGTGGTTAAGAGTTCCTCCTGGACGGATCGTTCGAGAGAACCCGAATTAATTTTTGTCAGATTTTATTTACATCGCAGCCGAACTCTAAATTACATAATCATTTTTCTCTAAGAATAAGAAGATTAATACAAATGACAAAAATGTTAAAATTTACAACGGTAACTAAAAAAATAATACATCCACGCGCTTCTAAAAAGACTTTAGGCTAACTCTTGGAAAGAAAATCGGTTAACTAGTTTTCTAAAAATATTTAAATCAGTAAACGATCCCAAGAATTAAAACAAGTATAATTTTATAGGTTATTTGATTGTTCTTGAAGCAATGGTAGGAAAAATAGCTACTAAAGCTTCTTGGGATTTTCGCATCTCATTGGACGGCCAAATTTTAATACTAATAAAATCATTCTCTTAGTCAATTTTTTATGCAAATTATTGACAATCATATCAAATAAACCTTCAACAAATTTTGGGTTCAATTTTAATTTGTTATAGTAACAGTTGGAGACGCAGTCGCCATAGCTGGGGCAAGCACATGTGGTATGACATGAAGTGCTTTCATATTACGTTGCTTGATTTAATTTTACGCTTTATTTATGTATTTTTGCTGATTTATTATCCTTTTTATGGGTTTAACATATTTCGGTTATCGGTCTAGGTTAAAGTTCAATCAGCGAATTGTTTGTCTATGTGATTTCATCTCAATTTATAGAGACATCGTATTATATATACAGAAGTTGAGGTTTGAATTCAGGATACTTCATTTATTCATGTTTAACGTAAAAAATTTAGCCACTAAATTACTAAACAAAAAAAAAAACTGAATTTATTTATAAAAGGATAATACTAACAATAGATTAAAAAAATTGGAATTAAACATAACTTGTTTGTTACTAACCCTATTTTGGAATAACGACTACCAAACATTGTTTGGAGAGATTCAAATCATAGCTCTTGTACATATGGATAAAACTTTGCAAAAGAGTCACATACCTTATTTGTAATATAAAAAAAAAAAAAATACATGCACTCTATGTGTCCACTAAATTTATCAATAGAAAATAATATATAATTGATTGGTTCAAAAGTGGTAAAGATTTTAAGCCTTCTCAGCAAAGTTGTTAGAATTTGATTCTTAGCTCTTGTATATAAAGAGAAACATCTATAAGTAGGTTCTCCGACAGAGATTAATCACCACACTAATCTGTAGTGAAAATTTTGTATCCATAATATACTATAACATAGTAACAAAAAAAATTGTCAACCAATATTAGTCTTATTAGTTTTTTATGCTGATGATAGAGTTTGAACACTTGATAGTTGGTACTTTTATTACATCACATCTTAATTCCTCCGCCTCAACTATTAAATCATCCTTACATTTTCTTATAAAAATCTATGAATAAAGTTGTAAGAAAAGAAATTGTAAAACACAATAATTTACATTCATTCATTTGTAACTAGCTAGCTGCACAATGTTTAATTCATGCATGCATTGAGTAGCTTACATCATCTTCTTCATAGAAATAATCAGGATAATTCATGGAAGCTTCGTTTCTCAAAGTCCATTTGTTTTCATGCATGATGCATGTATGTTAATTTTCACATATACACTAAATTAAAATATATTGATGACAGCTTTTAAGCCATGCATGTTGACTAAATTCCTGTGGAAAATTTGTACACTAAAAGCTAATATTATATGTAGACATGTATTCAAGGCATTCATATAATGTTATATGGTATCAGTACCTTAATTTTGAAGTCATCTTTGGTATGTTTAATTAGTGATTATAGTAATGCAAATCCCTATATTCATGTCTTGAATTTTATTTTTCTTCAAATAGTCTAGTAGTTAGAATTTCACTTTTTAAGGTGAAATAGTGAGAGTATCGAGATTCGAACTCTGATCTCATACAATATTCCAACCAACTGGGTTATGCTTACGGAGATGTTTTGAAATGTTAACTACATGTATACGGTGATAACACTTAAATCAAATCATTAACTAAGCTCATGAATATATATACTCTCTCTGTATTGCAATAATATATTTCATTCTAAATAAACAAAAATTGTTATTCCAGGTCATTTTACAATTAATTATATATCAATGAAGTGTGCCCATAAAAAAATATCAATGAATTATTATATATATATATATATATATATATATGGGGAGGGATCAAATTACACCGGTGTAACATTTGAGTAATGTTACACCGCTCAATAACGCTTTAACGAATACAAATTTTACAAAATCTACCGTTGGATTGAAAGCTTATATCGTATAGATCATCTATGTTGAATTGTATAAAAATCTAAAATCGTTTGATATGTTTTTGAGATAGATCAAGATTAACGGTATTCAATAAAAACGCATAAACCATTAATCTTCATCGGTCTCAATAACATATCAAACGATTTTAGATTTTTGAAAACTCAACATGAATGATCTATACGATATAAGCTTTCAATCCAACGGTGGATTTTGTAAAATTTGTATTCGTTAAAGCGTTAAAGCGTTATTGAGCGGTGTAACATTACTCAAATGTTACACCGGTGTAATTTGATCTTTCCCCTATATATATATATATATATATGCGAAATCTAATGTGCAACAGTTCCTAATGTCTTGCACCATGACAGATCAAAATTTGCAATTGGATTAAAATGTTCCTAAGATATTATCCTGATCTGTCACACACTTGATTTTTTTTTGTTGTTGCCATCATCACATATTTTAAATGTTTTAATAAAAGATAATAATTATTTACTAGTTTCCACTCCACTTTCTCCTATAATCGGAGCTCCGCCACTGCCGGTGTCGGTCGCCAGAACCTCTTCGTCGAAGACAATCTTTTTTGGGACAAACTCTGACTCCTTCAAAGTTCAAACGAATGAGAAATAGCCACCACACCATCTCCTTCACACCACCAACCACCGTGTCCTCTATTCGAAGCAGGCGGTGACAACTTAAAAGGAAGCAGACCTTGTTCCTTTTTACGACAACAAAATTCCATAACTCCAACTACCTTTTTACAAAGTATGCTCCGAAATGGGTTTTTTCTCTCCTTCGTTTTGGATCTCGACACCACCAAAGTTCTTTGCCGGCGGTTCATCGGAGCTGGAAAATTCATTGCCGGCCAGAACCCTCATACAAGGAAGTGCATGGCGAGTTAAAGAGATGTGGCTTGGATTTTATTTTCACATATCGAGAAGAAAAAAAATGGTAAAGGAATTCTAGAAGGGAATGAAAAATATTCAACATAGAGAGTGCATATTAAGTATGTTAGATCTCTTTAATCCAATGGTCAAAATTGTATTGTGCATGGTGAAAGACTTTTTTCACTATGTCATGTTAGACAAAGCCATATATATATAAGTACACCCTCTATCATTTGTGAAGGTGTGTATATTAGCATCATACACCTCTTTAGTTCGACAAAAAACTTAACTTTTCAAGTGAGAGGAGTATTTTATTGTGAGAGATGAGAAGAATAATCAATGACCATCAAATCAAATTATACGGTGTAGATTAAAAGTTCTACGTAAAATTAATTGCACGCGATTTCTACAACCTTCTCCTTTCTCGTTCTCTCAGAAATGCGTAAGATATGTCCTACTTGACTCTTGCGAGCAATTTCTCTCAATAAACTTAGGGTTGATCATTAATACGCTAATATATTGAAATATTGTTGCAACTATTTTTGGAATCAATAATAATGGGTATTCACCTTTCCTCGGTTTTTACTTATAAACTTTTGTCCAGATCATGTCACATCCGATGTAAGACTTCTCAACAAATCTCTAGCTCCCGATAGCGGGTAGCCCAACAGATTTTAGAGAAACTCTATCATATACCATCTTAAAATTGGGTATTAACATAACTCAACTCTACAAAACTGACTTGTAAGGTAAAGATTGCCTCTTACTTATAAACCCTTGTCCAGACATGTTACATTCGATGTGGGCTCAATTGTTTCCAAGCTTAAGCTCATTCTTATCTTCTATTTTTGTTGGCACCTAAGAATTTCTATTTTCAAAACAAAGAAAAAAAGAAGAGAGAAAAGAACAAATAGGTTAATGGGTTTGTTTTCCCCCATAGGAAAAAAGAGGCACAAACCGGTTCAAATTATTTTGTGTATTCCAATGAAGAATAGCGTTAATTTAATTGTAGGGGAATTGTAATTTAGTGGCACGTGAGTTTATTTTTTATTAGATGCAAAAGTGGAAATTGGAAACCATAAGGTTGGGTTAATTGGATGCATGGAAACTGGTTTCCTATTCCATTTTTTCTTTTTTTATTGCGATGAGATTGGAGGGGCGGATGCAGACCTGATATATTGGTGTGACTGAAAAAAACGTGTTCCCAAATTTTATAGTAGAACATTGTCCCGCGCTTGCAGATTAGCCGAAAAAGCCAACAACAAAGAAGAAAAAACTGGACAACTCCTAAACATCACACTGCAGAACCGATCAAACTCAAGCAGAGGCAGAACTCCCGCACCCACTCAATCAAAATTACCTAAACAATTTTGGTCATATGCTGTGACCCATGCTACTTACATTATCAATTGAGTCTGCACTCCTTTACTACAAAACCAGTCACCATATCACTAACTATACAACAAACCTCCTGACATGCTACGTTGAGCCTATGTTATCATAACCAAATAACAATTCATACACCAAGTCCAACCACAGAGAAAAGTGAAACGGTACACACAGAAATAAAAAATCACACATTCAATGAGGACACAAAAGGCAATAAACATCAATTTATAAGGGAAATGCAAGTACAAAATGATCAATTCAAATTAGGTAAATTTTTAAGAAAGTATCCACAATCCAAAATGAACTACATATGTTAATACTCACTATTACTCACCCATTTTTGCAGTAAACGATTTCCAAAATGTAATATATTAAAGTTCTTTATGTAAAATTTTAATTGTTTTTTATCTAATTTAACGAATTTGAAACGTTGAAGCCACATAAGTTGTGCTTTTGTTGTTGTCGGCAATACCATAATTTGGACACCGATTTTTCCCAACACTTGTTTCACACAAGCAAGCAAACATTGTGAATAACCCTAGTAGAAAAAAAAGTTAGTTAGAAAATTAAAAGAGCAATGACAAATAAAACAAAATAAATAAATATTCACTTTTCCTTCAAAACCAATATCAGTAGCTCCCAAAGAGAGCTCAGTAAAACTCGTATGAGTCCCTCTCCTATGTATTCGAAAAAGGTGGGTAGAGACCGCCTTTTGATTGGGAAAAAAATATTACACAATACGACAAAACAAATCAACAGTTAACAAACAAATTAGACTTACTTCACTAAGAGAATAGCAGTGAACATTCTATTCATATTGTCATAGCAACAACAAAGCTAGGTATAAGAGCAAACATTTCCTATAAATAAATTGTAATGCAAAACTATTAAATTTAAACAAAAAGGTAAACATTAAACGAAAATAATGAACAAAAATACATACATGCAGTATGTCATGAACTTTTGAAAGCTACTTAGTAGTTTCATTGCTAGGAGCTAATTTGCAATTAAGAATCCTCCATCTGATGTGGAGTTTCTTACGAAAACCCACAAGTGCGTGTTTCTCCTCGATGACTTATTTGAAAAATTATGGAATTTCTTGTTCTCCATCCTTGATATACTTCATCAAGTAGGAAAACCGTTCATCACAGGTAGGGCTGCAAAACCAAGACTTTGGTAGCTCCTTCAAATCGTTCATATCACGTTGACGTTGTTTCAAACAACGCACATGGTATTCCGTTCAGCAGTTCAGACACACCATGACAATGTAAGGGACGAACCCCTACGCGTTGTAGTCCTTCTTCCGACATACAACACAAGATCCAGATTCAAATAATATCTTCCTGATTAACTAAGGAGAGTAGTCAGGAGAGTCAGGACAACATTTGATAGATGAAGTTCCATATTGTCTTTCATGCAGAACCATCTGATGTTAATTTATTGGATGCTGGATAATGATATGTGGTTGGTTTGGAGCTTTGTTGCAAAGACTGTTGTAATGTGCATGATTTTTTTGGATCATTTTCTTCAAATATTAAATATTTATAAATACTGTGATCGATGGATACAATAAATAAACTAACACATCTACTCCTTATATACAAAAACACAAAGAAGAGTTGTGTTACTTTTTGCACAAATCGACCATTAACAACCTCCCCTTGTCTTCTTCTGCCTATAAACAAACATGCATGCACTTAGCGTAATATATGATGATATGGTTTCTTTACAGCCAGTAACACTCTTTCCAAAATGATCAATTCAAATTAGTTAAATTTACAAGAAACTATCTAATTTTCAAAATGAACTACATATATTAATACTCACTGTTTTTTTGCAGTAAACGGTTTCGAAAATGTAATATATTAAAGTTCTTTATGTAAAATTTTAATTGTTTTTTATCTAGCTTAACAAATCTGAAAGGTTGAAGCCATATAAGTTGTGCTTTTGTTGTTGTCGTCAATATCATAATTTGGTCACCGATTTTTCACAACACTTGTTTCACACAAGCAAGCAAACATTGTGAATAACCCTAGTAGGAAAAAAAAAGTTAGTTAGAAAATTAAAAGAGCAATGACAAATAAAACAAAATAAACAAATATTCATCTTTCCTTCAAAACCAATATCAGTAGCTCCCAAAGGGAGCTCATCAAAACTCGTTTGAGTCCCTCTCCCATGTATTCGGAAAAGGTGGGTAGAGACCGCCTTTTGATTGGAAAAAAATTACACAATACGACCAAACAAATCAACAGTAAATAAATTAGACTTACTTCACTAAGAGAATAGCAGTGAACATTTCGTGCATATTGTCATAGCAACAACAAAGCCACGTATAAGAGCAAACGTTTCCTATAAATAAATTGTAAAACAAAACAGTTAAATTTAAACAAAAAGGGAAACATTAAACGAAAATAATGAAAAAAAATACATATACATGCAGTATGTCATGAACCTTTGAAAGCAACTTAATAGTTTCATTGCTAGGAGCTAATTTGCAATTAAGAGTCATCCATTTGATGTGGAGTTTCTTACGAAAACCCACAAGTGTGTGTTTCTCCTCGATGACTTCTTTGAAATTTTTTGGAATTTCTTGTTCTCCATCCTTGATATACTTCATTAAGGAGGAAAACTGTTCATCACGGGTAGGGCTGCAAAACCAAGACTTTGGTAGCTCCTTCAAATCATTCATTTCACGTTGACGTTGTTTCAAACAACGCACATGGTATTCTGTTCAGTAGTTCAGACACACCATGACGGTGGAAAGACCGAACTCCTACGCATTGTAGTCCTTCTTCTGATATACAACACAAGATCCAGATTCAAATGGTATCTTCCTGATTAAGTAAGGAGAGTAGTTGGGAGAGTCAGGACAACATTTGATAGATGAAGTTGCATATTGTCTTTCACCCAGAACCATCTGATGTTAATTTATTGGATCCTAAAAAATGATATGTGGTTGGTGCTTTGTTGCAAAGACTGTTGTAATGTGCATGATTTTTTTGGATTGTTTTCTTCAAATATTAAATATTTATAAATACTGTGATCGATGGATACCACAAATAAACTAACACATCTACTCCTTATGTGCAAAAACAAAAAGAAGAGTTGTGTTACTTTTTACACAAATCAACAATTTTGGAGCTAGTGGAAAACTAACATCTCCTTGTCTTCTTCTGCCTATAAACAAACATGCATGCACTTAGCCTAATATATGATGACATGATTTCTTTACATAAAAGAAAAAAAAAGCAACTACATAAAAGAATTATTGTGGTAAAGTCTAACGGTTATACATATATTTATATATAAAATAATATGTAACAAAAGATAATATAAGGCCACATATCCATCATTGTTCTTAGGGTTAATAAGTCTTTATCCACTCTAATGTGAACGATTTTTCATTCATCGCACTGTAAAAAAAAATTGACCCCCCTCGTAATGTGAAGATTCCATCGTTACCCTCTAGGTTGACAACTTGGACGTTGACTAGACAAAATTAATGATGGGACATGTCTATGTGGCTTTTAATTCATTTTAATTAAAAAAGTTAGTGCCACGTAGTTAAATAATGCCACTTAATATAATAATTATTATTTTTCTATAAAAAAAATAGCAACAATATTCATCTTCCTCAAACCCACCACTTTCATCTTCTTATCATCACCAACAAATACAAAAGAAAATAAATATTTTACATGGGGTAAACTAAAACTCACTAACAATGCAGGGGATAAAGACCTATTAACCCATAATTATAAACAAAAAAATATTTGTTATTAATGATTGGACTAAATATTTGTCGATGATACCCAAAATAATAGTGTAAAACAAGACTAAAATAATTTTTCTATCATTCCGCGAGTTAGACAACCTATACATCCTCCCAACTAAACCTCCTGGCCCCACTTAAAAATGGAAGAATACTTTCATGTTTAGGAGTGATGCTGTCACAAGGTGATTTGTTATGCCAATTGTAAGTACAAAGACAATACTTATGATTAACATTTTGTCACACAAGTTGAACAAAAAAATACAATTTATCCGGAGTGGAGCTTTTAACACATCCCTCAATATGGTAATTATCTTTTAATCTAATACCCTCAACACTATAAGAGTCATCTATAATGACCACAACAAGAAGGAGAACTAAAACAAATGACGAAGTCGTGATGATTTTTGTCTTTATTTTAATGATTTTGTCTTTAAGAATGTACGTTTTCTATCCATTATGCATTCAAAAAGACAACTCACAAATAGTTGTTGCAAAAAGCAGATATGCCAAAACGTTCTCCAGACAATTTCTTCATGGAATGAGAGAGATAAGTTGTGATAAGCTTTAACATGTTGTCTCTAACTTAGTCTCCAAGTGTGGACATTGTATATGACTGTTGTGCCTTTGTATAAAATGACTTTGACAACAAGAGATGAGTATGCAAGGATGTGACCAAAAAGCTAGTCAAACCGGGAACATTCTCGGGATATTCTTGAGACGTTCTCAAACCTGTGTTCACTAGCGCTTAAGTGAAGAAGTTGGTTGCTTGATCAAATGCCGTTGTAAAGTGTAACAGGAACACAATTGTAGTTTCTGCATAATCATTATTCACTTACCGTAAAAAAAAATCGTTATTCACTTGTACTTGAATAGTACGATTTTCTTGATCTTTGTGTAATTTGCATTGAAGAATGTTCACAAATGGTACTTTAGCAAGTACATTACAACTCATAGTCCAAAGTTGTTGTTGCATTTCTATTGGCGCATGATTTGCTGCTAGTTGTCAATTTGTGGAAGGATGAAAATCCAAGACAACTTATCGTCATGATGAGGTCTTATTCCTTTAAAGATGGCCAAAGAAGAATGTTTTCTTACAACCATTCATTCTTCACCATAAATGACTTTTCCACTATAGAGAATCATGAAATAACTTATGTAGTAAAGTTAATTCTTATCTTGTACCAAGTTTACTTGTAAATAAGTACTTATGCCAAGTGTGCACTGAAAAAGTCAATTGACGTCATATCAGAATAATGTTCTTAGACCGTTCTCGCAGGAGTATTCAAGACTTTCTTAAAGAGTGAGACATATCATTTTCTTTGCTGCAAAACTTTCCACAATTCCTCTTAATGTATTGCACACATTTTTGCTTATTCATTTAGTATCTTTGAGATGCTTTAGTAGAGGCGTGAATATACTCTCATCATGAGACTTATCATTTTCTAGTTTAGAGAATGATTAAAACGTTTTTGCCTTGTGCATAAGCTCCTTTGAAAACTCATGAAAATCATTCTCATCTTGAGAAGCTTTGGTAAGATGAAACTTTGAGTATGTTTTGAAGATCCTCAATGAATGCATCATTCCTATTGATATTAATTATAGTAGTAAATCCTCAAAGTATGTAACACAAAACTCAATGTGAGTTTTGTCACAATAACATCAAACATATTATTGTGTAGTTTGAAGATGCAGATTTTCCCATCATGATTCTTCAACTATGATCCTCATATTATTCCTTAAACATTCAATATTCATTGTGAACTTTTTGATGATGAGGAAGACTATTAACCAGGCAAGTCACTTTCTTGCTTGAACCTTTTAATGAATCCTCTTATGATTCAAACAACAATCTTTAAATTTTGTTATGAACTTGTGATACTGCTGATATAATTATCTGATGCTACGTACTCCAATTCTTTCATTGTTTGAGTATATAAAATGCACTTGCTGATGTGAGTGACATATAGCTTTTCCAATTTTGTCATTCTTTATCTTTCAACAAAAACTCAAGTGCACATTAGTAGATCACCATTCGTAAAACTTAATATTTATTCTATAAGGTTTGTTGTGATTAAAACATACATCAAAACAGTTTTGACATCAACATATCACACTAGAAATATAAAACCATAAAATCTCTATCGATAAAATTTACACTACCAAAAAATATTTCTCGACAAGATTTGCATTATTGAGAAATATCTCTCGATAAAATTTTCACTACCGCAAATATTTCCTGATAGATAAGGGAACATCGAAGGGATTTTGACTAATCTAAGACGGGTGTAGAGCAACCATTTGGTGGTGCAATGCTAAAACTCGTATTTGTGTGCAAACTAAAAACTCGTTGTTACTATACTTATCATCCATTTATTAGTAGTTTTTTGGAGTTTTTTTCTTGTTTACAATGGAGCCAACGATGATCGAACATAAAACCTCATGCATATTATCCAAATCCCTCGCCGTTAAATCAAATTACATTCATTAGTACTTTATTCACAAGTTTTTTTGTTTTTTTTTTTGTATTTTATTTAAAGGATTGGATAAATTGATTTAATTATTTTTTAAATCATCCATCAATGTACTTTATTTTCAATTAGTCTTTTACAAGTTATTGAAATAAATTGATACTATTTTTTATTTTAATTTTTTTTTTTATAAATTAAAAACATTTAGATATCAAGGTAGGGATAAATATCTCAATTAAGTTGGGACCCCTAAATTTTTTTCCCTTAACATCCACAAATTTACAATTTTTGTCGGTTAACTTTCATAATAGCAAATTTAACCCCTAAATTTATCCTCTTTTGCAAAAAACTGGCCCTACTAATTTTGACAAGTCAAAATACAAGTGGACATTAACTCACATGTCACGTTAATATATACTGACGTGACATGTGTTAAACACTGCACATGTACGTTGACTTTATCAAAATTGATGGGGGACTTTTGCAAAAGGGACCGAAGTTTATGGCCAAAATCTAAAGTTATTATTGTTAAAAACAAACTTGTAAAAAAAAAAAAACTTTTTGCTTAACAGTAACAAAAACAAATTTGTAAGAAAATCAACAATAAGTTGGTCATTGATTTTTTTTATTAACAAACTCATCATAACTACGGCAAAATAGAAAATACGGATCACATAAACGGGCACGTCTGATCGCTAGTATTTATAATTCGGATAACATTGAATTTTTTTTCCTTTACTTTTTTCTTTCTTTATATTTTTGACTAAATCTTTCTTTTATTATTTTACTTTTTTTGACTAAATCTTTTTTATCATGTATGAGATATATGGTTTTTTAATAAATATATTATTATTCATAACACGAACAAAATTATTATATATAATCAGGACAACACGAAAAATACAATAGATTTGAGCTTGAGCTTGTGCATCCGATGTCTTTAAATTTCTTAGGTAAAACTTTGTCGCCAATTTACTCATAAAATTTGAAAATTAATCACAGTAATTACACGCAGATTAAGGTAATTTTTTTTTAAAAAGGCGGTTCAGATAGAGAAGGAAAAAGAACCGGCACAAAGAAAGGGTTTATGACCCCCCAACACAATCACAAAAACCGGATATATAAAAGACAAAACCCAAAAACAAACAAACCCTAGTCACTACCCCTTTTCTTACTCCCCAACCACCGCCGCCACATCAACCGTTACTCTTCTTCAGCCTCTTTTTGTTCACAACACTTACTCATTTCTCAGATCTCTGTTCTTTTCGTAAACTCTATCGATTCTACGTTTTTATCAAACAACAACTACCACCGTTAACTTAATAACTTATTCCCACCATACTCTATGGTTGTCAACGAAAGACCAAGTAAGAGAATGAAACGAAGAGTCACTGCCGATCTTTATGATTTTCTCACTTTCCCTCCCGCCAGTGACAAATCCACCGCTGTTCCTTTTCGTACCGATGTTCATCGGTTTGTTTCTGAACATGCTCGTGTTACTTTTCCTCCTTCTCTTTTTTCGTCTCTGATGACGTGGCAGATCCTGTTTCGTGTTGGAGATGTTGGTGATGGTTCTGATCTTTCTACTGCCATGGTTGCTCTTGACATTGTTGAAGAGGATGTAACTCGGTCTCGTAGTTCGGTTTATTGTGACCAGTGCCGAGTTGTTGGTGAGTCGAATCGCCGAGTCACAATCTGGATTCTATAAAATTTTACTTTATTATTAATTTAATTTAATAAACCCACTAGGCCCCACCAGATACTTTTTATTTTCCTATATTATAGGCTTTACCTTTTTTTTTTTTGCCTAATTGCTTTGATATTTTTGTTATTATAATTATTGCTAAATAGTACGAAGACACTACACACGAAAGGCAAGAATTATACATGATTCATTGCAATATAAAACGGTTAAAGCAGATCTAATGGAAAACATGGGGAGGTTATTGTGTAAATCAACGGTTAAAAATAGTTCTTGCCTTTCTTTACTAGAAACTATCGCACAAAACAACATTTTCCTAATTATAATTTATTATTATTATTATTATTATTATTATTATTATAATAAATTAAATATTTTACTACATATGAACCTTTTTTATATTTTATTATGGTTATCATGTTTGGGTGGGATTATATGTGATGACAGTGATGTGGTTGGTTATTGTCAAAAGAAAAAGAGTGATGTGTTTGGTTGACATGGAATTATGGATAAAGTTGAGTTCTGATATTTTGACTTTTTTTGATGGAAAAAACAAAGGATGGAGTGCTCATCCTGTATGTGGAAAGCGATATCACTTCATAATAAGGTCTGCAAGTGATTCTATCGAATCATACCAAAGACCTTGTTCAAAATGTGAAACTCCTGTCCCATTATCTGAAGCAAGGTAACAATTTCACTTTTGTGGGTGCTAATCTTCACTACTTTAATTGGATTAAAAACATAGAAGGATTGAAAATGTAATTTAAAATCTTGGCAGGTGTAAGGCGTGCAATTTTGACATCTCCATTGATGATCTTGAGGATTGTGTGTATCTTCAAATGGAAGAGAACACTCATCTTCTGCATGGAGTTATCCACTCCAATGGTTATGGTCACTTGCTTACTCTTAATGGAAAAGAAGGTGGCTCGATGCTTCTCTCTGGATCTGATATTATGGGATTCTGGGATAGGCTATGTGCTGCAATTTCTGTTAGGTTTGAATCCTTCAACTTACTCACATTTTGCTTCAGATTTTGGTTTACCCTTTTAGTTAATTGTGCTATATATTTGTATAGGAAGGTTAGTGTGATGGATTTGTCAAAGAAATTTGGTCTGGATTATCGTTTGCTTCATTCAATTGCAAAAGGGCATTCATGGTATGGCAATTGGGGTTATGAATTTGGGACTGGCAGCTATGCTCTTACCAAAGATGCTTACAATAAGGCAGTTGATAGCTTGTCCAATATGCCCTTGTCCTCGTTTTTATTCCAGGACCGAGGACCTCGACACCATGTGCAATCCATTATTTCTCTTTACCAGTCTTTGGCAGGAACTGAACTTCTCACAATGAAAGACCTCTTCTCCTTTTTGTTGGAATTGGTTCATAAATTTCGTAAGCCCAGGAGTGCAAAGACTGCTAAACAGCATGGATATGCCAGTCCCTGTAATTTATTATGTGCATGGACTAGAAAAGATGTTGAAGATGTGCAACATGCTTTAATCAAGGTGTTGCTAGTATCTGGTGCTTGTAATGAGGCCAAATGGGTGACAAGCCAAACTCTCAAGGGGGCAGTAAGTAGGCTTGGATCTCCAGAGTTACTAGACTACTGTCTTAAGCATTTGCAAGGGAAAATAGCCGCAAATGGATTGGTAGTTTGTTCGCGATGCAATCCCACATCCAGTGCTATTGAATTCAGGTAAGAGTGATGATGTGCCATTATTTGGGAAATTGTTGTTTCCTAATCTTAGGCTCAACTAATATTTATATATATCCTATGACAGATTGGGACATTTGACTAATGGATTTAGCTCAAATTCAGCGTACCCTTCAGAAGAGCAAGTGATTTCTGATTTGACACTCCTATTTAATTCACTTATTCACCCTGAAAAAATGATCAAATACAGACCTAAGATTATTAGGAAAACAGTGTGTGATTCAGCCAGAAAGCTTCTTGACTGTAAGCAGTTTATGAAGGATTACAAAATTGATCAAGTGACCACAGAACTGCCTTCAGCTATTAAGCTCTGGTGTCATGTGGAGCTTTCTGATCAACCTAAAGAAGACCAGCCATCACCACCGCCAGAGCTAATTGTTTTGCCTTTGGATGCTACTGTTGTTGACCTCAAGAATGAAGCCACTAAAGCTTTCCAATCGGTATATGCAATGTACAAAAAGTTTCAAGCTCTAGAACTTTTAGGTTTTGGTTCAATCAAGGACTCACTAACTGTAAAATTCCTTCTCGGAACATCTGGATCAGTTGAAATTCTAGGAAAATGCCCATCCAAACATGGCTTAAGCCGATTCCGAAAGGAGCGTGGTACTGAAGAATGGAAAGTTGATTGCACATGTGGTGCTAAGGATGATGACGGAGAAAAAATGTTAGCATGTGATACCTGTGGCATCTGGCAGCATACCAGATGTGCTGGAATTGGTAGTTCTGATGACGGCTTGCCTTCCAAGTTTGTATGTATGAAATGTGTTGAGGCTTGTAAATTGAACGCATCCTGCAGAAATGAAAATGCAGCTGCTTGTAATATAAATGTGAATTTTGGTGTACAATGAGGGTTTGTAGTCTTTGTATGTATTGTATATAGTTAGAGTTATTGGCTAGGTTTTAATGTTATGACAGATGAGCCCAGATTATTATTAACAGTTTGAAAACCTGTTTTTGAGAGCTTAGTCTCATTTGTCAGTTTGGCTTGTTTTATCGAGCTCAAAAAGAAATACAAGACCATGATGACAGCTTTGTTTTCATCTCTTTGATTGATATTGATATTGATATATTGCTTTGTATTTTATTTGCAAATTACTGTTACATCCTAAGAGGAAAATGCATAATGTAAGATTGAAAACAGGGATCGCATGTGTCACCTTGAATGAAATTTGAAATTGATTGCATTCTGCTTAAGCTTAATAACTTCTAATATCTGTTAACTTATGGAAAATCAACTTTTAAACCCGTGTTAAACAAGCAGCCTAGTAAAAATACTGTAAAAACAAAACCAGCAAAAACCAATGGACGATGTAAATATATACAAATTGCCCTAATCATATTTTTCCGTATGAAACAAAATAACACATCTCTGCCCAAACAGATTTTTAACATGACCCAACCACTTATTTGGTGCATCTGTAATATAAATCACCACCGACTGCATGATACTATGCATGTGTATAATAAATTTTTTTTTGCAGATTTCAAGTGCTGTCTATCAATCCTATGTATTAAGGCATCTTATAACATTTGAAAACCAGATGCATAATTCTTTGGTAGGCATCTCAGCTCAAACAAATTTTTAACCAACCATGTCACAGCCACTTCGTTTGTGCATGGTCGTATAAAACAGACTGCGTAATATTATGCATGTGCATAAATCACTAATGCGTAGATTGCGGAATTAAAAACAGCAGTATATCAGTCATGTTAATCAGTCATGTTAAATATGCAGCATATTTCATGTCTACATGTCAAAATCTACATGCCAATAATACTATATTAGGCATCTTATAATTGAAACCAAAGTTGATAACCAAAATACTCTACATGTATGCTGCCCAATTTTGAACCATTGGCAAATCATTGAAACCAGTCTGAGCAAAGAACCATTGGTAAAAATAGAAGCATGTTTTAAGAAGTCTAAAAGCATGAAACCATAAAAAAGAAAAAAAAGAAGTAGCAGTCCTAACTAGAAACTTGTAAAAACAGAAATTGCAGTCCTAAAAACAGAACCACAAACCAGAAGTAAAAATATGAAACCATGTAGAAAGAGGGTCTTATAAAAAACATAAGTTGCAGTCGTAGAAACAAGAACCAGAAGCCAAAATTATGAAACCATGTAGGAAGATAGGCTCTGATAAAAAACAAAAGTTCCAGTTCCCAAAACCGAAACCAGTAGCCAAAATAATGAAACCATGTAGGGAGATAGGGTCATATAAAAAACACAAATTGCAGTCCTAAAAACAGAAATCAGTAGGAGAAATCATGAAACCATGTAGGAAGAGAAACCATTTCTCTTATGTTTTCTCCACTTCTTTCTCATCAGAGTTATATTAGACCCGTGATGCTGTGAGGAGAAGACGGAGTGAGGATCAAAAGTCTTGTGCAACCACTTTTCCAAAGGAAGGAATTAAGGAGAACCTTAATCATATGCATCTTCTCAAGGTACCAAGGCTATAATGGGCTCCCAACCCTTTTCTTCCGAAGTACTGGAATATTGTTGGCCAAGAGGTTCAGTAGTCGGTTTTAGTTATTCTTAACAGGGGGATTTCTCTAGAGGCATAAATAAAACTTTCATTGCCTAGTCTTTGCAATGTGGTCATAAAGACAGTTACTGATTGTAGCCCATAAACTAAAAGGAATCATTCCTGAGATTGTTGATGAAGAACAATGTGCCTTTATTAAAGGAAGGCTCACCACCGAAAATGCTTTGATTGCAATGGAATGCTTCCATTGGCTAAAGAAGACCAAAGGTAAGAAAAGGAGGATGACACAATGGGTTTCCCAAAACACTTGACGAATGTGATCACGAAATGAATCATTCTGTTTCCTGTTAGATCTTTATCAATGGGCAGTCGAGTAAGTTTCTCACCAGAGTTTGGCCTGAGGCAAAGTGACCCTTTGTCCCATAACTTGTTTATTTTGTGTGATAATGTTTTGTTTGGTATGATTCATAAAGAGGTGGGATTGGGAAAGATCCATGGTATTAAGGCGGCTTGGAATGCATCCCAAATATCACACTTGCAGTTTGTAGTTATAGTCAGTTATTTGTAAGGGTCAACTAGAAAGAGGCTGCCTCCATTTTAAATATTCTTGGGACCTGCCAGAGCACTTCAGGCCAAGTTGTAAACATTGATAAGTCAGAAGATTCATATAGTCAAAGTGTGCCGGATTAAAACATATGGTGAAACCATGTGACTCAACTACACCACGGAGACTCTATTATATAGACTCTGAAATAAATCAATATAAAATCAGCAACACTAATTACAACGGTATATACTGTTCCTATATAAAAAATAGAACAAAACTTACATGCAGTGCTTTAGGTGCTGTTCCTCTCGCACAGAGGCAGTTTTTTATTAACAGACAGATTTTACACCTTTTCAAAATTAAAAATAAAACTCTTCGGGAGAGTAAATGAGAGACTGAACTGGAGAACCATAGTTAATAGTGCTGGGAATGGTTGCCTTGGGAGAAGGAGAGAGTGAGGGTACAGTTGGGATAGAAGCAGGGGTAGTGGTTGAGGAGGTGAAATAATTTTGAGGAAAATAATTCAAGGCATGGGAATCTATGTTATAATTAAATAATACATCCCTAGAGATTTAAATGCAGTCATCTTGGGATAAGCACTTATGGCCTTTATGGAAAGTGGAATAAGGAAAAAGAACTTATGTGACCTGAATTGCAACTTATGATTGTTGTATGGCCCAAGCAAAGGAAAACAGTAAGGCTGATTTTTTGAAGGTGTGGTGTAAGACACTTCAAAACTGAGAGTTGAAGTGGGAAGTCTGTTGATGAGGTACATACTGGTGAGAAATGCATAATACCAATAGGCAAGGAGCAGAGCTGCCTGGGCAAGTAAGATAACGCCAAGTTCAACAATTTGTCTGTGTTTTCGCTCAACAACACCATTTTGGTGAGGAGTGAGGACAAATAAGATGGTGTATAATACCACACTAGTTTAGGAATTTCGTGAATGGTTGAAATTCACCACCCTAATCAGTTTGGACATATTTGATTTTATGAGAACTGATAAACCATGGTTTTGAATTGTTGAAAGATAGAAAAATCATCAGTTTTTTTGTTTTGTTTGAGAAGATAAATCCAAGTAAATCTACTGAATGCATCACCAAAGGTAATGTAATATATAAATTCAGTAGTGGAGGTAAAGGGAGCAGGGCCCCACAGGCCACTGTATATTAATTCTAGAGGGGGACTGTATCTGGTAATGGATGAATGAGAGGGAAGCCTATGCGCATGAGTTCTATTCCCAAACAAGTGCAAAACTCAGAAGTACTTTTACTTGAGAAAGGAATATTGCAAAGTTTCAATACAGGTTCTACCTGTTGACAAAATAAGAGGTAATTTTCAGAGTCCAATTTCTCAGAAATTGCAGAGAAAGAGGACGAATGCGACCAAGACGACGAAAGCGCCAACAGTGACGGATAGGTAACTCATCTATGTTATGGAAAAGTTTGCGTGGAGACTACAAGTCAATCTATTGAATTATAAATCCTAATTTTCTTTTGTTTTGATATTATGGAAGCTACAAACAGTGTTCAAGGAGGCTAGGAGAGTATAACTAACTGACACCTGCCAGTTAGTTAGTTAGTTACAGTTAGCTACAAGGGTTGTTTTCAAGTGCTACATGGACTACACTAATTCCTACAAGCTTGATTTAAACTACACCTTTAATAGGCATGTGTCTTTGTCTGAAGCAACAAGTAGGTTCTGGAACAGGGGTGGGGAGTCTCGCACACTAGATTTATCCTATCGTTTGTAATGAATTTGATTATTTTCTAATCTAATAGATGCTTTACTGTTAAAAAAAACCATTTAGAAAGAGAGGATCTGGTAAGGATTAATTTGATGTATTTTTTTATGTATATAACAAACATGTAGGAAGAAAGGGTCTGACTTGATTTCACATAGAGATGGAGTGCTAACATGACAATTAGAAGCAGTAAAATGACACAGACTAATTGAGGGATTAACAGGATTGATTGGGGAAAACTTCAGGGGCTATTTACTAATATTTTTCAATAATTCAGGTGGCATAACTAATAAAACTAGTCAAGGGGTTAAATGACTGTTAGAGAGGCACATAACTGCAGCACGTAATGAATCAAACAGGCAACACTTCTTAAAAATGGTTCATCCAGACTCACATTGTGGGCCCATCTAGGATGATGATGGCCTATTTTTTATTATACTAGTCATGCCATTACCGACATAGAGGCTTAATGAGCAAGACCTTGCCTTTGTTTGGGATTTAGGAAGGAAAGAGGGGGAATGATTTTGGGGTGAAAGGGAGGAAGAACGGAGGATAGCTCCCTACCTTTTATGAGAGTCTATATTTCTTCAAAACCACCAATTTGGAGGAATTGAAAAAAATGAATTGGGGGAATAGTTTAGAGGGTGTAAAAAAAATCTCTAAATCCTTTCCCTCTTAGCCTCTTTGTACAACACTCATCAAAACAAGCAAAATATTACCCATAAGCCTTCTTTTCCCCTCTCCTCCAAAAGCATTCCCCCAAACAAGGGAAACTTCCCTCCCTTTCTTTCCCCTCATAAATCCCAAAAAAAGCCCAAGAGAATGTCTAATTTCTTTTCACATAAAGCAGGGAATTCATGATCAATGCAAGGAATAGTGTTATGGACCCTAATAGACTAATGATTTTACAGAGAATAACTTCAAAAAACTGAAAATTCGTTATCAAACTCATGACCTTTCAGCCTTCTGAGATAATGACAAGAGTATTTCAGTAAGAAATAGTATAGTTAAAAGTAGTTCCATACATTGCAGATAATCAAAATATATTTCTAACAACCATGTATTCTCTATAGAAATGAAAGAAATGCCATCGACAGACTTACCAAGAATGAAATGCCTATATACATCCTAGATTCTGAATACGCTATGCCAGCCATGAATCTTCATTACAAAGAAACGCTGGTATATGGGCAGAAAGCGTATTTTCTGAGGGTTCAAATCAATCTTTGTATCCTCAGGGGAAGCAACAAATGTCTGGCAGAACAAATTAAGTTATTATACATTTCTCTAAATTCTCCAGATATAAAACACAGTTTTCAAAGACAAAAGGACAGAAGAAAACCACCAATATGAAAAGGAGATAAATAATCATAACACCCCCACCCAAAAACAGAAAAAATATCGGGTTCAAAATAGAAATCCTGTATCAACTTACCAATATCAACAGCTATATAAATTCTATTACAAATTTAATTAGGTTCTATAGTAGTTGTACTAAAAAAACTAGCATCAATTTTTTAATATATCATAAGCCATAGTATCTAGTTTAACTATTTTTTGGGTCCCATGATGGATGGCGTAGAAAATCTCCTTATGGAGTTTTCTGAGCATGTAAAAACAAAAAAGAAAAAAGTATTGCATGTGCCAATGAAATAAAAAGGGACTGAACTGTACAGACTTCTTTTCCCCTGAACCACTTATCAAGAAAACTCCACTCAATATCATGGATTCAAGTTTTATTCCCGCCAGGAATGTGAAGTTCGGAATCTTCACTTCCCATGTTTGTTTGAACTTTTAGCAAATTATAAAATTATATCCAAAAAACATGCATCCTAAAACAAATTATTTAAAAATGCTTTTCCAAGTTAATGTATATTCTCAATGGTTGTTGAAAATAATATATGTGATTAAAACCGTTCGTTTTTGTGCCTAATTGTGCAGATTACTTGCTATATTAATAGTGACAAAATATTTAGAGTAAAAGAAAGTGCGATAAATCAACAAATAAAGTATAAATAAAATTGTTGTGCAACTCTTTGAAATTATTTGGCAGATTCTTGGGTTTTTGGACCAAATTCAACATCACAAAATCAGCTTTTATGGCATTTAATTAGACTCAAAAAACAAATATCAAAGCTTTTGTGATCTATGGTCAACTGCTCAGCTTTTAACATGCTAGCATAATTGATTTTGCTTCTAAAATCGGTAATATTAGCTAATTAAAAGCCAAACCTCTAATCATAGATCAAACTTGCAATAGTCAACTTTGATATCATGTTAGATTGGGCTAACTAAATCCAATAAGAATTAGGTCAAAAACTTAATGGAGATTGCCAACTTAAAAACTACGTAACAGAACTATCAATAAAACAGATTGATTATTAAAAGCATTACAAAAGCATTGCAGATTCATTTAAATGTAGATCAAATTTCTTCATAATTAGACCCAAAAAACCTAATACCAAAGCTTTCGTAATCTACGATCAACTGCTCAGCTTTTAATATACTTTTATAATCATTGATTTTAATTCTGATATCGGTAATATTAGCTTATTAAAAGCCAAATCACTAAGTCACTAACTAACCATAGATCACAATTCAATAGTCAACTTTAATATCATGTTAGATCATTAGATTGTACCTAACTAAATCCCAAACGAATTAGGTCAAAAACTTAATAGAGATTGGCAACTAAATAGGATTTTGGATTAACTATATAACAGATGCAATTTCAGATATACCAATAGAAAACTTGTGATGAATTCTCATGTAAAATAAAACCTTATGTAAAACAGATTGATTATTAAAAGCATTGCTGAATTGGTATAAATATAATTACTAGTTGATTAGTATTTAAGAATTAACATCTCTATATGAATGGAACAATAAAGCGATACTCACAACAAAAAATTCAGATCTAAATTGAAACGAAACAGATTAAAACAAATGAAGATTGATATGAATAAGATAAATGCAAGTGAAGATTGATGCGTAACATGTTAAACCCTAGATCTATTAAATGTATCAAAATTGTCTAAATTCAAGGTCTATGAATTCGAAATTGATGAAGATGAAAGAAATAAAACAGAGGAAAGAATAGAAGAATGCTTAGCTTGATGAATTGAAGGAAATTGAGCGAAGTGTGCGATCGGAGAAGCTAGGGATTTGGGAAGAGAAGATTGAAGTTGATCGCTATGAAGAAACTGTTGTTTGTGATTGTGGTAGAACTGAATCCCCAAATCAGTTTTTTTTTTTTTTTGACAACTATCCCCCAAATCAGTTATTCGGTGTAGTTATGAGCTAAATTACATTAATAACTCCTTATGTTACAATTCTCTCCCCTTTATTTTAAATTTTTACTCAAATTGACCTTTTTTTTTTTTACATAAATAATAAAGCACAAAATAATTAACACTATTTTAGTAAAAAATAAATAAAATAATTGACACTATTGTTAATTTTTAATTTGATGTTAATTATTTTCTTCGGACTCTTTTATAAGAGATGGTTTATTATTTTGATCTATTGAATAATTGATATATTTGATTTATAAATCTCTTATAAAAGAGACTAAGGGGAATATATTTTTTTGTCGTTCTTAACTGTTTAAAGGAATGAGTATTGATAATTAAAATTTCGATCATGAGATAAGTAAGAAAAACAAAACAGGGTTTATAGTCGATTTTAGGGTTTTCGGCCGATTTTAGGGTTTATAGATGATTTTAGGAATTTGCGTCGATTTTAGGTTTCCGGCCGAGTTTTTTAGGTTTAAGGAACATTTTAGATTTTTCGGGCGATTTTTTGGGTTTTCAGCCGATTTTACGGTTTATAGTCGATTATAGGGTTTTTGGCCGATTTTAGGGTTTATAGTCAATTTTTGAGATTTTGGCCGATTGTTTGGGTTTATAGTCGATTTTTGGGATTTTGGACGATTTTAGGTTTTCGGCTGAGTTTTTTGGGTTTAGGGCCGACTTTGGGTTTTCCAGCATATTTTTTTTTTGTTTTTCGGCTGATTTTTGGGGTTTTCGGTCGAATTTAGGTTTTTCGGCCATTTTTTGGGTTTTTCGACCGATTTTTAGGGTTTATAGTCAATTTTTGATTTTGGCCGATTTTAGGGTTTTCTGCCGATTTTTTGGATTTTTGATTTTTTGGATTTTCGGCTGATTTTTAGGGTTTATAGTTAATTTTATATTTTGGCCGATTTTAGGGTTTTCTGCCGATTTTTTGGGTTTTCGGCCGATTTTAGGAGTTATAGTCGATTTTTGGTCAATTTTTGGTTTTTTGGCCGTTTTTTTCGGTTTTCGGCCGTTTTTTAGGGTTTATAGTCAATTTTTATTTTGGCCGATTTTAGGGTTTTCTGGCGATTTTTTTGGTTTTCGGCCGATTTAAGGGGATATAGTCGTTTTTTTGGATTTTCAGTCGATTTTAGGATTTTCGGCCGTTTTTTGGGTTTTCGGCCGTTTTTTAGAGTTTATAGTCAATTTTTTATTTTGGCCGATTTTAGGTTTTTCTGCCCATTTTTTGGGTTTTCGGCCGATTTTAGGTTTTTCTGCCGATTTTAGGGTTTATAGTCGATTTTTGGGTTTTTGACCGATTTTAGATTTTTTCTGCCGATTTTTTGGATTTTCGGCAGATTTTAGCGTTTATCGTCGATTTATGGTTTTTCGGCTAATTTTTGAGTTTTCGATCAATTAGAAATTTTTAAAAGTTTAAAGAGAAGAAGGAATGTCAGATTCTTTGGTTTCAGGTGTCATTTTGAAATTATCTAAATTTAACTTGAACAAAATACTTCATCAATTTCCATCATTTTGAAAAATTCTTCAAATTATCATCAAAACAATGGAATTCACCTCAAATCATTTGAATTCCCTCGAAACATTACTTTACTCCCAAATTTCACACTTCTCCACATTTAAATGTGCGAGAGTCTAGCGACTAGGATACTTGACCAAAAAAATTAATGTTGGATTTATAATGAGAATAATGTTGGATTTTAAATGAGTGGTTAAGTCTGGTATGATTTTTTTTCTAACTTTCCTAAACCCCTAATAGTACTAAAGTCTCATAATGTTTGGCTTCTTTGTGGGGGATTGATTGATCATAAACTTGATGGAAGCTGTAACACCCCATTTCCTTTAATCTCAAAAAATGGTGTTACATCTTGATAATTAAATATCTAAGACAAATTCAATCATGATTAGTTACGAGTTAACTAAGTTATTCGAATTTGTTTTTAATAAAAGCTGTTTTTTTTTTGTCAAGTAGATTAACGATTAGAATTTCACATTTTAAAATGAATAAGTAAGAGTACTAGAGTTTCGCCAAAAAAAAGAAAGAAAGTAAGAGTACAAAAGTTTTAAGTGTGCCATGATAAATTATAAAAAAAAAGGTTTAATCTTGATCCTAAATATTACATGTAATGTTCATAACAATTGAACTATTTCTACGAAACAAATAAAAGTTTTTCCTATCTTTGGTTAAATTTAATACAAAATATGCATCATATATATTTCACAAGTGATTATGTTTCATGCTGGTAGGCTCACATATTCAAGCTTAACATGTACTCCTATAGACAAATATTTCACAAACCTTGCAATAATTAGAATTAGAACAAACTAGTGATAGCTAACCAAAGTCATGCACCCTACCCACCCGAAAGTCACTACCACAAGAGAGTCATAGATAGCATAGATTTATTTAATCCACTAAGTACTCAAAATGGTTTCAAGACTCTAATCTACTAAAAGTTAATATTTACATATTGAGCAATATACAACCAATGCTCGTTGGGGATATCCCTCATTGGCACCACTGGTTTTCAAAGGGAGCCTGCGCTCATGTTCAAAATGTCCGTTGGGATTCTCATTCATCGATCCCTTAGTCCATTCTCATACACTCCTACATACACAGAGTTATATAAAACAGGACTGCACACTCTCGTACGAACAGATCGTCGAACACTTCCTGTTTACATAAATTTTACCGTTTGAATAACAACTTTCATGCCTTGAAACCTCAACTTTATAATATTTGTTTAACTCTTCTGAGAATAATTACTTTATAATATATGATCCTCACAACTTTGTTTTTCGTATGGCAAAATTACACATTTATCTTATTTATTTGTAACAGATTCGTACTTTATCGTTTTTCTTGAACACACATGTCATTTATAGTATAAAATAATATCTTACAATTTGTTGACCTGCTCGCCTACTCAGGGGCCATCAAAGTATTGTCTTATTCATCTCTTCGACAATGACACCATCATGGCGATCTTACAGCTGGGTTTTACTGCATTGCAATTGACCCAACAAGAAGATATGTTTCTCGTTTTTGTTATTTTTGAACGGCCAAAAAGAGCATGAATATATTAAAATGAAATAAAGTTACAAGGGTTGCAACAAGTATGACACTAAGGCAAAGTGATGGAAAACAATACAATTTAAAACAGCATATATCTAGCAAAGTAATATCTATCTAATTGAAAGTAAACTTGGGAAATTATCCTGCACACATTTGAAAGTTGACATTTAAAACAAAGTAATATCTAATTGAAGTAAACTTGAAAACAAAAACATACATTTTAGAAGTAAACAAGACATGCATGATGCAAGAAGAATTTCTTATTTCTTTCATACTATCTTTCTCAATGATGGCCTTGAAGATACCATTGATTCAACGACATGAGCATGCACTCCAGTACAAGCCCTTAAATCGATCTCTCTAAGTTGTGTGCAGTTTTCTACTACATGTTTTACTCCTTTTTCTGTGACACAATAACAATGTCGAAGGTATAGTTGCAAAAGTTGACGACAACTCTTTGAGATCATATAGAGTGTTTCATCATCAACTATTGTATATGACAAATTCAACACCTCAAGCTTGGGAGCTTTAAAGTTCATTCCATGTAGTTTGACACCACAACAGAGCTTTAAGTTCAAATGTCTAATGTTACAACATGTGTTTAAAACATGACCAATACCTTCTGCAGGTACGTTAAAGCAACAGCTCAAATCAAGCATCTGCAGATTGGGGAAACAATGGGCGATGTGGAACATGTTAGTGTTATTATTGAGAAAATCAACGGAGTAACATTTAAGAGAGGTTAAATTTGAAATGTTTTGAGAGATAGCTTGCAACCCATTAGCGGGAATGGTGCTTTCATAATTCAATGAGAAACCAGATAATTGGTCAAGATACTTGTGGATGTCACCGCAGTAGTTTCTAAGCTCGAGGGAGGTGAGGTTGGTGAACCTTTGGAAGAGGCGAGGAAGAAAAGGGAGTGTTCGACCATTAATACGAATAGATAATAGGAGACGGTTGGTTATGGAAAGAAACTGTCTGGAGACGAGCGAGAGAGACTCCAACTTCAAGTAACGATAGAACTGGTTGTAGTAGTTGTTGTCGTTGTTGTTGTCTTTATCTATAATGAAGAACTTGAATACATGTTCCCAGCACTCATCAGGTAAATAAAAATCATCTTCTGCTGCTTCAACCATTACTGTTGATTTTGGGGAAGAAAGCAGTTGTTGTTGTGAAGAAGAAGATGTTCTCTTACTTTTCATATTGAGGACATCAGTGCCGCCGTATATGTTAGGTTAAAAGAAGAAGAAGACATACTGTGAAACAAAACTGAAAGTTGGATATATATACTCTTTTTTCGTTTTGGCACATAAGAAGAATAACAAGAAACTCAAATTGGATCAATAAAAGATATTAAGGCTTACCAAAAAAAATAAATTAAGTTGACAATAATATGTTTGTTGGTTCAATGCTGATTGACATCAAATTTGGTACAGGGCCGGCCCAACATAACTCTAAGAGTGTGTTTGGATGAGGGATTCTAGAAATTCAAGCGATTTTAAATATTAGGTAATTCAATTGATTCAATTGAATTCCCTTGATTTTCAAATTTCAGTGTTTGGATAAAGTGTTGAAATTTCATGAATTGTAAAATTCTTTGTTTGGGTAATGTAATTGAATTTCATTCATTTTAATAAAATAGACCCTAAACTCAAAAAATTGGCCGAAAATCCTAAAATCGGCAGAAAAACATAAAATCGACTATCAACCGTTAAATCGGACGAAAAACCGAAAAAATCGGCGGAAAAACAAAAAATCAGCCAAAAACCATAAAATCGGCCGAACAACCGAAAAAATCGGCCGAAAAACCTAAAATCGGCCAAAAACCCTAAAATCGACCGTAAACACAAAATCGTTTGAAAAACCTAAAATCGACTATAAACTAAAATCGGCCGAAAACCCAAAAAATCAGTCGAAAAACCAAAAATCGACCCTAAACCCAAAAAATCAGCCAAAAAACCTAAAATCGGCCAAAAACCCAAAAATCGCTATAAACCCAAAAATCAACCGAAAAAAGAAAAATCGACCGAAATACCCAAAAATCGACTATAAACCCTAATATCGGCCGAAAAATGGGTTTATAGTCGATTTTTGGTTTTTCGGCCGATTTTGGGGTTTATAGCCGATTTCAGGATTTTGGGTCGATTTTAGGTTTAGGGACGATTTTAGATTTTTCGGCCGATTTTTTGGGTTTTCAGCCTATTTTAGGGTTTTTGGACGATTTTAAGTTTTTCGGTCATTTTTTTGAGTTTTCAGTCGAGTTTAGGTTTTTTGGCCGATTTTAGGGTTTAAAGTCAAATTTTGCGATTTTGGCCGATTTTTTGGGTTTATAGTCGATTTTTGGGATTTTGGCCGATTTTAGGTTTTCGGCCGAGTTTTTTGACTTTAGGGTTGACTTTGGGTTTTTCGGCATATTTTTTGGTTTTTTGGCAATTTTTTGGGTTTTCGGTCGATTTTAGGTTTTTGGGCCGATTTTTTTGTTTTTGGGCCGATTTTATCATCCAAATAATGGAATTCACCTCAAATCATTTGAATTCCCTCAAAAGATTACTTTACCTCCAAAAATTCCTCCAAAAGAGGAAACTCAGTTCTCAAATCTTCTTCTTCAAAAAAAACAACAATCACTTTCGGAAACACAATGAACAACGGTTGCAGCACCAAATGATTTTGAATTACCTGATCAGTGTTGGGAACATGTATTCAAATTCCTCATGCACCATGAAAACAACAACCACAGTAGTTGCGATCTCAAGCCTCTCTCGGTCGTCTCTAAATATTTCCTCTCTGTCACCAACCGTCTCCGATACTCTCCCACTATCAAACCTCATATACGCCATAACCTACCTTGTCTCTTCCGTAGATTCCCCAACCTCACCTCCCTTAACCTCAACAATATCCATGGTGACCTCGACAAGCTCATCCAAATACCTGGTTTCCCGTTGAATCTCACATCGCTCCATCTCTCCTTCATTACCACTTATCAGTTGCTGCGAGCTTTCTCTACAAAGATTACAACTTTAACCTCTCTCACATGTTCCTTCGTTGGTTGTCTCAGGAGCACTGAAATGTCAAAAATCGCCAATTGTTTCCCCAATTTGCAGCTTTTTTATTTGAACCATTGCTATGACATACATGAAGAAAGTATTGCTCATGTTTTAAAGACATGTTGTAACATTAGACATTTGAACTTAGATCGTTGTTCTGGTGTGAAGCTACATGGAATCAACTTTCAAGTTCCCAAACTTGAGGTGTTGAACTTGTCATATACAGAGTTTGATGATCAAACACTCGATGTGATCTCCAAGATTTGTCGTGGGCTTTTGCAACTGGTATTGGAAAGTTGTCATAATATCACTAAGGAAGGAGTGATGCATGTGGTTGAAAACTGCACACAACTTAGAGAGATCAATTTGAAATGTTGTGTTGAAGTGCTTTCTGAAGTTATTACCCTAATGGTATCTTCAAGTCTATCATTGAGAAAGATAATTGTTCCATATCGTGGTCTTTTCACCAACGAACAGATACAACTCTTCTTGTGTCAAGGATGCCTTATTTGCTAGTATTTTGACACTACAAGAATACATGGTTTTTTTTTTTTGACGGATTCAATATTAACTTACAAGTTGTTTTAGCCGCGTCAGTAAGTTTGAGCAAAACTTTGGGAACATGTAAAGCGTCTAGCGATTAGTGAAGATGTGATTTGAGGGCTTATTATTAGAAAATTATCATGCCAATTTAATGTGGCCCTTGTTAAATGTTCATGCCAATTTAATGAAGAAAAATTACTATTTAGAAAGATTATGACATAAGTTAAATGACCTTTTAAATTCCACCATGAAGCATTGTTTTTCCAAAACAGTTTTACATGTCTTCATATTTCACTGCTTTACTTTCCAAAATGTTATAACTATGAATTTGGCTTCACAAACTATATAGAATGACACCACTTATAGAAGTTTAAGTGTCATTGTAATCAATGATTAAGAAAAAGAGTATGGTGTTTAAATTTGTTTCCTTAATCTCACTCTATTTCAAGACTAAAGATAAATTTATTAATAATTCGAGGAACAAAATGCAGAGTTGTTTGAAATGATTGTTATGTGAGTCTATATCAAGCTAACGTGTGTTGATTATAGTTGGAGATAGTTGGCAAATTCCCAAGGTATTTTTTCTGTGCTCCATGGAAGGGTGATAGTGGCTATATAGTTGTGCACCATCAAAGGCTTACATGGCAAATCGGGGTAGAGGGAGGAGCATTCACTTTTGTGGCACTTGTTCTTTTGAGAAACACACATTTGTGGGAGACACACCACTTGTTCACCCAAAATCTTAAGGTGACAGATGAGTAGGTTCTCCCACTTATAAATACTCAAGTCACCACATTCCTATCCAATGTGAGACTATATTCTCACATGACTATTATTTGTCAAATTTGTTTTTGTTAGTCAAATTTGATATTAAATTATGAGGGGTACTTTAGGAATAAAATGTATTATCCTTGATTCCTATGACCAAAATAATAATCATTATATCTTATAAGAAAAATAATAATATTATATTATCCTTGAGTCAATAAAAGTTTTTTTTTTTATAAAAATACTCACTATATAGATAGTTCAAAATAATATACTTTTGACCAAAAAAACTATATTTTTACCTTTAATTAATGATTTCTTTTCTTTGTTGACCAATTTAGACTCTTTCTATTTTTACTTTTTTGACTCAACTATTTTATCTATATATATAAATCCTAGATAGTTGTGGAATTGCCTATCTAAACCCTAATCGACAAACCAATGAAAACCTTTCATTTAGCCACATCATCCACTTACATCCATTTAATGTGGGGTACTAATTGTTATTATTATTATTATTATTATTATTATTATTATTTTGGGTTATTATTCATTTTAAATTTTTTTGTTCATTTTATTATTTTGTGTATTTTATTGTCTTTTTTTTTCAAAAAAGTTAATGTTTTTGCTAATAATTTTTTGCCCAATCTTTATAAATATAAGGAGTTGGTCGATTGTCAGGACTACTTTCTAATGTTAGTAAAAAAAATAGATAAAATAAATTTTACTAATGGTTGTTATGCCCTGTATGATTTTTATCATATTCGATATTTGAGTATGAGTTAAGTTGGTTTATCTTTGCTCCAATAAGTTTCAAATTAATATAAATGTCAAATTCGATAATACAGTAGTTTTTTTGTAAGAGATAATGAAGTAGTTTATCCAACTCAGAATTCTCCAATGAGATTTATAATATAAATAAAAACTTATGTTTCAACATCGATTGTTTTCCCGGGTCAATTATATGTTATCATTTCCATAGTTATTTTGAAGAATGAGTTAAAGATATTGCTAATCAAATGCACAGTGTATGAGTATGACCACAAACCGTTTTCATAGCGACACGACAATTTATGGATTACCAACATATTTTGGTAGATGCAATAAGATTCATTATAATCTTTTCGAAATGTATAAACACATCTTTAATATCTATCTTATATTTACATCATTTTTTTATTATTATTATTTTGTTGTTGTTGATATTATTATTATTATAATTTTCATAATACTTATTGATTCAATTTAAACGAATGATTTTTCAACATTACAATATAAAATACCGCATAATACCCGTGCATCGCACGAGTGTGGGACTAGTTTTAATAAAAGGCTCTATCATTCATAACTTTAACCTACATATATATCCTGCTGCGGCAAAGACAACACGTCCATCCTCAATAAGAAAAGGAAGAGAACAATGGTTGAAGTAGCAGATGATGATTTTTATTTACCCGATGAATGTTGGGAACTTGTATTCAAATTCCTCATCAAATACGACTATGAAGAAAACAACCACAATCACTGCTTCAAATCTCTATCTCTCGTCTCCAAACAGTTTCTCTCCATCACCAACCGTCTCCGAAACTTTCTCATTATCAAATCACTAACAGGCCCATATCTTCCTTCCCTCTTCCGTAGATTCCCCAACCTCACCTCCCTCAGTATCTCGAGTGAGTACCTCGACAACCTTCTCTGCCAAATCTCTACTTTCTCACTCAATGTCACATGGCTCCATCTCCGCAACGTATTCCCATTTCCCACTAATGGGTTGCGAGCTTTCTCGCAAAACATTACAACTTTAACCTCTCTCATATGTTCACACGCTTGGCTTCTTAATACCGCCGACATGTTCCTCATTGCTGATTGTTTTCCCAATTTGAAGCTACTTGATTTGAACCGTTGCTTAGACCTTTGTGAAGTAGGTACTAATTATGTTTTGAGGAGATGTTGTAACATTGAGTATTTGAGCTTAGCCTATTGTATGGGATTGAAGATATCCGAAATCAACTTTGAACTTCCCAAATTGAAGATGTTGAACTTGACATACACAAAAGTTGATGATGAAATATTATATGTGATCTCAAAGGGTTGTCATGGGCTTTTAAAACTGTTACTGAGTAATTGTTATTATATCACAGAAAATGGAGTGAAACATGTCGCTGAAAACTGCACAAAACTTGGAGAGATCAATTTAAGCGGTTGTGATAGAGTGCATCGCAACATCGTTCGATCAATGATATCTATAAGGCCATCATTGAAAAAGATAACAGCTCCACCTTCTTTTCGTTTCAGTAAAAAAAATGGGAGACCCATCTTGTATCATGGATGCATAATTGTGACGCCACACCGAAGGGAGTGAAGCATGTGGCAGAAAACTGCACAAAACTAAGAGAGATCAGTGTAATTCTGTCATGATAAGAGGGAAGGAAGATATGGGCCTGTTGTGATAGAGTGCATTCTGATGTAGTTGGATCTATTGTATCGTCGAGGCCATCATTGAGAAAGATAACAGCTCAGCCTTTATTTTCATTACAATGAAAGAAATTAAATTAGAAATTCTTCTTGCATCATCAATGCTTTGTTTTAAATGTCAACTTAAAAATGTGTATTTACTCATAAATTTGTGTAATTGCCTAAGTAATACAAGCAGTTGCAGTTTTTTTTTTTTTTGTGTTGTTTCTCATCACTTTGCCTTGTGTCATACTTATTGCAGCCGTCATTAGCAGTATCGGTTTTGCAAACTTTCTGTATCACACTATCTGTTGTCACTTTTAATGAAACAAATTACCATATAGAAAGATTATCACATATTTAGACATTGTTTTTCCAAATCAGTTTTACATTGTCTTAATATTTCACACGCTTGATTTTCTAAAATGTTACAAAATTGAATTTTGGGGTTATCGGTGCTCACACTTGCAATCAAAATTTTGCTTAAAGGCATAAGGTGCTATCGGCTCTCATGCTTGCATAAATATAGCTGGAACATGGTTTTAAATTGCAGTTAAGATCGCCATTGTGATTGCGGTCATTGCGGTTCCTGCAACACCCATATACTAAGTGTCTCGAAGTTACTTGGTGCTGGTTTATTGCTCATTTCAATTATAGGTTGCTCAAGCACCTCTACCATATATTAACTCAAGTAGCGCCAGCTGATTTTATCGCTTTAAGCTGTGATTGGGCAGTAACAAGTCAGACAGGTTTAGCAGGCTGCGGAGGAGTGTTACGGAACTGTCATGGTGGTTTCCATGTTGCGTTCTTTGCTAAAGTGGGATCGGTTTCAGTTGTTCGTGCAGAATTATGGGGTATTATTCATGGCTTGAATTTGGCGAAAAACAAATGGCATAAACGCGTCCGTGTGGAGTATGATTCTTTGGTAGCAATTAATTTGATGAAAACAGTGTAATACCCTTAATGGTAGACTCTGCTTGTATTGATTTCTCTCGAGCAATGAGTGGTTTAGTTTCATATTTTTGTTTTACATTGCTTTCCATATATTTCTGCAAACTGTTATTCAAAGTTTTAAGACCATATTTTATGATTTCCTATGGTTTCCCTGATACATCATTCTATTCGCTGTTTCTTTTTTACATAAATACATGTCGATAACTAATTCTTTTACTATCACATAAATTCTCTGTGATAGTTATGGAATGCAGGAAGAGTAGTTAAACCAATATATTTCACTCATACATACATACATACATACATACATACATACGTACTTGTCTCATAGTATACAAAAACTCATTTGTTTCCGCAATTCTTAGAGCAAACCTCAATTAATCAATCAAGCATTATGATGTAAATCAAACATTACAGTAGCAAGAGAGGAATAGAGTATGGCTCTAGTTAACTTACAGGCCAAAATTCACAATTGCAAACCAAGGTTCATTGGAAATGATCAATTTATTTATATATTATTTGGAACAAAGTCAAAACTTGACAAAATAAAACAATATTCAAAGCAAAAACATAAGCTTCTTGGGATCATAATATAATGGGATAATAATAGTATTATGCAGAATGCTAGTTAACAAGGCATCCATGACGCAAGAAGTATTCCCTCTTTTCGTCATTGGGACGAAAACGATGTGCAACTTCGATCTTTCTCAATGATGGCCTTGAAAATACCATGAAGGCAACAATATCAGCATTCACTTTATCACAACCGTTTAAATTGAATTCTCGGAGTTGTGTGCAGTTTTTTACCACGTGCTCCACTCCCTTCTTTGTCAAAGCATAACAATTACTTAGAAACAGTTGCAATAGTCCACAACAATTCTTCGAGATAAAATAAAGTGTTTCATCACCAACCTTTGTAAATGACAAGTCCAACACCTCAAGCTTGGGAACTTTAAAGTTGACTCTAATAAACTTCACTCTTGAACAATTGGCTAAGTTCAAATACCTAATGTTACGACATCTCCGTAAAACTTGACAAATACTTTCTTCAGATATCTTATTGCAATGACTTAAATCAAGCAACTCTAAATTGGGGAAAATCGAAGTAATCATTGTGATGTTTTCTTCTCTTAACCATAGATTGCAAGCCAAACAGAGAGACTTTAGTTGAGGACTTACAACCACATCTGTTGATGAATTAGAATTCTCTTCACTTATTTTTCTAATATTTGTGTATTCCATTATGATTTCACTAAGTGAAGGATAATTCTGAGCGAGTGCAAACAAGACTGATTTTGTAAGGTTACAACAGCGACTGAGATTTATGGACATCAAATTACCAAGAAACGAAGACAATTGGACAACATGTTGATCATTCAAAAAATCAGCATTCTGAAGATTCAAATGTTGCAAATGTTGGCACTTGGATAACAAATTAGATATTCCATCATAACTATAGCCAGTGCAATTTTTTAGGACAAGCCTCGTCAAAGGAAGACCTTCCATTGCAATTGATGAGAGAAATTCATCAGAGATTTTAAAAGACAGCAAATCAAGACCAGTCAAACCCTTTAAACTCAGCAATGAGTGACCGATTCTTGCAGGTGTGGAAAGAACTAAATTGGAAAAAGATAATGACCTTAAATTTGGACTCTCGCGGAGAGCAGAATCGATACCAGCCATGGTTAAGTGCTCAAAAGATATGATGGCCTCCTCGAGAAGCTTACAGGTTTTGAACAAATGGAAAAGGGATTGGTCGTTGATATAGTAATGATCGGAGAGGTTTACCTTGCGAAGTTTGAAAAGTGACGATGAGAGAGTCTCTAGCCCACTGTTGAAGTTATGGACAGAGTTCCAATATTCCTCGCGTTCATCAGCCAAATGGAGCCATACAGGGTCACTAAGGTCGAGTTCTTCAAGCAAAGGGAAACAATCAGCAATGAGGGAGAGGTCAGAGCTATTGATACAATCCATGCGTGAACATGAGAGAGATGTCAAAGTTGTAATATTTTTGGAGAATGATCGCAACCCATCAACTGGAATTTCAGGTTGGCCGGAGAGATTAAGCGATGTGAGGCTCAATGGAAAACGAGAGATTTGGCAGAGAAGATCGTTGAGGTCACCGTAGTAGCAGGAGAGGTTGAGGGAGGTGAGGTTGTTGAATCTATGGAAAAGGCTAATGGGGAAAGGGTGTGCATGGTTAAAGATAGTGAGAGAGAATCGGAGACGGTTAGTGATAGAGAGAAACTGTTTGGAAACAACAGAGAGAGATATAGAGTGACTGTCAGAGGGGAGGTAGGGGAACCTTTGGAAGTAACCACTGAAAGAGGTAGCTTCAGGTGAGTAGTTTTTCTTCTTGTCGTCGTGGTTGATGAGGAATTTCAAGATCAATTCCCAACACTCATCAGGTAAATATAATGATGTTGAACCCATTGTTTTTGTACTTCTGATTCTTTTTGCATGATTGAACTTCATTGTAAAGCGTCCTGCGATTAGTGAAAATTTGATTTGAGGCCTTATATTTATAATTAGGTTAATTATTAGGTTAGAATATTTGATATTTTTTTTTTAAGTCATTATGTTTGGTACTAGGTTTTGGATTCCCACTGATTCTAAACAAAAAAACGAAATAATTTTTTTTTTCTTTTGACGATAAGAAATAAAATTTTATTTCTTGTTAATTTGTAATTGACATATAAGATTCCGTATAATAAAATTTTGAAAGTTATTGAGTATTTTTTTTTTCAAAACACCAATATTTATTTAGTATTTTCATAAAATATTTATTTATCTATATCGTATATAAAAAAGATACAAATATTTTTTGCGTGAACTTTTCATAATACCAACAGTACCCTTAACACTTTGTTTTTTTAGCAGCAAAAATCTTTTATTAACAAATTTACCATAACATAAAACTTTTTTGGCTTTAATGCAGTTTTGATCCCCCTATTTTGAAAAACCTGAACTTTTGATCCCCTATTTTAAAACTCAGCACTTTTGATCCCCCTATTTTAGTTTTTTGTTAGTTTTAGTCCCCCACCTCAATTTGGTCAAACTTTTGCTAATGTGTCATGCTCACTGATGACGTGACATTGTACATGTGGACAACTTGCTATGATGATGTCAGAAAAATTGGTGACACACAATATTTGACCTATAGAGATGCATGTTTTGCAATGGGATTCCTTAAAGATGATCGTGTTTACATCACTGCAATCAAAGAAGCAAAAGATTGGGGCTCGGGACACTATCTAAGGAAATTGTTTGTCCACATGTACAATGCCATGTCATCAGTGAGCATGACACATTAGCAAAAGTTTGACCAAATTGAGGTGGGGGACTAAAACTAACAAAAAACTAAAATAGGGGGATCAAAAGTGCTGAGTTTTAAAATAGGGGGATCAAAAATTCAGGTTTTTCAAAATAGGGGGATCAAAACTGCATTAAAGCCAACTTTTTTTTAGCAGCAAAAATCTTTTATTAACAAACTCTCATAACATAAACATGTATTTTTTATTTTTATGACATAAGTTTGCATAATATCTATTTTTGTGACATAAGGATACATGAGTTTTGGTGTGAACTTTTCATAATACCAACAATACCCTCGATGTTTTTTAGTAGCAATAAAAATCTTTTATTAACAAACTCACCATAACTAGAGCTGTCAAAGGGGCCGGTCCGGTCCGGCCTGGCCCGGCCTTGAGGGGCCCGGTCAAATAAAGAGGCCGGCCAGCCCGACCCGTTAACTTCATGGCCCGGCCCACTTAGCCCGATCCGATAAGCAAAAGCCTACATGGCCCCATGGGCCGGCCCACTAATTTTCATAATTGTTTTTTTTGAAAAAAAAAATATATTCTACTAAGTTTATGTTATATTTCTCAACTAAATCTTCAAGAAGGTAATTCGTATTCCTATATTTTCTCACATAATCTCCCAAACAATAATATCTTCCTCTTTATCCTCATCAAACAAACAAACAAATCTCTAACAAATAATCTCATTCTAATCAAATAAGTTTTTTGTCATATTATTATTATTACTACCAAAAAAAATTCCAAGTTTTATATCTTTCATTTATCCATTGTAATTTAAGTAAAAAAAAACAAAAATATAGAAAGAATATAAAATAAATACAATAAAAAGGTGATAGGCTTAAAATAACCATATTCCAAGTTTTATATCCTTCGTTGTAATTGCACAAAAAAATAAAAAAATAAAAAGGTAAAATGCTTAAAAATATGAATAAAACAGATTATAGATAGGAACAAAACACAAATAATAACAATAAAACAACAAAAATAATAAAAAAATTATATATGAATTTATGCATAAAAATAGGACCAAAATATAACAATAAAAATATTATAAAATTTTTTAAAATAATTTTTTAAATTCTTTAAGGGGCCGGCCCAAAAGCCCGTGGGCCGGCCCATGGCGGCCCATGAAAAAGCCTGACCCGATAAGGCCGACCCCCTTTTTATGAAGCCCGGCCCGTGTAAAGACATATGTTTTTTTTAGTAGCAGAAATATTTTATTAATAAACTTTTTTTTTGACATAAGTTAGACACAGGCGCGTCCGCTAGTACTATAAAGAAGATACAAATATTTTTGGTGTGGACTTTCCATAATACAAACAAAACCCTTGACTTTATTTTTTAGCAGCAAAAATCTTTTATTAACAAATTCACCGTAACACAAAAATCTTTTATTAGCAAACTCACCGTAACATAAATTATGTATTTTTTATTTTTTTACATAAGTTTGCATAATAGACAAAAACACGCGCGGAACGCCCCTACCGGCATCCACTAGATGCGAAACATGAAAACAGAAACAGGAACTGCTGCATTTACAAATCTTTAATTAATCCCTTTAGGTCCTTCCAATGTCTTCATAAATTTCAATTCAATTAATAGTAGAGATTATGAAAAACCTCTAATAACTTAATTAATTACTATAATAATATGAACAAGAACAACAACTAAGTTTAATTAGAATACAAACAAGAACATCAACACAAAGCAGACCAAATTCATTCCTAGTCATGCACACAAAGTGATGCTAAATTTATATGGAGTCTATAAATTCATTTATATCGGAATGCAGAAATAATAGAAGAGAAAATAGCCTCCATTATCATGCACAAGTTGATGAGTAAATACACATTTGAAAGTTGAATTTCAAAACAAATTAATATCTCATAGAAGTAAATTTGAAAACAAAAACAATGTATACATTAAAGAGTTCAAACTTCAGCGAAGTAGTTTTCGAATACTAACAAAGAAGCATCCATGACCATGATGCAAGAAGAGTTTCCTCTTTCTTTCAGTTAAATCAAAACAAGGTGGATGGAGTTGTTATCTTTCTCAACGATGGCCTTGAAGATATATACCATTAATTTTAACGATGTCGCCATGCACTCTATCACAACCCCTTAAATTGATCTCTCTAAGTTGTGTGCAGTTTTCAACTAAGTGTTTCACTCCTTTCTCTGTGACATCATGACAATTAACCAATAACAGTTCTAAAAGCCTACGACAACTCTTTGAGATCATGTAAAGTCCTTCATCATCAACTCTTGTAGATGATAAATTCAACACCTCCAACTTGGGAACTTCAATGTTCGTCCAATTTGAGTTCATTGGAAATTTATCATTCTTCTTAGGTGCCAATATCCAACTTTCTGTTTAAAAAAATTCCGGATAAGTGTGACATAGAATTTCAGAGTATATCTTCTTCTCTTCTTCGATTCATTGATTTTGTCACTTTTTATCATACTTTTAAGTTTTAACCTAACATATACAAGCATCGATAATCTTCTTCAATATGAAAAGAAAGAGAGCAAGATGTCTCAAGCTTGTTCAAATTATTTATATATATAATATATATATAATTTGATGAAAGATACAAAAGGAAGGATGTAATGTATATACTGCGGAAGGTATTAAGTGCCGGATCAAAGAATAGCAAACAGTGAAAATTGAAAACCGCAACTTTTTAATATGACAAAAAAAGCTGATGTGGCAACTAAGTCACTCAAGTGACTTGTCACATCAGTGTTTACTTGGTTTAAAATTGGCCATTTGCAAAAGAGGGTAAAAATAGGGGGCTAACCTTCGCTCTCGATTTCACTAACCCTACGCTCTCGATTTCGCCCAATTTCGATAAATTTCATCTCAATTTTGTGAAACCTTCGATCTCGATCGATTTCCATAACCTTCACTTCAACACCAAAACTTTCACTCTCGTTTTTCCCTTTCTCACTTCAGATCCATGGTTCGTCGCATTTGGAATTCATCGAGTTGTAGTAGTTCGGATTTCTCGGTTCGTCGCATTCGGATTTCACAGTTTGTCGCATTCGGATTTCATCGTTTGGATTTCATTTATGTTTTTGCCTTGTTGTACCCTAATTTTACTTCTTTTGTTAGTTTTCAGGTTGATTTAATTGCTCTCTTGACATAGGTTATAAAAGGTGAATTGAAATTTCTCTTTGTGCATAATTTTGTATAAGATATTATCAAGGAATGTTTACTGCAATTCAATTTTGTATCTAAGAATTTACCTCATCTTATTATGTTTTCTCTTGTTGTTATGATGATTTGTGGTTATATTTCAAGGAATAATATTTGTAGGTGTAGTTGTCACACAAGTGCTTATGTATAAGTTATTCCGATAAAACTCAATTTATGGTATGTTTTGATAAACAACTTATTTGCATCTTATAGCAAAAGTACTTAATTATCATGTTAATCCTTCATGAACAAATCATATGACGCCCCACTATATTCGAAGCAGAAGCTAAAGGTCTGCTAGATGTTCTTGAATGGCTAAGTGGTAAGCTAACAATGCAAATTACAATTGAAACAGGCTGCCTTCAGGTGGTGCAGACTCTTTAGTCAAGCAGAAGAATTATACAGAGTTTGGAAAGATTATTGATCAGTGTCAGAATATAGTTAATTCACATGAAAACCGTAGCATCAGTTATGTAAGGCGACAAACTAATCAGGTCATAAGTCTCATAGCCTATTGGACATAATAAATCACGAAAAACTGCAACATTTTATAAAAAAATGTTCTGTACACAGGTTTTCTGTAACATTTAAAAAGCTGTTACCATCAAATGTTACTAATGAGTCTAAATGTTGTAGTGCATTCATCATTTCATCACAAATTTCATTCAACTGAATTTAAGAAGATAAGTAATGCTACTAAAAAATTCTAAGGAAACTAATGTAAAAGATGCATTGAATCATCTATTGTTTATTTTCCGAACCCAAGTTCTCAATGTTCGTACTTGTTACTTGCACCTTTACATATTCGTTTCTAACATCACATGGTGCAAATGAATTTCCATAATCATCGGCTCAAATTATCCAACCTGCTAATAAAAAAAATCTATTAAAATGAGAATACACCTAGAAAACAATTTTAAAGTAATCATTAAGAGAAAACCACAGAGCTGCAATGAACTAATTTCTTCACCTATATAACCATTACCCAAAAAACCACAGAGCTAGGATATCTCATTCATTAAACAAAATGAACCAAAATAACAACAATCAACTAAGTAAAGCATACCACTAAAGAAAAGAACTATATATCCATTTATGAAGAAGCTTACTCCACCATTTCTATACTTAAAGAGGAAAAACATTGCGAGAGAATTTCCAAAATATATTTTTGGAATGTTGCAATGGTTGAATCAACAGTCATAATGGAAACTCTTCAAGAGTTATTTCTCTTCACCAAAAGATGTGGCTTTCTTTATAAATAGAGATACTCATGAGGCAGAAAAATACATCCAAACATCATCAAAAGAAAAACACATCCAAACATCATAAAAATCATGTTCATATGACTCTAAATTCTGCGTAAAATATATTCAAGTCATTTCTTCATGTCTCTAGTGCATGAGAGTCAATGAAGGAACTTTGTTCTGTAAACTCCTATTGATCGATATGCTTGATGTGAATGTGCAAGTCACGTCAAGGTTTCCAAAGTATCCTGAAGGGGATTCGCCGGTTATAACCCATTTGCATCCGGTTTACATAAACTGGTGGTGGCGAATCGAACCTAAAGCTTAGTGTGTCCACACACGCTTTGGAATTTATGTGCACCATCATCATGTTCGTCTTCATCTTCTTGTTCGAGTATTTGCAACAGACCCCCCAACAAAAGATCTCACAAACATTACGCAGTTTTCTCAAATCTTCGATATAGGATTAACTTCTATTCAAACTTTTTAATAAAAGTATGTGACTACGATGATCAAATTCTCAAGTAAATAGACAAATATATACACACACATACAAGCATCAAATCAAGGTATACGATTGTGACTGAATTAAGAAGCGATTGTGAAGAAGTGATTATGAGAGATGATGTTAGAGTGATGAAAGAGAGTGCGATTTAGAGAGATGAATCGATTAAACATAGGGATTTTTTAAATTGGGATGAACTAAAAATGCAGTGTGTAGCAAAATTCTGGTAGCAAATCATACATTTTTTTGTAGTCATACTTTGTGCAAATGATTTTTATTTTCATTTCTTAAAATTAGTGTTAATCTTACTTCAATTCATACGAGGACTATACAGTGAAAAAACTAAAACGGAACAAAAGCTAAACACACAATATGCCTTATATATAACCAAAAGGTGAATACAATAAACCCAACCATGAAAGCTAGGGAAAACTTACTCGAGCTCGGTAAAAGTATGCACACAAAGCATCTCTAAGATAACCCACATTTGTTATTTAAATTTTTAAATAATATATTTAAATAACAAACAAATCTTAAAAATTCTAAATAGAAATATAAATTATAAATTAATGATATTTTATATTTTTATTATAAATCTAAAATATTTAAATTTAAATATAAAATCTTTAAAAAATATATATTTAGGGTTCCACTTCCACTTTAACCTATATATTTGTTCATCCAAAAGTGTAACTTAGAACTTGAGAGTATATCGTCTTCTCTTCTTTGATTCAATGATTTTGTCACTTTTTATCATACCTTTAACCTAAAATATACGGCGGCACTGACATCCTCAATATGAAAAGAAAGAGAACAATTTCTCTCAAATCTTCTTCTTCACAGCAAGAATTGCATTCTTCTGCAAAATCAACAGTAATGGTTGAAACAGCAGATGATTTTTATTTACCCGATGAGTGTTGGGAAGATGTATTCAAATTCCTCATTATGGATGAAGACGACGACGACAATGACAACAACCACTCCCAGCAGTTCCATCGTTACTTGGAGTTCAAGTCACTCTCAGTTGTCTCCAAACAGTTCCTTTCCATAACCAACCGTCTGCGATTCTCTATTAGTATCAAAGGTCAAGAACTCCCTTTTCTTCCTCGCCTCTTCGAAAGGTTCACCAACCTCACCTCCCTCGAGCTTAAAGACTACTACGGTGACATCCACAAGTATCTTGACCAATTATCTGGTTTCTCATTGAATCCTAGGTCTCTTGATCTCTCCTACGAACCCACTATTCCTGCTAATGGGTTGCAAGCCTCGTCGAAAAAAATATTTCAACTTTAACCTCTCTTACATGTTCCTTCGTTAATTTTCACCATAATAACGCCAACATGTTCCTCATCGCCCATTGTTTCCCCAATTTGCAGCTGCTTGATTTGAGCTATTGCTATAGCGTACCGGAAGAAGGTGTTGGTCATGTTTTAAATAGATGTTTTAACATTAGACAATTAAACTTAACTTATTGTCATGGTGTGACACTACACGGAATGAACTTTGAAGCTCCCAAACTTGAGGTGTTGAATTTGTTATGTAGTACAATGGTTGATGATGAAACACTCGATGTGATCTCAAAGAGTTGTCGTGGGCTTTTGCAACTGAACTTTGAACGTTGTTATAGGATCACAGAAAAAGGAGTGAAGCTTGTGGTAGAAAACTGCACACAACTTAGAGAGATCAATTTAAGCGGTTGTATTAGAATGGGTGTTGATGTCGTTGAATCAATGGTATCTTCAAGGCCATCATTGAGAAAGATAATAGCTCCATCTCGTAGTCATTTCCCCGCAAAAAAGAAATTTTTCTTGCAAGATGGATGTCTTTTTTGCTTCAATTAGATATTACTTTGTTTTAAATGTCAACTTACAAATATGTATTTACTCATCAACTTGTGTATGATAATTCCCAATGTAATGCAAGTGGTTGAGTGTTTTATTAATTATAAGCGGTTTTAAATTGTATTGTTTTTCATAGCAGTATGGGTTTTACATACTTTCTGTAGCACACTTTTCTGTGTTGTCACTTTTATGATGTTGTTTACTCCACATTATATAACATGGTTTTGTCCACGATCATTTGTTGAAAGTAGACGGTGCAAGTATCAATGTATAAACCGCGGAAGATATTGTGCGTCGGATGCAGAGAAAGATTTTGATGAAGGATATGAAAGAAAGGACATAGTGTATGAGAATTTGAAGAAGGATACAAAAGGAAGGATGTAATGTATATACCGCGGAAGATATTGGGTGCCGAATCCAAGAATAGCAAACAATGAAAATTAAAAACCGCAGCTTTTTATTTTTTGTTTTAATTATTAGATGACAAAAAGTTGATGTGACAGCTAAGTCACTTAAGTGACTTGATACATCAACGTTTACTTGTTCAAAATTGGCCATTTGCAAAAGAGAGTAAAAATAGGGGGCTAAAACTGCTATTTTGAAAATTAGGGGGTCAAGCAGATGTGTGGAAGATGACAGAGGATTGGCAAAGCATTGATAATTATATGGAAAATGCAGCTAGTTGTGTTGACATGTTGCAGAAAATAATTGACGAACTCCATCGAACAAAGTGGCTAGAATATCCATGGTTTTATGGAGAATTTGGTGGCGACGTAATCAAAAGTGTTGGAATAACCAACTCCCACATATGTTCATTGTGATCCGACGAACTAGAGATGCATTACAAGACTGGAAGTACAGGCAAGTCAAGCAACACAACACGCGCAGTTCATGCAGCTCTTAAATGTAACATAGATACATCTATGATAATCTAGATTTTAATTACTACTGCGTTGGTGCTTGTATGCTCCACAGAAATGGATGTCTTGTGCAAGCCTTCATGAACAAATCATATGGAAGCCCCACTATATCTGAAGGAGAAGCTAAAGGTCTGCTAGATGTTCTTGAATGGCTAAGTGCTAGTGGTAAGCTTACAATGCCAATCACAATTGAAACAGACTGCCTTCGGGTGGTGCAGACTCTTCAGTCCAAGCAGAAGAATTATACAGAGTTTGCAAAGATTATTGATCAGTGTTGGAGTATAGTTAATTCACATCAAAACTGTAGTAAGGCGACAAGCTAATCGAGTTGCTCGTGACTTAGCTCAAGCGTCTCATTTTATTGCTAGTCCCCAAGTTTTTTTTTTGGTTTCCGCCCTCTGATTCCTAGGCGAAGGAGGCCCTAGTAGTCCAGAGTTCGGGGCGAGTTCTAGCATCAAGTGGTTCCAGTCCCCTCCCAAATGTAGTTGCGGAGGATCGAACCGTGAACCTCCCTACCAAATCAGGGCCGGCCCAAGGGTAAAGCGGCTCAAGCCCTAGCTTTAGGCCCCAAAAATAATAATTTTGATGTTTTCTCTCCCCACCTCCCGTGAATCTTTTATACCCTCAATATTTTAATTTTGCCCTTGCAGAAAAATTCGGTTCGCAGAAATCGAATTTTTACTAGTGCAAATTCATAGTAAATTTCGGTTTTTAGAAACCGAAATTTGTTTTCAAGGCAAAAAAAAACTTCGGTTTCTACGAACCGAAGTTTTTTCAAGGGCAAAATTGGAAATTCAGGGGATAAAAGATTCACGGGGTGGAGAGAGAAAACATCAATAATTTTTTCAAAGGGGTTTAGGCCCAAAACCATATCATTAATATATATAGTTTAGGCCTCTATTAAGGGATAAGAAAGGCCTCGCAGCCTAGCTGGTAGCGCTCCGGTTCCCTTTCGAGTGTTTTCTCTCTCACTATGCCTGATCAAAATTTAGATAGTTTCAAATATTATAGATATTATGAAACTGAAACAAGTAAATTAAACTAAAATGGATAAAACAAATAATATGTTAATTATATATTTTAGTTTTATATTTCAATACATATATACTTGATACATTTTTAATTTTGTTTAGCAAATTATTTTAGTTTATATTTTAATAAAATACACGAGTCCTAGTTCAATTGGTAAAAATTATCAAAATTGTTAGGACGGACGTCATGGTTGGGGTTCATACACCATATCCTCCACTTGTGTGTATGAGTTTATAATGATTTTGTCATTTCGTCTATCTATAAAAAAAACATATAATTTTTATGTTATTTCCTACATATTTTTACTAAAAAAAAAATTATTTTTTTCAATTGGCCTCATTTCAATGTTAGCTTTAGGCCTCACATTATGTTGGGTTGGCCCTATACTAAATTCAATGTCAATCACCACTGAACCAACTAACATTTTGTGTTAGTCCCCAAGTTCTTAATCTTTCATGTACTGAACCTATTATTATTAATGAAATAAACTAAGTTTACTTATGCCAAAAAAAAATATTATTCTGTCCAAAAATCCTAATTCAACTCGAAGAAATGCCGAAATTGTTAGTGTCAGGCGTCGGGACCGGAGTTCGAACCACAGTCACTCCAATTTGTGTGTGTCAGTTTTCAATAATTTTGTCATTTCGTATATCAACAAAAAAATATATAATATATATTATTCTCTAACCTTTTTTTTTTTGACAAACATATTATTGTCAACTTAATTTTTTTTTTGGTAAGCCTTAATATCTTTTATTGATCCAATTTGAGTTTCTTGGAATGGAAATTTGTTATTCTTCTTATGTGCCAAAACTAGAGCTGTCAAAGAGACTGGCCCGGTCCGGCCTGGAGGGGCCCGGTCAAATAAAGGGACTGGCCCGATCCGCTTAGCCCGGCCCAATAAGCAAAAGCCTACATGGCACGATGGGCCGGCCCACTAATTTTCAAAGTATTTTTTTTTTTGAAAAAAAAACATATTCTACTAAATTTATGTTATATTTCTCAACTAAATCTTCAAGAAGGTAATTTGTATCCCTATATTTTCTCACATAATCTCCCAAATAACAATATCTTCCTCTTTATCCTCATCAAACAAACAAACAAATCTCTAACAAATAATCTCATTATAATCCAATAAGTTTTTTGTCATATTATTATTATTATTACTACCAAAAAACAATTCCAAGTTTTATATCTTTCATTCATCCATTGTAATTTAAGTAAAAAAAAAACAAAAATATAAAAGAATATAAAATAAATACAATAAAAAGATGATAGGCTTAAAATAATCATATTCCGAGTTTTATATCCTTCGTTGTAATTGCACACAAAAAAATTAACAAAAATATAAAAAAATGATATGCTTAAAATAAGGAATAAAACAGATTATAGATAGGAACAAAACACAAATAATAACAATAAAACAACAAAAATAATTAAAAAAATTATATATGAATTTATGCATTAAAAATAGGACCAAAATATAACAATAAAAAAATTATACAATTTTTTTAAATAATTTTTTTAATTCTTTAAGGGGCCGGCCCAAAAGTCTGTGGGCCGGCCCATGAAAAAACCTGACCCGATAAGGCCTGCCCCTTTGTATGAAGTCCGGCCCGTGTAAAAGAATAGGACTAATGAGCCGGCCCGATAGCCCGACTTTTTTTTGACAGATCTAGCCAAAACGAAAAAAAGAGTATATATATCCAAAAAGTGTGGCTTAGAATTTCACAGTATGTCTTCTTCTTCTTTTAACCTAACATATACGGCGGCACTAATGTCCTCAATATGAAAAGTAAGAGAACATCTTCTTCACAACAACAACAACTGCTTTCTTCCCCAAAATCAACAGTAATGGTTGAAGCAGCAGAAGATGATTTTTATTTACCTGATGAGTGCTGGGAACATGTATTCAAGTTCTTCATTATAGATAAAGACAACAACAACGACAACAACTACTACAACCAGTTCTATCGTTACTTGAAGTTGGAGTCTCTCTCGCTCGTCTCCAGACAGTTTCTTTCCATAACCAACCGTCTCCGATTATCTATTCGTATTAATGGTCGAACACTCCCTTTTCTTCCTCGCCTCTTCCAAAGGTTTACCAACCTCACTGTTGAGAAATACAATCCAATGACTTGGTGAAAACAATCAACAAATTGTTAGTTACTTGCTTGGCAAGTTAGTTATTAGTTTGATTGTTGTAACTACCTTAGTTTGTTAGATGGTTAGTAACTAACTTGACTTAGTTACTCTAATCATGGTTACTTGTTAACCAAGTACCACACTACAATTTTATCTCTATAAATTGTATTTCTAAGATCAATAATAATCAATCCTCATTGATGAAACTATTCCCTCTCTCACTCTCTTCTCAACTCTAACAAGTGGTATCAGTTAGCCTTTTAGGTTTGATCCAATTCCCTTTTCACATAGAATTCAACCATTCCTTCCTCCCTTGATTCATTGTTACTGCAAGATGAATAATAACAATAGTTTCCCTGCAAATCTTCCAATTCTTGATGGCAAGAATTGAGACCAATGGTGTGTGAAGATGAATGTAATCTTCAGCTATCAAGATGTTGAAGATCTCATCACCACTGGTTATGAGCCCCTTGCAGCCAATGCAACACAAGATCAGCAAACTGCCTTCAAAGAAGTCAAGAAGAAAGACAGTAAGGCCTTGTTCTTGATCCATCAATGTGTGGATTCATCAAATTTTGAGAAGATTGCTGGAGCAAGAACTGCAAAAGCTGCTTGGGATATACTCAGTAATGCTCATGGTGGAGGAGATAAAGTCAAGAAGGTAAAACTTCAATCTCTTCGAAGGCAATATGAATTGCTGGGCATGTTGGATAAAGAATCCATTGGTGAGTATTTTACAAGATTGCAAACTCTGGTCAATTCAATGAAAAACTATGGTGAAGTAATCTCTGATGTACAAATCATTGAAAAAGTGCTTAGAACCTTGAATCCTGAATATGATCACATAGTGTATGTTTGGTTTCAATTCTGGAGTAGCCAGAATTGATTCTAGACCCGTAGAATTGATTCTGACTTGTTTGGTTTCTCAAAAGTAGAATTGATTCTGCCTCCAGAATTGATTCTACTTGAAGCTAGAAATTGTAGCTTCTCATTCTAGAATTGATTTTTACACTCAAATTTTTTGTTCAACTCACTTTTGTATGAATATATACAAACATAAATCAATTCTATCAAACTCAATTCTATCAAAATCAATTCTGTCAAACTCAATTCTGTCAAAATCAATTATGTCCATCGCATAACCAAACACATACATAGTGGTAGCAATTGAGGAATCAAAAGATCTGTCTACAATGTCAGTAAATGAGTTACAAAGTTCACTTGAGGCACATGAACAGAGGTTGCAAGAAAGGAAAGAAAAGAAAGACAACAATGCTACTCAAGATCAGGCTTTGTATGCAAAAAATGGAGGTCAATGGAATAAGAATGGAAAGGGAAAGAATAAATGGAATAAGCATAAGGGAAAGGCTGAGTTCAGTAATGATCACAATGGTGATCAAGATCAACCTGAATCTTTAAAGAAAGACAGTTTCATCAAGGGCAAGAATGGTGGAAAGAAGAGTGACAAAAGCAAGATTCAATGCTACAACTGTGAAAAGTGGGGTCACTATGCTTCTGAGTGCAGAAGCAAGGGAAAGAAGAAGCAAGAGAATGAGGCAAATCATGCAAGACACAATGATTCAGACTCAGATGGTGTTTTGATGATGGTGACTTCAAACTCAGAAAATGATACCTCAAAGCTATGGTATCTTGACACTGGATGCTCAAATCACATGACAGGTCATAGAGATTGGTTATTGGAATTTGATGAAAATTTCAAAAGCAAAGTGAAGTTTGCAGATGACAGCACTATATCAGTAGAAGGCAAAGGCAAAGTGATGGTTCAGAGGAAGAATGGTAATCACACTTTTGTCACTGATGTGCTGTATGTACCATCTATGAAGCACAACCTGTTGAGCCTTGGACAGTTACTTGATAAAGGGTTCAATTACTCCACAAAAGATCACAAGATTGAAGTATTTGACCCTAAGAACAAGTTGATTCTGAAAGCTCCATTGTCAAAGAATAGAACATTCAGAGTAAATCTTCAAGCTTCTGCATTTCAGTGTTTTTCAAGTTTGATCACTGAAGATGAGAAATGGCTGTGGCATTACAGGTATGGACATTTGAACTTTAAAAGTTTGAATCACTTGTGTAATAAGAAGATGGTTGTAGGGTTACCACTGATTCACACACCAGAGAAGTTGTGTGAAGGTTGCTTTGTAAGCAAGCAACCCATGAATTCATTTAAGAGTTCAGTGTACTCTAGGTCAAAACAACCACTTGATGTAGTCCATTCTGATGTGTGTGGACCAATTGAAGTTCCAACTCTAGGAGGTAGCAGATATTTTATGACTTGTGTTGATGAATTCACCAGAAAAGTCTGGATTTATCTGCTGAAAGAAAAGAGTGAAGTATTTTCAATGTTCAAGAATTTCTGTGTACTAGCTGAAAGACAAAGTGAAAATAAGCTAAAGGTACTTAGAACTGATGGAGGTGGAGAGTACAATTCTAAGGAATTTCAAACTTAATGTACTCAGAAAGGTATCATTCATGAGGTGACAGCTCCCTACACACCTCAACATAATGGTTTAGCAGAAAGAAGGAATAGAACTCTGCTCAATATGGCTAGATGTATGTTGAAGAGTAAAGGTTTACCAAAGTGCTATTGGGGTGAAGCTGTCAACACTGCAGCATATGTGTTGAACAGGTGTCCTACAAAGAGATTGAAGGATAACACACCAGAGGAATTATGGACAGGTCACAAACCAAGTGTGAAACACTTGAGAATCTTTGGTTCACTGTGTTACAGACATATTCCAGATGAGAAAAGAAGAAAGCTAGATGATAAAAGTGAAAAGCTGATTCTCATTGGATATGATGCTACAGGTGCCTACAGAATGTATAATCCCAACAATAAGAAAGTTGTGATTAGCAGAGATGTGATTGTTGATGAAAAATCACAATGGAAATGGAGCTCAGAAGCAAACAAACAAGTCACAATGCAACTGGAAGATGGAGTGAATGATGCTGCAATCACACATCAACTAGTAGATAATCAAAATCAAGGCACACATCATGAAGAAGATATGAATACATCAAGTGATGATGATGATAGAATTCAACTATCATCAGTGCCTGCTCAAGCTCCAAGGAGATCAACTAGAAACAAATTTCCCTCTGTCAGGCATAATGATCATGAAATCACCTCATATAGTGCAGTGAATGAAGATGGTGACTTGGTACATTTAGCATTCATGGCAGATGCTGAGCCAATTAACTGGAAAGAAGCTGTAGTAAGTTCAAAGTGGAATGCAGCAATGAAAGAAGAACTCTATTCAATTGAAAAGAATCACACATGGAAATTGGTTGAGCTACCTCCACAGAAAAAAGCTATTAGTGTGAAATGGGTGTTCAAATTGAAAAAGGATCCAGATGGCAAGATAGTGAAACACAAGGCAAGGCTGGTTGCAAGAGGATTTCTTCAGCAAGAAGGAATTGATTACACTGAGGTGTATGCACCAGTAGCAAGAATGGAAACTATCAGGTTAGTGATTGCAATAGCCAGTTCATACAATTGGTCACTATACCATATGGATGTAAAATCTGCTTTTCTCAATGGTCCATTGGAAGAAGAGGTTTATGTACTGCAACCACCTGGGTTTGAAATTGCATCAGAAAAGAACAAAGTGTATAAGCTTAACAAAGCTTTATATGGCCTTAAACAAGCTCCAAGAGCTTGGAATAAAAGGATTGATGAATTTCTGCAAAAGGAAGGTTTTGTGAAGTGCACTGTTGAATTTGGTGTATACATGAAGGGAAGTGATATCTCAGATGCTATTGTCATTTGCCTGTATGTAGATGATTTGTTGATTACAGGTCACAGCACAACTAGCATTGAGAAATTCAAGGGGAGATTGAAAAGTGAGTTTGAAATGAGTGACTTGGGCAAACTCAATTACTTCCTTGGATTAGAATTTCACTATGCTTCAGATGGTATTGTATTGCATCAGAGAAAATACATTGAAGATGTATTAAAGAGATTTCAAATGGAGAATTGCAAAGCAGCTGAAACTCCAATGGATGCAAATTTGAAATTGTCAAAAAATGAAGATGAACAAGCAGTTGATGCTACTTTGTTCAAGCAGGTAGTTGGCAGCTTGAGGTTCATTTGCAATACAAGACCAGACATTAACTATGCAGTGGGCTCAGTGAGCAGGTTCATGAGTAAGCCTAAAACTTCTCACTTGATTGCAGCAAAAAGGATCCTAAGATACTTGAAGGGTACACAGGATTATGGTCTAGCTTTTCCAACAAGCAACAGTGAAACTCAAATTGAACTTGAAGGTTTCTCAGACTCTGACTGGTGTGGAGACAAAGATGATAGAAGGAGCACATCAGGTTACTGGTTCAGGTTCAGAAATTCACCTATCTCATGGTCTTCAAAGAAGCAGAACATAGTGGCATTATCTAGTTGTGAGGCTGAGTATGTAGCAGCAGCACAAGCAGTTTGGCTTGAATCCTTACTAGAAGAATTGAAGATCAACTATGTGAAGCCTATGAGATTGAATGTTGACAATAAATCTGCAATCAGCTTGGCAAAGAACCCCATTGCACATGGAAGGTCAAAGCACATTGAAACCAAGTATCACTTTCTAAGAGACCAAGTCAGCAAAGGCAAACTGAATGTGATGCATTGCAGGACAGAAATTCAAATTGCAGACATCATGACCAAGCCACTGAAGGTTGATAGATTCAAAGAATTAAGGAAAATGGTAGGCATTACCATGATTGCAGACAAGACATTGGATTGAGGAGTTGTGTTGAGAAATACAATCCAATGACTTGGTGAAAACAATCAACAAATTGTTAGTTACTTGCTTGGCAAGTTAGTTATTAGTTTGATTGTTGTAACTACCTTAGTTTGTTAGATGGTTAGTAACTAACTTGACTTACACTACAACATTTATTGCATCTGGCAACACTTTTTTATACAACATGTGTAAACTGTTATCTAAAACTTGGACAGGCAACATTTGACTCATGTTGCCAGTTATGTTTTCGCAACAGTGTATAATTGTTCCCTATAATCTAATAAGGAACAGTTTTAAGATGTAACAATAACACTCACTAGCAATACGTGATAACCGTCCCCTTAGATGTTTTAGGGGACAGTTTTGAACTGAACCACTATTTGCCCACAAGAGGCAACAATTATGAAATGTTGCTTTATTCAATAAAAAATAGTAACATTTTCTTATAAAAAATAAAAATAAAATCAAACATTTGTAAATTTTTGCCTTATTTGATTTTTTGATTTTAGATAAGTAACTTATTTTTCTTCCCACCAAAGAGTAAGTTGTTTTTAATTTATTGATTGATTGATTGATTTTTTTTTTTTTTGAGGTAAGTTGTTTTTATTGATAACAATTAACAAGTGAAAAATTGGCACAACAATTCAAGTGAAAATACATTTATAAGGCCTTGGTTAAATTCTGTCAACAAAAAAAAACGCATTGGTTAAATAAAATTAACTTTCTTATACAAAACCCAATTTACAGAGTCTTCTATCCAAAACCCTATCTTGAGATGGAACTATTTCCATCCACTGTGACGGCTGGATCTAGTGACTGAGAACGATTGCCATCAAGATTTATCCTAATCCAGACATCACAATCACAGTCAGAGCCTAACCCCCGTCGTTTTCTCTTTCATTTCGCGCCGCACACTCTATCGTCGTTCTCCATCTTCCATCTTCGCCGGTGATACACTCAATCTTGCACAGTATGTTGGATCCGAACTTGTAGCCTTGTTCTACCACCCCTTCCAAGGTTTATCCTCTCTCTATCTCCCACTCCTTTCATGTTTATCTTCCTGGGTTAGGGTTTAAAATGGGTAGCGAAAACATTAATTAATATAGGTAACATAAGATTAAAAATTTATTTGCCAAGATTCATTATTTAGATTTTGATTCAAAATTTTCAATCTGGGGTAACATAAGATTAAAAATTTATTTGCTAAGATTCATTATTTAGATTTTGATTCAAAATTTTCAATCTGGGTTTCAGCTAGGGTATGAAAAAAGGGCGAGCTTTCTTGTATCCGCATAAAGGTTGTGTTTCTATATATTTGCATATAATAATCCTGCATTTCTTCTATACATTTTCATGTGACTTTTATTGTTGGTTTTTAGGGATGATACTATATCAGTTTGTAAGAAAAAAATCTTGCTATTTGTTTTTGTGGGGTCTTAGAGTCCATAGTGCAGTGAAGAAGAGAGAGTAGGTGTTCCACATCTTACAGCAGAGGTGAGTTATGTAATTGCAAGTTATATAATTATTCCATCTTTCCTACAATACTTGAATTTTGTATATATGTATTCAACAATTTCAATGTATATTACTTTGTAGTGAAGGATGTGCTTGGTGTTAGTATATATGCAAGTTCTAAGTAAAAGAGGTTTCATGTGATAAATGGTGCCTTTTCATTATGTTAATTTGCTGAAAAGAAGAATGGAGTATATGCATTCTCATTGATGATTGAATTACATACAAATGTGAAGAATCAATTACTCAGACAGATGCACTAGAGCAGGTAATTGTACTAGTGTCATTGCTGGAACACTTGGCTATATGGCTACTGATAAGTATTAATTGCTATTTGGATAAACTTGAGTCCTTAATTAGATATTAGTTTATTTTTGGTATTAACCCTCTAGTATAACAAACAAATACAGGGCATAATATAAAAAGGGGTCATATGCTCATATTCTAGTGGTTGAACTTGTTAAGTAAAGGGGTCATATGCTCATATATGCTTATATTCTAGTGGATGAACCATGTCCCATAAGTGTAGCTCAAATGGTAGCTACCGGGGATATTATGGTCAGTGTTCTAACCCCGGATTTCACGTTTCTCCACATTTAAATGTGAGTTTTGTCATTAGGCTACTTGAAAATTAATCATGTTTTATTTAAATGTGAGTATTTCCATTTTTGGTTATTATTATACTTGAAAATTAATCATGTTTTATTTTATCATGACAGAGTATATCCACACTTATAAGGTGACAGAAGAGTGTTCACAATTTTTGGTGCTTATGAAGTTGGTTAAAAGAAAGGTCTATGGAGCCAAATTTCTAAGATAAGAAGGATATTGTTATTTGGGTATGCAATAATATTAGAACTTAGAAGCAATGGAATTGCATTTGAATTGTTGGATTCTACCGTGGCAAATCATTTCAAGAAGATGCCTTTAAAATCCTGTGACTTGATAATATCTATGTCAACTTTGTATTTGGTGTTTTCGAATTTATAGCTTAACTTAAGTCTACATTTTTTTATTGTTTGTGTGACTTTAGAATAGGAAGGTGTATTGAAGTCTTTGTAACAGGATTGGTTGTACTATAATTTATTTATGAATCAAAGGTTGTTTGTTAAATTAATGATTTGTCTTCAGAAAAACAAATTAAAAAGTTAGAACTGTGAAAAATGTTCCCCAGGATATAAAATTGTTGTTTGTAATATATATTGATATATGTTGAAAAGTTGGTCCTTTATGTAATGAGTATAATGTTCGTAAAAAAAATAAAATGTAATGGGTACATTTGGAAACTGTTCTCTTTGTTTAAATGTTTAGGCAACCATTACAGACTGTTGACACCTATGGCAACATGTGAAATGTGTCGCCTTAGGTTCGCTGGAAAACTGACCCCTATTCCCGATACTTTAGGCGACAGTTTTAAATAGTGTGCCCAGAAAGCGAAACAACTGTTCCCATAAGTAATAGGTAACGCTCGCATACAAAACAGGTGGAAACTGTTCCCTATACTCTTAGGTGACAGTTTTCATTGCTTTGGCTACAATTTTCAAGTGTTGCTAAAGAGCAAAAATGTTGTAGTGTTAGTTACTCTAATCATGGTTACTTGTTAACCAAGTACCACACTACAATTTGTATCTCTATAAATTGTATTTCTAAGATCAATAATAATCAATCCTCATTGATGAAACTATTCCCTCTCTCACTCTCTTCTCCACTCTAACACTCACCTCCCTCGAGCTTAGATACTACTGCGGTGACATCCACAAGTATCTTGACCAATTATCTGGTTTCTCATTGAATTATGAAAGCACCATTCCCGCTAATGGGTTGCAAGCTATCTCTCAAAACATTTCAAATTTAACCTCTCTTAAATGTTACTCCGTTGATTTTCTCAATAATAACACTAACATGTTCCACATCGCCCATTGTTTCCCCAATCTGCAGATGCTTGATTTGAGCTGTTGCTTTAACGTACCTGCAGAAGGTATTGGTCATGTTTTAAACACATGTTGTAACATTAGACATTTGAACTTAAAGCTCTGTTGTGGTGTCAAACTACATGGAATGAACTTTAAAGCTCCCAAGCTTGAGGTGTTGAATTTGTCATATACAAGAGTTGATGATGAAACACTCTATATGATCTCAAAGAGTTGTCGTCAAATTTTGCAACTATACCTTCGACATTGTTATTGTGTCACAGAAAAAGGAGTAAAACATGTCGTAGAAAACTGCACACAACTTAGAGAGGTAGATTTAAGGGATTGTATTGGTGTGCATGCTCATGTCGTTGAATCAATGGTATCTTCAAGGCCATCATTGAGAAAGATAATAGCTCCACCTGGTTTTCGTTTCAATGAAAGAAATAAGAAATTATTCTTGCATCATGGATGTCTTGTTTACTTCTAAAATGTATGTTTTTGTTTTCAAGTTTACTTCAATTAGATATTACTTTGTTTTAAATGTCAACTTTCAAATGTGTGCAGGATAATTTCCCAAGTTTACTTTCAATTAGATATTACTTTGCTAGATATATGCTGTTTTAAATTGTATTGTTTTCCATCACTTTGCCTTAGTGTCATACTTGTTGCAACCCTTGTAACTTTATTTCATTTTAATATATTCATGCTCTTTTTGGCCGTTCAAAAATAACAAAAACGAGAAACATATCTTCTTGTTGGGTCAATTGCAATGCAGTAAAACCCAGCTGTAAGATCGCCATGATGGTGTCATTGTCGAAGAGATGAATAAGACAATACTTTGATGGCCCCTGAGTAGGCGAGCAGGTCAACAAATTGTAAGATATTATTTTATACTATAAATGACATGTGTGTTCAAGAAAAACGATAAAGTACGAATCTGTTACAAATAAATAAGATAAATGTGTAATTTTGCCATACGAAAAACAAAGTTGTGAGGATCATATATTATAAAGTAATTATTCTCAGAAGAGTTAAACAAATATTATAAAGTTGAGGTTTCAAGGCATGAAAGTTGTTATTCAAACGGTAAAATTTATGTAAACAGGAAGTGTTCGACGATCTGTTCGTACGAGAGTGTGCAGTCCTGTTTTATATAACTCTGTGTATGTAGGAGTGTATGAGAATGGACTAAGGGATCGATGAATGAGAATCCCAACGGACATTTTGAACATGAGCGCAGGCTCCCTTTGAAAACCAGTGGTGCCAATGAGGGATATCCCCAACGAGCATTGGTTGTATATTGCTCAATATGTAAATATTAACTTTTAGTAGATTAGAGTCTTGAAACCATTTTGAGTACTTAGTGGATTAAATAAATCTATGCTATCTATGACTCTCTTGTGGTAGTGACTTTCGGGTGGTAGGGTGCATGCCTTTTTTTTTTTACGAAACTTTAGTACTTTTACTTATGTCATTTTTTCAAATTTTTATCGGTGTCGACGTGTCAGTGTCCGGTGTCCGTGCTACCAGCATGAAACATAATGACTTGTGAAATATATATGATGCATATTTTGTATTAAATTTAACCAAAGATAGGAAAGACTTTTATTTGTTTCGTAGAAATAGTCCAGTTGTTATGAATATTACATGTAATATGTAGGATCAAGATTAAACTTTAGTACTCTTTTTTTTTTTTGACGAAACTCTAGTACTCTTACTTATTCACTTTAAAATATGAAATTTTAACCGTTAATCTACTTGACAAAAAAAAAACAGTTTTTATTTAAAACAAATTCGAATAACTTAATTAACTCGTAATTAATCATGATTGAATTTGTCTTAGATATTTTATTATCAAGATGTAACACCATTTTTTGAGATTAAAGGAAATGGGGTGTTACAGCTTCCATCAAGTTTATGATCAATCAATCCCCCACAAAGAAGCCAAACATTATGAGACTTTAGTACTATTAGGGGTTTAGGAAAGTTAGAAAAAAAATCATACGAGACGTAACCACTCATTTAAAATCCAACATTATATTCTTATTATAAATCCAACATTATTTTTTTTGTCAAGTATTGTAGTGGCTAAACTCTGACACTTTTAAATTGGGAGAAGTGTGAAATTTGGAGTTTGAACCCCGGTCAATCCAATAACGTCCATGATAGCTACCATTTGAGCTCCACTTATGGGACAATCCAACATTATTTTCTACCCAAAAACTTATCGGAATTGGGTTAATGGGTCAAATTTTTATAAATTCAACATTATTCTCATTTATAATCGATACGAGAGTTAACCACTAATTTAAAATCGAACACGACCAATGTCCAGTACTCTTGATTTGTGTTCCTCATCAAACTGGTTCCACTACCCACAACTAAGATCCAAACACTTGTGCATGAGCACACACTTTCGATAAGAAAAAAATTCAAACAAGATTTGAGTGATGTATAGAACAGACAACATCCGTTAAAGATATGTAATGAGTTATATTAATCTCATAGCTAAATTACAATTTTTTCTTAAACTTGCAATTTTGACGCACTAACTTTTAAAATAATATTTTTGACCCTTTAACTTTTGCCCGTTTTATAAAAGGATGACTCCATTGATTTTGATCAAGTCAAAAAACATATGGCATGTGAATCATTGTCCACATGGCAAGACATGTTGACGTGACATGTGAGTTACAAAAATTAGAAGAACAAAATTATAAGTTTATAAAAATTAGGTGACGAAAATCACAATTTAGCCTAATCTATAACTTAGTTGATTCGATTTCTTTTTTTCTACGAACCTACTTGGGTTTAAAGTAGTACCTTTTTTTACTCAAATTTCTACCCGATGTTCTTAAATATATAAAAAAAAATTAAAATATAGCTAATTAATATATTGAAAAATATATAGAGGGGGGAAACTGCATAGGAAATTAAAATGCCAAACAAAATGAAGATAATCATAGATAGATATTGTCTCAAAACGAAAGGGTGACAATTATCTCTAAATAATAAAATGAAGATGAATTCAATACCCTCTTCATGCAAATTAAAGTACTAAACTTTGCTTTTTTTTTTCTTTTCTTTTTGTTTCTTCCATATGGAATGAGGTTGTGAATTATATTTCAACATTCCAAACAGCTCCATCTCCCTCTCCACAAGCTTTGTGAACATCTTTCATTCTCTCATCAGACTTGCATATGCCACTGCATTTCCAATCATATGAAGCCACACACACGTTTCCTGCCCTTGCTTTCCATTCACAATCTGCATGAACAAACAACACACTTATAAAATTAAAATTGTTTTTATTAATAAAAGAAAATTAAAATAGACTCTTACATTTCATTGGTCATTCACTCATTTACTCTCTCTCCCTTTTTATTAATGTAAATGTAAAATAATTTATAAGGTAGGAGTTTCATTGATAAGGTAAAAGAATAAGTGATCAAAAATAAATTTTGAAAATAATACATAATACAACTATACAAGCTTTTTTTTTGTGTGTTAAAAATCAATAGTTAAAAGGAAATAGAACTTGTCAAAGGAACGGTAATGACAACGGATACTTTTCGATACACATTTTACAACATATATTATCATATTAGTTGAAATATAAATGAGTTTCATTATATTGTGTCCGTCCTCCATCAAAAGAGTATGAAAGGATTCAAATCCTATAAATATGGGGTAAAAAACGTTTTCTAGTAATTTTGAAATCTTTATCATCAAATCCTATATTTAATGATATGTGGTATGATTCATGAAATTTTGTTCATTTTTACTATTACTTTATGACATTTAAAAAAAATTAAGTTACGCAGGGACATAAGGTAAAAGTAAAAATGTCATAAGGTAAAAATGCTTAGGGTTTACTTTTTTCAATTAATTAAAAATTTAATATTCTAATGACATTTGTTTTGTAAACAGAGAATATTCATGTACAAAAAAATTAGTTGAATTAATAAACAAAGAATAATTTTCATAAAAAAAATTTAAAAAAAATAAAGGAAACAGGGTTAACCAAGTTACCTGGGGGTGTCGCACAACACATGGAACGTTCATCAACCATTTCAACTTCTAAGCCCAATAACCATGTTCCAAGAGATACATCTTCATTTGCATATCTATGCAATATGGGCCTGCAATATGTAAATAAATTACATTCCATACTCATAAGCTAATATAATCAACTAGAAGTTAATTATTTGCCTAAAAAATTGTAAGTTAATTATCAAATAATTGACTATTAGTCTTAAATAAGAGTAAAAAAATTTCAATATAGTCACTAAAACACTTAGAAACTTGAATTAAAATTACCTCAACTTATAAATCTATTTTCATGTTTTATCGCAACCAATGTAAAAAAAAAATAATTATGAAATTACCAATTGATGGATATATAGTCAGCAAGATCCCTAGAGATGGCATAGATTTGTCCTGTGGCATGCCTGAAATATTTGTTCCCTTCATCCCCAAACTTCCAATACTCAGCTTCATGATACTTTACACCTCTGCCACAAAAAATAAAACCCACTAGTTCATATAAATTCTTTAATTAATTAATTAATAATAAAAAAATATTTTTATTTAAAAAAGTCTCACTTTTGATATAAAACTGGACCGGATTTCATGCAACCAATATAAACCCTGGGCCTTGATCGGTACTTTGCAAGTGTGTTCACTAGCGTACCTGCAAAATAAGTCGATAATTATGTTTGAATATATTAATGTAAATAAAAGTTGTATGATAAATTTAATAGTAAAAAATAAAAATCACTTTTGAAGACAAAAGTTCAAAATAATATATTTAAGTTAGAAAGAATTCCAAGAACATAAATAGTTATATCCGAGCACACCCAAATATTTCAAAAGTTTATGCAAAGTAACTCAACTTGAAAATTATTAAGATTAAAAAAACTTACCAAGGTTTAAATGAATGTCATCATCAATCTTGACATAGAATTCAGCATCCCACATAGAAGTAACAGTTGAAAAGAAGAGTCTTGTCTTGGTGGACAATTCATGGTACCCCTCAATATGGTCTAACCTAAGAAAATCATGGTGTTCTGTATCTTCTTCATCAATTGATTTGTCAAGAATGCTTCCTAGTGATGTGCTATGACCAATCATGAACCTTACAACAATTCCCTTCTCTTTCTCTAGTTCCTTAAGCTTATCTCCTGTTTTCAATTTTAACAATATTTTCACAAAATTAAAGGTTGGATTAAAGAAAAATTATCTAAGGAATTGGATTTTAGATTATACCCTTTTTATTTAGATTTTTTTTAGGGTTAGAAATCGGACTTATAATTTACGACACTCACACACAGTGTGCACCAACTACTTGTATGAGTCTTGTTGATACCATTTGATCTAGAATTATTGATTTCCTCCAATTAAAAACTTTGCATTTGATGTGGAAAAGCAATCGGTAGTATTAGATTAAAATCGAACATTAAAATTTTTTATTTTATTTTGAATCTAATTTAATAAAATCAGAATATGAATCGTTCGATCTGGAGTGATTGTTTGCTTTTTTTAAGGTAGAAGATTTGGATCCTTTCACGAGTAACGTATGCGTACCTTTAGGCAACCATGTCTCGCGTATCGAGTCTCGTCGTTTTTTGCTGCTAAAGGCGGTGTTAATACCAATCACCACAAAAGCTCTCTGAATACTAAGGTTAGAATCATGTTGTTTCAAATGCTGCCCCTGCCCACTAGTTTGGCTTGTCTCAGATGCTGTCAATTCCATTCCCAATGTTGAAATTGCCTTATCCAAAGACCTATGAATTTTGATCACAAACAATTTATTTCACACAAGTGATTATTAGTTAATACGTTTAATTTAAATTTAATGCAAGAGTTCATTATCATTTAGTACAAATCTATCTTACTTGATAGCTTGATGAGTCTTTGTGACTTCCTCCATTACATCTCCGGATTCACCTTCAATGATTTTCTACATGAAAAACAAATTGTGAGACATTTAGATTCGCCAAAAACAGAACAAGAGATTCACTTTCGTCTTCTTAGTAAAAGAAAAATCGATTTCGTCTTTTTCATTTTTGACGAAAAATCAACATCGTCTTTTTGTATAAAAGAAAACGATTTCATCTTCATTAAATTAAGAGATTCACTTAATCATTGATCCAAAAATCAATTGTTGAAATTGTGGTCAAATATATGATAATCTATGATAACTTTTGAATCAACAAAAAAAATTACTAATTTAACTTTTGAAATTGTGGTCACACTAGAGAACTTACTCGTTTGAGAACACCGTTGTGTCTGGTCGGTAGCACCGAACTTTCATGGTTGGAGGAGGGGCTTGTCCACATTTGGCCAGTGAAAAGTGTTCCAGCCAGAAAGCAAGCAATGCATAGGAACAAAATGGTTTTTGCTGAAGCTGGCTTTACCCTCATTTTTTTTATCACACTAAATGTTCCTTGAAACAAAGAGACTATGTAATTCCAAGGGACAAGTTTCCTTTGTGATGGTTGCACCTTGAATTTAAATTGGTTCCTTGGGATGATTGTCATAGAAAAAAGTTAGTAAATAAAAGACAACTCAAGATAGAAATTTTAGCATTGCGTAGGTTTAGGTTTAAAAGCAATTGAGAATGGACACACACATGACATTCACACACTATTTACCATGTTAGGTCTCATGACTAAAGTAAAAGAAGCTCTATTAATGCCATAAATACGCTCTTTAACGTTCACTTTCTAATGTGCATTACGTATTTGGCTAAAATACATTCACTTTTTAATGTTCATTACGTAATTTGCTAAAATTTATGAGTCTCATTATTTTGAAAACGAATCTCGTTGAATAAGTAACGTGATATACTCGTTACTTTAGTGGGACTTGTAAAGTTCACTAAACTAACATCTGATTGGTCTGAATTGTCAGGCACCTTAAGTAAGTGGCTAGGGTTCGATATCTGACTCTTGCGTATGGAGAAAATCGATTGAGATAGGAGATTATATCTTGTTTTTTCAGCAAATTTTTGAAGGAGATTAATCACCGATAAAAAGAGTCGATACTTAATATTTATATAAAAATATTTAAAAAGAGTGTGTTATTAACATTTTTCCGATAAAAAAATGGGGTTGTTTTCAATTGGCCCAAGGGCTAATACATGTGGCCCAAGTGCTCTGGATCCAATCCAATATGATGCCCTCATAGAAGCCTCCCTCATAAACCAGAAATGATAGACACGATAGTTATTGTACGCTACCTGCAGCGGACACAATCCTTATACGCTAAGAGAACCATTGGATTCATCTCAACGTCTCTCATCATCCTAAATGACAGATGTTGCCAGTTGTCTCGAGCAATTATAAATGTGACTCCCCTATATAAGGCAAGCTTTGGCACTAAAGTACACAATTTTGAACCACTTTTTACTTACTCTCTTAATCACATACTGATTTGAATGTTGGAGTGCTAACGTATTTTGCAGATACTTTTCATACCGTAATTCACGGTACATGAACATTATTACCACCGTAATTGCCTAAGTCTAGCCATCGAAATCATCTAGTTTAATACATCACACTTGTAAAAAAATCACTAAATAAAAATATGAAGAAAAAAGGTGGGTTGTTAAAACTTTTCCATTAAAAAACAAATGTAGGGTTTAAATTATAAGTAAAAATGTATATGATGTTCCATTTGATGAAGTAAAATTTTTTTGAACAAGAATTTGATGAAGTAAATTGTTGGTTTTGGAAGAATCTGATTAATACAATTTTCAAAGGTAGCCATCATAGCCGTTAGTTTTGAGCATATCACATGAGAATGCGTGAAATGCTTAGACTAAGAAGCAATAAAAGTGTGAACAGACAGCAGTCCTAATTTTAATTCCTTTTTAGTATTTTTGTCTATTATTGGCCATACCCTCTCTGGCCTATTTCAAAATGTTAGTCTTGCTTATAAATTTTTTATTTTCATATATAAAAATAAAAAACAACCAAAAGAACAATAATATAGATGAAGTAATAACCTCATAGAACAAAAGATGGAATTTTATGAAAACAATTATAAAATAATTGTTAGTGTTAATTAATTAATAATAATTACTAATGTTTCAGAGGAATGTAAAAATAAATTAACCTAGGTCGGGGGTATGTGACAAAATCGATCGAATCGACGGACCCTTTAATTCATTTAAGAGGTGAATTTTCAACTACTAAAATTACTTAACAAAAAATAAAAATACACATTTTATATTTTTTTGAACAATACACAATTTATATTAAAAATAATAATAATAATAATAATAATAATAATAATAATAATAATAAAAAATACAACATTGTATCCAAATCTTCAAAAAGTGATGTCCATATAACATTTCTAAGAAATAAATACATAATAGAATTTGTAATACATAAAAAATAAAAATCGGGATACTGAGTTAAAATATATAAAAATAAGAGGGATAATAAAAAAACACTACATATTTAAGTGTTAATCGAGATGGATCTAGGATTGCTGAGATGTGTAATTTTCAACATTTAGGGCCCGATTGGTTCGAGGTAGAGGGAGGGGAGGTGGGGTGAGGGGGTAATCTTGACAAAAAAAATTTCCTTTTTATTAAATCATTTTTTCAAAAAAAAAAAAGTTTTTTATTCTTAAAAAAAAGAAACAAAATTTAAAAACAATTTTTTTTGCCAATTTACATTTTAAAACAAAAATAAATTTACATATCATCACTAATACATAGATCAGTCACTAATACATAGATCATCATTAATTCCAAGTGAATAGTAACAAAATCAAAGCCTAAACAGAATTGAACAACTCCTAATTACCCAAAAAAAAATTACCCTATCATGCAAACCAAACAAGTAATACTAAATTATCAATTCCCAAGAGTTTAAAAATTGATGAATAACTATTTATAGGGAAGTTATCAATCTATATAAAAGATGTGAAAATGTGAATAAAAAAAATGAACAGAGTATCATGATAATTTTAAACTAAGATGAAGTATATAGTTACCCGAAAGTGATTTGTTGAATATGATTGAAGATTTGAAGGAGTATGTCAATTTTTGACTGACAATTCTTAAACCATAAGAATAATAGGTGTCATTGGGCATCAAATTCTAACAATGTATCTATTTCTAGGTCACTATATATGTCATTAGATTTCTCAAAAAAAAAATATATATGTCATTAGTTATAAGCTATATGGTGTGTTTTGATTGATATTGGCAGTTTGATCATGTGGTTTTGATGATACAACAAATTAAGATATTAAAAAGAAAATAACTTATTTCATTTCTGTGGGTAATCTCTCTATCACCAATTACGTGTGTACTAAATTTCATAAGCTGGCAAAATAAAATGGAGATAATGTAAAGAGAGAGCAAATGTTTACATAGTTAATTTCTTTGTTAAATTATGACATGCCTTATGAAAAATATATATAACATGTTGCTTTGGCCAAGTGGTTAAAGCGTGTGCATGCTAAGTACATGGGGTTTCCCCGCAAGAGTTTGAATCTCTCAGGCAGCGATTTTTATGTTAAATTATTTACAATTTTTTTTAGTTATGTTAAATTATTTTAAAAAATAGGAAAAGTATATAGAGGTCAATGCTCAAAATTGCTTGTATTGAGGAATAAATCTATTATAACAAAGTGTATATGTTGTGATTGAGTGAAAACGTAAAAATAACAGTGTCCAAAATTCATCTTTATCTTATGATCTTTAATTTTATCTTCTACTTTTTACTACACCTTCTCTTTGTAGTATGAGAGTAGTGTTTGTAGGTTTTTGTTTTTCTATCATGTGTACATCAATATACATAAATCAATACACAACAACATAGTTCATAAAATTACGATCTATATTTTTAAAAAAAAAATATTAAACAAAAAATATGTTTACTAGAGTTAGCTTTTTAGATTTTGAAATTTTTGACAGGTTTTGAAAATCAAAATGAAGTGAGGAGAAAAACGATGTATCCAAAATATATATAGTGTGTTCAAATTCTATAATTCAAATTAAATCGCGTACGAATATAACTCTAAAAGGGTAAAAGAGTAAAAAAAAAATAGAAGCAGGGCAGGGCATGAAAATTGAGAGGGAAGAAAAATGATGTTTTCTCTCTAGGCCTCCCATATATTTTTGATATCCCAAATATTTCAATTTTGCCCTTTATAAAAACTTCGGTTCGCAGAAATCGAAGTTTTTTCTAGTTCAAATTTAAGGAAAATTCGGTTAACAGAAACAGAAAAAAAAATTCAAGGCAAAAAAAATTCGATTCGTAGCAACCGAAATTTTTTTTGAAGGGCAAAAAAATAAAATTCAGGAGGGGAAAAAGAACCATGGGAGCCTAAAGAAAAAACATTAAGAAAAAATTTCATTGCTCAAAATACATGCCAATATTGGGCCTATTGTTTTTTTTGGCTGCCCACCACTTATTTCTTCTATTGAGATCTTCTTTTTGGGCCCACAAGGTTTGTTTGCGCGCCCCTTAAAATTATCAAAATACGCTACTTAATTTATGAATTGGGTTAGCTACTTAATTAGCGAACACTCTATATACATGAAATTTTTAGGAATTTACACCGTTATCCACTTAAGTCTTTTTAACACCTCATATACATGAATTTTGCAAGATTTTACACTTCAACCTTCTATAAGGTGCATGAAACCTAATTTTTACTGAGAAAATTTTGTATTCTTAAGTTATCTAATTATGTTTTTTCAGATATTGATGTTTCTCAAGATTCATGAGCTAATGTGAAGGCACACATTGCAGCAATATCTGAAGGAACATCAATATTTTACTATAAAATCCTGAAAAATTCATGTACATGGGTTTTAGCTAGCACATTTTTCTACTTAACTAGAGAACAATGTAATTAAATCATAAAAATTTCATATATATGGGATGTCAGCTAGCACATTTCTCTACTTAAGTAACATACGGTGTAAAATCATGAAAATTTCATGTATAGTGTGTGTTTGCTAGTTAAATAGTAAACTTAGTTCTCTACTTAACTAGCGGACGATGTTTTTATCAAATTTCTCATTTTTATAAGGTCTTCTACTCTTCTTTTTTTTTTTGACACAATAAGGTCTTCTACTTAAGTAGCGAAAATGTAAAAATGAAAACGAGCAAGACACGCGAGAAACACCGGGGACACTAAAAGAATTTCTCTTATTTTAATAGCACGGCCAATCTTTGATTTTTTTTTTGTTGTGTTAACTCTCCGATTCCTAAGAGAAAGATGCCCTAGCAATCTTGAGTTCGATCGTGAAGTCAGTCAATTCTGACTAAGAAGTTGTTCCACCTAGAAATTAAATTCAAGTTTTTTCGAACTATTTGTCCTATTGTGAAATTCATTAAGCACTTGATTCTAATATCTTTGTTAATATATAAATTAAGTGATTAAATTCAATTAAATGAAATAATTTTTGTTAGATTTTACTATTTCACCTACAAAACCTAACTAAATTTCAGAATTATCAAATCTTGAACTTCAAAATCTATGGAGTTAAGACGGCTAAATTTTCTCATTCAAAATCTAAACAGAATGAACAGAATGCAAAAGGAAAAAGAAAAACGATAGTGATGTCTTCACTTCTTTTTTTTTATAACTAAAATGACGTGTTCACTTTCAAGAGTTTATAAACTATATATACATTTTTTCAACTAATTGCAAGAGTAGACTTAGACTAGTATTACCGATCATTATTTGATTTAGTGGCGATTGATACCGTATTTGATAGGGATAATCACAATTCAACCCTTTATAATTGTGATCGGGAGAGAACTAAAATCACTTGATGTCATAACTTACTCTCCGAATTTTGTAGCCCAAATACCGGTGATGAAAAAAACCAAAAAACTAGTACTAGTATTAGAGACAAAAAAAAATAACAACCAAAAAAGAAATAGAAACTATGGTACATATACTAAAGAGTTATTTCCTTGCACCATAGCTAGAATATCATCATTGAAATGGAACACTTCATTCCACGTCAGCATATTTCCAAAAAAGGGCCCCACCCTTGTGGGACTCATCAACGGAGCATCTTTCACATCCCAAAACGACGTCGTAGTGGCACACTCTTCTTCTTTCCACCACTCCATCATTTCAATTGAAAAATCATTAACATCATGATGATCAACATCAATATTATTAGCACTATTGATATTATTACCATTTTCATTCATTTTTGTTTCATTGGAAGAAGAATGTGTAATTGTAAGTACATCTTGTTGGTGGCGGCTTCGACTTGGTTGATGAGCCGCTTTAGCTGCCGCCAATTGAATATCTCTTCTAGCCGAAGAAATAGGACGTGGTAGAAATTCAACATCTTTAGGGAAATTAAGACTAGCCGAAGTACCTTTTAAGAAATAAGCCGCTGAGTCATAAGCACGCGCCGCCATTTCAGCTGACTCGAATGATCCTAGCCATATTCGTGTTTTTTGGCCCGGTAGCCTTATTTCTGAAACATAACGCCCCCAGGTACGTTTCCGCACTCCGTGAAATGCGGAATTATGTTTCTTAGAGTCGCGTTTTGTTGTTGAGCCGGGTAGAGATTCGGCTTGAGATTGTGCTTGAGCTTGAGATTCCTTTGTGAACGACATGAGAATTGAGAAGAGAGAAAATTGAGTGATGATTTTTTGTGTGTGTGTGTTGTTGTTTAATGTGTTATTGGGGATGTGGGGGGTTTATGTAGAGAATAGATGAAGTGTGGATGGTACAACAGTGTGTAAGTACTGGATCTAGCTGGAAATTTTTGGGGGCCCTACTTGATTCATCTTTGAAAACGATGTTGAATAAGCACATATTATCCGGATGATACGGGTAATTGATATTTTATTCGGGTGAATTCTATTTTCACATAAATTCATATAAAAAATAATTTAAGTCTCTTAAATATAGCTCAAATGATAGCTATCAGAGATATTATTGAAATGGCCGGAGTTCGAACCCGAATTCTAAATTTCTCCACATTTAAATGTATAAGTCTAACCATTAAACAACTTGAAAAAAAATTATTTCCTTTTTTGTCTAGAAGAGATATTGATTTTAGTAAATTGTTAAGAATTTGAAGTTTGATTGGTAATTAACGTTAGACTTGATAGGAAGGATCACGATTCGATTTCCCGCAATTACGATTGGGAGGTGGCCGAAACCATGTGATGACAGAATTGACCCCAAACCAGATTATGCGGTTTAGTGGGCTGGATATCGATATTGAAATCAAAAATAAAAATATGTGTGTCAATTACTAAAGTGATATATGAGACATAAGAATTAATATATTTTCTAGAAACTAATTTAGTTTATATAAACTATATATTTATTGTCAATAATGAATTGGTTTAAGTAGTAAGAGTCTTGTTTCTCTTAAATATATGGTAAGATATTCAATTTCTAGCTCATATATATATGGAGAAAATTCGATTAAAAGGAGACATAGGAGGAAGCCAAAAGAAGAAAAAAACTAAATATATAATAACAACAAAATGTCATTTCTTTATCATCATTTGAGTTAAAATTACAAATTAATAAATACTCCCTCCGTCCTAAATCTTTGGCCGTTTTACCTTTTTAGTTTTTTCTTAAATCTGTAGTCTTTTTAAAAAACCAATGTATATTTACTGATACTTTATCATTTCTTTATCATCATTTGAGTTAAACTTACAAATTAAATATATTTTTTCTTTCTTAATAAAGTAAGGGTAAAAGTGACGTAACTTATCAATTTTTATTATTTCTTAATCTCTGTGCAAAACTCTAAAAAGACTAAAGTTTTGGGACTTAACCTCAAGAATATAATGTACTTAAAAAAAATCATTCATAAATATTTACATTTTCAAACTTTAATCTCTACATACATATTGAAGGTCTTTTTTTTTTTAATATTTCTATCCATGAATCATGATTAATGTAAGACAACTTTATTATATAATAATTGTGTCATGTTAAACAGTGTCCCTGGAGCACTAGTTAAGCATACTAAAAAAGGAAATAAATGATAAATTTAATGATGAGAGAGAATAACTTTTCACATCATTAAAACATTGAATGCATAATTTACGAGATAAAACTTCTATATTTGTATCCTTAACTAGTGCCCCGGGGACACTGTTTAACATTTTCCATAATAATTTTAAGATACTAGTAGTCGAATTGTACCAATAATATCCATCAGATTTTGTCATATAATCAAAAGAAGTGTCCTAATTGATCACTTAACTTAGGTAGATCCTAGTTCCATACAAACTTTAAATAGTATACGTGCTTTATCAGCTAGGCTTAATAGGATTAATTTGTCTCCTTAAAACATGCTACATTCCATCCTCTTGTTTTGTCAATTAGTTGGTAGTTTATCACATTATCATGACAAGTTGGTTAGATAACACTAACTGACACAATTAAATTACTGTTAATTTTGTCAAGTAACTTTTTAGTCCGTTCTTATAGCATCTTCTTAACAATAATTTTTAACAACTCACTTCCATATAATGTTAAATTTGTTAGGTTTTGAATTTGAATAATTATTGAGAAATATTTCACACTCTTATGTCCTAACTAAGTTCATTTGGAACAATATGAAGAAAAAAAAAACCAATGTGTGAGATTTTTTTTTCTTTCTTTTTTTTACTTAAACTCAAACTTGATCATATCCGAATACACAATCTTATCTAGAGGGTTTAAATGAATAAATTGTCAAATACCCCCTCTGAAATTTTAAAATTCTTTAAATACCCTATGAAATTTGGAAATAGGCAAATACCTCCCCTGAAATTTTAAAAAGTCAATCAAATTGCCCCTGGCGTGGACTTTGACCAGTAGTGCCAATGGGCAATTTGATTGACTTTTTAAAATTTCAGGGGGTATTTGACAATTTACTCGGGTTTAAATATATGAAAAAGATATATTTGTAACAAACGTAAAATTTAAAAACATGTTTATTACTTAAAAAACATAAAGTGTTTATCTATTACAAATGTAAAATTTAAAGGACATATTTATAACTTTAAAAAACTTAAAACCTATTTATTACAAACGTATAATTTAAAGATCTAAAAATAAATTTTACTTATTTATACAATTCTTACTATTCAATGTGACATTTTTATAGAGAAAAACAATTCACTCGACATTTTATCCTCATGTACGATTAATAGTACAAAGTAAAATGTTCCCAAAATTAACTACTAAGCCAATTTTTCACCACTAGAGACTGGAGTCACATTCACCTGATCATAGGCATGACAAGGTCATTCAGCAATGAGTTATTAAAAATACAAATGTGTAGCATTTTGTCTTTTATTAAAAAAAAAATTAATGTGTCATGCTAAATAGTGTCCTAGTTAAAAAATACTAAAAATGCTAATAAAAAATAAAATTAATGTTAATGTTTAACATTTGAATGGACAAATTTCAAAATAAATTTTCCTTGTTACTAGTGTCCTTGCATGGAGGCACCATTTAACTTTTTTTGGTACATATTTAACATTTTTTTAATAAGTACTCAAATTATAATTCTTAAAATTTACTAGTGTCCCAAACAACCAATAAAAATAAAGTACAAAAATAAATTTTTACGTGAAACTTTGAATTAACTCTTAATCAACTTTTTTTTTCAAATGCATATGATTTGTTCCTATGAATTGCTGGATAAATATTTTCAAATTAATTATGAAGTAATAGTATAAAACGATTTGGAAACAAAATGGAGGAAAATAAATTTAAAACTTTTATAAATGTATTTTAAACTGCCATTAAAAAAAAAGCATTTTAAACTCTAGAATTTTCTCTACTTTTAACTGAGACAACATTTTCTGACTTTAATTTTTTTTTGAACAAATTCGTAATATTCAGTTTTATATAATTTCTTTTAATTGCAATTGTGTGAGGTAAAATACTAAGTCTAGAAGTAGAGTACGTAGTGGATATAAGAATAAACTATTTTACATTAATAAAAAAGAATAAAACTATATATTCGTAAATATATGGTGGATGAAAAACGACATATGATTGAGTACTAGCGAATCATCATCACAAACGCGTTAAGCCAGCTGGGTTTGAAATAATAAAAACCCAACAAATTGATTTGAGAAGAATACGAATTACATACACTACGAATATAATAATATACGAATTACATTACGAATATATTAATCAGATGCATTATCCATGGAAGCAAAGGTAGGCAATCAGTGATTACATTCAAACCGTGTTGACTATATGGGCTTTCAAAGTCATAACTTATACGTACATATATTATTGTCCTTTCTTCCCAAACTTGCAGGATTCACTCAAGATCTTGTCCTATGTATTGTACCCCTAATATTAATTGCTACTACAAACTAGTACGACACTTGACAGCTAGCAACTCTAATCAAGGTTTCTTATATCATGATTTTGAACTCCAGCCTCATCAATAATTAGAGTTGAACTGTCAAATGAGTTGGTCCGGCTTAGTTTGGTCCAGTCTAGTGGCCACATTAAATAAATGGGCGGATTGGTCCGATCCAATTAGTATTGGACTATGCTTTAATGAGGTCGATCCATGTACGCTAACGAGTCAGACAGACTTATTTCATTTTTTCTTGTTTAATCAATCTTTTTTCCTGCAATTTCAATGAATTTCAATCAAATCATCTTCAAATTGAAAACGGGAAACTACATAGGAGACACCGTGGCAGCGAAACGACAAGAATGGAAGACGACAAGTCGACGTCGAGTGGGAAAAACAATTATAGTGTTGGGGAGTACGGGGAAACTCGGGAGAAACAATGAGGTCAATGCTCCATGACCACAAGAGAGGGAGACATCACATCTCCACCAAAACCTAAATGCATTAGGTTAATGAGTCACCTCTCTTATAAATCCAACATTCTTCCCATAAATAGTCGATGTGAGACTTAACCACTCACACTTAAAACCCAACATTCTCCCCCCAAGTGTGAATTCTCTCACCCTATAGTTGATCCACTACTAGGATCAACTCCCGCTCCCCTACCAAGCCGAACCACGACTCTGATACCACTTGGGAGTCCGGGGGAGCTCGGGAGAAACAATAGACCACCAATGCTCCAGGACCACAAGAGAGGGAGACATTATATCTCAACCCAAAACCTTAATGTATTAGGTTAATGAGTCACCTCTCTTATAAATCCAACATTCTTCCCATACATAGTCGATGTGAGACTTAACCACTCACACTTGAAACCCAACAGATAGAACGATGGAGATGCGAATGGGTGAGATTGAGATCAGTGATTTGTTTTGATGAAGAAGAGCAAAATTGACAAGGAGAAGTTGAAAGAGGTTATCGTGAGAAGAACATGACGGGTCCCGATATTTTCGTTCGATTTACATCTCTTAATTTGAAAGGTTGATTAGTTTTTTTCCACATGTCACTCATCTATCAATGGAATTGGAAAAATAGGAGCAGATCTGAACTCCTATATATAACTGAACCGAGTGCTTCGAAATGAATATTGGGATGGTGAAGGTAAATCCGTCATATCTTAGTATGATGATGACTGCAATGATTTCTTTATGTTGGAAGGAAAATGTACCTGCAAAAATGTTAGCACTCTGATGCTCAAGTCAGTATATCAATGAAGTCAGAAAAGTGCTAAATTGAAGGCGGAATTGTTATACCTTGAGATCAGTGTATGAACGCCTATATAGAGGAATATTATAGTGGAGTCTCCATATGTAATGGATCAACCACAAATATCTCATGTTGTGTCATTTATCCAGTGTGTTTCGGTACATATAGGGAGCAATGGCCTAATAGCTCTGTGGTCATTGAGTGACACATGTTCTTCTTATCCATAATGTTACATCTTTAAATATAATGAGTTTTAGTCAGCCCGAAACAAGAACAATAACCATTATAAGGATTAATGATATTAATTTCACATTATTATACCCAAAATCATAATAATAATTATTAATAATAATAGAAATGTTCGTTTTTTGTCCCCGTGAGCTTAACTCAGTTGGTAGGAACATCGCAGTATATGTGCAGCAGTCCGGGTTCAAACTCGGAACACTCTATTTATTTACCTTTAAGGTGAATTTTATAGCCACTAGACTACTTGAAAGAGAAAAAAAAGTCCATTTCTTGTACCAAAAAAGAAGTGTCCATTTCTGTTTCTAGTAATGGTAAGGATCACTATGATAGACATGCCCATTTTTATACTCCAACATTATCATTACCATTGATATTCTAACATGAATTTGTTTGTAAATAACAGATATAAAAAAAAAGAAAAATTAGTATAAGAATATAACGTGAAAATTTTAAAATTGGAGAAAAATCACGACTATTGTCTAAATTGACAATCGGAGAATTATTACTATGTAATTTTTTTACATCACATAGACTTCACTCACTCACACCTCAATAATTCAGTATGACTACACTCTCACAAAGAAAATATTTAAACATTAAACTAAGCTGTTAGATATAAGTTTAAGGCGACTACTTGTGCATGTGCATCTAAAAAATTAACCTAAGTGACTAAGTCCAATATATAATCTTAGTTTGCATCTTGCTTCACCATATTATAAGTGATGTGTGGCTTCTTCAATAACTAATTTTTATCTTATTTTTTATTTAAAAGACCGAACAATATGGAACTTGAAAAACAACCTATCAATATTAACCAAAATATTATTTGAAAGACATGTTTGAGGGTGTGGTATATATGCTTTCAAAATGAAATGCTTATGAATTCATTTGTCCTAAAATAAATCATCTCTCTATATAAAATACAAAACTTCTAAAAAAAAATAATGTGCAAAAGATCATCCAAATCTTTCTTTTAACCAAATTTGAGAGCAACACTTTCGGCTACCCTAACCAGCATGAATTCATGGAAGAATAATTATGCAAAGTAACAAACAAGCATGAAAATTGAGGTTTGCACACACCAAAACTCATGTCATAACCAAAAAAGAAAATGAAAACGGGATAGTGAGGTAACAAATAGTCTAAAAAAACATGAGGAAAGGCAAATTAAGAAACATGTAAAGTGATAGGGTTGGGTTGGTTTCTTGCAATACTTGTTTCTTATACAATGATGAAAACCAATTTACCACCTTTTTTTTTAATATATATGCATGTAATGTTTGTTACAATTTCCACAACTCAAACTTTAATTTCAAATTATATTTTGCTACGTTATTTTCCACAATTCAAATGAAGCAAAAGGGTACATTGAAATATGTGGTGATGATGATTCTAGTTATAGTGTTGCTATGTTGCTATGGGGTAGCTAATGTGAACTCACAAAGGGTTCCTCCTGCTTTGTTTGTTTTTGGAGATTCACTTGTTGATGTTGGTAACAACAATCACCTAAATACATGGGCAAAATCAAATTTCTATCCATATGGTATTGATTACAATGGGGGTTATACAGGCAGATTTTCTAATGGAAAATCCGTCATTGATTTCATTGGTAATTTTTTTTCTTCTAGGTTTGGTACTTTGGTTTACGTCCTCATATTTTAGCTTATTTTTTGAATTATTTTTTTCAATTATTTTTTCTTAATTTTTGAAGTTATTTTTAGTTTATTATAAACATGAATTATTTTTTTTCAAATAGTCTATAGTGGCCAAATTTTAACCCTTGTAAAATGAATAAGTGGAAAATTTTGAATTTAAATCTCAATCCCTGCATATTGTAATATTTCTCTGAGTTATTCTGAGGGTGATGAAAATCAACTATTTTTTCTTTACTCTTACTATGATTTATTTTAACTTTATAGGAGATATGTTGGGTGTTCCTTCTCCTCCACCATTTTTAGACTCTTCTACTAGTGGACAGAACATGCTTAATGGAGTCAATTATGCATCTGGTTCTGGTGGTATTCTTGATGATTCAGGGAGACACTTTGTACTATACACACTTATCCTAACTCTCAATTATTCTTAACTTGTTTTTTCTGCCATTTATTAGAATTTAAACAATTAAATAGATATGTTATTTAGCTTATTCCATAAATCGAAGGCGGAATGCTACCTCTTTTTTCTTATCCGGCCATGATTGAATGTGTCTACAATTTATTTTTGACGAATTTAGTTTCTTTCGTCTAGAAATTATCAGACAAACAATTCAACGTGTATCATGTCAAAATTAATGACGACTTATGTGATTTTTTAACGGCAGATAATAGTAGGTTTTTTTTTAATTTTTTTCCATATTTAAATAGTTTTTAATGTGTTTTATTTTAAAAATTTTAGACATTTTTTTTATAAGCAAAATGTTATTTGCTAAAATTTTTAGACTTAATTTTTTGTTAAAAAAACTCAAAAAAATAAACTATTAATTTTATTGAACAGATACATATTTTATGTCACTCTAAATATTTCATTTTAATGTTTGTTTTAAGTCTTTAAATATGTTTGGTAGGTAATTAAAATATGTAACTAGAACTGCAATGTAATGTGTTACAGGGTGATAGGCATAGCATGAGCAAACAAATCCAGAACTTTGAGAGCACATTGAATCAATACAGGACAATGATGAATGCAACTACATTGAATCAATTCTTAGCCAAGTCTATAGTAATTGTGGTGATTGGAAACAATGACTACATCAGCAACTACCTCCTACCTGGATTTTATGGCACTAGCAGAAATTATACTGCCCCTCAATTTGCAAATCTTCTTCTCAATACATTTGGAAGACAACTTCTGGTAATTATGTCGTCTAGGGTTAATTTGTCGAATAAACTTTGAATTTTTTCTAACGGTCCAAAACATGTGTGTCTTTAACTAGTCCCAAACATATTGCTTTTTTCTTTGAAACAACTTATGTTATTATGTTAATTTGTTAGTTTTTGTCGGGAATCAAAATTGAGCCTGGTATCACCCTTATCATTTCACCCCTTAACTCTTTCGCATCAACCACCGAGCCATTTAAGTGTAATTTACTTATTTATTTATATGTTGTATTGTAGGCACTACATAGTTTAGGATTAAGGAGGTTCTTCTTGGGAGGAATTGGACCACTTGGTTGCATTCCTAATCAAAGAGCAAGGGGTATAGCCCCATTTGGAAGATGTGTTGATTCGGTAAATCAGATGGTTGTAACTTACAATGGAGGACTCAGATCATTGGTGGAGCAGCTTAATAGAGAACATTCTGATTCCATGTTTGTATATGGAAACACTTATAATGTCTTTGGTGATATTCTTAATAATCCTAATGCCTTTGGTAAGATATTATCCTAATGAGTTTATTTAATTAGTAAAGTTTTACTTACAAATTCAATCATATGGTCTAGATATTTTGGAAAGTAATTATATCAAGGTTTAATTGCAGTTTTGATCTTTCTATTTTCATCATTTTATAGAATTGGTCTCCCTATTTTAAAATTTGATAGTTTTAGTCCCTCCATCAAATATTCTGTCTAAAAATTGGTGATATGATATGTTTTAAACAACGTTGTATATAATCTGATGATGAGAAAATATCAACAACGATGAAATTGTAAGAAAATTAATTTATAAACTTAATTTAAAACATGTCATATCTCCATAATTTAGACAAAACATTTTATGAAGGGATTAAAACTATCAAATTTTAAAATAGGAGAATCAATTCTGCAAAATAGTGAAAATAGGGGGATTAATACCACAATTAAACCTTTTATGATTCACACTTTGGTTACATGTGCTTTTTGTTTTACATTTTTAGTACAAAATTTCAATGTATTTTCATTATAATAAAATGAAGAATATAAGCATTGATAATTTTTATTTTCAAGAATAAACACTTGTGAAATTGCAAAATCTCAATGTATTTCATTTGAAACAAAAACTCTGTTTTTCATTTATAAAAAAATGAAGATAAATGTTGTCTTAATTAACTTATGAGCTACAATATGTACTTACTTTCTAACAAAATTTCAAAAATGAGACATAAACCGTTTTCAATTTATTTTCATAAAATTTTAATTAAGGATAGCTTATGAAAATTTTTAAAAAAATAGTTTGAATATATTTTATGATTTTTTTTGAAGGAATAAATTTTATCATTTGTTATCAAAATAGTTTATAAATTAATATTTATAAGTGTTTATTTTATAAGCGCTTAATTAAACTGTTTATTAAATTTTAGACTATTTTTTTTAAGTAAATTAAGAACATTATAAGACATCATAATGACTAGTAGACATCAGAGAGACATCTAGTAGCATTAATTCCATGTCTTTTTCCTCATATAAATATATATAAAAAAAGGGGATTTTAGACTATGAATTTGAATAAATAATGGTGTTGGATTTTTTTTATTTTTTTTGTGTGCAGCATTTACTGTTGTTGATAGAGCTTGTTGTGGAATTGGATTGAACAGAGGACAAATATCATGTCTCCCATTGCAATTGCCATGTTTAAACAGAGATCAACATGTATTTTGGGATGCTTTCCACCCAACACAATCTGCAATTTATGTATTTGCTTGGAGAGCTGTTAATGGTCCACAAAGTGATTGTTATCCTATTAATATTAAACAAATGGCTCTCATGTAATTTAATCTTTAATGTATTATTATATTATTATTGTTTCAGTTTATGAAACAAATTCTATGTAATAAAATTGAAGTGAAATATATTATTTAAAATTTTATAATTAGAAATATCTACGGAGTTAATTTAAACCGTCTAGTTTTGGAGTAAGACTAGTCTGAATTTCTAAGTAAAGAAATGAAGAACTTCACACCAAGTAAGGCTAGTCTCAATTTTATACTTTCTAAAAATTGAATGATAGCCATGTTTCTTTTATACGCTAAAAATTTCATTTTGCCTTTAAAAAAAATTCAGAACATAGAAATCAAAGTTTTTTCGAAGTTTTTTTTAGTGTAAATTCACGAAAAATTCAGAAAATAGAAATCAAAATTTGTTTTCAAGGCAAAAAAAATTCGATAAATAGAATCCGAAATTTTTATTGAAGGGCAAAAAAGAAAATCCAAAGAGAAAAAAAATGCATGAGAGGCCGGAAGATAAGCTATCAAATAGAGTCAAATCAGGCCGTGAGTCAAAAAGCCCATAACAAAAAAGCCAGGCCCATTTAGATGCACCGTTATATAAGTCCACTTGACACAAAAATTGAAATTTTTGGACTCATTTCAAAATTCAAATGGCATCATCACTGTCTTCTTCATCTTCATCCCTAAAATTGAACCACCTGAGAAAAACAGTGTGCTATTTTCTGAACCAAAACCGTTGTTATTCATCAAAGTTAAAACATGCAGCATCAACATCATCATCATCAGAGTTCGAGAAAGTTGCAGATGATGTACCAATTTCAGGAATTTGTAGACCTTTATCTGAAATACTGAAGGAGCTTAACAAGAAAGTTCCTGATTCACTTGTTAAAACTCGCATTGAGAAAGATGGTTTTCCCATTAGATACATTCCTTGGTACTTTTCATAAACCCTAACCCTAATAAACTAAACTTATTGTTATCTCTATATTTATATATTAATGTTTGTTACTACTGTTGCAGGCATATTGTTAACCGTGTTTTGAACTTACACGCTCCTGGTAAATACATTTACCCTTTTACACTGAGTAATGTTTGTATAATCAGCTTTTTTTTTTTTAAACAAGTTTGTATAATCAGCTTATTTGCAGCTTATAGTATAAATGCTTATCATGAAAAGCACTTATGTATAATAAGCCATTTTTATATATCCTACGAGTTATTTTCATAAGGTATATTAGGCTTTGTTTGGTAAAAAATAGCGGATTGCTGATAAGTTAGCTTATAAGCTAGCTTTTAGCTTATAGTGAATAAGCTAGCTTATAAGTTGAAATGACATAAAAAAAAAATGTTTAATTAATATTTAATTTTTTTCAAGTAAGATGGCAGAGGTAAAATTGGTAGAAAAAATTATAAGCTATAAGCTACTTGCAATAGCATATGAAAAACTGATGAAAAACTGATGCTATAAGCTCTTTTTGAAAAACTTTTACCAAACATTTCTTTTTTGGTTATATGAGCTTATAAGCTATAAGCTCCAAATCCGACCATACCAAACAGAGCCTCAATGAAATTATGAAAATAAGTTGAAAAAAACTGATGAAAAGCGTCCTAAGCTGTTTTCACAAGTTCTACCAAACAGTCCGACAAAACATATGCCAGTAGATAAACTCAAATAAACCAATTCAAATAGATGCTTAATACAGTATCTAATTTTGTCTCTAAAATTGTAGGACTGTATCAAAATTCAATGCTCCATATTATTAATATTCTTAAATTATTTTAGAATTATAAAATTTTAATCAGGTTCATCCCTATTTTGGATATATTGTCAAATGTATCTTAACATTGTTCACTTTCAAATGCATCTTAAAATGAACAACTTATCTTAGAGCTTATAACATAAGCTATTTTTATAGCACAAAGATAAAATAAAACTATTTTCGTATAATCTATAAGTTATTTTCATAAGCAATCTTAGAGAGCTTATGAAAATAAGCTGATAGCTTATGAAAATAAGCTGATAGCTTATGAACATGTCATAAGTTGTTTTCACATGTTCTCTCAAACAGTGTCACAAAGTGCTTATGACAGTAGATAAACTCAAATAATCCAATAGAATCATGTCCTTAATTTCACTATTGCCCCAACAAATACCATCGAAGGGACAAATCTGATTTAACATTTTGCAATTTTAAGGATTATTTTGAAATCTTGTTAATGTAGCCAATGGCAGAGCTAGAGTCTCACTATTGGGGGGCGAACTAAGGCAAATATTTTATGTAGTCAATTATTTTCATAAGTTAAATAGAGCCAAAGTCTTACCGTATTGCTTACTATCTCATGAATGTACGGGATTAGGTTGATATAGTTCTACAATTTCAGGGACCAAGTTCAATATTTACTCTAATTTTGTTTCAAAGTTTAATAGTATATTTGTTTCTTTCATGGTAGAGTGGTCTGGTGAGGTTCGGAATATCACCTATTCTGCTGATGCCAAGTCTGTTTCTGTTGTTTACCGAGTTACTCTTTATGGGACTGATGCTGAGGTATGTACTTGCATTTTGTTTATTGGTTTTCATTTAAATATAGAAAACATAGATAGTATATTAATTATTGAAATTTCTTTTATGCTCCTATTTTATTCCGAGGTTTCATTTAACGAGTGATGTGGATATTTTTGAAAAGAAAGTTAACATTAACTCTTTAAAATGTGCTTTCTTGCTCTCTGTCATTTATTTTTTATATTATAAGTAGTACCAAAGAATATACCATTAAACACTATAATAAAATTCGTAGTCTCACAATGAACTGTGATATGAGTATGACCTTAATAATAATAGTTATAAGTGGTTTCTGGTTGGACTTGTCATATGACCTTCATGTTATATGATGAAAAAAAATCATTTTCTTTTATATTTGAAATTGATGTATTCTCCTACCTTGGTTTTCTAAAAAATGTTGAATCTCTCACCTGTACGCGTATCCACTGCCAGTACCACACCTGTACCTATATATCCCAGGAAAGAGGTCTATTGAAAACTTGGAACGTAATTGAGTTTTCTATAAATAAACACTATTGTCTCATATATTACCATCTTGACTGTAATTTTCAAATTACTGTGTGTATAACAGGAATTTCTGTACTAGGGCTATAAAAGGAATTTTTCACAGCTCGTGGTTTTGTGTATTAGGTGCAGAGCAGTAAGTCAGTAACTTGGACGCTTCCGCTCTGTATAGAAACATTGAGTTATGTACAAGTTGACTTACCGTTTTATTTGAGGAATGAAATAGTGTTGTCATATAGTGGCTAGCGTAAAGGAATTTGAATAAATAGCTATTGTTACGCCGTATGTGATTTACTACAAAGTGTTATCAAATAACGGCACTATAAATAACACTAAAGTGTAGAGGAATTTGAACTACCCCCTATTTTCTGTGATCCTCGATTAACAACAATGCACTGGGCTGGATTTATGAATATTTACAAGACATTGAACTGCTGAAAAAATTAATAGATGCCCAGAAACTGAATCAATAATCAGAATAAAAGAATCTTGAGCTTTGCAACATGTGTAAGTATTTGACTCACTGGATTAAGAATTGTTCAGCATTCTTGTCTGTGGAGCTAGACTGAAACAAAGTAGAGTTTAGAAGTTGTATTTGTCGACAACAAAATTTACATTTATATAACCGTAGATTGCTTTTGCATCTTTTTCTTTTGACTTCATTTACAATCATTGTTGATTTCAACTTTTTGCTTTTGCTCTAGTCTTTGGATAGCTATATTTCAAACATGTAGATATATTATAGCTATGATGATCGAGTCAGAAAATGCGACAAACAGACTTCGGTTGTTTGTTAGCTCCTTGTTCTTCTGTCTACAGAGTACAGATTATTTTTGTTCTGTTTTATTTTATTTTTATCTCTAAACCCGGTTTATTACTCTAGATATATAGGGAATCAACTGGTACTGCTTCAATAGATGATACAAGTTATGGAGATCCTGTACAAAAGGCAGAAGCAATGGCTTTCCGAAGAGCTTGTGCACGCTTTGGGCTAGGACTCCACCTTTATCATGAAGAATCCTCGTAATCAAGTTGTTCTGCTTATCAGGTTAATTGACATTGTTTATTTTGGCTTTTAAACTATGATTATGATCATTTGAAACAAGAATTTTGGCTTTTTGGCGTAGAGGAAGCATTTTGATCCATGTAGCATTAGTGCTTACTCCTATCGAGCAGGAAAATGCTTTGGTTGCTGTGGTAGTTATATGATTGTATGATTCAATCATATGATTTTTTGGGGATAATTGATGTGCTGAAGTACTTTTGATGTAAAGAAAACAGTAAAAGTATGTTTAGAATTTATTTGCATACTAACTTATGAATTACTACTAGCACTTTGTATGCTTAACATGTGCATGTTAACTTTCGCAATATAAATTGGATTTTACCCTCGTCTTACTTGTGTCTTGTCTGTTTTGAGTGATTTGTCTATGCAATTTTGCGTGATAAATCAGTGGAATCAATTAGGTGTTCAATCTATTTAACCCCATAAACCTATAGGAGTTCTATCTATTTGGTGCTCTATGAATATGTTTAAACTGATCATCTTCGTATTTTTTGTTTAGTTGAAGGAAAGTTCAATAATAGGTTATAAAATTGCTGAATATTGTTGGAAAGTACTTCAATTTACCAATTGTTTCACCCAAATATGACAATTGGGTGAGTTCTTAAAATTAATACCTTATCTCTCTTCCCATAACATATCCGATTTCACTATACCTCCCTTCACACTTGAGCTTAATGCCACAACAGAAAACAGGTACTGTCAAATAGTTGAAATTGGTCGAACCTAGATGTACAAACCAAATTATCATCTACATTCTTGTCCAGTTTTTTTCCTTTCTTTCTGATAAGTGAAATGTTTTATTACATAAATTACTGAAACGTCTGCGGCAGCATCAATGTAGACATACCCTATCCACCTTTTGTGAAGGGTTACAAAATGCCTACACTATCATGTGTTAGACAACCAGATAACAAGTAAATACAAGTACCTACACTATCTAATATTTTTGTATCTCTCCTCCTTCCTTCGCCCCTTATTTTATAAAGTTCGCATTCTAGGATGCAAACTGTGTTTTCTCAAATTGTGCGCCCCCTGAGTTTACTACTTAAGTAGTGAGGGAGGTATTTTTGAAATTTTTGGGAGCGAACGAAGACTTACAGGGGGTGCGAGAAGAAAAAGTCAACACACCAAACCCATGGCACCAAGCTAACAACACCAACGACTACTACACACCACACCGAAACAAAACATGCACATAAGAGAAAGTTGTGTTCCTGCAGCATTCCTTCCAATACCACACTATCAATGAGACTACTCCTATTTATATCATTGTAATTTAATGTCCAATAATTGCAACCAAAACAGCAATGGTTAGGCCACAGAAACCAATGCCTATCCGTGCTTGCTCCTTCTTTCAGTAATGCATCTGCAGATGAGTTTCTTTCGATTCTGAACACCTACAGCAAAACAGGAAACAACAAAAATGCAGTTGTCATGACAGTAACAACTGCAGTTGGTAAAACAACATCAACAGTTTATGTCATGACAGTAACCTAGTATGAAAAAATAGTAGTAACAGAGACACCACAAATAATAATATTAATAACTCCATTCGAGCTACCTACATTCTTGTCCCTTTCTTTCAAAACAACAAGATTTCTTGCGGTACAAGATTAACCTATCCCGGCATGACTATACTTAACATGATTTGTTTAATTAGTACACTGAACAATACTCTCTCCGTCCCAAATTGAGCCCAAATTGAGTGACACAATTGACTGTTTCACGCATTCCGATGTATAATTTTGATGATTAATATTTTTAATTATATTATAGCAAAAATTATAAAAATTTGATATTTTGAAAATACTCATCGAGACGAATTCAACAACATATATGCTAATATTTATTTTTATTTATCAGTAAAAAAATATGGTCAAACCAATATGTGTGAATATTACAATATAGCCAACTGTGTCATTCAATTTGGGACGGAGGAAGTAGTAATTTTTAATTTGACCTAATTGAGGGGCAAAGTGTAATACGCAGTAATCAATATCAATAGCTGACATAATTTTAACTGAAACGACACAGTTAATTTTAAAACCGTTTAATCTCATATTGACGGCCGGAATTAAAAACAGCGTGTATTCATTTAAGCAGTAAATCTCAATCTGAATTTCTGTTCAATTTGAAGAAAGAAAGAAAAAGAGCTGGTGTGCGCTGTAATTGGTTGGCTGCATAGTGAGTAAGTTGGTGTGATAGTCTTTCACTTTACATGCTTTCCTCAATTCATGCATAGTTGGAGACAGCTAGCCGCACCTACCCAACATGCCTCATACATATTCATTACTCTCTCTTACACACAACACAATTCATTCTTTCATTCCATCTCGCCAATCTTTCATTCCATCACGCCAAACTAAGTGTATGTTTGGCTTCAATTCTGGAGCAGCTAGAATTGATTCTGGACATGTAGAATGGATTCTGACTTGTTTGGTTTCTCAAAAGTATAATTGATTCTGCCTCCAGAAAGGATTCTACTTGAAGTTAGAAATTGTAGCTTCTCATTCTAGAATTGATTTTTACATTCAAATTCTTTGTTCAACTCACTTTTGTATGAATATATCCAAACATAAATCAATTCTATCAAAATCTATTCTGTCAAACTCAATTCTATTCAAAGCGGAACCAAACACATACTAAATCCCCATTGTAACAAAAATCACGCAGTTATGTCATAATCTTGTTAGAGGAAGTCTAATATATGAGTATAAGAATTTTTTTTTCCTACCCTACAATTAACCCTTTATCCTTATATTTTTTTATGATATTCCAATTTTACACTTAATTAATAATTATATTATTCTTAATTTTTTTTACTTTAGTCTATTCAACTATTTTCGGGACCTCTGTGTACCTCTTTTACTATAGTGTTTCGGTACGCTTAAATAGTTTTGACTTGTTACATTTTATCAGTTTGGCGAATCCTACAATCTCGTCCTCATATAATCGCCATTGATAAATTAAAAAAAATCATATCGGAACTTGGTATGAATATTCATATCTACACACTTTGTTCTGGTATGAATATTCATACCTACACACTTTGTTTAAGTGTTCCGGTATGAATATTCATACATAAGCACTTCGTTTTGGTATGAATATTCATATCTACACACTTTGTGTGTGTTCTGGTATGAATATTCATACCTAAACACTCGTTAAATTGGTTTTGGTATAATTTTTTTAATTCATTTATTTATCAGGGACGATTATCAAAAGGCGAGATGGTAGGATTCGATGATCCGATAAAATATATCAAACCAGAACAATTTAAGCGTACCAGAACACTGTAGTGGAGGGGGTGCGCAGAGATCCCAAAAAGTTGAATAGAATAAAGTAAAAAAAATAAAAATAATATAATTAAGAATAAAATTGGAATATCATAAAAAATGTAGGGGTAAAAGGTTAATTGTAAGTGTAGAAATCAAATTCTTGAGTATAAATGTAAATTAATACCAGTGTTTAAGCACACACATAAATAAATAAGATAAAAATAATATAATAATGAATAAGTGAATATTATGTGCATGACTTAAAAACTATTCAATTATATTTGTGTTTACGTAAGAATTTGGTTTAAATGCAGTTTTGGCCCCTAAGTTTCTTAATTGCTCTATTTTGGCTCCTCTAATTTCAAATGTTCTATTTTAGCCTCCCACTTTTATCCCTTTTTGCATTTCATGGCCCCTCTTAACTATTTTGCCAAAAATATGTTGACATCGATTTTTTTTACACGTGTCTTAATTTTATTGGTCATGATAAAAGTGTATTATTTATTTAAAACAAAATAAAAATTAGGAGGAAAGGTAACGTGACTAATTTATTTTTTGCAGTAAAAAAAATTAAAAACATAGAAATATAAAACTATAAGAAAACACTTAAAATTGCGGCGAAACAGAACCGCCAGATGAAGCAGATCAAGAAGGAAGACGAAGGATATTAGAAGTTCCAATAACAAGCTATTGGGATAGAAGCACCAAAACTAAAGGATATTAGATGCACTACTCAAAACAACAAAAGCTGGTGCATATTTCGTCACGTGTGCAATTATACACAATCAATTGCAGTTAAGTAATAAGATAGGGTATCGTACCTACATGAATTGCGAGTGGAACTTCTTTTCAATTCTTATTCAGTCGATTCTTAACTTATGAGCATAAAAGTAACAAAATATAATTTTGGGGTTTTTATAACAAGAAAATATAAATGACAATAATGAAAATAGGTTTTGATAACAAGAGTTGGAAAGTTGTTGGAATCAATGATCAGTTTAACTACGGTTCAATGCCTGTGTGTGATAAGTGTTGTCAAGACCACTGTGAACAAGCTTCCTTGTGGTGTATGTTTAAAACGTTAGATAATAAAATGAGGGATAAGGTAGTTTCTATGTCTAGGTCACGCTTAGTTCATTTTAGTTCAGAAAACCTTGCTTGTTTTAAATCACTATGACCTCAAGGCTTATGTCTAAGTCCTAGAGTAAGAAGTATGTGTCCATCCTTTATTTAACCATATTAGTTCATTTAATCCATTTACTATTAGATGTCTCGTAATAATAAATTTGTATCTAATCCTAAGTTGATCAAGCTCAGAATCAAATATATAACAAAAAAGCAAATGAACCAAAATAGCATAACAACACACAACACATCACATGAATGACATTAAACTTCACATAATTCCAACATCAAGAGGTTTAGCTCATGGTGAGCTTTACAACACAAATAACAAGATGAATAGATCTACACATCATAAGAGATAAGAAATGTAAACCTACAAACACGACCACCTAGAGATGATGTCTCAATCTCCAAGTCAGCAGCGTCGCGCAGTTATCGGAATTGCATCAGAGTTGCGACAGCGGCTCATAAACTTAGGTATTTTGCCTCCAAGTTAGCACACCCTTGTCATACTGAGATTAGGGCTATTGACTCATTTATATAGAGATCATCCTTGGATCATGGGCCATAACCACTTAGAATAAGACAACCCAAAAGAATAAAGGATATTCCCTTAAGATGATAACACTAGACAGTACAATCTGCACATGGGAAATCTATCGGCTGTCTTATTGTCGGGTAGCACTTTTTGTCTTCATTCATAGCGTACGTGGAGCTTTGACTGCACATGCAACTTCACGCAATCATAGTTGTACGGAACTCAAGTCTTGACTCTGATTATCATGCATTAGCTCTGAACATTTTTTTCTTGCAAATAGGTCCAGTGGTCTGTCTTGACTCAAGTTATCACCCGAACTCCTCTTTTGAACGAAGTATTACAATTATCTCCTAATTACATACTAGACTCCAAATACATCAAAATGACTCAAAACATTGAATGATCACCTTATGATCAGGCAATAACTAAAGTAAATAGGGATAACAAACATCACATAAAGTGAGTTATCACATACCAGACCAAGATAATCTAGCATAAATGTTATACAAAGATGCATAAATGATATTGAAGCTATCATATGTAACATATGACAAAATATCATATGTAGAATTGATCACCATGTTCAAATTCTGCACTGTCACAAATTCTGCACCGTCCTAATTTTAGTTTTGTTTTAAATAAATAATACACTTTAATCATGGCCAATAAAATTAAGACGTGTGTAAAGAATATCCATGTCAACATATTTTTTTTCAAAATAGTCAAGAGGAACCATGAAATGCAAAAGGGGATAAAAGTCGGGGACTAAAATAGAGCATTTGAAACTAGGGGTCAAAATAGAGCAATTAGAAAACTTGGGAGCCAAAACTGTAATTAAGCCTAAGAATTTCTCAATCTTGCTGTACACTGTATTCGGCAAAAGAATTCTCTCCCGTGTGGTTTTTATGGGAGGGAATGCAGTTTCCATCTTAACCGTTCAATATATTTTTTTTAATTGAATAGGCACTTTGCAATAAAAAAAACGTGTGGCTATGATTTAATTGCAGACAACATACACGAGAGGATCCGCGTCCGTATATTTGAGATCTAATTATTCAAATAGCTTAAAATTATAGTTGTATATTTGCGTTTTAAACAATGTCCCGGAAGCACTGTTTAGTAAGACTTTTTTTTTTAATATGTTAAAAATAATCAAGTAAATGACCCCTTTAGAAATGAAGAGAGCATTTTGTCTATTTATATTGTTTTCCTCCCAATTTCCGTTGTATCTTTGATGTTTGTTGGGACTGTGTTATCATTTTTCACAGGTCAATTGAACCGAACACGTCGTTCATGTTGAACCATCTGGTCTAGTTCAATTTTTATTACCTCAAGAATGACTTAATAATTTTAATTATTATTGTCAAAAATAATAAATTAGTTATTGAGTATAAAATAAATAAATTATAAAAATAAAAAAGAAAGATATAATAGTTATATAAAATGAAGTTCATATATACATTTTTCCTAATCAAGTAACTAATATATATTTTTTATTCACAACTAAAATTGTAATACACACACATTGACGAATGGGTAAATGATCCTTTGGTATATCTAATACATGAATCTTAAACACCTTAGACACCTTTTCAAGAGTGGTTAGCTTAATTAATTATTTAGTTGTAACTTTTTTTAACTGCCTAAGCTATTGTGGTGATAATTTCTCCATGATTGGGATTCATTTGCTAATTAAATCTTAAATAATTTATGTGTACTTCACTTCCTTAAATATGGAATCAAAAGCTAGCCTTCTAGATTGATCCATAGCTATCTAAATTCAACTAACACCTTCATTTGTAGGTTGTTAAGCATTTGATTCACACGATTCACAAATAGGAATATAAATGAAAAATTTGTTTAATTACTAATTCAATTTTTATTGAGCTCTCATGATAATTATGTGAATGTGAGACAAATCACACCATTGATACGATTCTTCTATTATAAAACAACATTCTCATACTAACTGTATATAATTTCTTGTAAAATTTTTTTTCTTGTTATATTGAGTTTTAGAAATACTCTTAAAATATATAAGAATATTTCAATGTAACAATATTTTTAATGATTATATAAAATATCATATAAATATTTAAAATTAATATTGAAGTTTTATTTAAATTTAATCTTAAGAAAACTTTTATTCTATTAATTACCCATCGAATCCGTGGACATGTTCAAATCGGATATGGATCCTCTCCTTTCCCTTTTCTGTTCTTCACTCTCTTAACTCTCTATTTTTCTCTTAATTTCACTTTCTCCCCATTGAAAAATAAAAACATGAGAGAAAGAGAGAGAGAGATATATATTAAAGATAGAGAGTTAAGAGAGGGAAGAAAACAAAAGAGAATGAAATGATCCAATTTAGTTCAAATGATCAGATTGACAATATGGGTAGCGTCACTTGCTTATGTATAAAATTAAAACTATTTCATGGTCTAGTACATTTATAAGGTGAATATAAACTCTAATTTTGTATTTGACAATCGGTTGCCTAACCCTTTGTTGTGTAGTATTCAAAGTGGTTACAAATTCTTAAGTCAATTGGCTTACGACCTCGGAGGGCCAAAGAACACGCCGTTAGCTTACTAGAAGGACAAAACACATCAACATGAGACCATACCGGTACCCTCATCACCACAAGAATGAGATTGAGAAGGAAATGAGAAAGAGATGTTGGTTGCTGGAATTATTAGGCACAATACAAGTTCATTTTCAAGCCCAATAATTTTAGTAAAGAAGAAAGATCAGTCATGGCGTATGCGTATAGATTATCATGCGCCCATGTCTGACAAATTTTCCAATTCGGTTATTGAGGAACTATTAGATGAACTTCATGATGCCAAATTTTATTTCAAGTTGGATTTAGAATTGGACTACCATCAAGTGAGAGTCAAGGAATGCTCCTTCTGTTATATATTCACAAATCTGCCTTCTAAACTCATGAGGGGCATTATGAAGATAAGTCGGTTTGGGATAGAAGGACTTGGGATAGAAGAGAGAAGATAAGTCAGTTTTAATAATCAGTTTGCACTCGTAATTGGTGGTGAGGAAGATAAATGCTATACGTGTGGGAGGATTGGAGATGCAGTTTTTGTAATGTTATTTTAATTAAATTATAATTTAATTAATTTAAATTTTAACGTGGCAAAATAACAAAATTTGATTAATTGATTATGTAAAATTAATTTACACTGTCAGTACATTATCTTTAAACTCATCTAAAAAGTATATGAAGTCCGTCTAAATTATGTCCGAAAATTCATTTGAAAATTTCAATTGTTTTAATAGTGACACAAAGATGACCAAACAAGTGTATTCTCAAAATTAGGAAAATAATTTTATAAATAAAATTGACATGTTTATCTCCCAACATTAAAATTATTATCATTGCATACATGAAAATAATCAATTAATTAGTCATGCACCTACATCAATTTATTATAATTAAAAATACTTAAAAATAACTATTTGAAAACCATTATGCAAAACATTCTAAATTTGGGTAATTTGGTCAACAAGATAATTATTCCTAACGTTAAATTTTCTTACAAGCTTGTCTGGATTCATATTTTGTATGGTTTTCTTAATTTTAAAAAGGTAAGTAAGTTTCAAAGGCCTTCTAATCCGTTCCTCCTTAGATCAAATTTTGGGACAGATTGAAAGAACTATGTTAATAAAATTATATATTTTCTGTCTCAAATTCTGTTCCAAAATCTTGACGGAGTGAAAAATTACGTCTCAAAAGATTTGCGACGAGCGAATTGCGAAAAAATGATTTTGTCGCGAATTCCGTCCCGAAAATATTTGGGGACAAATTTTTCAAATATTGTGTGACAGATTTTTCCGTCCCAAATGAATTTTTTTCTAGTAGTGTTATATTTTATAATTAAAGTCTTGATTGAATACAAGATTTTTTTTTCCATAAAAAAGTCTTTTAAATTTTTTTTTTTAACAGCAAATATATTATGAATAATAATCGGTCTCTACACAAGACGAACAGATGTCGGGAAAAACGGAAATAAAAAACAAAGACGCCATATATATTATTAATAATAATCGGTCTTTTAAAATACTTTAAAATTTCAATCCAATATATTCCCAAAATGTACTCATCCTATGAGAGTGGATTCCCCCTTATTTGCCTCCTTAGGTAGCTGGAATTTTTTGCTTCATTATGTTGCTGCTGCTAAAACCAGTATATACCCAGTGGTGCCTTGTATTTGTTTTGGTGGTGGTGTCTTGGTTGTATTCTAGAACCTAAGATCTTTTGTCTGTATTGTTTGTACGCGGGTTGAGTACCACCTATACTTTTACTTAATAGTGGGTCTAGTACTACTTGTACTCATACTTGTTCTTGCTTTAAAAATTATTTATACAGTTATACTTTTGCAGTTAAAAAAAAAGTACTTCTTATACTAAATTCATGTTCTTCATTTTTTTTTATTAAGTAGTCTAGTGACTAGAAAATTCACCTTAAAGACACAACACTCCACCCAATAACGTAGCTATATTACCGTCACCCTCTATCACTTCATAATTTCCAACCATCTTTCGAATTCCACCTCAAATCTATATAACTATATTTTAAATTTTTTAAAATTGTTTAAACATGAAATAAAAATTGACTTTAAGACAAAGTAAATCATTAGTTCTAATTTCAAATATTGGATTCTTTTAAGGCTTAAGTGAAAAATGTACCTATGTGAAAAGTAACAACATTGCATGCGTTTGTACTACCACATGGAAATTTGAATATAAAACTCAATGAAATGATTACAGCTATACAAAGTAGTCATAAAATCGAACCAATATAAGCGCCAACCAATAAAAGCGCGAACCAAAATCACACCCTCCCCGGTTTATGGTTTTGATTCTTAAATATTATATTTTAAAAATTGTTTATTTATAAGAATTTTTTAAAAATATTATATATTCGTTTGATGTGCATGATAAACGACAAAATATAATAACTATATTATATTATCTTTCAATACATCCAGTGTTTAATAAAACAATAAGATATGATAAATTAATCTTAAAATTTATCATATCCTGTTTTCTTAGATAAATTTTTTTTCTTCTGAATTTGAGTTGGATTATCGGTAAGATAGGATAATATTATAAACTATATAAAGTATATTGAATAATGCAAACAGGTGGGGTGGGGGCTGCTATGTATATAATTCATGTCCTTATTATGTAACCTCCTTTCCTCTTTTTTTTTTCTATCTTTTGCTTTCTCTTCCCTCTCAATTCTCTCTCTCTTTTTTTTCTCTGACCTAATTGTCTCTCTTCTATTCACATCACCACTCATCTCCAAAAACACACCAACCACAACCTTGAGAGGAAGATCCTTCTAAATTTAGAATCTTTTTTTCATATTCTACAACCCCATCAACTAGATCTATCTATAGACTTCATTTTTTACAACAAAAAAAAATAACACTTGGGAAGTTTTGGCATAGCTAGCTATAACTCTAGAGGATAATATTGAAAAATATTTAGAAGATCATCATCAAGAAACAAGAAAATTCAAGATGACTCCAGTTAATTTGGCAGGACAATTTGGTGACACAACATACACCAAAGTTTTTGTTGGAGGGTTAGCTTGGGAAACTCAAAAGGAAACTATGAAGAAATATTTTGAACAATTTGGTGAGATCTTGGAAGCTGTTGTTATCACTGACAAAGCCACTGGAAGATCCAAAGGCTATGGTTTTGTATGTTTATCATCTCTTAATATTTGATTAATCTCTTTATTAAATTATCATTATATTTTATTCTATATATTATTTATTGAATTTTTACTTCAAGTATAAAAATCATTGTTAATTTAGATGAAGTTTATAATATATATGTTTTATTATATATATAAACAATGATTTTAATTCGAAGTAACGAAGTATGAATCTTAATGGATCATGGTAGCAGTACAACTCAGGCTCTTATAGTATCATGTCGCGTATTTAAGTACTTATTTATAAAAAAAATGAAGTTTCTCAATTGATCATGCTAACTGTACAACTTAGACTCTTACAATATCATGTCGCGTATTTAAATCATTTATAAAGAAATGAAGTATATACACATGTTAAGTTTCTTTCACTCTAACTAAGTAGTTCAATATAATGCTTTTGTACATTTCATCTTTTTTTTTTTTCCAATTATTTCTCCACCATTAATGCTTGTACTTATATTGAAAGTGAACTTTTGTTTGTTTCCATTAATTAGGTTACTTTTCGTGAGCCTGATGCTGCTATGAGAGCTTGTGTGGATGCTGCTCCAATCATTGATGGCAGGAGAGCTAATTGCAATCTTGCTTCTTTGGGTGTCCAAAGATCTAAGCCTTCAACACCAAAGCATGGTAATTTGAATAAAATTATATTTAATTTCAAACTTCTTCTCTATATAGTTTATTTTCTAATCTTTGAGATATATTAATTTTTACGCACCAAAAATATATCTACAAATATTTACACGGTAACTGAATCAGATGCATGTATAATTTTTTTAATTTTTTTTATATACTAACGGTGCATACAAACTACATTCTTCATTATATTATATACTTAATAAACTCATTTTATCTAATAATTATAAGTTTATACTTAAAAAATTATTTGATTTGATATTGATATGATGCATAAGATCTCAAAGAATAGTTACATAAAATCTTTCATTTTATTCTATATCATTATTCAAGATGCTCTACATTTATCAACTCGTTCTTATTCACATATGCTTTTTTTTTTTCACTCTGTTCATCCTGTGCGAAGACCTGGATAATAATATATTTGTCGTTAAAAAAAATTCTTATTCACATATTCTCTATGCACAAGCTTAATGTTAGTTGGATATTCCTTTTGTAAATTATTGTTTTTGTTTGAGTGAAACTTAAATGACACCGTGAAAATATTCTTTGGTGAAAAAAGAAGAAGACACACACAGCTAAGTGGCAACTAAGCTTGAATATTCTTCCAGAGTGTAAAGTTGTATTATGTTTTTATCCATGTGTTAGTGTTTCAATATTTCATGTATGTTTTTGGGAAACAAAATACATAAAAAAAACAAGTGTACCTAAGAAGCATGGAACCAAAGCAGTCTACTCAACTGCTTTTATTCCCTTTAATGTTTTTTTTTTTTACAAGATTAAATCAACATTAATTATTTGTCTGTTTGTTTTTCTATCTTACCTTAAAAATTATTTGATTCTGATGGAGTGTATTTCTGCTACCTCTTCATTTTTTTAATTCTCTCTTATACTTTTTTCATTTTCATATTTATATCTAATATATTTGTCAATAAAAAAAAAGAAATCAACATTATTTTAAATAGAGAAAATTGTATTAATACAAATAAATAGAATGGAAAGACAAATTTCATATTTTTTTATCTATTTTCTCGTCGTTAATTCAAGATTTTAAATTGTAAAGTACTAATGTAACTTCTAGCTAGCAATAATATTCTTAGACAAAATATAGTATCGTTGGTTTGAACCATCATTATAATACATCAAATGTCTCTACAATTTTTTATCATCTAAACTGCATCTACGATATTTTTATTTTTGAAACATTATATTGATTATGGAAGTATTGATTAGTTTTATGTAATGATGAATATTTGTAGGAGGAGGAGGGAGGAACTTTAGGGTAATGGGTTCTTACCAGACAGGATTTGGAGGAGTGGGATCAGCTTTTCCTTCAGCTGCAACCTTCCCTCATTATGCCATCCAGCAAGGGATACCTTATAATGTTTATGGGTATGAATATGCTTCTACCACACTATACACTACTTTTTTTATTTCTTCTCTTTTTTTTCTCTTCAATATCACACACATGATTATCTGGATTATATGCAGTCGTACAGTTAGAAAAGACCTGTCCATTCAATTAAGATCAAACGGTCCTGATATATATTTTTTTTAATTAAACTGTATAATTATTTTATATCTGAATCATCTAATCTTAATCGGATGGTCAACTTTTTCCCAGTTGTATGCAGTCAAATGCAATCCAAACCCCGCACATGATACACCATTTATATTTGTACTATAAGGTTGGAATGTCACGTGCAATTCCAACTCATACACAACAAACACCATTGAATATAATTTAATACTACTAACTAGGCTTATCACTAACACCAATCTAGCATGCTTTGCCAGTTCATATGTAGTATTCTTTTAAATTAAATAAAAACAAAATAAATTCCATAGTCCACATGGTATCTTTATGAGTTTATGTAACTTTTCCATCAAACTTCTTTATCTCTCTTTGAACAACAACAAAAAGTTGGTCAGCACATATTTGTATATATGAGAGATGATTTTATACACCATTTTTGCCACTAACAGCTTCACATGGGTTTGTACTTTTTTTTTTTTGACAATGGGTTTGTACTTGTTCACATATTTGTATAATATGGAACAATAAGGATTGGAAAAAAATCATTATTTTGTGTAATATTCATAAAATACTTTTTTAGGCAAATAAATAAAATATTTAACTAATACATTGTTTGTGTAAAAAAAATTAAAATGTATTTAATATTGTCTTGTCTCTATATGTTCAAAAAAAATAATATTATTGTGTGTTCTAGATCTCTCAAAATTTTACAAAATATTACTCACTTATTTTTATTTTTTGCAATAGAAAATATTACTCATTTTAGTTTATATAATATAAGCCTTTTTTTTACAATTATAATATAAGCAACTAAAATCATAAATTTGTTTGTCTGAAATATAGTCAAATTTTACTCTATTTAATCATAATTCTCATTTTTTTTACTTGTTTCATTTAAATTGTTTCTGGCCTGCTTAATTATATATTGTTATATTCACTTTGATTTCTTAACTTTCTCTTTTGTAATTGCTTGTGATCACATATTTTATATGGTTTGAAAATAGTCATTGACATTAATATATATAGTTTCTCATGTTTTTTACTTGCTTAGTTAAATTGTTTTTGGCATATTTAATTATGCACTGTTATATTCACTTGGAACTTTCTCTTTGGTAATGGCTTTGTGATCACTATTTTCAGGTACTCTTCTTACTCACCGGATTACAGTTACCCTACGGTTTGTACTTTTAACTTTTACTTTCTCTTCTCTTGTCTGTTCTATATATACCTTTTACCTAGGATCCGTTTTGAAGCATCACTTTTACGACACACATGGTTTTTATCTTTCACCAAATAGAACCAACTACTACTCTATAGCTCATTCAAATATTTAATATTAAACTAAAAATTGGACTCACGTCATTAATAAACTCTCTCTAAAATGAATCAATTCGTGTAACCAAACTTTGAATTATCAGACTCATTTCCTTGAGAATTAGATGATTAACACATGAAAAATATGTAATATGTTACTAGATTTTTGTTTGAAATAAATCACAAGTTATAAGAGCCTTTGCGTAGGAGGTTTTGTTTTAATAATATCTTCTATTTTTATGAAACAAGTTCTTATGATTTTTTTTTAGGGTAAAAATTTAAACTTATTTCAATCATCAAAATATTCTCAATATCAGATGATACATTGCATAATGAATACTAAGAAAGCTTTACAAGCACATCAAAAAGAGCACCAAAATTAGTTTGGGAGTTGGGTTTACGGGCGACACTGTCTACGACTAGTTTACGATATAGTTCTATGAACACGTTAGTATAATCAAATTCCAAAGTCAATGTAGATTTTCCTTCAAACCAACCACATGTTTCGGCTTCGTGAGGTAGAGGACTACCTTTTCTCCACATAATTTGCGCCCCGAATGAAAATTCCACAATATAGTAATGTTGGAATTCTATCCACTATTTGAAAGGAAAAAAAAAAGTAATATTTAAGATGGAAGAAAGTATGATAGAAAAATGAAACAAATTGATCTTATAAAAAAAAAATGAAACAATTTTTTTTTTATTATTATAAAATTTACTTTTTATTAACAAACTTTTTTTTTTACTCAAATTATTAACAAACTTAATGGCTCACTTTTAATATTTTAAAAGGTTCATATTACATTCACCGAAATAAATTTGTTTATCCAAAAGGTTATTTATCAAATAAATAATCAGAAAAATTCTTTTTTTTTTTTTTGGTAAAAATTAAATAAAGACTTGTGTGAAAAGAAAATTCTATTTTCACCAATTTGGGTGCACCTTAAACATCATAAGATATAGGTTAGGCCCACAAATATAGCAATGAAAGGGGTATAATAGTAAATCCAAATGTACCTTGCTTATGAATGTGGGCACCTAACTTTTTTCACTACAGCTCATTATTGTACCCTACACTACAAAATGTGGAGGTGAACGTGGTAAGTCAGTGACCTTAACAACAAGTACTACTATTGCTGGTCATAATAATTGATGATTCCATAGAACTAACAAATGATTGTGGAATGCACTAGTCAAACTTTTCTTTCTTCTATTTCTTTCCACTTTTTCTCTTTCTTTCAAACAAAAACAGTGAGGTTTGTCTTCTGAATTTGTGTGTGGTCCAATTTATTAAAACAACTATACTTTCACAGTCTTCTATACATTCAAAGCCTTTTGCTGACCCTAAATTATTTTATCCACAGCATGCTCGTAGTGGAATGGAATAAATACAATATTTTCTCCGATTTTATTTTTTTTATAAGCAAAATATTAACATAGTATTATATAAAATTGAAAATTATTATTTATGTTAATGTTTTTTTTACTAATGATCATGTCAATGTTAATTAAAATTAAATTGAATAAATTATAACGAACTTTTCATAAATATGAAGCACGAACACGCTTCGAATCAGACATGTTTCAATGTCAGACACCAATACAACATTGATATTTATAATTATATTAAATTATGTTATTTTCTAAATTATTATCTGTATCGAAGTGTCAGCAGCCGTGTGATGTTTGACATACAGTAGTTCATAGATAATTTACAATTTTCTTCTTAAGTAAAATGTGATTGTAATGTAATTGAAAATGCAGAGCTACTATGGTATGTACGGTGGAGCAGCAGCACAGTACCCTGTTTATGGAAATGGACCAGCTGGAGGAATGATGACTGGTGGTGCAGCAGCAGCTGCAGCATACTATCCATATCTTCAGTATGGCGAAGGAACTGGCGGTGCAACAACCGGCGGCTACACTTCCGGTCAAGGTTATGGCGTTAACTACCCACCTCAAGTGTTTCAGTATTCTCCAATTGCTTCAACTGGTGGTTATGCTGCTCAGCATTATGGAACACCCATTTCTCTTGCACCTTCCCCCGCTGCCCTACCATCAGGTTTTTACTTATAACTATACTCTCATAATCATGATTTTAAATTACGGCTATAGTCAAGATACGCTGCAAACTTTTATATCATACAAAAGGATAAAAAATAAGGTCGATGCAGTCATGCAGTCACTACAACATTTTTGCATTTCGACCACAGGTCAAAAGTGTAGCCTAAACCATGAAAATTGTTGTCTAAAAGTATAGGGAACAGTTTTCACCTGTTTTATAAGCGAGCGTTACCTATTGTCTAAGGTTACAGTTTTTTCACGTTTTGGGCACACTTTTTAAAACTGTCGCCCAAGTTATAAAGAACAGGGAACAGTTATTCGGAAAATGTTAGGCAACAGTTATTACCCGTTGCCAAATTTATTTACAGTCTATAATTGTTGCCTTAAAGATTAAGCAAAGGGAACAATTATCAAATGTCCCCATTACATATTATCAAGCTGGTTTTTAAATTTACTTTTGTAATTAAGATAATAATTTTGAAAATATTTTAACCAAATTTAATATTCAAATTATATATTTGAAATAAAAGTGAGGCAAATAAATGATCTCCTTCATTCAATTGTTTGTAGTATTACATAATTGCATAACAGAGTACCTCCTTTCTATGGGTACTAAAAGTAGCAACATGTACTGATTACTATATAACACCTAAAGTCATGGTTACTACTCAAGACCATAATACAACTAAAATTAAGACAATGTTTTTCTCAAAACCATAATACAACTAAAATTGGACACTTTTGGTGTAAATAGTAAATTTCCTTTCATTGCCCCCACTATCTTGGTTGCATAATCATATGAAGAAGCAGTTGTAACATGCCTTCTGTTACTTTTCAATGATCTTTAGCAATTCCAACATTTCTTTGATCGTAATCCCTTTTAATCGTATTGCTCCAATGTAAAACCTGCTACACCAAATTAATCAATAGTTGAACAAAAACTGAACTACAATCTCACTAATTATGCAAACAACACATCCTATACGCACTAGAAAGCATATTGTCATTACAAAATTAGAGTATCACTGTCATCTCTAATGTAAATGTACCAAATTACATCTAGCCATTTCATTGAAAATTCAATTTCATATTTGAACTATCTCTTATTATGAGAATAAGTGATGGTTCCTTTTAACCTGCCCCACACAACTCTTAAATACAAACAACAATACCTAGATTTCCTCTAGAAGGTAGAGGGCTGCAAAACCCAACACAGTGGTGTCTACACAGCTAATTGAATAATGAAATTAAATAAAAGAAGAGCTAAAATCAAACAATTAGATAGGTTTAAATAATTTAAGGTCAGATACACAAGTTAGGAATAACTTAAAAAATGTAGACAATATGAAATTAGCAGTGAAAAATTGAATTGCAAATAACTCACAATGAAGTTTATAATCAAAATTAATTTGTTAAGAGTAAATTGCTTCCCTTACCACAATTTTCAATTGCTTGGTAAGGATCGAATTTATCTACATATTACAACAAAATGCATTTAAATATAAGCACATAAATATCTTGCTAAAAGTAAATGCCAAGTTCTCCAATGTTAATTGACATTAATAAGCTTGCACAAAACTTCTATATCATTTTTGTTTCATTATTTAATCAAGGTGTTCATTTCCTAACAAGAAAACCAAATCAATTAATAAACTATAGATTAAGAAATCCACCCATGAATCATGTATGTAATAGAAGAAATTATATCAACTGTGAAATGAAAATTTGGGTCCAATTTAGAGTATTCTTTGATTCTTCTTCCCTTGTAGGCAACTCACTCAAATAGCAAGTCTATAAATCATTGGTTTATATTTCTTAGCGCATTACCAAAATGTATAGCATACACAACATCATTGCATCTTTTTTCATGAGTTTTTAGTCAAGATGAATTGGTGTTCATTCATACTCAGCATGAGTTTTCACTCAAGATGAATTGGCTCATTCATAAAACCACTATCCTCTACATACTAAGTATTAACTAGTAATTAATATTTAGTAATTTAGTAATCACTATATTTCATAAAATCCTGCAAACACAAAACACCAATCTAGAAAGTATAAACAATTATCAAAAACCTATACATACTAAAAACCAACAAAGTGCCATTCAAATAGTACCAAATCTTGTTAGGTTTGAAGTTGAACAGAATATGAAAAACATGCAAATTTAATAATCAGACAAATTAACATCAAATTTCTAACTGAGCCAAGAACAGAGAAATTTAGTTTGGGATGAAAGATGATGTTAGGGTTTTGGCACAATTTAGGGAAAACTCAATCTAAGTTGAAGTTTATAAAGAGACTCACGATATAAGAAGTTAATGTTGCTCAACACTGTGCAAAATACATCCACAATCTCATAACTAAACATCACAAAAATTTCATCCACAACAACAATAACAAACAAACCCAGCTTGTTAAACAAAAAACCCAGAAAAAACAATCTAGAAGAAAATAAGAACAAACAAACCCAGAATAACATACCAGAAAAAATCCTTCAACAAATCTAGATCTGCATTCAGATCACTCATGAAACCCTTATCCTAGCCACCAACTCCGCTAACTAATCTCTGAAACTATGACGCCACTGATATAGGGTCTCCGGATGGAAGCCATTAATTTTGGTCAGAAAAAAATACGAGAAAGAGGAATAGATCAGAAACCCTAGAAAGATAGGGATTGGATGGTGTGACAGAATAAATTGGAAACCCTAAAAATCTAGGGATTGAGCAGTGGGAGAATTTATAAAGCTATGGATTGAGATGGATTTTCGATTTAAGGAGACGGAGGAGAAGGAGCCACGCAGTCGGGTTTAACTCTCAAACTTGTTTTGTGTGTGATGGGTCAGGGTGGATGGGATTAGTCTTTTAATTGAACTAGTGAGATAAAATTAATTAATTTTATAATAGAGTAAAGTATTTTTTTTAAGTTGAATATTTAAAGCAATTGTTGATAAATGTTGCCTTTTGTCATAAATAATGTAACGCCTTAAAATTGTCCCCACAAATATCTATAGGCACAGTTGTTAACTATTGCAAAAGAAATATCATAGTAACAGTCCGAAAATGTTCCCTTTTCTATTTCAGGGAACACTTATGTAGCGCTGCCTAAAAGGCACTGGCAACAGTCAAAACGTGTTAGCTTAGCCACTTTTAGGTAACAGTTTATACAAGTTGCATAAAAAAGTGTTGCTAAAGACAACAAATGTTGTAGTGAGTCAAAGTTGCAATTTCGATAACGTTGACGCTGCATTGACATTAAAATCATTTTTGAAGCCGTCATTAGAGTTACATACGGCAATTTAAAATCATGTTCATAATCATAAATTTCACAATTGCAACTGTGACATAAGAAGTGTCGTCAACATTTGCTCACAGACTTTTTTAAAAGATGATTGTTATGTAGATTATACCGCTTTAAAAATGGGTTTTATAAACTATGACTTTTATGTTTAAAAGAAGATAGAGTGAGTGTCGGTTTTATTTCTTTTGCAATTTTTAATATTGTCATAAATTATTGACCAAGTATTAGTTGCAAACAATTCATCAGGCAAATCTCGATAATTGCACTGAGGTGTAATTTAAATCCAACAATCGAGATTTGACTTGATTGAATAAATGCACATGATTACAACTAGTTGCAAACTGCAATTTAAAACTTCTATATTTTTTTGTTAGCTTATTTGATTATGCAACTTGATCATGTATTAATGAGGTACTAATATTTTTGACAGTGTGTTTTGCTGTGCCACAGGCGTGACAATGGCTCTACAAGCTCCAATTCCTCATCGTTAGAGACTCATATATCATATCAATGATCTCAAAAAAAATCACTAGCTGTGTCAAAACTTCCCAAGTTATTGCTTCTTGAAGTCTCTTATATCATCAATCAACCTTTGGCCTAACCATGGTGTTCTCTCATCCTTCACACACACACACACACACTTTTCACTAACACCAAAGAAAAAAGCCCATCAATGGAATTTGGGCTTTTCCACTCATCATCATCATAGGCCCCCCATAGGGGCCCAAAGGTTTCCTCTCCATATAATTTGGAGAGTCATGCTCATGCATTGTCCCATATTTTCAAGAAAAAAAAGTTGCATTGGTTCCTTGAAGAGAACCAAAATGTTTAATCACCAACAAAAGCTATAGGAAATAGCTTTAAGTTGGGAAAAGAATGGAAAAACTTAGCCCTTGGAAAGGCTAAACCAAAAAAAAAAAAAAAATCATCTTATTAATTAACTTTAGCCCATGGAGGGCAAAGTGAAAGTAATAAAGAATGGTTTTTCAAAAATTGTAAATTGAAGAATCTCACAAATAGGTATAGCTCATCAATTTGAAATTAAGCTAGTTTAGAAATGGGTATCCCCTTTAATTAATTGCTAATCACACCTCTTTGGATAAAGAGGAAAATTTAGCAATTAAGGGACATTGGATGTCCCATCTTTTTTGTATGGTAACATCTAGCTATAGTGTTATAGTCTTTAGTGTTAATTAGGATTAGGATTAGGATAAGTCATGTTTATCAAATTAATTTTTATAAAAAGAAGGGTTTAACCAACCAACAAATTAACCATCTTTCCTTTGGGTAAGGAGAGAAAATAACTTTTTTTTTTCTTTATGTAAATTTCATTGTGGCTAAACTATGGGAGTTTAAGCCCAATTTAGTTATTTTTAGGAGGGAAGTAATTTTTTTACTTTCCCAATTAGCATATATGTAGTACATTTCATCATCATTTTGAGACCTACATCAATAGAATGTGGAACTCAAAAACACTTGCATATGTAATCTAGGGAGATATTTGGCTTCCCTTGGGTTACTTCACTTTGCTCACCAACCATGGTTAGGGACATAGGTGAATTAATGAGAATCTCATCATCACTCTTACTTTGTTTCTCTCTATCTCTCCATTTCTCAATCCTCTTCATTTCTCTTCCTTTGTCTATGGCAACTTTTAAATTGAGATGGACCTTAATTAATACTCTTTTAATTTTATGTTTAAGCCTATATGGTATTTGGATTGTAATTAGGAAATCTAAAGTAGGAGGATTAATTCATTCCCTATCCATATGCTGGATGAGAATGGATTTACTACTTATTCTACTATGCATTTAATTTCTTATATTATGTTTGCATCAATCAACATGTGTCAAGAAGTTAATGCTTTCAAGCAATGTTAATCTTTTTGTTATATGTCAATTGATGATTTTCCTTAGTTTTACTTTTTTTCTTCATATATATAAAATATTTATCGAAGGAGGGTGATGGAATCAGTCTAATAATTAAGCATACAATATTTTTATTTTTGTGTGACTAAATCGGACAATTTATCCTTTAATTTATTTATTGGTTTTATATTGGTCCCTTAATTAATTAATTTTATAAACTGGTTCATTAACTTTAATTTTATTTGTTATATTAATCATTTTCATTTGCTTTTCTCAAAAACCTTCAATTTTATTTTTTGTTATCCGTTATATATGTACGCATAAATCATTTATTTATACATAATATTGTTAGGCATACTAGCGAATCTTATTATAAGTCCAGACACTTTTCTCATACAGATGATAAATACACTATCAACCTCTTAAAAAGGGAGTGTTCTCATAGAAAATGATTATTGATAAGTTTTCCTTTTCAACGTACCATTCATTTCGATGTGTTACTTTGCCACATCAATAACTATGTAAGCAAAGTTAAAAAAAAATTAGGAACACTAAGGGTCCGTTTGGTATGATGGAAAAAAAAGTGCAAGAAAAAAAAAATTATACAAATCAATGAATGAAACTTATGTAAAATTTTTTCCTTCCACTTACTTCTTATCATACCAAACAGACCTAAATGAAAAGTACTTAAGCGTCCTATTTAGCCTATTTTATTTCATAGTATTATTGCGAAAACTTAATAGTTAAACAAGCATGCTATAAATATCAAGATAAACATCGAATATTTTTTTTACTAAAAGATAAACATGGATTTAATCTCCAAATAAGTGAGAATTTACCGTCTCCAAGCCAAAATACTCTGCATCTTGCATAAATGTGCCCAATTTTTTATTTATTAATTCTCTAATTTTTTAGGAATCGAATTGGTTCTTTCGAACGATTTATTTAAATATGTTAAATATACTATTGTCACACTAACACATCATACCGGACTTCCAAAAAATCACATACTACATCTTTGATTTATTTACATGTTATGCCTAGGCTTGATAAAATCTAACTCGGTCTACCCTATTCCCAACCCTACTTTTACTTTGAGCATAGAAAAAAAATCAGGAAGATTTTACGCCGGCAACCGGTTTACCCGATTCCACCTGCCCATATTCTTGCCGCCGCGGTTTTTGCAGGTTTTGATCGGTTGCAGATTTTTCTCCCCATATTTGAAACAGCAGACATTATTGTTTTCTCCCTCCCAATAACTAAACTATATATGGTATTTCAGTTTCCAATATCTGTACTAAACGGCTTGATTTGAAACGCTTAGCAATGCCTACAATTTGAATGTTATTATTATACGGTACATTTACACTCTTCAGTTCACAATTAGAATGTTACTTTCAGTTTTGATTTGTTAATGTTTTAAGGAGCAAAAAGGAAACGCAAACAGCAGGAAAGCGCAAGTGTTGGATCCAATTTCTAATTTCAAAACAAAATGCAAGTATGTGTTCAATTCTCTGTCATGACTTTTTCTTGAGTTTGCAAATCGATTTTTTTCCTAAAACTCAATTCATGATTGAAGCTAGTAAGTAATCGTAGTTTGGTGGCCGCAGTCAAAATCAATTCAGACTCAAATGTGTGATTTATTATTTGTTGTGCCTGTTTTACCCTTTTTATTATCCTTTCAAAATTAACTGATTAGCTTGTTTTAGTTCTCTTCTCTGATTATGCTTTCCTGCATGATTACAATGGTGACTCGGTGACTTTTGCAATGGTGATAAGATAATAACAGTTCATAAATATTAATAAAATTGAAATTTCAACTCGGTGGATATATAGTTTGCATTGAACTTTCTCTGAATTAGTGATTCATGTTTCTATGAGGAAATAGCAATGAAGATGACGGAAGAATGGAAGACTAGAGAGATGACATGGCATCAACAGCTTTCTAATGTGCTACTTTGAAAGTGTATAAACTTCGTATAAAGAGTAACTTCAAGAAGGAGGAGAATACCAAGAAAAAAAATGAAAAAGAAAAGGATGAGTCAAGAAGAACTTCTTTCACATTTAAAACAGTTGAGTCAAGAAGAAAAGACTGAAGAGGAAATAAATACTACGGTAGAAGGTATGTTTTCCTTTAAGAATCTCTATTGAGTTTTTTGATATATTGGTTAATCTTGTTTCGTGAATAAAATATCTTAGGAATTCTAACACACCTAGCTAAGACATAAGAGAAACAAAAAGCTTAAGTTTTTTTTTTTAAGCCAAAGCTTAAGTTGTTGGGTTAAGAAAAATGAATTGTTTTATATTATAGTTCTAACACACCTCTTCACGTGAGAGTCATTTGGGTTTCACCTTTATATTATATTTCTAATAAGCTAAAGATTATGGTTATACTTAATTGAACCGTATGAGTATTGACCTTTGGATTATTTACCTATTTGATAGCCCGTGGTTTAGTGTTTTTACTGTGTTGTTGGGTTAAGTTTGTATCTCATCTCAAGCCCTAGTTAACAATAATATCTAGTTTTATGTATGTTTATTTTTTATATAGGAATCTCACTCTCACAACTAAATGTATTGATGGTTGAAAACTCTGAAAAAACCCGACTTACTTGATTGAAACCTATCTAATCTATTTTTTTTCTTAAAGTTATCCTTATGTTTTATGGTTGTTGACTTGACCCATTTTTTTGTAATGACAACTGCAAGACGTTATTAGTTTCATGCTATAGATCCTGTAGAACATTTGTCTTGTTTGTTGTCGTTAGCTTCGTGAGGTAAGCAACTTGAAGATCGTGTTGATCCAGTTGAGGTGAAGTTTAGCTGCTACGATAATGGTTATGTTTATGGAGAATATGCAAAAGAAGTTGAATCACATGCTACTGCTGAGCTTGAGCGCAAATGGTAAAGATTTGAATAGTGATGACAGAATTCACTGTCCAAAAAAATGTGAAAATAATTTTCTTGAACCGAAAATCTTGTATTCTCTCACGTCATTGATTGCTTACAACATGCCTCGGTAAAGCATATATGGTTTGTCATATTCTCTCGAACTGGAAACTTCTACATTTTTAATTTGAGTTGCTCATTGAGTCTAGAACACTGTCTTTCAAGAGTACACTAAAGGTTTGAAGGATAAGAATAAGTGACCTCTGATGTTTAAGTTGAAAGATTGGTCTCATTCTGAATTATTTGAGGAATGTTTATCTAATTATTTTCTTAAGTTCATGTTTGTCTTGTCGAATGATAATATGAATTTAAGAAAATAATTAGGTAAACATTCCTCAAATGATTTAGAATGAGGCCAATCTTTCAACTTAAACCTCAGTGGCTACTTATTCATATCATTCAAACCTTTAATGTACCCCTTGAAAGAACTTGGTTGGTGGAACTAACAGTTTCCTACACTCAATGAGCAGCTCAAATTAAAACTGCAGAAATTTCCGGTTAGAGAGAATAGAACAAACCAGATATGCTTTAGCGAGGCCGGATGTAAGCAATCAGTGATCTCTAAATGCACTCCAGTCTTCTTTTTCTTTTTAGACACATTTCAGTTTCGTTCTTGGTCTTACTGAATTCATCGAACATGGCATTTGTGTCCAATGATATATACCTTCAAGCACGTTGCTAACAATTACAGACTCCCATTTTCTCAAATACCATTGAAAATGTGATAAATCCTTAGGATGTAAATCTTTAGCCTTGGCACATTATTAATAGTTGTCATTTGAGTGTTCACGAATTGATGTTTTCCTTGTGTTCTTATCTAATTTCAAACATGAGCATGAGTTAATATAAGTCTCGACTGCATAAGCTTATGTTTGTTTATTAGTTTTTCTGCTTTAAGTATTAAATCAATGATGTGACTTGGAGTATACAAGATTTTCAGTTCAAGAAAATTATTTCCACATTTTTTTGGATAGTTAATTCGTTCATCAAATCTTGACATTTGCTATTAAACTCAGCAGTATTATACAATTCAACTTCTTTTACATATCCTCCATGAACATAATCATTATTGTGCAACAAAACTTCACCTCAATTGGATCAACACCACCTGCTTACCACAAAGTTCACGACAATAGACAAGACAAAGGTCAAACTTGCATGCTCGATATGATTTATAGTATGAAACTAATGACGTCTTGCAGTTGTCACTATAAAAAGAGAGTTAAGTCAACAACTATAAAACATAACGATAGCTATAAGAAAAATAATAGATTAGATATGTTTTAACCAGGTAAGTTGGGTTTTTTCAGAGTCTTTATCCACCGATACATTTAATTGTGAGGTTCCTATAATTTACATTCCATAAAGCAAATTAAAAAATGAACATATATGCAACTAGATACTATCGTTAACTATGGTATGAGATTAGATACAAACTTAAACTATAATCCAACAACACATACAATAAAAATAGCAAGACACGTGCAATCAAATAAGTAAATAATTCAAAGGTCAATAGTCATACAGTTCAATTCAGTATAAGTGCATCATCTTCAATTTATTAGAGATATAAAAAGGTAGTTGGGCTTTCGCATTATTTAAAGCCCAAATGGCTCTCACGTGAGGTGTGTTAGAACTATAATATAAAGTCATTCATTTTATTTTTTTTCATTCAACAACTTTGGCTTGAAAAGAAAAATAAAGAGCTTAATCTTTTGATTCCTCTTATGTCTCAAGGTGTATTAGAACTCCTAAGACATTTTATTCATGGAACAACATTGATCAATCAATTAGAAAACTCAACTGAGATTTTTAAAGGAAAAAATACTTCTTGTAGCATATATTTCCTCTTCAGTCCTTTCTTCTTGACTCAATTATTTTAAATATAGAAGAAGTTCTTTTATTAGATATAAGGATTGTTCAACCTTAACTTTCTCATTTTCATTTTTTTGTTTTTTGGTATTCTCCTCCTTCTACATGTTACTCCTTATACGACGTTTATACACTTTTAAAGTAGAACATTAGGAACCTATTGCTGCCATGTCATAAACAAGAGCCTAAAGCCATGTACGTGCTGTTGTCACATATCGATATAACAAAACAAGCTTGGATCAACAAATTTAATGGTTTAATGATTAATAAACAAATTAAACCAATCCCATTTGAGTAGATATTTATCAAATTCAGAGTGTGACAAAAAGTGAAAGTCACATGGATTATGAACAAATAAGAAGCCATGTTGATCAAGTTGATGAAGAAATAGAGTAAAATGTACTTGAAAAGTCATGAGATAGGAATTATAAAAACGACTTATTTTAGTAATTACTATTGTAAAATAGGAAACTCCTACATTTTAAAGGTAGGAAAACAAGTAAGCAATAAAATAAGTCACCATTAAGCTGATCATTGACGAGAAAAGAAGGAAACATTAGTTATTCATATGTGGTAAAAGAGTCACTATCAAATTGTTCTTGGGTGGAAAAAAATGCACCACTAATATGATAATTGTGTGAGAAAAAAGTCATCACCGGATTGATCGTCGGTGGAAAGAGAAATGTTTGGGTACGTGTACAGTATCTGCATGTACGAGCACCGGTACAAGATACAACATATAAAAAGGCAATTATCATCGAAAAATGAGCGTTTGTAAATTGACATTAATAAAGAAAAATTAATTTTTTCAAATAAGTAAATATAAAAACAAAAAAAAAAAAATATTACATTTGAGAGTTAAAACTTCAACAAAGCAGTTTTAGGTACAGTTTGACCCTTTTTTTTTTTTCCTCTTCCTTTGAGTTTATGCAAACAGCTTATGCAAAATAGCTTATAAAAATACAAACATAAAACTTAATTTATATTGCATAAGTTGTTTGCACAAGCTTAAAAGAAGAGGAAAAAAAGATAGGTCAACCGGTAACTTAGAATACTAGCAAATATGGCATCCTCCACTCGATAAGTATTTCATTTCTTTGGGACTGAAACAATAACAAGGTGGAGCCAGTATCATTTTCAACGATGGCCTTGAAAATACCATGTAGCTAACAATATAACCATGCACTTTCGAACAACCCCTCAAGTTGATTTCTCTAAGTTGTGTGCAACTTTTTATCACATGCTTTACTCCGTTCTCTGTGATATAATCACAACCTTTCAATCTCAACTTCAAAAGTCCGCAACAACTCTTCGATATCACATAGAGTGTTTCATCGTCAACACTTGTCCGCGTTAAGTTCAACATCTCTAGTTTAGAATTAGAAACTACGAAGTTGATTCCAAATAACTTTACTCTTGAACAACCGGTTAAGTTGAGACATTTGATGTTAATACATTTCCTTAACATTTGAGCAATACCTTCTTCAGATATGCCATTGCAATGTTTCCAAGAATGAATATTTATAGGCCCGTTGTTGTAACTAAGGTCGAGTTCTTGGAGCAATGGGAAGATGTCGGAGATGAGAAACAAGTGAGAGTTATTGAAAAAAACCATGTGGGAACAAAAGAGAGAAGTTAAAGTTGTAATCTTGCCGGAGAAAGCTTGCAAGCCATCGGCAGGAAAGTGTCTTTGTTTGGAGATATTGAGGGATGTGAGGTTTAATGGGAAACAAGATATTTCGATTAAGAGTTTGTTGAGATCACCGCCGTAGGACGAGATGTTGAGGGAGGTGAGATTGGTGAACCTTTTAAAAAGACAAGAGAGTAAAGGGCGCATTGTATAACAAATTTTGAGAGAGAATAGTAGACGGTTGGTGATAGAGAGGAACTGTTTTGAGACGATCGAGAGAGATTCGAAGTCGTTGTCCTTGTCCTTTACTAGGAATATGAAGATAGATTCCCAACATTCTTCCGGTAAATAGTAGTAATTTGTTGATGTTGTTGTTGTGGAAGAAGTGATTTGTTGTTGTGAAGATTTGAGACAAGTTTTCCTCTTTTTTTTCATTGTGGACAGGACATTGGTGTTTGTTTTCTTTGATATGAGTGACGGCGCTCCAACGATGAATTTGGTTTAAGGTAAAGGGGTATGGTTTCAGATTTCAGTAAACCTTAGTTTTAGCTGGTTAGTTAATAAAGATAAATTTCAGGACGAGAATTTTTCGGATCTTAACTTCACACTTATAGTTAGATTTGGGTTGCTAAATTTCTTAGCTGATGTATTGGAAGCGAGGTTTTGAAAAACGGAGGGTGAATTTTGGTTAAAAAAAATAGAGTAGAAAGATGCGGTAGAAAACACATGACAGAGAGGATATGGATAGAAGATGGAGGAGCGGCGCCTGACATAAGAGAAGGATAAAAGATGATGGATCTTTAGGGTTATTAAGTTTTTATATTCAAGTGAAAGGTATTGGGCCTACATAGCCCATATAGGACTTACAATGATAACTAGTGTATTATTATTATTATTATTATTATTATTATTATTATTATTTTATTTTTTTTTTGACGCATTATTATTATTATTATTATTTTTTTTTTAACTAATCACGTATTTTTTCTATGATAACTAGTAAAGTATTTTATTTTTTGGTACATTTCTTTAATTACTTTGTTTGTTAAATAACTTTATAACATTTTGAAAATAATTTATATAAAATTTTAAAAACTTAAAGGACTGTAAGAAATTAAATAAATTATAAGTTTATATATAATTATTAATTAATAAAAATATATATTTAATTAAAAACGGTCCGATCTATTGAACCTTGAACTAGTAGACGTACCGGTTCAATGATCGGTCCGGTTCTGATTATCTTGGTTGGAAGAACTCGTTACGGTAAATATTGGAAAAATATTTTAATGGATGGACAAGAGACTATTTGATGTGTCAAAGTTTGAATTTAGTCTATGAATAAGTACATGGCGGATTCAAAAAGATTTGTAAGTGTAAGCTAAAATATAGTGATTTTTTTTCTTTTTAATAACAAACAATCCGCATTAGACATACTATCCAGGTGAAACTCAATACATTAAAATTCAATAATTCATTATGTTTGAACCTCTATTAACTAATTCACAATAATAGCGACAAAGAAAAAAGTATTGGGAGAGAGAGCGAAAAAATTAAAAAGTTAATGGGCCTAGTAGGGGGGATGGATTCTCTCGAGTGTAATTTACACTTGAGAGAATAAAGTGTGGTTTGTTATCATTGATTAAGAGAGAGAAACATATAAAAATTTAGAGAAATTGAATTTAGATGGTGTTAGATTACACTTTATTCTCTCAAGTGTAAATCACACTTGAGAAAATTCATTTCCCTAGTCATGGAGCTTAAATAAAATATATTATTGTATTAAAGGTTTTTTTTTTTTGAGGGCTTGAGCCCCCAATGGCTTTTGCCCCTGTCTATGTATATTAAATGTAGGGATGGCAAAGAGGACGGTTCGTCTAGTTTAGGCACAGCCGGTTTAAGGCCGACCAAAAGTAGGGAGAGGCGGGACAGGCCGGGCCCACCTAGATGTCTGAACTCAAAAGTCAAGTCCACCTTGTTTATTACTAACAAGTTTGTGGGTTGATGGATGATGAAGTACCAAAAGTAAGTATTTTTAATATATCGTATTCACAGGGACTAGTGTGATATTAATTGCTGATCCACAATAACCATGATTTTAAATGCGGGTTTTGAAATGATTTGATTGTTTTTTAATATAAAAAGTGCGATGTAAAAGTGTTTAAAATTTAGATAGAGAAATATGTCGGGATTAGACTTTAATAACTCATTCACATGTATCATTCAACTAATGATATATATATTTTCATTTACCAATCAATATTATCACGTATCACTCATCGAACGCATCCGTGTCCAGAATACACCGTGAAATCTATCGTACCTATTAACCTTATATTTCTCGAATCATTAATCGATATAATAGCATTAAGCTTTGATATTTTAAGTGAATATTGAACCCAAAATCTATGTCTAAATTTTGAAGTTCAACAAGTGATTATCCTAAACCTTTGATTCAAACAAAATATGTCTATATCGTTCAAATCTTTGAAATAAACAAGTAAACAAGGATATCACTAACATTGATTGATAAATAAAACATATATAGCAAAGTTAAGATGAGTACATGATCATAAATTAATTACATCTAATCCCAACAAAGAAAGATTTAGCTAAACATAGCCATAGTTAACCTACAAAAATGGAGCAGATCTATACTTGTAAGAGTTGGGATCTAAACTCTCGACATTTCACTTATTTAACTTATGAGTCAAATTTCTAATGACTAGACTACTAAAAAACAAGAATGAGTGAATTAGTGTTTCAATCATAAATGAATGAACGGTTTGTCCTATAAAACAAACACGGGGGTGTGACTTGAGAATCGTGGGGTGGGTGTAACAATTTCCTTTGCATTTTCACAAAGCATATTGAAGGACAAGCAAGAATGCGACATAATAATAACATAGTAGTAATATTAAATCATATGTTTCACTTATTATTTCGGAGTCTCCAACAATTCCCATATTGGCTTCTTTCACTTTCTTGTTCTCTACTTAATTTTATGCCGTCCCATTAGGCCTAATTTAATTAAAACTTTCATCTTTCTTTCCATCATCATAGTGTGTTCTACACTTGAGTATTGTTTCAACTTTCAACCATGAAATCTGATGGAGCATTGAAACCAAATCACCAGGTTAATTACTATCATGCTTTAATTTGTTTTTCAATTAGCATTGCTTACTTTTCAGCAGTATGTTCATGTTGGTTTAGTTAATTTTAGTTTCATTTTATTTCATTAGGATTTAATGATTTTGATTTGATCAAATGATACTACTTCTCTCTAGAATGAAATATAAGAAAAAGTGCACTAAATTATGGATATTTAGAAATATAGTTGACATATTTATGTGCAATGTCAATAATTTTTTTTGACTCAATTGCCTAAGTTACCCTCTAAATTAATAATTTGGTTAGACATACAAAAAGTATATTAAATGAGAGATATTTTAGAAATACTTTTTTTTTTTTGTAAACTGGATATTCTCTGCGCGTAATTACAAAAACTAATTTATTTGCATTTTATTTTTATATTATCTTCACTTCATCTCCTCTAAACAATTTTCTTATATGCAGGAACCATATATTCGTACTAGAGAGAATCCATTCTTTGATGGCCTTATAAGCAAAGGTGAATAGCTACATCTAAACCGTTAAATAGAAAACGATTTAGTTATCGAAAAATTTCAAATTGATCACTAAATCGGCTGCTAAATAGCGATTTTTTATTAGTTTTAACTCTAATTGAAGAACTAATAGTAGTAATGTTTTTGAATCTTGATCAGATACTAAAATGGATATAGATCATTTACCAGTGGACAATTCAGAAATCTCAGAAGACTTCAACTTTGAATCTTTTGAACACTCTCCAACTGAAGAATGGTTAAACACAAGCAAAACAACTCCATTTATACAATTAGATATTCAATCTAATAATGAAGAAGAGAATTCAGATTCATCACCTGCAATATTGCAACATATGGAAAAGATATATACAGTTACTAGAAGAAAAGAAAAGTTACCAAATGTTCTGCTTCCATTATCAGCAGCTTCATATTATAATGGAGTATCACCAGAAATTGAAATTGTTGAATCATGTGAAAATGTTGACATGCTCAATGCATATTTGAAGGCAAGAAAAGATGATGTTAGTGCTGGTGTGCCTGGAAAATTCTTGTATGCTGTATTAGGAACAGATGATGCTGGTAATTAATTTTTTTTCTTAACTTGCATAAGATATATGTAACTTAAAGGCTAGTTTGAATTTGACTTATTTTTTAGCTAATGCAAATAAATAAATTTTTATATTAATTCATAAGTTTTCACTAACAAAAATTGTATTTTTATAAGTTGTTTTCTTATAAACTAAATTGAAAAACTTATAATAATACATAAAAACTTATTTATCTGCATAAGTTGTTTCACATAAGCTAAAAAATAAGTCAATCCAAACGAGTCTTTAATATATATATATATATATTTTTTTTTTTTGCTTACGCTACCAGTTTAATCTGGTTCGGGGGACAGTTCTGGCATCAAATGGTTCCAGCCCCCAAAACTGTATTTTTTTTTAGTCAAAACCCAAAAGTGCTTAAATGAGATGACGCAGATATCTTCTAACTTAACCAAGATCATAGGTTCGATCCCTGGTTTGAGCATGCAGCTTTGTTAAAACTTTTAGGGAGATTTTGTCATCCATTTGGGTACCACAAGACTCGAGACATTAATCTCTGCAGTTTTGCACAAAAGATACCTATTTTACCCAAACAAGAAAAATTAGATAAAAAAAGATACAACTCAAAAGCTTGTTAATCACCATAAATGTATATCTTGTGAACCTAGATCAATGGTTTTTTAAATTGTGGTATGCAAATAAAAAGAATTTTTAGGTCTCTTCAACAACATTGTGAGAATAATTTTGACCATATTGACCACATTTTTCTAAAATAAAAATGATTGATGTGTAACCATAACTACGACCGTAACTTCAATTTAAAACAATATGGATTCACAATGTTATGATATGATAAGTTAATGTTAACTAATTAAGTGTGATCATGGTTTTAAGTTTCGCAACTGCAAATGTACCCATAATTTCGACCACATCAATCATTGGATGGTATTAAATTCTTTTGTACCGTTCCTATGAACATATATTAGTTTGTAGAGATATTATATGTAATATGTAGAGATTGAGATTCAAAGCCTAGTACTCTTACTTATAAAAGTGAAATTCTAATCACTATACTGCTCGAGAAATAAACAATCCTCTTATAATTATTTAATTAAATGCAAATTGTTTGAATGCAGATGTTGGAACTGTGGCTTCAACAATAATGTACTCCTTCTACTTGAATTTAACTTCAAAAAGTGATCAACTCTGCATAGTACCAATTATCAACATTAACAGAGCCAATCTTGGTTCCCATGTTGAACTCAAGTGGTTGTTTGATTCATGTCAAATTGATCAATCATCCTTAATTTTTGCTGATGAGGTTAGTTTAATTTACAATATATAAAGAGCATCGGTTAATTAATTTAAATTTTTAACTTAGTTTCTTTGATTTTCATAGTTATTTTTTCTTAAAATAACTTAATAAATAATAGTATATGCTAATAGTGTGAATATCCTTATAAAATGTATGTATTTATACTATATAATATACCAATTATTAAATTTATTTAATCAAGACATTGAGCTTAAATGGTTAATAAGTTTTCCGGTCCCCATAGCAACTTTTAGTCATACTTTACTTATCTCACGATCTTGTTTCAACCAGATTGATATGTCATATTATGATCTATTTGGAAGTCTTAAGATACTACTTTTGAAGAGCAGCAGGATTGCAAATAATCAAGAGGTAACAAATTATACATTTGACATTCTATTCTAACTTTGTCAAAAAAATTTAGAAGTTAACTATGGATATTTAATTTTTTTCATTTTTACCACAGAAACTGAAGCAAGCCGTGGTTGAAATTTTTCACTACAAAAAGGTTAATTTTTTTTGTTTTTTTTTTGCATTGTCAAAAAGGTTAATTTACTATATGCAATTTTTTTTTAATCAATCATTGATATTTCTTAAAATGTAATTTTGGACAGTATAGTTTGTTCGAAAATGTATTTTCAGACAATATAAAATTTTCATTTTTTTTCTTTTCGAATGTGCATTTACAGACAATATAAAATTTTCATTTTTTTTTCTTTTCGAATGTGCATTTACAGACAATATAAAATTTTCATTTTTTTTTCTTTTTCAAATTTACATATTTGGAAAATTCATCTATTTTTGAAGAGCTAATACAAGTTAACACTCTAACTAACTCTTGTTGTTTAGGGTGAGACAATATATCCCTGGGTCAAAAATGTGACAACAGGAGAGGTAATGACCTTAAATTCCCAAATGATAATTTTCATTGATATCTCTATACTCACTCTCACAAACAATTAATAATTCTGCCTTGATTAATTGTATATTTGGGAAATTGAGCAGTGAGAATGCAAAAATATAGTAGCAAATATTTTGGGTTGGGTTCTTTCAAGTAAGAATTTAAAAGTAATTCTTACAAAATTGTCAAAAATTAATTCTTACTTTAATTTTTTGGTTAATTTAATTATTATTCATTTATTTGATTATAAGGATCACAGTTGATATGTTAACATGGCCACAGGAAAGTTCTTGTTGTACGGCTATAGCTGAAAAGTTTGTAACATATTCGCCAGAAATATTGACCAGCAAATCCTTCAGTAAACTTCTGGTACTTCAACTTCTCCTTTTTGGTCAAATATGAAAGTTTTGTTTAAAGAATAGTACTTTTCGCGCGTCTGAATATCTTCGGTCACCTCCTGAAATTATCAAACTAATTCTCTCGCTTTCTAAGATGCGGGCACTTTTTCGCACTCTAAGTAGTGAGTGTCAATATTTTTAGCTCAAATCCGCCCCCTAGAATGAAAAAAATCATGAAAAAATGAGTTCGCATTCTAGAAAGCGAACTCAGCTGCAGTTTGCTATCTAGAAAGCGAACTCAGCTACAGTTTGCATTCTAGAAAGCGAACTATTTCCCCCAATTTTTTTTATTTACACACTCGCGTTCTAAGTAACGAAAATGATAAATTCAGAATTTCAAGAGGTGCGCATGTATGTCGGAGGCGCCTGAAGTACAATTCTTTGTTTAATAGAGCGGAGTTTGAGTTTAAGCTAAACTTTCATGGGCTCTAAAATCATGAGGCCCAATCTTGGTCTAGAGCATGTTAAGGCCCCAATATATTAGTTTAATTGTTGAGAGAATTTCTTTTGCACCCTACCCATTTTCTGGAATGTCCTACGAATTTACCAAAATACATTTGTCCACTACTTAGATAGCGGATATCCCTCAAAGATAATCTACCAATTTATTTTTTTTTTATAAAGTCTACTATTTAAGTAGCGGACATCATTTACAAAATTTTTGAAAATTTTCTCATTTTTATAACGTTTGTTACTTAAGTAGCGGAAAAGTAAAAATGAAAACGCACAGGCGTACGAGAAGCAGGTAGGCGGCAAATGCTCGATTGTCAATATTCATCTGTTTAAAAAAAATGTCAATATTCTTTCATTATTGCTATAAAAGGTTTAGTTGCAAATTTGTCCCCTTATTTTCACCATTTTACATAATAGATCCCTTTATTTTAAAATTTTATAGTCGATAATATTAAGCGAATTTCTTGGATATGATGTATAATCTTGGGGGGTTGGAAACTAGGCCATCGTATGATGCTTGGCTATTGGATCCTTTAACTTGTATTCAGAGATTGTGACTTGGTTTGAGTACCACTTATACTCATTTCTATAATAATTTCTTGCTTATAAAAAAAAAAAACAAAGAATGTCATGATATTTTTTTATTCTTCCAAATTGCAATGCATGTGATATTTATAATTGGTTGCAGTTATCTGGCATCTTATTGGACACTGGGAATCTAAGGGACCCTGGTTGCACGTCCAAAGATAAGTATATAGCTTCATTATTGATCAATGGTGCTGGTCGTTATGGATGCAATGGCCTCTATCAATTATGTATGCCCTACACCATTTCTTTACAATTTTTTTGTTTTTTAGCACTTGTAAGATTAATTTACTATATGGTTTTACTACTAGATATTTGGTATAAAAGTTTCATTTCATTTTGACTCTATTATTGTATTAGATATTTGGAAACTTGGTATAATATAATTGACATATGATATGATGTAATTAATTTATTTTCAGTAAGGTACAAAATGCACGACCTATCATCTCTGCATGTAGGGGATATATTGAGAAAGGACTTTAAAAAGTGGAAAGGACAAGGTATTGATTTTTACTTATCCAATGTGAATTTGATATATGAATATTTTCACATGACATATATATTCTCTGTTTGTGGTCATGTATATGTACATTCATTCAACTGAAAATGCCTAACAATATACACCACACCTATATTTCACCAATGTGCCCCACCTCACTTCATTTTTGAGATTCCTTGCTTAGTTATTTTCTTGTAACTTTTTGGGAGTGATAAAAGTAATTTTCAAAGTTATTTATTTTGAAATGTCTTTTTCTCTTCAAAATTAATCTTTTAAATCATTTTTACTTGTTTTTGTGAAGTTGAAATCCTCTTTATTTTCTATTCTTTCAATTTTCTCTATTACTATTATATAGCGGTTAACATGCATATATTCACTTTAAAAAGAACTGCACTTTTTATTACCGTGATTGATTGGCTAATTTGTTTTTTTTTTTTTGTCTAATTTCAATCAACAAAACCAATAATGCACTGAATTATTTCAATCAACAAAACCAATAGTTGTTGTTATTATTATTATTATTAAAAATTTAAAACAAACTAATCACAATCACACCAACCAAATAAGTCAAGGTACAATCATTCTACTCTGGTCACAATCTTCATTATAATTGAGAAAAATGAAAGTTTCACAAAAGAATATAGATATATGTGGTCTAAACAAGAAGACCCCCCACATCAATTATAAGAGGACCCGACACCAACACCCTCGCACCCCCCCCCCACCTCACCTCCAAGGTACTCCATCCGTCCCAAATTATAAGGGAAAATTGGTCAAATAAAGTTGATGTATTTGGTTAAGAAGACCCCCCCCCCCCCCGCCCCTCCCACACACACACAAAAAGAAAAAGAAGAAAGAAATGATCCGACACTAAAGTAAGGCAAACACGGCAGGAGGACCTCCAACCATCCAAAGTCACCGAGACCGAGGTCAACACTCAAACAAAATATTAATGGTTCCAACACAAAATTGGATGTATACCTCGTCATAGAAGAAACATGGGGTATCAGGATTGTAAACCATTTTTAATATGAAAGTTTGATGCTATATACAAAATAATAGATAGAAGAGGTTCCTCCAAAAAAAATTAAATCGTCCACACAATTGATTGTCATATTAACACAACCCAATTTACTCTTACACGCACCATACCCAAGAAAAACTCTCCAAAATCCCATGAATAAAAATCTAAAATAAAAAATCTAGTACGGAACGTTAAATGGTATAATACAAAAAGGAATGTGTAAAAATCACTGGGTTTGGTCTAATTGTGAGGAATTTGGATAGTATGTTATAGGTTCTGTGTTCGATCCCCAGCTCATTGTAAATAAAAAAAAAAAAAAAAATGAACGTGTAATATTTTTAGTGGTGTGAGCTATTAATGTAGTTCAATTCAATTTGGTTTATAAAACCATGCATACCTTTGATTGCCAGCATGGCCGACACATAGGAAAAGTACAGACAAAATAATATGTAGCTAGAGTACACATCTTATCCCTGCATATTTCTCTTGGGGTCCAAGGTTAGGCTGTAAGGATAATTTTTCTCCTAACTCCATTCATATGATTGAATTCATCTACGGAGTATCAAAAAAATTAAAATATGATTGGGATTTGCTATTCAAACCCTTTTTTTAACATACTATAATTTTTCCATATATAACAAAATAACTACGAAAGTGGTTTAGAAAATTAAATGTATTTCATCTAAACTTTATTTAAAAATTTGAGTTTTTTAATTTCTTTTGCTTAAATTTTGTATAAGATGAAGTGTACATCTCATTTTCTATTTTTATTTATTATTTTATTTTTACTTTTTCAAGTTATTATATAAGTAAAGTAATATCTTATTAATATTTATTTTTCTTTTGATAAACCAGAAAATACAGATTCAAGGTCAATGTCACAAATTGGCATGAGTTGTATTGGAATTTCAATTGGACAGCTTCTCTCTCACACGGATAATCTAGCACAAGAAATAACATGTTTCCAATGTGAGTCTTATATATGTAAAATCTTATTGAACCAATTAAATCTCTTGTTTTTTAAAAGTGAATGTCTAGTAATTCCCGTAAGCTTAACTCAGTTGATAGGAATATAAAATTTATATGTAGTGGTTGAAATTCGAACTCACCTTAATGCTAAAAAATTTAACTACTATACTATTTGACAGAAAATAAAATAAATATGATGAATCTTCTAATGAAATTTATTATGCTTCAGCTGCAGAGAAGCTTCGAGCACTTATCATCATTTCAGGATATTTTAATAAAGAAAAAAACTTTAAGGTTTGTCCATGCCTTCCATCCATATATTATTAGTTCAAAATTTTGATGAGTAGCAACATAAGTCGGTACTCACACACACTATACAATACACCAATCACTTTTATAAGACCCCAGTTTCATTTACTCGTTCTGATCTTAATTATAAATAAATTTCACTTTTTAGATACGTTGAATAATTAATGTATTTAATTTAAAAAGTGAAATAGATACATTAGTTATTCAAGTATCTAAAAAGTTACATTTACTTATAATTAAGCCTGGAGAAAGTATTAATTCAATTAATATAAGGATCATTCTTTCTTATTGAAATTATTGCAATAATTTTCCTAGTTGATCACTTATTAATGTTTAATTTACAATTAATTTAAAAAGTTGTCTTCCACGGTGCAAGCACTATATAAGTCATATTAGTTGTGCACCATAGACATCACTTATATGATTAAATTTAACTAGTGTTGTGTTGACTAATTATTATTACACTAACAATAATAAAGTTTTAAGTGTTTGATCAAATTGGGTTGACCTAGCGAAAGCATGTTAGATTTGTCTTCCATCCAATATTATAAGAAGAAAAAAAAATTTGTTATACCATATTATAAGCAAAAACAATCGACTTTTATCATTTCAAAATTTACTTTTCCTTATTCTCATGAAATTAAATACAAATTGCATTTAATTTACTTTCTTTCTTTTTTTTCCCCGTAATCAATAACCAATAGAAATTCTTTTTACATCTTCCTATCAAACTTATTTCAAGGAAAACACAAAAAGTCATACTTCAAATTACCATATTTTACTTTTCTTAATAAGTGTGAAAAAATATTTTTTGCTTATAATATCAGACGGAGGGAGTAAGATAAGAATGTGTATTGAAATGCATTTTTTTTTAGTCATTAGTTCAAAATCATTTATGAAAAATTTCTTGGAGAGAAGTTATATGGATTTTTTTGCTATGTGGTAATTCACCTTTCCTAATATTGAAAAAGATTAACTCATTAATAAGGGATTGGGGTAGTAAATTCTTTACATTGTTATTAAATTTATCTTGTTAGTGATCCTCTATATTGTTATTGGAATTTGGCTTAATCATGTCAATATATTTTTCCTAAATGCAATTGTTCAGAGAGAAATTTTGGTGTCTACGGAATCCGTGAAGTTATTGGAGAGTTTACTATTTTTTTTCGATTTCAATGCCTCTCGACTGCCACTCAAAATTTTACATTTTCCAGGTTAGTGTTCAATGTATATTTCTTTTTAATTTTTAAAAAGAAATTTCAAATTTAATATATAAAGTACATAGGTCATCTCTTTTATATATTTAATATTTTTTCATTCACCTTCTATATAATTGATATCTAAACTAGGATCCACTTTCATTCCTCCCCTATTTTTTTGTGTAGACAGACAAAATAACAAGTCATTAGAAATTTACGCACATAAAAAAAAAAAATTGAACATTGAATTCATTTCTCTCGGTTCATAAATGTGATTACAAATCTTATTTATAGATTTCATAACTACCGATTTCTTGAAATACAAGTAAGCTATTATCTAACTAACTAACAAATGGTGATGAAGTATCTTTCTCTTCTTGGTGTAATACCCTTTGAAATTAAACAAGCTAGAACTAATTAACAACTCACACTTGAACTCAACAAGTTTTTTTTGTATTTAATATAGTACACTTGATCATTATCGAAGAAGTATGCGATCCAACATTAGTATTTATGCAATTCGTGCTACTAATTTACCTCATGTTCTTTCAGGTCTAAAAAATGAGATGAAAGCATATGAGATCGATAAGATTACATCAAGAAAAATAGTTGAGCATTTGATAGAGGAGTTTGTTGGAATTCCAAAAGCCTAATAGGTTTTTAGAATGAATAGAAATTATTTAGATTATATAAGTGGTTTATTCAAATTAATCAAGTTTTAAGAAGGTTGGCACAAATAGATTGTTTCAATGTAACAAGAGTGTCCCCACAACGATTTTCTTTTTGGTATGAAAGAGGCATATTCTCTTTCCACAACGATTTTTATTTGCAATAATGATTAAGCATGAAACTAAAAGATGCTTAATTTTTTATAAAAAAAAAATGCTTAATTTATAATGGTGTTTAACCAAGGGTAATTCTCTATCCATGAATTTATTTATATTTATAACAATATCAAGGATTAAATATGTCTTTTGTTCTTGAAATTAGATCAACATTCATTTTTAATCTCTAAAAAATTTATTTCAAACTTTTTTGCTTATATATTTTTTGTGATAGATTTTAGTCCTCATTGTTATTTATAAAGTCATTTGTCTAAGGAAAGTATGTGGAAATTGAAAAGTGCCATTTTTGTTTTTCTTTTATGTGTGTCTCTTTTGAAATCTAAAAATTTAAAAACCATTAGCTTAAATAAGATTTGAATTTTTACAAGTACAAAAAGTCGATTTTGGATATTACAATTTTTTTGTTAAGTAGTCTAATGATTAAAAATTTCACTTTAAAGGTGGATAAGTGAGATTACTGGAGTTCGACCATCGACCTCTTGTATATATAATGCAATATGCCTACCAACTTAACTAAGTTCACCAGACATTTTAAATATTATAATTACTCAATATGTTGTTTTATTTTTTATAAAACAAAAATATGCTTATTATTATTATTATTATTATTATTATTATTATTATTATTATTATTATTATTGTTAACTGGTTTAAGCTATCGACTTTATTTATATACTACAATTTAGGAAGATATCGATATCTTCGAATATTATTTTTTTATAGAAATGATTCTATAAACCAAAGTTCACACGTGGAGTTATCAAAACCAAAAGAAAAAAAAGTCCACATGTGTGGAGAAGTTCTTTCTAGTAGCTATTACTACCTGATTGAGTATATAGGAATTATTCGTCAAAAAAGTTACATTATTGAAGCAGTGAAATGAAAGAAGAAAGCAATGGACAAGTCATCGAGTCAATATTCATGGAAAATTAGTGGCTATTGAATCTGACAGTACTTCTTTTTTTGTGGTCCATTCCATTCACTAACGAGGTAAAGAGAAAATGTACAACAAATTCATAGAATAGGATTGTTGGAATATCACATCACATTCTAATCTTAATGCCTCTAAATATTTTTTAAGGAAATTATTTATTTAAAAAATTAAATATTTTAATTTACAATTCATTGATTTTACACTTTTTCATAATATTTTTAAATTTTTTTTTTTTTTGTTTCTATATTTTTAAAAAATTTACTATTTAAAATTCTTAAAGAGTATTCTAAAGATATTCGTTAGCATTTTTTATAAGTTGATATATACTATTTTTATGAGTCATGCTAATTAACATTCTTAAAAATTAGTTAAAGAAATAAAAAAGATAAATTTTGCAATAAAATTTATATTTTTATATTTTTAAAATATTGACTATATAAATTTCAAATAATATTATATTTAATTTTTTTAACTAACATTTTCCTATTTCGTTCCATAACACTAGCTTTTTTCCTCAACACGTCCTCTACGCGTTGATAGCGATTGGACTCTATAAAACAAACAAACATCTTAGTCAAAAAAAAATATCAATCATTTATTACTTCCCCTAATAGTTGGCAAAGGTGAATATTGAAATATTGTTCAAGCTGGCTTATAAAACAATATTTCTAACTCTAAGTTTCAGTTTTAAGATATTTATTTACTCTTTAACTCATCAATCTAATCTATAAAATTACTGAAATTTAGTCACATCACATCTCATATATTAATTGAGTGATGATCTATCTTCAACCTAAATTATGAACCTATTAATTTTAAGAGTGTACGAAGGCTTTGCATGCGAGAGAGGACCACATAATACACTTTTGGCATTTGGGCAAAGATCTTTAAACTTGATTGGTCTAGCTAGAACAAAATATTACTCTCATAGTTGGTCCAGAGAGAGTCTATGTGGCGAGAGGATTACTCTCATAACGGTTTTGAAAGAACCAAAACATTCTGTTTTTATTTATAATAAAGATTAAAATTAAAATTGGTTATCCGTATTTTAAAAACAAAAACATTTATTTAAATCTATTATAATTAAACAACCAAACTCGCTACCAACAATGAATTGATCCAAGTGATAAGGGTTTTGGTCCCCTTAAGTATGTGGTCATGAGTTCAATTTCTGAGTCATGCGTATGAACAAAATTCTATTAGAAGAGAAGAACTCATCTTGTGTGCCCCACAAACAGGTTCCCTGACGAAATTAGTTATCCCTAACAACAGTGGAAACTTCGTACTTATATCATGCTAACTCAAACTCACCTGTTCTTTTGTACAACTTTGAGATAATTTCAATAAAACCTTGTTGGCAATTTGATGATCTTAAATATAGTCTTATTACAAAACCTTATTATAAACAACCAAATGTGCAAGTATATTATGAGCAACATTCTTGTTAAGAATCTAACATCCAGAAATTTGATGATCATGTTTACAAATCATATTTTAAAATGAAAACATTAAATATAGTCGACATTTGATTAGATGGACTACCAAACATAATTATTTTTGTGTGGTTTATATTTAATATATTTTTGGCTACATGATTTATTAATATGATTATTAGACTCCAAGGACTATTTTGTCTAGCTGATCGACACTAAATATCTCTCTCACTATCAAATTTGTCCAAGTTTTAAATTTGGTGACTCATCTCCTTAATGATTTTAACAGCAAAAAACTTGTATATATATAAAAAGTACATAAGATACTATTCTTCATTCAGTTTTCTTCACACTTCTTGGTTACCGTACATTTCACTATTTTCCCATCACAATCCAATAATAAATTTTCTCCTATAAAAAACCATTTGCTATATTCTCTCCTCATCAACAAATTTACTTCACAAAATATTCTCAGTTGCAAAAAAAGAAGAAGCTAGGAAGAATAACACACCTTACACTTATACACTGAAAATCAGGTTAGATAATCAAATTCAAATATTATCTCATATTTTAATTCTTCTCATTCCAATATTTGATTCATATTCTTTCTCTATATATATCTCCATGTTTTGAGTTTTAATTAGTTTTTGAAAACAATATCAAAGAGCAAAGTTTGAATATTGAAAGTGAACCAAAGAATGTTCCTCATGCTAAGGCTTCAAGATTTAACAATTTCTAATTATTATTATTGTTGCCACTATTATAAGTATTACAACTTTAATAATCCTCCATGGTTGTTATAATAGTAGTATTAGTAACTCATGATTAAAAAGAAAAAGTACTATAAATTTAATCATATTTATTATGTGTGCCTTGCATTTAGAGCAAATTACATTTAAAAACTCTTGTGTGAGCAAAAGATGTAAAATGAGTGACTTCAAAGCATTATATATCTCTTTCATCAATTCTTTGATTAGAATTATGGTTATAATGAGTAATGACAATGCAATGATTAATTCTTTACACATATTAACAAAATTGACATTTCAACTTCACATTTATTTTCTTGTCTAACCACATACTGTTTTTTGTTTTTTCTTTGCATTATTTATTACAAAGGTTATGTTTTATTTGTATTTTAATATCTCATGGTGAATGTTTTCTAGGATGTTGACCTTTTTACCTTCAATCATGCTTCATTGATCATCATCATCATCAATCTTCAAATCTCATCTACCTAGTAGTAACTTTATTTCATCACACTAGAAGTTCCATGACCACAACAATGGCTAAGATTTCCAATAATCCCTTTCAAATTTCCAACTTCATAGCAATTCTATTACTCACATCATACTATATTTTCCCTCCATGTTTGTCTCTAACAATTGAAACACAAGCACTTCTTGATTTCAAAAACCATTTGAAAGACTCATTGAATACTTTAGCTTCATGGAATGAGTCAAACTCTCCATGCATCTTTCATGGAATTACATGTGATCCATTATCTTTCAAAGTCATAGAAATCTCATTGGAAGATAACTCCCTCTCTGGCGAAATTTTTTCGTCAATCTCACTTCTTCATAGCTTGCAAGTTCTTTCATTACCATCCAATTCCATTTCCGGAAAAATTCCATCCGAAGTAACCAAATTCATAAACCTCAAAGTCTTGAATCTATCAGGAAATGAGCTTGTTGGTGCAATTCCAGATATGTCTGGATTGAGAAACCTTCAAGTTCTTGATCTTTCAGCGAATTACTTTTCTGGTCGAATCCCTAGTTGGATAGGGAAGCTCACTGGACTAGTTTCACTTGGTCTTGGAGAAAATCTTTACACCGAGAGTGTGATACCCGAGAGTCTTGGAAATTTGAAGAACTTAACTTGGCTTTATCTACGCGGTTCTCATTTGACAGGAGAGATTCCAGAATCAATATATGAAATGGAAGCATTGGAGACTTTAGATATTTCAAGAAACAGGTTAACTGGCAAAATCTCAAGATCAATTTCAAAGCTGAAAAATGTTTACAAGATTGAGTTGTTTTCAAATAATTTGGTAGGCGAAATACCAGAAGAACTTGCGAATTTAACAAATTTGCAAGAGATTGATCTTTCTGCAAACAAAATGTCTGGTATATTGCCTAAGCAAATTGGTGATATGAAGAATTTGGTTGTTTTTCAACTCTATGATAACAACTTTTCTGGTGAAATTCCTGATGGATTTGGTGATATGGAAAATCTAAAAGGTTTTTCAGTTTACAGAAACACGTTCAACGGAACGATACCAGAGAATTTTGGTCGATTTTCCCCACTCGAAAGTATTGACATATCAGAGAATCAATTTTCAGGTTTTTTTCCAAAGTACTTGTGTGAAAAAAGAAAGTTGAAATTTTTGCTTGCATTGCAAAACAATTTCTTTGGAAATTTTTCTGAATCTTATGCTTCATGCAAATCACTTGTAAGATTAAGGATTAGTAGGAATTTTTTATCAGGAAAAATTCCGAAAGGTGTTTGGTCACTTCCTAATGCAAAAATAATTGATTTAGGCTTTAACAATTTCAGTGGTGAAGTATCTTCAGAAATTGGAAATTCATCAGCTTTAACTGAAATTGTTTTGATGAATAACAAGTTTTCAGGTAAGGTTCCTTCACAAATTAAAAAATTGGTGAATTTGGAGAAACTTTACTTGAGTAACAATAATTTCACCGGAGAAATTCCACATGAAATTGGATTTTTAAAGCAATTATCCACTTTGCATTTGGAAGAAAATTCATTAAATGGCTTAATACCTAGTGAATTAGGTCGTTGTTCGAGGCTGGTGGATTTGAATCTTGCTAGGAATAATTTATCAGGAAATATTCCAAATTCGTTTTCGCTTATGAGTTCTTTGAATTCTTTGAATTTGTCAAGAAACCAACTTACAGGTTCAATTCCAGGAAATTTAGAGAAAATGAAACTAAGCTCAGTGGATTTTTCTGAAAATTTTCTTTCTGGTAGAATTCCATTTTGGATTTTTATCATTGGTGGAGAAAAGGCTTTTGTTGGAAACAAAGATTTGTGTGTTGAGAAAAATCCGAAAGCTTCAACGAATTCTGGTTTGAAGATTTGTGATAAAGATAATGGTCATAGAAGACCTATCTTTCATTATAAATATCTCATGCTCTTTTTCATTGCTGTTATATTCGGCGCTGTGGTTTTGATTGGTAGATACGTTAAGAATCGAAGAGGAAAAAAGTTACAAAATGGTCCAAAGGAAGGACGTGAAAAATGGAAACTAGCATCTTTCCACCAAGTGGACATTGACGCCGATGAAATAAGTCATTTGAAAGAAGATAATCTAATCGGCTACGGTGGTGCAGGAAAGGTTTATCGAGTCCAGTTGAGGAAAAACGGTGGAGTGGTGGCTGTGAAGCAACTAGAGAAAGGGAACAATGTGAGGATTTTGGCAGCAGAAATCGAGATTTTAGGGAAAATTAGACATAAAAATATACTTAAACTTTATGCTTGTTTTCTCAAAGGAGAAACCAGTCTTTTAGTTTACGAGTATATGCCAAATGGTAATCTTTTTCAAGCTCTTCATCGAGAGACAAAAGACGAGAAGGTTACATTTGATTGGAATCAAAGGTATAAAATTGCGTTGGGAGGAGCGAAAGGGATTTGCTATTTGCACCATGATTGTTCTCCACCTGTTATTCATAGGGATATAAAATCTAGCAACATTTTGCTTGATGAAAATTATGAAGCAAAAATTGCTGATTTTGGTGTTGCAAGGTTTGCAGAAAAATCTCAGATGGATGATAGCTCTTTTGCTGGCACACATGGTTATATTGCTCCAGGTATGTCTCCATAATAGCAGCTTATCAAAATTCTTATATGATAATCCTCTATATATGCGATAACTGTTTACTTAAGTTGTTTATCCAAACAATGATATCGATAATTTATATCTTTTCTATTGTCTTGTGTGCAGAACTGGCTTATACAACTGAAATAACCGAAAAGTGTGATGTGTACAGCTTCGGAATTGTACTATTAGAGTTAGTATCTGGTCGTGAAGCTGTTGAAGAGGAATACGGTGAAGCAAAAGATATTGTTTATTGGGTTTTGACTAATCTTCATGACCGTAAAAGTGTACTCAACATTCTTGACGATAGAGTTGCATCAAAACACTGTGTTGATGATATGATAAAAGTGTTGAAGATCGCTATTAAGTGCACTACTAAGCTTCCAACTTTGCGTCCTACAATGCGAGATGTTGTTAAGATGCTTATTGATTCTGAACCTTGCAAGATGAAATCTAAAGGATGTGGTCTTGAGAAAGATTAGTGGTTTTTGTTATCAAAGTCTATAATGTAAATAAATTCTTGTAAGATATGTCCCAATTGAGGAACACTTTTGTTTACTTGTTGAGATTTTTATGATAATAATTATGTTTTATAGAGGTGTTACATATTTATAAGGTGTTTTGGTATCATATTTATATGACAATATTCATATTTTTAATGCATCCCTGCAAATAAATGTTTGACAGATTCAACGTCGTTAAAACACAGTACACAACATTGTCGATGCACGTCTCAGATAACTCGTTTATTCCACAAATCTACTCACGTTGGTAGTCTATCTTGGAGCAATCGCCACCCAAATACACTTATTTTTTATGGAATCGAAGTCTGACAAAGACACCTAGCAGCCAGTACAAAATCAGCATGCTAAGGAATGCCGAATAGCAACTTTTGACAGAAAATCCACTGCATAAATATGGTAGCCACCTGAATGAATCCACTCTGCCTTCCTACAATTGTACGCTGGAAAAAACCTGATCCAAATCCGCAACATACATCTGCTCAATGCTCATTCTGGTTCATCTCGTTCTGCCAAAACCAGTCCTAGTTTTGCATAAAACCAGTTCGGTTGTGATGAATTTTTGTCTGCTGCGACCAGTGCTGCTGCTGCTGCTGCTGCTGCTGCTGCTGTGTTTTTGTGCTACTGTGATGAATTTATCCGCAGCTAATCTGTATAACTGAGAGTATTGTTTGTTGAGAATTGAATAATTCATAACTGTTTTACTTGCTTTGTTTAGTTAGTTAGTTAGTTGTAAGTTGGTTACAACCAATTCTGAAAGTTAGTTACTTAGTGTGTAGGTTACTTACTTCACAAGTAAGTGTTTGTAACTAGTATAAATAAACTATTGTACTATGATTCAATGGCCAATAGTGGATGAATAAATAATTTTCTTTTTGCTCTCATAATCATCTTCTTCCTTCTCCAATTACATAGATTTCATTTATTTTCATTTTTTATCATCTTGCTGGACATCATATAACATATATATATATATATATATATATATATATATATATACATTATTGAAGATCAAAACATAGTCAAAATTGCAATTTTTTCAAAAAGTTTTATTACAAAAATGATTTTTATGAAAATCTATTTGAAATAGCTTTAAAATTAAGTGATTTTTTGAAATTTTTCTATCCAAAAAAGTTTCAATAAAAAGCTGAAATACCTAAAATAACATTTTAAGAACAAATTTTCATTTGAAGACTTTATAAAAAGATTCTTTATAAAAAAAATTTACACAAAATTATGTAACACTATAAAATCCATTTTTAAAATAAGCCCAAACAAACGGGCCTTTAAGTGCTCCATAAATTCTCTCAAGTTCCTTCACCCAATAAAATTGTATCACATTGACCAATCGTTAGTTGGTTCAGTGGTGATTGACGCTGAACTTGGTAGGGAGAACCACGGTTCGATCCCCCGCAAACTGCGATTGGGAGGGGACTGGAACCACTTGATGTCATAACTGACCGTCAAACCAGATTAAACTGGTGGTGAAAACAAAAAAAATTGTGTCACATTGTAAAAAAAAAAATATTGTGTCACCTGCATTGCATATCGAAGAATGTCTAACTTTAAGAACATCTTATCATCCAAGTCAAAACTCAATTACAATATCCTTCAAGGTCAAGCAAGTAAAAAAGTATTTTGACTTGACATATTAGTTATTTCTCGAGTGGTTGTTATTTTATTTTTTTGTGTATAAAAAAATAACTTCAACCAAGTTGCATTGCATATAACAACTTGTAAGTGGTTTCTTCTATCAATTTAAAATTAAAATGAGAAACTTGTAAGCACAAGAATTTCCATCTATTTGACTTTGTCTATTGAAGGAAGAAATGAAACATTGACTTATTTGCCAGGAGTTAAATAAAAAAAGGTTTGTTGTGCTTGTGAGACACATTGATTCGGTCGAATAAAAAATAATAGTAGTAATGTTTTTTTTTCTTGATGGTTAGGTCATATATTATCAAATTGTCAATGTGTGACATGCTTTTTTGGCCTAAATTACTAACTCAAACTAAAACTATATTTTAACTTAATTTAGAGTATGTTCATCACCAATAATAGATTATTGATTAGACAGGTAGTAGAGATTAGTCACCCGCTAAACAACAGCTAAATTAAAACTTCGTAGTTCGTACTTGTAACGTAGTAATTTAGGCATCTAATTATTTTACATCGACTTTTAATGAAAATCTACACCATATTCTACTTTTGTAAGTGAATTTTCAAGTCATCTCACTAAATATAAATGTAAAATTGATTTACACTGACATTGTATAACGATTAAAGTTTTATAATTTCCTAAATTTTTTTAAAATTTCTCGTTAGACCCATTTCACAAACGTTAAACTAAAGGATTTTGGATGCATTTAACCTAATTATTACTAGTATATATATATTGTTTCCTTACACCCTTTATCACACATTTGCAGTACACAAAGGTGTGACACAACACAAGGTCTTCAAAACAATTTGTGTGGTCTAAATACACATTTCTAAAATCATATAAGTTTTTAGTACTAGCGTTTTTGACACAATCATCATATATTGAAACCAAAATTTGGACCTTGTCAATGATGGACTTGTCTCGTGGAAATTGTGACAATGAAATTAGTTCAAAAAATATCAACAAATAATAAAGAAAAAAAAAGTGTAATTCATATACAAATATTGACATTTTCAAACTTCACAAACGCGTTAAGCGTATGGAAAAAGGAATTATGGAAAACTAGTCACTCATTAGAAACAGTGCTAGTAGTGCTCCTATCGGACTCACAATTTATTGGTTGTGCCAAACAAGCCTCTAGTGCTTTCTCTAAACTATTCACAACATGACTCATGCTTGGTCTATCTCTACCTTCTAAACGAACACAATCACAAGCTAAATAACCTACAAAAGCCACACCTTCAATCTCAAATGGTGTTGGTGGTGGCAATTTTGGATCCAAAATTCTATGAATCTCATCTTGAACAATAAAAGGTACAACAAAATCAACCACATTTCTTGGCACTCCATTTTCATTTTTATGTATAGCTTTATAGCCACTTAAAAGTTCTAACAAGACAACGCCGAAACTATACACGTCACTTTTTGTCGTCAAATGTTGTAGCCTGTAGTATTCGGGATCCATGTAGCCAACGGTTCCGGCTGCTAGAAGTGAAATATGTGACTCTTCGTCTTCTGGACCCATTAATGATAATCCGAAATCGGCTACTTTAGCGACACCTTTTGAATCTAATAAAATGTTTGACGTTTTAATGTCACGGTGAATAATTGGTGGCATGGCGTATTTGTGTAAATATTCTATACCTCTAGCTGCGTCTAATGCAACTTTTATACGACCGCTCCATGACATAATAGTTGAAGTTTGAAACTTATGAAGATGATCGTTTAAGCTTCCGTTGTTCATGTATTCGTATACTAGGATTCTCTCGTTTTTGTCTTCGTAGAAACCGAGTAATTTTACCAAGTTTTTGTGGTGGAGTCTTGATAAAGATTCAAGTTCATTCACAAAAGCACTGTCATTGTCTTCTTGTCTTTTGGTGACACTAACATTTCCAAATAAAGGTGAATTTGTTGACATTTCAGCTCTTTTTATAGCAACTTCTTTTCCATCTTCAAGTTTAGCACGGTACACCGAACCGAAGCTTCCAACACCAATTTTGTTCTCTTCGGAGAAATTTCCGGTGGCTTCAATTAGTGTTTGAATTGAAAATTCCTCCAAAAGGCTACCTCCATTTCCCTTGCTGATTACATGGCTTAACCTCTTCTCGAGAACCGCAGGGTTAGCTCGAGGCTCCAATTCGGTTTCTTGATCAAGATCGTCTAATCTTCCAGAGTCATGAACTCTAGATTTAGATCTGCATATTGTCCCTCTGCAGTATTTGTAAAAGAAGAAAGATAAGGCTAGTAACAAAATACTACAACCAACACATCCTATTACTAGAAACGCCACCATTTTGTTGCTCCAAGTACCAGTTTTCGATGAATTTCCGGGACTTCCCGACGGAGGATTCAACGGTGGTGATGATAGAATTTCAAACGATGGTAAACAAGGTTTACAAATGATGGCTGGTGAGACACAAAGTTTAGCAGAATCTGGTAAAGGTCCACATGGACATTGATTCTTACAAGGTCCAGGAAGCACATTATCAAACACCTTGAATGCATCTTTTTTTGACTCAAAATTTTCATTACCCCAACAAAACAAAGAATAATTAGAAGTCAAAACACCACAAAAAACACTTTTTTTAGCCACAATTGACTCAAAATAAGTCTCTCTTAATCTCAATGGCAAGGTGAAATTATTCAAACCCCAACAAGTGATTAATCCATCATACCCAAGTGCACAACTTCTATTCTCTCCTAAAGCCAATGAAATGAATCTTCCTTTTGGTTTCTCACCAACCATATCACCCCAACAATCCAAACTACCATCATTTGTGATAGCACAAACATGATTTGAACCAGCTTCAATTAAAGAATAATCTCTACCATTCTTTGGTTCATCAACAACTTTTTTGTTACTTCCTATGCAAGTAACATTATTCCCTTTTTCATTTTCTAATAGCCCACATGCAAAATTCTCCCCCATCGCCATACTTGACATGTTGTTCATCGTCATGTTCGGGTTTGTTGAATTGAAACCTTTCCATTGCCAACACTCAGGGCGAAAACCGTTGGTCCCTTTAATCAGACCGCAGACGTGGGAATTTCCCGCGTAAATGTCTTTGATAAAGGGACCACGGTAGATTCGTTTAAAGGGAATATTAGTAGTGGAATTTGAAGAGAGTGAGAATCTCCAACAACCCATGATTGAATTTGAAGAATTTGATGATGATGTTAATGCACATAAAAAACCATTTCCACCAACAATTTGAGAAAATGAAACATTAGGATTTATATCAAGTTTAATAGTACTAGGAGGAAAACTAGTACAATTAAGATTTGAATGTTTTTGTTTGTTTTGAGGTTTTAAGACACAAATTAATGTTTGATTTGAATTTGAAGATTGAGAAATTGAAACAGTTGAAAGTGTGTTTATGATAGGAAGAATAAAAGAAAGGAAAAAAAATAAAGAAATAAACAAGTGTTTATGATGAAAAGCCATAGAAGTTATTGTTAAGAGAAATGAATAATTTCATGGTATGTGAGAGAGAGAGTGAAGGGTATTCATAAGAAGAGATTTTTTAATGAGAATCTAAAGGCTAAATAAAGTTAAAATAATGAACGCGGTTTCTAATTGAGAAATAGTATTATTATTAATTAACTTTTTGTTCATTTGTTAGGACTGAGACTAAGTCAACACATCTATGTAGTCTTACTCGGACCTTGTATTATTTGTGCTTATATTCAATAATGTGGTTATTTCCCTCATGAAATTAAAATAAAGACACATGATAAAACATCCATTTCAATATATATAATATAAAAATAGTGATGGATTATCGCTAACGGTGGTGGAAAATTCATATCAATATCATGCTAATCCAAAAAAATATGTGATTTGTCAAAAAAAAATAGTGATATGATCATTTTATTAATTAATATTCTACCCCAAAAAAATAGTTTTTTTTTATAAGACCCCAAAAAAATAGTGTTATGATTATTTTTTTTAATATAGTGATGAGTGATGTAATTAATTTTCCATTTATGACGTCGTATTTCTTTCTTGACACGGACATAGTGGAACTTTCTTCTATAGAAGGCAATTACCTTGTTCCCTCCATACATTTTTTTTTTATTAAAAAAATTAGGGTAAGAAATGTTAGAAATTTGTGGTCGCACATATATAATATTTATTGTGCTAGAGCCATTATTATGATTTTGATTAGTAAAATTAAAGTGATCTAACGATATAGTTGTCATGAAATATTGTGTAGATGTCATCTATTATTTATATATTTAGGAGTTTCTCTCTCATGGTCTTATTCCTATGTGGCACCATTTCCTTGATCCATGTCTTATGTGGCATTCTAATATTTCTCCAATTCCTATGTGGCTACCTATGAAGGCTTTTGCAATTTCTCTAATACATGATGATATCATTTTACTTAGAATCTTTGGCTAATTTGGAAATTCAATTATTGTTTATAAATCGAATTTAATGCACCTATTAAAAATAATTTTAAAAGGAAATAATTTTACTTAGAATCTTTAGTGTTTTTCTGAATCAAAATCATGTTAACATTTTACTTTCTGATTCTTGGTTGGACAATCCATTTAAATAAATATTGTTTTTGAAGTTTTACTTTCTGATTCTTGGTTTGACAATCCATTTAAATAAATATTGTTTTTGAAGTGCTATATATAGCAAGCAATTATATAGTCATTATTTTTGTTGACCGAAAATCATAAATTTACTCTAATAATTATTTTTGTACCAATTTCGTCAAAAAAAATTATTTTTGTACCAAAGCAATTGTTTTTAATTTTTTTTTATGAAAGGAAGATTGCCAACTGCATATAATAATTAGGTATAATTGTCAGGTGGATATAATAATTTTTATGGTCTTCAAATTCAATTAAAAAAATATTAAATCTTTATGGTCTCCAAATTATTCTCTCACAAATTTTTTTCTAAATGGTCGTGTATCAAAATACTAAGGTCACACACACACACACACACACACACACATATTTATATATATATATATATATATATATATATATATATATATATATATATATATATATATATATATATATATATATATATATATATATATATGTATTACGGTAAAAAAAAATTATATATTTTCATAATTTTATAATTATATAGAGTCACATAATATAATTAATATTTTATTATTATTTAAAAAAATTGGAATATGTGTGTTATATTCATGTGCATTAATTTATTTAATTTATTTATAATATAATGGAATATGTCTTATTTACTAATTTACTAATTACTAATTTACTAATATATTTTTAAAATTAAAAATGGAATCAATATATTTGACTTTAATGAATTTAATTTCATATTAAAGACAAAATTACTCATTTGTCCATTTTTTTTTACTATATATATAACATTTGTCTGAACTCTAAAACTCACAATTTTTCAATCTTCGTTATCTCTTATTCATCTCTCTCGATAATCACTATTTTTTCTATATATTGTCATCTTTTTAAATTTCTTTATTTTTTCTTCTTTGTTCGATATTTCTTATATTTTTAATATATTGTTTGTTTTACCTTTTAGATTATTTTCTTTTGGTCATCTTTTTATTTATTAATCCTATTTCTTTTCATGACAGGGAAATAATTGAGAGACAAGACGAAATGCATCATATTCTCATAAAATGGAATGAATTGAGAGCTCGGAGTCTGTTTTAACAACTGTAGTTTTATTTTTTTATAAAATCTTGCTTATAGCACTTTATCAATATCAATGATGTCTTGGATACAAGTTGGAATATCAATGATGTATTTACTTATGAATCTATTAACAAATTAATCAAATGATGTATTTTTTCAATAGTATTAAGTTCATCATTATTGTATATTTTTCTATTGCAATTTTTATTTTATACTTCTTTTTTTAAAAAAAAGGGGGTCTTTATTTTTGTGAATCTATCCATTATTTATATGTTTAAGAGTTTTTTCTCAACGAAACAAATCTGCGTGTCACTTTCTTATGAATTTTAATTTTTATTAATCCAATGTGGCATCCTCTCATTCATCATAATCTATGTGGCAACAATTGAGAACATATTTTCTATAGAGTTTAATTGATATGCACCGACGGTGTAAAATAGTTTTGCACAATCGTCCAATAAAAAACCATTATTTTGCCATGTCATATCAAGAAAGTGGGATGGAGTGGGGTGATGTGGCGGAAAACATGGTTGGTATTGATTGACAGTGTAAAATTATTTTACACCGTCGGTGCATATCAATTAAATCCTTTTCTATATGGCAATTTAGAGAGCATCTTCAATAGAATTTATGTGCGGTACTCATATAAGGAATATTTTTTCTTTAGTGTTTTTCTGAATCAAAATTTAATGTTTTAATTTTTTTTAACAACATTACCAATTCTCTTTACAATCATTATGAATTCTTATTATTTATTTTTTTTACCAATCCATTTTATTTTTTTAGAAAAAAAACTCATTTCATATTATTAAGCACACTTGAAAGACACAAAATAAAATAAAAAAAATAACAACTGTCAATATAAACTTCAAATATATATTTTTTAGAGAAATAATGTTAACATATTATTATTATTAATACATGCATACAGGTTGCTTTCACCGTAAAATAAATAAACATTAAAAAAAAAATCAATTCCACAAATCAATCAAATGATTTCAACTAAATCAAATCAAGTAGTAATTCAAAATCATTAATACACGATCTCTCAATTAATGTGAATTCAAAATTTCAAATCATTTATTACCAAAAAATAAATTCAAATCATTCCCCATTATCTATTATCTATCTATCTATCTATTATTATTATTATTATTATTATTATTATATTATTTGGGAGGGTTTGATAGAAGGATTCTGTACACATGACGTTCCCAAATGCATTTTTCTCCCATATTTTTGGCCATAAATGAATTAAATGCTTTATATGATTTTTCATTTTTTTTTTGCATTATTACAAAAGGAATTGTTTTTGAAGTGCTATATATAGCAAGCAATTATATAGTCATTATTTTTGTTGACCGAAAATCATAAATTTACTCTAATAATTATTTTTGTACCAATTTCGTCAAAAACAAATTATTTTTGTACCAAAGCAATTGTTTTTAAATTTTTTTTTATGAAAGGAAGATTGCCAACTGCATATACTAATTAGGTATAATTGTCAGCTGGATATAATAATTTTTATGGTCTTCAAATTCAATTAAAAAAATATTTATGACAAACAATTCTACTGTTCATTACTTTTAAATAAATAATATTAAAATCGGCCCATTTTGCTTCTCAAATGTGAAATTTTTTCACACGGGGACATGAGATAAAATACTCCTGAAGAAAACAAATGTCTAAAGGAGAGAGATGACGATTAAGAACAAGTATATTAACCGTTAGATTAGTTTTTGCATAATGACTTTTTTTTTATTAAAATAAAAGAACAAATATATGAACATGTGAGTTTGGAACGGGGAGTGGAGTATTCACTCTCCATTATACAATTTCTCCTAAAAATCTCCAAATTTTGGATCTTTTATCATATTTAAATAAACTATTACATTAAATATAAAATTAATTTTACAAATAATTAAAAAAATCACAATATTAAAATTTTAATAATCCATATTTTTCATGTGTGAAAAAAAATGATCTATATTTTTCATAGAACATTAACCCGGGCGATAGCACGGGTAAGTTATACTAGTAAGTATTATATTTATTTGTATGATGGGTAGATATAAAAATAATAAGAGAAAAACTAAAATGTGCCCTGATGACACATGTTAGTGATTCTTAAAAGAAAATATTTTATCATAATTAATCGATTTACTTTATTTTTTAAAATTAATCACAAATTAATTACACAGAATTTAAAAGAATATTTATACTTTTGGATTCTTAACAAGTGTCCTAAGGGCACATGTTAGCAAGACCCAAATAATAAAATCTAAAAAGTTATGTCGCTTCATAAAAGGATATCTTTTCATGACTCTTATAATTATAAACAAAGATTATAGTTTTTGATTGGATTGATAGAATATAATGAGATATGAGATGGAGCGGAGTAAAATAGAAATGAGCGGAATGAAATGGATCGAGCGGAATGGAATACATATTTCATTCCATTGTTTGAATATTTTAAAATTTATATTAGTTAGTCTATTATTTGAATTGTTATTTTGTTGGGCCTTGTAGATAATTATTCACTAAAGAGTACTACAATAGGGTACGTTTGAATTTGACTTATTTTTGAGTTTATTAAAAAAATTTGTACAAATAAATAAACTTTTATGTTAATTCATAAGTTTTTACTAACAAAAATTGTATATTTATACGCTGTTTTCTCATAAAATACCTTAAAAAACTTATCATAATACATAAAAATTTATTTATTTGTATAAGTTATTTCGCATATTCTCCAAAATAAGTTCATCCAAATGGGCTCATATTGTCATGACACTTTGCAAAGGAACCAAAAATCAATCAAAATGTCTTAAATTTTTAGTTTAATTGTCTTGCTTTTACTTTTCTTTACTTTCCTTTATGTTTCCAAGTATCTATGTACTCTAATAACATATGTTAAGGTAATTAAATATAACAAAATAACATTTAATAATGTAAAAATTTAATATTTAAAATATTGAAAATGTATAAATTTCAAGAGAATAATATTTCTACATTTCCTTAGAGCACATTTAGTATTTTACATAATTTAATCGTATAATTTAAAGGTGTTAACACTCATCTCTTTTTACATATATTGCATAGTCATGATGAGGCTAGAAAATGACTTACGATACAAAGATGCCTCTTTATTCAATTGGGTGGACATTGACTTATTCCTCCAAACAGAATTTTGTTTGTTCATAAGAGCTAAAACCCACCACTGGATCCAACCACTGCTTGATGTTTAAATTTGTGAAATTTATGGTCCTAAAGATGGAAATTGATTGGATGAAGATCTTCACATTGAGAATTTTGTTTAAAAGAAAAAATTTGATTGCAAGTTTTTATGGATGGCTTGAAGTACAAACTCTTCATACTAATATATGTTAGTTCAACACTTTAATTACTTATAGTACTCTATTTATACAAAAATAAGTTCTTGTACTTCCTTAATTCTTACATGAGAAAATATTTGACCAAAAAATTTAGAAAAAAACTAACAATTATACATTTTGTCATTCCTAAAATATTTTTTCACATGTCTCGGATTGCATCGACAGACATATGAGATTTACAGTATCTATATATTGTCCGAATGACAAAAAGTTGTTCGGATAGCATCTCTCTTGTAATATATACAAAATAACTACTATATTGCTCACCTTTTAACTTTTAACTTTTGTTGCTTTTAAACTTTTGTACAAACTTGTAAGAGAGGTCAACAAAGCTATGACATGAATACACACCGTGACTAGTAACTAGAGAGATAATACAAATCATTTGTTAAAGATATACTATAATTAGGAATATATTAACATGTTAATATCAGATAGTGGAATAGCGGGATGACTGCTATTATGAAGACAAAAAAATCATGAACTAACCGCTATTGTGAAGATAAAAAAAATGTACAAAAACACAACAATATACTTACATAAATACTAAAAAATAGAAAAATTCACAAAATTAATGGAAAATTCATATTTAATGATTATGATAAACTTTGTCATTTCTCATCAAAATAGGTTATAAATGAAGAATAAATAACATTCCATCAAGTTCTAGAATTATTCAAAATGACATTCCAACAACATAAGACAAGACAAGTTCTAAAAGATGATTCCAATGCAAATATAGAACATGGATGGCCTAAAACTAAAAGAGCAATAACAAACAAAACACTAAGAAAAGTAGAAAATAAAAAGCACTATGAATAGAAACAGAGACAAAAAAAAAAGTAGAAAAGAGATAAATAGAAACAGATGTTGGCATTTCAAGTGTGAGTTGAGTCTCGCATCGAATGGAACAGTGAATGTTGAATAGTTTATAAGTAAGAGGACCCATAAACCTAATGCATTAAGGTTTTGGTTTAAAGTGCGGTGTCCAACTCACTTGTGAAGTTGTTCAAGGCCCAATGTGATGATCCATCAGACTCCCTCATGACTCAACAGTGGTATCAGAGCTGATGGTTCTCACATCAGATGGAAGAGTGAATATTGAATGGTTTATAAGTAAGAGGACTCATAAACCTAATGCCTTAAGGTTTTTGGTTAAAGTGCGGTGTCCAACTCACTTGTGAAATTGTTCAAGGCCTGATGTGATGATCCCTCAGACCCCCTTATGATGACCCAACAACAGAGCACTATGAAAATGAAACCCTAAATTATTGAGAACTTAGGAGACAATATGACATTATTGAGAACTTAGGGCACCCCAAAGGGTGCGAAAAAACCCTAAATACACCTAATTTAATGATTTATTTCGAAAATTTGGGTTTTCATCAAATATTTTCCTCCAAAGGGCAAAAGCGTCCAAAAAACACTATGGATCCGCCACGATGCCGTTATTTCCCTGCAAATCGTGGCTGCTATTTTCGCTTCTTTAAATAGCGGAAAAAGGACCTCTAATGTAGCATGAGGGTCTACCACTACGTTATCCCACTACAGCGGCACTTTAGTGCGCTATTAACTTGATAGGAATAACTGTAAGATTTCAACTAAAGTTGAAAGCTGAATATGTTTCTTTAATTGCTGAAAATCATCCCCAGTAAAAGATATCATTATACAGTTTAAGCAAAAATAAAAAAGAAGATACATCAAATCCTTAAGCAAGAAATTCAGAAATCAAAGCATTTATTTATGTTATCAATAATGTATGATTTCTTTACTTTTGGGGTGATTTTCTTCATGATATGGGTTGCCAAACTAGGTGGATTGTTATCGCCTCTTTGAAGTTTTATTCGCCGATGGTGTAGAAGTCATCTAGTAGCCTACAAACATCATCTGAGCCTTGAGGAGGAATGGCTTTCCATCATCAGCGGTCCTTATTAATATTCGCAGCTGATGCCCCCCATAAGTCGGGGATGAAATTGATGATAGAATTCTCTTGGATGTTATAATAGGCGATGGTGTGGTGGTCATCTAGCCTTCTACCAGAAAATATCATATGTTGTTCGTATGGTTGGTGCCCTAACTTATTTACAATCTTCACCTTCACATCGGCTATCGTGTCTGAACTCTCCACGCTCAGGGGGATCATTTGTCCAGCTAAGGTCCTTAACAATATTTGCATCTGCACCGCAACCTTTTATACAGAACCATAGGGTATGGTAAAAGAACATATATATCCAAAAAGAAATGTTAGAGTATAAAACAGAAACAAAAAATTCAGAAAAGGATGATGATACCTTGGGGGTTATGCAAATTTCTAGCTGTAAAAATTCAGAACAAGCAAAATGATCAAATGGAATCAATAGAAAGTTTGATGAAATAGTTGCTAAAGTAACACGTTGAACGTTCTTCAGACAAGAATGTAACTGTAGAGTGCATATTTGGGACCTAACCAAAATATCACATTGATAGCGTTGGTCAGAATAGTAAGGACCAATGCAGCTAATATTGACTGCATTTCCCAGAGTCACAACTCTATTATTGAGAAGAAATAGTTTGCAATCAGTTTCCTCTTGAAGCACAATTGTTTCATTATTAAACTTGAAGGTGGCAATGAAGTAGTGACCATAAGAAAATTTGATTCGAGAATCCTCGTGTTGGTGCCTGAAATGATTGTACAACACTTCTGATGAGCCAACAAAGTCACAACTTGAAAGGGGGCAGTAACATGGCATATGAATGCATTCTTCTACATGCTCCTTATATCTAATGTAACTTATCCTCTCCTTGCACCCATATTTTTCGTTCGAGCAAAACATTTCGATAGATTTCAATAGATTCTCAAAGGCTCTACAACGTATTAAGCAATTCGAGCATTGGAGACACTTTTGTTGAAGTTGATTATAGCAGATGGAGCAAACAATATGACCATTAACACACTGTATTGCACATAAAAGTAATTCATCATCAAATTAGAGTTTGAACCATTTGCTTGAATAAAATAAAATAATATATTTCTTTTACATAATTTTTTTTTGAAGAAGCTAAATTAGCCCACCTAAATTGGCGCTAGAGAGAAAGCATGTTGTGCATTAAACAACATAAATCTAAATCGAATCCCTAATTTTCTCAAAACATATATACCTGAAAGACGGGAATGGTCAAGGATTGACAGCAATTGCAACAATCGAACGCATGTGGGTCCGAAATCATCACAGTGATGGGACTATAATTATTAAAATCTTCTGTGGAATCAACAGACTCTTGGGTGCTTGCCTCCATTACACCAAGTACAATTCTATTTGAGCTGTTGATTTTTGGTCTTCTGTAGAGCAACTATAGCGGTCGTCGTTTTGAAGCAACGCCGACACCACAAACCCTAGATCTGAAAATAACATGCAAAATCAAAGATAAAGAAGGATGTTTTTCGAGATAAAATGACGGTTATCAAACAAACGAAATTTAGAGTTAAAAGGAAGTTTTGTTTTTAAATGGGCAATCTAATAAAGGGTAGTTGGATACAGCTAGCTAGGTGTAGAATCTTGTTTCAATTTTGATTTCCTTCTTCATGATTAATAACTTTGTACTAAGCATTTGCTTTTACGTCTATGTCATTTTCCATTTTCACATTACCGTAATGAAATTCTGGCTAAGGATAATTTTCCTTCTTCTTCATGATTAATAATAACTTTGTAATAAGCATTTGCTTTTATTTCTATACTTCTATGTCATTTTCCATTTTTATCTTACCGTAATGAAATTCTTTCAAATGATAATAGCGAGTATTTTTTTTTTTATCACCATCAATTAAACATTTAGCTCTTGGTTTATGAAATCACATCAACTCTTCCTGATTAAGAATTTTCGTCATCCCCACTTGAAGCTTCTTCTCTAATTTTAACATTCCACTATGACCTCTATAGCAGTCTCAATACGCTTTTAAATGCCATTGTTTCTTATGCTTCGCATAAGAGAATGCTTGCTCTCTTTAGCATATAAGAACTTGCCATTTGATTACTAATATCGTCTATTTAAAAGGCAATCCAATATCATGTAAAAGAAATTAAGTTATAAGGTAGTTTAACCTGTTAGAGTGGAAGAGAGTGAGAGAGAGGGAATAGTTTCATCAATGAGAATTGATTATTATTGATCTTAGAAATACAATTTATAGAGATACAAATTGTAGTGTGATACTTGGTTAACAAGTAACCATGATTAGAGTAACTAACTCAAGTTAGTTACTAACTATCTAACAAACTAAAGTAGTTACAACAATCAAACTAATAACTAACTTGCAAAGCAAGTAACTAACAAGTTGTTGATTGTTCACCTCCTCAATCCAATGTCTTGTCTGCGATCATGGTAATGCCTACCACTTTCCTCAATTCTTTGAATCTATCAGCCTTCAGTGGCTTGGTCATGATGTCTGCAATTTGAATTTTTGTTTTGCAATGCATCACATTCAATTTGCCTTTGCTGACTTGGTCTCTTAGAAAGTGATACTTAGTTTCAATATGCTTTGACCTTCCATGTGCAATGAGATTCTTTGCCAAGCTAATTGCAAACTTGTTGTCAACATTCAATCTCCTAGGCTTCACATAATTGATCTTCAATTCTTCTAGTAAGGATTCAAGCCAAACTACTTGACAAGTTGCTTGTGCTGCAGCAACATACTCTACCTCACAACTAGATAAAGCTACTATGTTTTGCTTCTTTGAAGACCATGAAATGGGTGAATCTCTGAACCTGAACCAGTACCCTGATGTGCTTCTTCTATCATCTTTGTCTCCACACCAGTCATTGCCACTTCGTTAATCCATTATCCTCACAGTCATTGCCACTTTTAAAGTTCAAATGTCCATACCTGTAATGCCACAGCCATTTCTCATCTTCATTGATCAAATTTGAAAAACACTAAAATGCAGAAGCTTTTGAAAGTTCTATTATTTGACAATGGTGCTTTCAAAATCAATTTGTTCTGAGGGTCAAATACTTGAATGCAGTGATCTTTTGTGGAGTAATTGAACTCTTTCTCAAGTAATTGTCCAAGACTCAACAGGTTATGCTTCATAGATGGTACATACAACACATCAGTGACAAAAGTGTGATTACCATTCTTCCTCTGAACCATCACTTTACCTTTGCCTTCTACTTTGATGGTGCTGTCATCTGCAAACTTTACTTTGCTTTTGAAATTATCATCAAATTTCAATAGCCAATCTCTTTGACCTGTCATGTGATTTGAGTAGCCAGTGTCAAGATACCATAGTTTTGAGTTATCACTTTCTGAGTTTGAAGTCAACATCAACATAACACCATCTGAGTCTGAATCATTCTGTCTTGCATGATGTGCCTCAATATCTTGCTTCTTCTTTCCCTTGCTTCTGCACTCAGAAGTATAGTGACCCCACTTTTCACAGTTGTAACATTGAATCTTACTCTTGTCACTCTTCTTTCCACCATTGTTGCCCTTGATGAAACTGTCTTTCTTTGAAGATTCAGATTGATCTTGATCACCATTGTGATCATTACTGAACTCAGCTTTTCCCTTATGCTTATTTCATTTATTCTTTCCATTTCCATTCTTATTCCATTGACCTTCATTCTTTGCATACAAAGCTTGTTCTTGATTAACTTTGTTTTCTTTCTTTTCTTTCCTTTCTTTCAATCTCTGTTCATGTGCCTCAAGTGAACTTTGCAACTCATTCACTATCATTGTAGACATATCTTTTGACTCCTCAATTGCTACTACTATGTGATCATATTCAGGGTTCAAAGTTCTAAGCACCTTTTCAATGATTTGTTCATCAGAGATTACTTCACCATAGTTATTCATTGAATTTACCAGAGTTTGCAATCTTGTAAAATACTCACCGATGGATTCTTTGTCCAACATGCCACCAGTTCATACTGTCTTCGAAGAGATTGAAGATTCGCTTTCTTTACTTTATCTCCTCCACCATGGGCATTGCTAAGTATATCCCAAGCAGCTTTTGCGGTTTTTGCTCCAGCAATCTTCTCAAAATTGGATGAGTCCACGCATTGATGGATCAAGAACAATGTTTTATTGTCTTTCTTCTTGATTTCTCTGAAAGCAGTTTGATGATCTTGTGTTGCATTGGCTGCAAGGGGCTCATAACCAGTGTGATGAGATCTTCAACATCTTGATAGATGAAGATTACATTCATCTTCACACACCATTGGTCCCAATTCTTGCCATCAAGAATTGGAAGATTTGCAGGGAAAGCATTGTTGTTATTCATCTTGCAGTAACAATGAATCAAAGGAAAGAAAGAATGGTTGAATGCTATGTGAAAAGGGAATTGGATCAAAACCTAAAAGACTAACTGATACCACTTGTTAGAGTGGAAGAGAGTGAGAGAGAGAGAATAGTTTCATCAATGAGAATTGATTATTATTGATCTTAGAAATATGTGATACTTGGTTATCAAGCAACCATGATTAGAGTAACTAACTCAAGTTATAGTTACTAACTATCTAACAAACTAAAGTAGTTACAACAATCAAACTAATAACTAACTTGCAAAGTAACTAACAAGTTGTTGATTGTTTTCAACAAGTCATTGGATTGTTTTTCTCAACACACCTCCTCAATCCAATGTCTTGTCTACAATCATGTATATATTTGTATATATTGGTTTATAAAGTTGATTTGTATATATTGAAGACAATTAATATCGTTTTTAGTGTATCTCTTATAATATTTTATAAATTTGAAGCGATGTATCATATTTTATCCTAATAGTGTAAAAGTAAATAAGTGGAGTGTTGGTTCCAATCTCGGCTTATGCATATATAATGTGTTGTCTCTACCAACTGAGCTATCTCTCGGGGACTTCTGCATATAGAAATTTCACTTCTATATATTTCTTATATTGTTTTCAATAAGAATTGGATGCAGTCATGCTTGGTGAAATATTGCTCATGAAAAAGGTAGAACTAAGCTCTATTTATAGAATGTAAATTACTTACTCTCTTCCATGCAATTTAAATTCTCTTATATTTTACGAAAATTCAATTATTGTGCCAATATATATTGACTTCTTTTTAGAATTTTCTCTCAAACTTTCACTTGTGGATTTTATCCCAACTTTTATTTGTCTAAAAAAAGTCGTAATTGATGTTACATCGAGTGGAAGATTCTCAAATTGAAGATTAGGATAACTAACAAAACAGAGTCGAAGAATCTTAAACTCCAAATTCTTTCATTTACCATAATGCATTCAGTTCCCTTGAAATTATGTGAAAAGCAGAAATTGTGTATATATTTCTCAGTCAAAACATTTTAACTGGATCAGTATGTCTTTAGAATAATAGGTGACTCAAACATGCCACAATAATATTCAAAGAAACAATAGGCCTGCCATAAATTCACAACACATTCTTTGAATTGTATCAACCAAAGAAGTGGTAAAAGTTTAAGCGTAAATTACACACATAATTATATGCTTGTTTCGGCATAAATTTCCCTCCACCCTAAATATTGTACTCCTCCGTCTCAATTTAATCGACACAGTTGACTGTTGCGCACTATTCATATATGTTGTTTTGACCTTATTTTTCTACTATTAAACAAAAATAAATATTAATCGTCAAAGTTAGCATTTTTGAGTCAAACAAGTGAACAACTATTTGCATACGATGATAATTGATAAATAAGTTAATATATCATAAATGAACTTGAACATAACTAAAAATCCAAGTCATAAATCAGAATAACAAAAACTGTGTGGCTGGTTGTACAAAGTTCAATTTTTCAACTACTCAAGAATATTAAGATGGCAGAATGAAAATTAATCTTACATAATCTTAATCTAACAAATTAACTCATCCATTATCCTCACAGTCATTGCCACTTCGTTAATCCTCATCCCATCCAAATCCTCTGATAACTAAGGCAGTAAGGCCCTTCCACTTCGTCTTCCTCTCACTACTATCACCAACTATATATCTTTCTAGTTTCGCTATCATCGTCTAGGACGGACTTTCCTACCATACTATCCATGTACATTGGATGTGCTTGGAGTCGGGGTTGCAGACCTATAATTCAAAAAATGATCGTGCATAATGATAATGGTCAAAATTGTAGCCATAAACAAAGAAAAAATTAGCTTCTATCATGATTCCATGAATCCAAGCCGTCATGAAAGGCTATGTCAGGGTCATGTCAATAAAAAATAGATTTTACAATCAACCTATGTCATCATATGAAATATTCACACAAGTTATTTTAACATCACAGATTCAAACAATTGGAAACAGTAGGAAAAAACTTACTTCGAAGGAGGCGAAACCAAACTTTCAACGTAGTACATGGCAGAAAACAAACACATGCATTCGTTGAAAATCCTGATTCTATCTACTCTCTTATCTCTATGATTATAGACAATTCACAATTGCTTTGTCATCTTCATAATTTGCGAATACTAGTGTATCTCTATTCTGAGAAATGTACAATGGCAACAATGGAGAGTTATATCCAAGGATATATCCCTAATCGTGTCACGCACGCGTGCCTGGAAGTTTATACATTTGAAGATTGAAGTATTCAATTCTAAATAACTGAGTCCGGCCACGACTCTTGAGTAGACAACATTTTCCCCTAATCGTGCCTGGAAGTTTTATTGGTGAATTTTGGCCGTCAGCTGGCCGCCAATAAATTCGAATAAAGTGGCAGTTTTACCCACTTACGGAGGGTTTTTGGCCCTCAATAAATTGTGTTTTTCTTGGAGTGTTTTTTGTTAGAAATGTACCATTTTCTATTCTTTTTATTGGTTTATCTTTATAATTTTTCACGTTAATAGTTTTTAATAATAAACTTTTTTATTTCCCACAAAATGTCATTAATTTCTAAAAAAGTCAATTATAATTTTTGTTGTTTTTTTTTATATTTTCAATAAACTTTTGATAAACACAGAGGCTTAAATGACACACTGCTCCATGCACCATTATAATCTTATTTACAGTAAAATGGCAACAACTTCTAAAAAACTCAATTATAATCTTTGTTGTTTCTTTGATGCTTTCAATAAACTTTTGATAAACACAGATACTTAAATGGCGCCCTGTTTCACTCACCATTATAATCGCATTCCCCATAAAATCGCAACAATTTTCAAAAAACTCAATTATACTCTTTGTTGTTTCATTAATGTTTTCAATAAACTTTTGATAAATGCAAAGACTTAAATGACACATTGCTTCACGCACCATTTTCAATGCTTCTATTTTGCAATTGCAATAACTTTACTTTCATTAATTGTCATTTTATTTTCTCACAACTTTTAATGACACACTACGTTGGAAAATTGTGCGTGAAGCAATGTGTCATTTAAGTCTTTGCATTTATCAAAAGTTTATTGAAAACATTAAAGAAACAACAAAGAGTATAATTGAGTTTTTTGAAAGTTGTTGCGATTTTATGGGGAATACGATTATAATGGTGAGTGAAACAGGGCGCCATTTAAGTATCTGTATTTATCAAAAGTTTATTGAAAGCATCAAAAAAACAACAAAGATTATAATTTAGCTTTTTGGAAGTTGTTGCCATTTTACGGCAAATAAGATTATAATGGTGCATGGAGCAGTGTGTCATTTAAGACTCTGTGTGTTTATCAAAAATTTATTGAAAATATGAAAAAAGCAACAAAAATTATAATTGACTATTTTAGAAATTAATGACATTTTGTGGGAAATAAAAAAGTTTATTATTAAAAAGAGAAACCAATAAAAAAAATAGAAAATGGTGTACATTTCTAACCAAAAAAAAAAAGGCTTTAATGGACTTTTGATCCCCCTATTTTAAAAAATCTGAACTTTTGATCACCTATTTTAAAAGCCAACTTTTTGATCCCCTATTTTAAAAAACCCGAAGTTTTGATCCCCTATTTTAGATTTTTTTAATGTTAGTCCTCAAACTCACACTACAAGAAAACATCAAGTTATTAGGGGCCAAAAACTCTCTATAAGTGACAAAAACCGCCAATAACTTACCATTTACTTGCGGCCAGCTGGCGGCCTCAAAATGCCAATAAATAGGACACCGGTAAGTTTGTGGCAGCCAAAACCGTCAAAAAGTAGTGTGGCAGGCTGCCTGGACCGCCACAAGCCAAGTGACAGCTGCATACTCTTACTGGCGGTCAAGACCCCACAAAATGATAACCTGACAACTTTTAACATAGAGGCCGCCAAGATTCTCAATTCAGCACCACATGTTGTTTCTCTATGAAGACAAATTTTTCATTCATTATAACACATCATGTTCTTCATCACTACCCCTAAAAATATTCTTCATTCTCCGGGAAGGCAAATTGTTTCACATGTTTTTTTCACAAACTCAATAACCTCAAATCTTCATTGCCACCACTCAATCCCAAATACTTTGAACGAAAAAGATGAAGTGAAATAGAGATCTAAAGAAAATAGAGTAAGAAATGAAAACAAGCTTGATAAATGGAGTGAGCTCAAATAGATCTTAAAAAAACTGCTCCAGAAGATGATTTATCATATAAATAGTACTCAGATCTAAAAATATATATATATATATATATATATATATATATATATATATATAAGAACACAAATCGTGGTTGAGCTTGTGGTGACTGCAAACCGCTCCATAAGATGATTTAACGGTGAAGAAGGTGAAAAGAGAGTGGATAAGTAAGATGGAGTGGTGATGGTGGTGTGGATTTGTACGGGTTAGAGTGATGTGTATATGGTGGTGGACGGTGTGGATTTGGAAAGGGGACTAATGTCTATTAAAAACTGATTAGACTAATGTCTAATAACACATAAAGTAGAGCTCAATAAGGCACTTCAAAATTTAAAGCTTGAATAATATGTTTATGTTGATGTATTTGCTCTTCTGCAACAACAATTTCAGTATAATTTCGAAAGAGATGAATTAAGTTGATAAAATTGATTTATAAATTGCAGATTACCCCAACCATATGGACCATTTGGATCATATTTCTTGTGGATATATAAACTAATTTTGGAAGAGTAGAAGTTTATAGATTAAAAGATGCATTGGAAAATGATGCATTAGTTAGAGTGTTATTAAAGTTTGTGCGTTTATTAAAGGTTGATTCAAAAAATTATGTTACATTGAGTATTTGTAAAAGTCTAGTGATATATTGAAAAATCATGCATGAATTAAGTATATGTTACATTGGGAATATGTAAAAGTCTAGTGATGCATTGAAAAACCATGCGTGAATTAAGTAGTGTGTCGTTAAAGGTTGTGAGAAAATAAAATGACAATTAATGAAAGTAAAGTTATTACAATTGCAAAATAGATGCATTGAAAAATGGTGCGTGAAGCAATGTGTCATTTAAGGCTTTGCATTTATCAAAAGTTTATTGACAACATTAAAGAAACAACAAAGAGTATAATTGAGTTTGTAGAGAAAGATGGCAGTGAGATACCTGAAACTCAATTGTGGTCAGCGAATATACACAAAACAGAAAGATTTCGCTGGTGGTTCAAAATGATATAAATATAAATATTATTAGACAAACATGGAGCAAAATGGAAGAGCAATAGCAACCTTTCACGACATACGTCTCTAAACAACAACGTAAGGAGAAGAATAAGCAAGGCTAGAAGTGCGGGGACACCTTATTGTCCCGTATATATGTTTAAATAAATTTTAATTAATATGAGAGTAATTGGTATATCCATTAACTGTTTTAATCTCAGTGTTTTATCCGATGTATAACGTCTAATACCTCAAAAACATATTAATTTAAGAGCATATGATATATGGTTACAAGGTGTATATACCTTAATTAGGAGTTGTTGGTGTTAGTTTTGTAACGAGGAAAAGGCTATACGACCATGCTCAATACGTTGAACATCTTCTTTGAGGATTTTATAGTGACTTTTAACATCTTCAATTGATTTTTTTTTTAACGGTAAATATATTATTAACTAGATCTTTGCACAAGACGAACAAAAATCGGTAAAAAAATGAATTACATAACAGAAGTGTCATATATATGCGGAACACCAAAAAAAAAAAAACCAAACACAAGCCCCACTTAGTTGAGGTTCGCATCCTAATGCCATAATCAGAAAGGCACCCCTCAGCTTCCAGGCCGCCAAAAAAGACACCAACCCGGCCCAGAAAACTGCCACTAGACACTAATTTCTGATCTCGAATCAAAAGCGATCGACCCATCAGAATCCAAAAACAGCTCCGTGGGGCAAAAGGTTAATGGAGCAATGGTTAGGGGTGTTTGTTTTGTGGTTTGATTTTGATCGAATTTGAGGTAAAATTATAGCAATTCAGTTCGATATTGAATGGATACTTTGTACTAAGCATTTTCTTCTTCGTAATTAATTACTTTATACTAAGCATTTGCTTTTATTTTCCATTCTTACCTTACCGTAATGAAATTCCGGCTAAGGACGTACAACCCTTTCATGTGCCTCACAAATGTATGGCATCTGAGCAAATGCAAATATGTAGTAACCAATATTAAAAAGGAATCTCAATATGAATGTAAATAAGACGCAGCAATAATAATTTCACGAAGTTGTCATATTGCCCTCCTTCTTAGAGAGTGCTTTCACAGAGACATGGCGATTTTGCTTCATCTCTTACCTTTTCTCTTTTATTTTATTTTTTGGTTAGAAATAAAAATAGAAAATCAATTACAAGAGTAAGTTGCGTGTGGTTGATGATACTGAAATAAAACGTGTTCGTGCAACTGTCGTGCATTTGTCTATCGTGCTAATGCACTGCTGTTTATTTATTGCAAATGTTATAGGTTTATGTGGTTAATGAACTCATCTAAAGAATACAATATTTGGGACAGCTTGAATTCGATTATTAGAAAAACATTTTTTGTTAAATTTTACTTATTTTTCAGCCGAACTTCAGATTATTATAATCTATTTTTCTGAAAATTGAGTGGTTAATACAAAATAAATGTATTTAATTGCAAAATATACCATTCTACCATTCATCTTGTTCAATGAATCATCGATCATTTGAGCAACCACAATATTCTCATGAATGTTCATGGTATAAAACATGTTTGATAGGGCAAAACTATCAAATCAAAGCACTCTTTTAATCTATTCATAATCATTTTCCTCAACACCTTATAAATGGAATTGCACAAAGAAATGAGACAAAATTGGTTCGCAAATTGAAGATTTTGAGCCTTCGGGATCAATTAATTGAAGTAATCTGAGACAGATTGCACAAAATGCTTCCAATAAATCAACGATCAGACATATAGCTCTTGATCTTTGGAACCACATCAATTCTTCCTATTTAAAAAAAATTCGTCATTACCCCCACTTGAAGCTTCTCTAATTTCAACATTCTGCTATAACCTCTAGCACTCTCAATACGCTTTTAAATGCCATTGATTCTTAGCATAAGGAAATGTTTGTTCTCTCTAGCATAAAAAAAAAAACTTGAATTCAATACCAAAAAAAAAACGCCACTTATTGGCAGCCTAAAGCCTCCAACAAGTCACATAAACCGCCAACAAATAATCACTTCTTGGTGGCCAGCTCACGGCGTTGATCCACCAATAAAACGCCCGTCGGTAACACTTATTAGCGGCCAAAAACCGTCAACAAGTAAAAATATAATTTAATTGTTTAAAAATCAGAATATCTGATTTTTAAATTATTAAATTTTTTTAAAAAAGCCACCAACTTATTGGCTGCTTAAGTCGCTAAGTGCAAAGCGCAGGACAAGTTGTTGGCATGGCAGTCCAAGACGCCAGGAAGTTCGTCTTCCTTTATTGGCGGTTTCGGCCGCCTAGAAGTGATTGATCTGCCTCAAATATTTATTGGCAGTTTTGGCCGCCAAGAAGTGGTCGTGACATCTTTTTTTCACTTGTTGGTGGTTTCTGGCAGCCAATATGTGTTACCGACGGACGTTTTATTGGCGGATCAACTGGAGGTTTTATAATTATGCCAAACAACAACGCAATATGCCAAATGTTTTTTAGACGATTACTGTAATTTTATATTTACACCCTTTTTATTAGTTTTCCAGAATTAAGCATTTTATTGTTAATCTTCACATTCATGATGATATCACAATTCACAACATCAACGTTTTTTTTTCAAAAAAAACTAAATTAGTCCACGCAAATTGGCACCAGAGAGAATTGAATTCACAACATCAACGTAAAACATATTATCCAGAAGAACATTGAATAGATGATTTTTCTTATTTCGTTATCTTTGGTGAATCAAATACACAATTTCCAACAATAATATACAGAAAATGGTAAAGAACACAACACATGGACAAGCATCAATAGGAACCAAACCAAAAAACTATGACTCACTACACCCTCCATTTTCTTACTAAAATGAACTTGTAAAATTTAAGACGGGGTTTACTATCACCGTAAATGAGGTCCAACACAACTCTGTACTATCGATCTTAACGATGAAATGAAACTTATTTTGACTCTCTTTCAACCGAATAAATAAATGTAGTTTAAAATACATTACCTTCACCAGCGCACCATGCTAAATCTAAATGTGAAACAATGTTTTTCTATGCTACCATAGATTCTGAAGATGTTTTCCTTTGCTCTAGAAGAGTTGTAAGTGCACCATCAATTTGAGCAAATACTTCCTTCTGAGAAGCATTTCCATTAATCTGTAGACAACAAAAGCACCTCAGCTGCGGTTCACCAATCACTAAAATATATGTCCCAACGGGATCCTATTGATCTCATATAAAATAACAGCCACTAAAAATAATATAGCAACACGACTGCCAGGTTTAAAGCGTTAATCAACAAACAACTATCAACAAATATATAAATGTTCCAACTTCCAATGTCTGTAAACATAAAATGTTCTATTATATTGTTGGTTCAAAGATACAAAAGTCAACTAATTTTATTTTAGTTTGTGCTGAGAAAATATACTTGGCATCCACTTGATTTGCTTAAGAATAAGGAGTTAAAGAAGAGTAAGTTTATTCCATGTTTGATTTTTAAAATGGTCATGGAACAGAACAACTCTGTTAATGAGGTCCAATACAAAACTGTAAATAATGAGGTCCAATACAAAACTCTAAAATTGATACTCAGAAAAATTGTGAGACAACTTCTTATCCTAAGAACAAAAAACTACATTGAAGATAAAAATGTACTTTTTTCTATTTCACGCTCATTCACCGTCTATTTCATTTTCTCCAACCTTACCCCCAGCCCTCCTTTCTCTCTCATTTTCTCGGCTCTCATTCACTGCCTTTCTTGTTCCATTAGTTTTACCATCACCAGTATCAGAAAAACCCTTTATGGTGGTAATGAACTGAAAATTGTAAGAAAAAGAGAAAACGAAAAGAAAAATTCTTGATACACTAATTGGTTAAGTCTGAACCTTATAAAAACATAAAGAACTGCACATTCTTATTATGGTATGTGTAATACTTTATGAGCATTGCCGTTGTTTCAGCCTATCAATCCTCCAATTATTTTATCTCACTCAATCTTCGGGGTTTTTTCGGCTTCTCTAACTGTGATAAATTTCCAAGCAATCAAGGGGGGAGAACCAAACCACTTGAATGATCCACCGAGCATCCCATACTACTTCACGTGAGACTTGGACACCTTGAGAGTCCACATCCTGGCGGCTGCACTCTAAGACACTTCACTAGTTTACTCAACCTTTCTAGTCAGCCCCAACCACCGACTGCTATGAGCATGAGCTCATTAAGTATGTGGAATGGAAGGAAATATATTAAGAATGCACTAAAAAAGCAGATACTTCATTCCTTTTAGTTCATCAGACTTTTGCCAATTTTAGAGACTCCCATGATGTTGCTACTTGTCATTGCCACCTCCCTATCTTCTTAATATCCTTCAACAAACTTAATGAGCTGATGATCATATCACCAACAGGCATCTCTAATACCGAATGATAAGTGTCGAAGCACTAGAAAAACCCTCCCTTAAAAGCTAGCTATCAAGGGGGAGAACCAAGCCATTTAAATACTCTATAAAGCATCCCATACTATTCAATGTGGGACTCGGACACCCCATAATAATACCCAAGTCCCTATCAATGTATTGCAATATATTGTACAAACTAAATATAGCATAATATAAAGGATGAAATAAATTTTATTATTTTTTTTTTTTGTGTTGTGTATTGACCACCAAACAATATACATGACAAATAGTTACACTACAACGCAAGTGTTTACCCTGGTTTTGCTCATACTATGACTGAGTGTGCATCAATCGCACCATTAGCATCTTGTCCATTATAACAAGATATGAACTCCCTTAGAGTGTGGATATCCATGCTTTCCACTGTGTGGGCAAGGATTGGGTACTCCATATTGGTAGCATACAGTACTAAAAGACATGACTGATTGTTGGTTATTATTTATTGATGATATCTTTTTTATTTTTGGTACAATTTATTGATGATATCTATTCCACAAACAACAAAACAAGATTACTTGTGCATGTGGTATGCATGTCAGTTGTGTGTGGGCATGTGTATGAGGATGTGTGTGTGCGTGTGTGTGCGTGAGAGAGAGAGTGGAAGAGGGGGGGGGGGGGGGGGGGGGGGGGGGGGGGGAGAGAGAGTTAAGTTATAAAGCATACCTTAATGGTTATATCTTTGTACATTGAAAGGACAGCCTCTACATTTTGATGGTGGGTGTTCAATCGCAACTTTACCTAAGTCAGAAGAAAACAATAATACAAAGAACTTTCAGTATACTTATCGTATATTGTATATATAAAATCCTACACTTGTCAACAGAGAGCATTGAATATTTTCTGATTAATAAATTGAAACCTTTACAGAAACAAAACATTGGAGTTTCTAATAGGGACATACCTTCTCTTCAGTATCATCAAAACGTTGGGTAAGCCTATCTGCAATTTCTTTTGTTTCTGGAGGAGAATACTTCAAATGATATATCTTCCCAGTAACAGGATCTAACCTCCTTCCAACTACTCTCTCCACAAGAGTATCTTCGGAAACCTGAAAAATTTAAATGTAAATTATTACAATTATAAGAAAAGCTATATTGACGCTTTTTATTTCTTTTTGCATTAATACTAATGGCCTCTGGTGTTTACATTATAGCAGTACAGTGTTTCACTCTTGTAACTGCAAGGTCACCACGGCATAGTTGTTCATGATCGATGTAACAGATATATGGAAAGGCTGTATAGGGTCAGTCACTCAGTCATAACTCCGATGCAAGGTTTTATTGAGAGGTACCAACATCAAATATCGATATTTTTTATGATACTCTACTGAATGTTAGCTAATCATTGACTGATAAATTACTGATATTTGACATCAACTTCTTTCACTATAATATTGATATTTGAAGTTGGATGTCAAAAATTGATATTTGACATCAACTTCTTTCTTTTTTATTAAATAAAATTCAACCACTCTAACTAATCATTGACATTGACTGATAAATTACAGTGAAGCTAAGGCAGAAAGACTCGAAATATTAGAAGCAATATAACCACAAGTCTTTACCTCTAAAAGAATAAATATATCAGGTTTAAACCCTAATTCCTTAAGTGCAGTAGCCTGTGATAAGCTCCTGGGATATCCATCCAAAAGCCAACCCTTCTCTGCAGAATCTGGCTTCAAGAGACGATCCTTGACCATCTTGAAAACAAAGAGTTATTAATAATTAAGAGAAAAACGCATTTGAATAGAAATTGTATGGTTACTTCCATCTCCCCTACCATACCATGACAACTATTTCATCAGGTACCAACTGTCCCTTCTCCATATATTCTTTCGCACGCTTTCCATTTTCACTTCCGGTTTCAATTTCTGCCCTTAATAAATCTCCAGCAGCAACGTGCACCAAACCGTACTGCATATATGAAATATACTTCAATCAATATGCTTTATTTCAATGCAGACTAAAAATAAAAGCCTTATCTAGTAGTGAACCAGTATCTTGTCCCAGAGCCATAAAAATCGTTTAGTAAGCAATTTAGGAATTTGGATCCTTTTGCAATGCTACACAAGCTGCAACTTCTGCAAGGCCGTTGAATCTAAGTCCAAAGTATATGTCTTAAGTCCAACAGCCTTGTAGCAATTGCACCATGTGAAAGGGATCCAATCCAAACATTCTAGTAAGACACTAAGATTTAAGGATTTCAAAGGCCATGTACAGCGTAAAGCTCCCAAGTATCTTGACAGTTCATTTGGTTCAACTGAGTGGAGGGGAGGAATTTAATGAGATATTCTATTTGGTCAAGAGGAGGGGAAAGAAATAACTCACTTTGTATGGTTCACGGGGAATGGAGAGATTTTAATAAAGGGGAAGTAGTAATTTACTTATACACTCTATTAACATTTAATATAGCATTCAATATAATGAAATTTTAGATGACAAGTTTTCATAAAAATAAAAAAGACGATACATGTAAAATTTGATAAATTCATCTTATCTCCTCTCCCAATACGGATAAATTTGACAAAATTTGCTCCCTCCTTCTCCTTCCCTCCCATATCCATTTTCCCAGACCAAACACTATGTGGAAGGCCAAAGAGAAGTTGTGAATCGGTCAAACCTGGTACAACACAACTTCTACCCCAGACAATGGCTCAAAATGATTATCTCAAATTCATTGTTGTCAAATCTCCACCATGTCGCCATGGCAAAATTTTTGACAACTAGCATTTCCAATCTGTGAAGGATGGCGTTGCCATAGCATTTTATGACGGATTATTGGCTTCCCCTCTTCGTAATTGATAACACCACTCAAATTGTTCTCTGCTGGTCTATTTACAACTCATCATAATTCATACAATTCAATCTAAAGAAAATGTCTGAAACCACAAAATAGGTTGGCACATCAAAGTTTTTGAAATTTCCACAACCCTAAATGGTGCCACATTTGATCTGATTCTCCTCAATATAAAGAATCTCAACTGCAACAACGATTTAAAACCTTGATTGATGTATCTGTCTAACAATCTAGAGCTAAGCATATGGTATTGACAAAAAAATATTCAAATTCAAACTCATAAAATGTTGATTGATTAATTAATAATAGTTGAAAAATTAGGTCAAATAGAATAGAATAAAGCTTACTTTGTTAGTAATAAGGTGACATTGAGTTCCTTTACCAGAAGCAGGTGCACCGGAAATCATAACATGAAGTGGCTCTTCCGTCTGTACCGCCGCCTTCACAACCTGAATCATCAACAAATGAATTAATTGAATAATTTAGGTATTTACAATAAATAACATGAAATTGAAAAATGAAATTGAAGAATGAAATTGAAATGATAGATACCGTAGAAGAATGAGAAAGGGATCGCGAAGAAGAACGGAGAGAAAGTTGACGGTGGTGGTGATGGTGGTGAGAAATAGTAACTGAAAATGAAGAAGAAGAATATGAACGCGGTTTTTGTAGCTTATGATTATGATTATTATTTGGAGTTGGATTAAACACTCTGATTAACGATGATGATGAAGAAGTGGTAGAGAAATTCATGATGTTAGAACTCATTATTTCTTCGCCACTCTTAGTAGTGAGTGATGTGATGATTCGTATCCATTAACATATCCTTCCTTCTACCAACCATCGTCACTATATATATACTATACTTACTAAACTAATTTTATTTTATTTTTTAAGAATTCATTTCTAGTTTAATCTGGTTCGGATTAGTTCTGTCATCAAATTATTTCAGTCTCTTTCGATCATAGTTATAGGGGATCGAACCATGATCCTCCCTACCAATTTCACAGTGTCAATCACCACTGAACCGAACCAACTAACGATAGGTAAGAATTCATTATTTTTTAGGAATATAGATAGGATGACAATTTTATTTAGATATTTTAAAATAAAATGTTTGGTCAAATTTAAATATTTTTGGGCATTTATATAATAAGGAAGTTAATTAATAGTTATATATTCTTGTACGGTGAAGGGGAATCCCACTAGATTTGATGGGCATATTATGCATTGAACAATCTAACAAATGACTCTAATTCCATATTTTTCTCACTTAGAGTGTGTTTGGTAGGAGTGAAAAAGAGAAGAGAGAAATAAAAACACGGAAACCAATGCATGTACGGTCTAAATATATGCATTGGTTTCCATGTTTTTATTTCTCTCTTCTCTTTTTCTCTCCTACCAAACAAGTCCTTATAAATCAATCGGAAACTATTTATTCACACTTGATATCTCATATATGACTTTATTTTCATTTTTATTTTTGGAAAAACTCATGCCTCAAGGGTATTTCATATTCAACCATCAAAAAGCAACTTCTTTGTCAACGTGATTTTCATCGTGATTATGAACCTATTTGACGTCCATCCAGACTTTTTTCCCTCCCACATATTGTTTGCATGCAGACTTGAAAGAAAACACAGCATTGAAACCCTAACTATCTCCCAAACGTGTTCTAATCAATCTCATCACTAAATCATCTCGTTTTTGTGAATCATTCTTCGTTCTTAGTTGTTTTCCTTGCGACTTCTTCATCCTTCGTTGTTCTGTTTTTGTAATTTAATTCCCACGCTACCTTTCCGGGTAAAGTTCCCTCGTTAGAATGTGAACTTCTTTCATGCGTTACAAACATAAACTAAATGAAGCGGAAAAACAAATCACATTTACTTCCTTTTGCTAATGGGAAAACATCCAGATTAAGCAATTTTTCAAAATTTAAAAGCTCGCTAGTATTACCAATGATTGCAGATTTTTTGGTCTTTTGCACAGAACAAACAACAAACTGTAAGGTTTTCATGTTAGCAAAAACTATAACTATATTAGAATTGAATGTGTATGTATATATACAAAATCCAAAAAACAAAACAAATGTTACTCCATCCCCCCCTCCCCAAGCCTTCACTAGTTCATTTCTCTCCAAATAACCACCAAGGGCTTCCCTTCCATCATTCAGTCAAACCTCACTATCCTCAATGCCCTGTAAAATACAGACACTGATTTATTTGCCTGTATGCATACAGGACACAAGCAGATACCACCATTGGAGGGGTACGAAAAAATGTGACGACAAAATGAGGAAAAGGGCATGGGAGAAAAAAATTGAGATGTTACAATGTCAAAATTTGTAGTCTTGGATATGTATATGTACACTCTGACTCTGAAATGAATCTGGAACATTAACCATTAAGCTTTGCCAAAAATTGACTCAAATTGTACTCTTCGGTATATTGTGATTGATCCCATAGATCCTCCAATCCCCCAAGTATTGCTTTCAATCCCTTTCCGGTGCCTACGTCTCCATCAGCGTTGTCCTCTGAACTCTTTGCAACAGAAGAGCCCTATACAAATCATCATTCCAAAAAGATTAGAAAAGAAAACTAAACCATAGCGATTAACATTAACCGAAATAACAAAAAGTCAGACTTGTTAAGAACTTGTATCCAAGATTTCCTATGTGTACATATGTGTGTGGGGTTTCTCACTAGTTCTTTTGCAATCTCAAATTGCCAGGACAGATATATTTATTAGCAAATACAAATGAAATTAAATATATCTCACTCAAATCTTCATTCAGGTAATTATCATTCATAATATTCTGCATATAAAGCAATTACACGACATAAACATGTGTTCGTACCTTCTTGGGGACTTCTGCTGATGCAAATAAATCAAGCAACTGATCTGTATTCATTGTTTTCAAACTAGCATTTTCCGCATTAATGACCGCATTAGCAACTGACACTTTAAACCGTTGTAGACTCATAACTTTCTCTTCCAATGTACCACGCATTATCAGACGGTGAACATTAACTACTTTTTTCTGACCTAACCTATGCGCTCTATCCATAGCCTGCAGGTTATTAATATAAGAAACAGTGTCATTACAAAGAAATATAATATTACACTTATTCCCTAAAATGCAAGATGACAAGAAAAGCTTCATGCTGTTGGGCATTAAAGATTGGTCAGAGGCCAAGCAAGAAGGCAGCATATGCATTCACCATCAAAACCAGGCTGGAAACAAACAACCACCATTCACAACTAGAGTTTAATCTGAAAAATCTAAATAAAGATCTGCTAGAGAAAACTTAATCCCATGACTAATTTTGAATGCGCAGTTCCCAAAATTAGAGTGGTCTTGAACTGCAATAGAAAACCTACAGAAAGCATTGAATGGATCACAAGTTACCTGAAGATCGCGCATAGGATTCCAGTCATGCTCCACAAAAACAAGTGTATCTGCAGATGTTAGGTTCAAACCAAGCCCGCCCACTGCAAGTAGATAATTTGATAAACTTAAGCTATAATTATAAGACAAATAAATGTCATAATAAAAATTTATGGATATATTGAAGGAGAAAATTCATTACCATGAGTCGTGAGCAATAAGACATCAATGGTAGGATCTGAATTGAAAGCTTTTACGATTTCAAATCGCTTCTCAGTCTCAACTGATCCATCCAGCCGCAAATATGTGACACTGTACAGCAAAAAGGAAAATAATGAAGGTTGTCATTATCAATTGGAGTCAAAGTCCATCAATTTCAGGAATCATGATTCCATGCAAAAGCATGTGCCATTTGTTCAGTAAACAAAGGATCTTTCAACAAAACCTTTAAATGCTATGAAACAGGCATGCAAATCTAAACAGCTACTTTAGTAATATTAACTGGATCCAGGATCTTACTTTTTCATGTGTGTCTGAAACAAATCTTTTTCAATTATATCCAAGAACGCCTGCACACAAACCATTTTTAAACGACAAATCAGTAAACTGTTTATTAGTCTTTGAAAGAAATTAGCCCCAAAGAAAAAGGTAAATATTACCTTATGTTGAGCAAATATTAAGACCCTATGCTGCCCAAAGCCAACAGCAGCCTCAGAACCCGAAGCGTCAACTCCAATTCCACACTCTTCAAGAATCTCATGAAGAGCAACTAATTTTGGGGAGTGGTGGAGTTTGTGAAGTTCTGAAATGATATCGGAGCCAGCAGGGAACACTTCTGAGAGGATGGTAGAAAGTGAATCTGGAATCTTCCCACCAAGTACAAGCAATGGATGACTACAAAGTTTTAGCAAGTATTGAAGTGCCTGAAAAATGGAATGGATTTAAACATTAGAAGTCAAAAATTGGCTGGTGGAACAATCACTAACTGTTCAAATGTAAATCACATTACCTGGAAAACATGTGAAGATGCTTTAGTAGTACTGCTACTTCCTTCTGCTGCAGCTGACTCATTCGTTGTTACAATAGATGACATCTCTTGTTTCGCACGAGACCCAGAAAACTGTTCGTAAAGTTTAAGTTGCACAGAGCTCAAATCACAGTATCTGTCTTGAATTATTTTCTCCGGCAGATCGGACAAGACTTCATCCTTTGTCCTCCGAAGGAGGAAAGGCATGACCTAGAAGGAAAAAAGTACATCCTTTTAGAAGACAACGCACAATTTTGTAGTGCAATAATAATGAGAAACAGAAAATCACCTGCTTATGCAATGCTTCCATAGCAAGTGCTCCAGCTTCGGCATCCTTCGCAGAGCACTTTGGATCTCTTGCAGCTAAAAGTGGTTTCCCATATGTGCCTTGGAACTGTTAAAATCCCACATTGAGTGAATGCCAATTAGGACAACAATTGAAAAATAATTACAAAATGTGTTGGTACATCGCAAGTAATTATTATTGTTAGCAAAGTACTACATAGATGCTAAGACTTGAAGAAATGGATACTGGCCATAAAAGCACATTACCATGAACAAAATTAACACATTTGAATAACAGTTTTGTAGTACATCTCACACATTTGTATGTATGCACTACTCTGTTTTGCTTGTGGGGAAAGAGTGTTTCTGTGTGATAAACCGATAACAGACAGAAAAAACATGAGCAACGTCATTTTCAGGTACATTTCACATTTGAATTAGCTACATACATGTGTCAATAGACATTTTAAATCAACAATATTTCCAACTTGGCTTGACCTGGGACATGTAGAAATAGGAAACTAACTGAAGTACCCATTCGACTCCATTCCCATCAAGGACAATTGGACTGCAGCAGAGAAAATATACCTTTGCCGATTTATGATGATTACCACCCGTCCACTATATCAAGTTACAATTAATTGGGGGATAAAACATAAGGAACAAAATGATGTCTCAATGGAATCTCCCTTCCTCAATATATTGTCGGAAAATACACAAATATTTAGTTTCCTATTTTATTATTTCAAGGCGATTCTAGATATTTCTATTGTTTCCTTTTATTTTCATTTGTAACTATTTTCTCCTTAATTCAAGGAGAGAATTAATTGTATCTTCTCTATTTAAACCAGCCTTGGCCTGAGGAATAAAATATAACAGCATTTACCCTATATTTTCAACATACACAAAACAGAGATTGTGAAGGAGAAATTTTAGCAGAAATTTTTTTTTAAAATTAAGTGCCAATCAAGATCCTGTCCAACTTTATTTGATCAACTATTTCAAGATCTTTTACAAAATGTAATGATAATTCTGTCCAAGCATTTTAAGACTTAACATGTCAGTGTATCATTTTTACAAATCATAGCAAATACCAATATAGGTTGCAGTTAAATTATAGTAACAGCACCAATTACATTGATAGGATAGGAAGAAATAAAGATACCTGTCTATCTGTTCCAAGAAATCCAGGCATCAGAAAATCAAAAAGGGACCACAAGTCCATTATATTATTCTGCAAAAGAAGGTAACATGTTAATCATATTAGTGGTGATAATTTTTTCCTTTACTGAGAATATATACTCTTCTGTCATCACCAACCTGTATGGGTGTCCCACTCAATATCAAGCGGTGTTGGGCTTTCAACTGCTTTACAGCAAGAGTAACTTTAGACTTGGCATTTTTTATTATATGTCCTTCATCTAAAATGCAGTAATTCCACAGAAGCTGTCCCAAATAATCAATATCTTTACGGACAACATCATATGATGTTATAATAACATTATGTTTGCAAAAACTATCTCGAAGAAGCATTCGATCCTGAGCAGAACCAGCATACTGAAGACTAGATATGACTGAAACATCAATATACTTTTCTATCTCAAAAGCCCAGTGCCCAACTAGTGTCGACGGGCAAATAATTAAAGATGGAAGAAGATCCTCATTGCCGATTTGAGTTTGGCGCTCAACTATTTCAGAGGCCACGATTGCTGATGCTTGAAGTGTCTTACCAAGCCCCATGTCATCACATAAAATTCCATGAAGTTTGAAACGTTTCAAAAAAGCTAACCAATTTATGCCTTCCTGTTGATACCTAGAAGGACCAAAATGAAATAAAAAGGTTAAAATTGATAGAAAATCTAATAAGGTCAATGAAGATTACTGACAACACAAGTCACATAATAATTAAATAAATAGAAGGAAAAGATGGGGGGTGGTTTGTCTATGAGATGAAGATAAGGTTTGAACACAGAAGATTCAAGAATCCAGCATCATTGGAGATGTATCATCTTCATTGTGAACAGCATGCTACGTTTTATTAAACCTAGAACTGTACAGGGAGAGATGTGATACATACCAAAACTCTCACCCACACCAGAAAAATTAAACTACTGTCCAACTTACCTTCTCAATGTTACTTTCAATTCTGTGCACAACTTGTAATCTTCAATATGAGAGTTGTCAAGTAGTTGCTCCAGAAAATGTAAATCTTCTGCATTTCTAGATACACCTTCCCCTAATCCAGTTGGTTGTGGAACACCGCGTGCTAAAGGAAGTAAAGGTACAAGAGCAGCAAAGCTATGGGTCACACTCTGTCTGACAGACTGATCAGAATCACTCATGCACCGTAGAAGGGGAACAACCAGCAGAGGAGCATAAGGGACCAATTCTACACCAAGCCCCTGAACAAGAAAGCTAATCAACATGCCTGCTCCTTGCCGAGCATGAACTGACGAGGCATCTTCCAACATAGGGATAGCATTTTCAACCACGGCTCCCATAACTTTCACAATCATTGATTGGGCCATGGAAGTGATACAGCGTGAAGCAGCTAGTCTAACTGCGACATGAGAGTGCTTAACACATTTAAAAACAGATGGGAGAAGTGTCAACAGTTTTGGCTTCAACTCCTCATTTAACAAGGGAGCAACAGATCGCACGACCTATAAGAAAACCATGTTGCGTATTAAACATTACATTTTGCATCAGTAAAACTGGTCCAAATGCATATAGATAGAATTGAAAAATCTATTGAACTACGCAAAAAAGTAATATAATTAAAGAATACATATATACCAAACTTGAAACTATTGACATGCACTGTAGTTTAAAAGGGAAAAAAAATTGTAACAAATCACGAAAATCGAAAAGAAGTTGAGAATTATTTTCCGGTGTTCTTTTCGGCTTAAAAAATAAAAAAACAAATCAACCAAACTCTCACAAAGCATCTCTTTGACAAGTTCATCGGATCTCATGATACAGCAGCTACTGATGGAAAAGTTTGTATGTAATGAGGCAAATTCACAGGGAGAAATTGATGGCACTAACCTGGATATTGTTAATCAAGGTCTGAGGATCACTAACAGACTCAATTGCAACAGTATCATGCTTTTCAGTAGCGGCAAGTAGAGATTCATAGGAGCTTGGCTTAAGAACCTCAGTAAGGCAATCCCACAGCTTAGGAACCTTATCAAATAGCAAAACACCGAACTTCTCACACAGAAGCTTCAGTGCTAGCTCAGATCCACGTCTACTTATAAATCCTTCCGCCTTTGATCGGTCCTCACCAGTCAGCACATGCACCTTTGACTTCTGTTTATTCACAGGAGTTCTGAAAGACAGCAGACCTTGGTCATCAATACTCTCCATAGAACAAATGAGTTTAGCTTGTGGGGTCTCAGAGGGATCCATGCAAGTCAAACTACAAATATTCTTGATTAATTTATCATTGGGGCAAGGTCTACGTGAAACACAGTGATATATTAGTTCAGCAAGAGCCTCAGCTGACTTAGTTTGCAGTATTTCCTCCTGAAGGATAACATAGGTATTTTATCAGTAAATTAAATATGCATTCATTATGCATAAAACAAACAGTCAGAATTTAGTTAGCACCTGCTCGCGTTTGATTGAGGCCATCAAAGGCAAAATGATGGGGGTGAGCCGTGTAGGAAACTCAGACATCCACACAACTGCAGCTGCAACTGCAGATGTAACCGTAACATGCAAATTACTCTGCAAACACCCCATAGACCAGAAACAAACATGTCAGGAAATCTATAGGGAATAACTACATAAATGATGAAAAAACCAAGCAATACCAAATCAGTTCAGGAAATTCTAAATAATAATAATAATCACAATAATTGTTTGAGGCATACCTGAACACATTTCAAATAGCCAGAAGTTGTCAAGAGCCTCTGTTTTGAGGATTCAATATCATCCATAGTGTTCTTTCTCAAAGATTCATTTGCAGAACTATCATTACACAATGCTGGAATTTTTGATGCAAAACCAATGGCATCATCTACACTCAAGTTATCCAACTCAATATTGGTTGTTGTCAATAACTCGCTAAACATACCAGAAGATTTGACTGCATTTAGCAATTGACTTGCCTCATTTCGCATCTTAGAATAAGTTCTTGAAAGCTCAGCATAAGGAAGAAGTGAACTTTTTGTCGGCAATGCAGGATCAGAACATGCTAATAAGTCCAGCAACCAACCTTTGAGAGAAGCAGGAATACCATTGAGGCTTTCAGACAAATTACTGGTCCTAATCTCCTTGAACCAAGAAATAAGTACCATAGATGCAACCTAAATACAAACAAAAAAAACATTAAAGATAGAAAAAGAAGGTAGATAATCATCTCGCTGCAGGATAACCATATGCAAAACAGAAATTCATACCTGGCGTTGGACACCAGAAAAAGAGGTTAATGAACTCCACAGTGGATCAATTGTATTTTTTAAAGAACCCTCTGGAAGCTTAGAGGCGAAAATTCCCAAAGCAGTTGCTGTAACTACCCGGGTACGAGTTACAGATGTGTCAACCTCAGCACCAACAACTATCTTAATGGAATTCATAGGAACATCTCCATTTCTATCATGTGGAATAGTTGATATTGTAGATTCAAGGCCAAGATCTCCGCCATATTCATTTTCAGTCCTCACAGCTCTCATTTTAGCTGCTGCTCTAAATTGACTTTTTCGTGGAAAGGCAACAGGCCAAAACATCTTTGAGGGATCTAATGCAGAACCAAAAGGTGTAGAGGCAAGTTCTATCCAGGAAGTCATGTAAGACCTTGAAGCTGTCTCCAGGTCCTCCACAGAACACTGCCATGAATTACGCAGACATATTATTAGATGGGAAATTAAGAAATGTAGAAGTTAAACAACCAAAAAAACAGGAGAAAGACCAAAACAAGCATTTTTCTTAATGTGGGCATTTATAACAGCAAAAATAAAATAAAAAACAATTAATTAAAGACCACAGTAATCAGTTTACAAATGCGGCAGTAGTTTTCTATTCATGGCGCTTTGATAACTATCATTAGTATATACCATTTCTTGAGTACTTCTAGTTGTATTCTATCATTAATCATTACTCTTTCTTTATTGTGAGAGTAACTGTCTTAGTCAGAGAACTAACATGGTTAGTTTGACCTAATCTTTAGTCTATAAATACCGAATTGTAACAGTCAAAAGTTTAATAATCATGTTCAACTCTCAATACAGAATCAGTTTTATAGTTTCACTGAAATCTAATATACCTGAACAAGGAGACTCCAAACTCTCTCAGAACATTGCAAAATATCATCATTTGTTTCCAAAAGTAAATTTTGAAAGACAATTCTAAGGGTATCTCCAAATATTGAAGAGGGCCAAAATGAAGCACCAGAGAGCTCAGACATGCTTCTCTTATAACCAGCTTCGAGTAGCCTCTCCTGAAAATGAAAAAAATTGGCTAAGCCATTCCATCGTATATCATCTTTTTAAATAACAAACTATATTATAACTATGTTACAAGGAGTGCTATAATTACCAGAGTTCGTATTGCTGAATAACGCACAGATGTGATACTATGCCTCATAAAGGGCCACAAACGTGGTGCCAGAGTTGAAAGTACAAAAGGATTTTCTTCTCCAGCATCACCACAACCACCAGCTCCATTTTCTATTTCCTTGTCTTCCAATTTAAAAACTTTATACATCTTTGGGACCATCTCTTCATGAGAATAGATTTCTGCAAGCAGATTCATTACACTGCAAACAGATAAATGATTTGTCAATTTGTCTAATATGACATGAAAAGGTTTGATGCTTTTGGTATCTATAAGATACAAACCATACACAAAAACCAGGAAATCTATTTAAAATTATTAAAAATAAAAAACTCTATTCCCCGAAGTACTGAAATTCTGTTCAAAAGTATATATTAGAAAAACATGGCAAGGTTGAACTACTACTATAACGTGTATTCTCTGAACTACTATTAAAATAAACTACTACTAAAATTCTGTTCAAAGTATATATTAGAAAAAGATGGCAAGGTTTAAAATAAACTACTACTGAAAGTCTGTTCAAAGTTGTTCAAGAAAGTCTGTTCAAAGTAAAATAAACTAAGGTATGAAAGCAAAGGCCTGTCGACATGAGGCATGGGAAACTAAGCAGATAAGTATGTTCTTTATCAATTTGTTACGACAAAATAAAGAACAGCCTAGTAAACATAACAAAAGGTTGTATACTTATGAAAGAATTTATCTGGTACAATACCTGCTAGTGGACGGACTTAAATCATCTAAATCAAGCAATATATCCCACAACAGCATCACAATTGAATGCAGTGTTTGACCCTGCAAAGCAACAATTGCAGCTGCAGCTGGTATTAAAGCATCGGCAGCAACTGCTCGGACATCATCATCTGGGTCCTCCAACCCAGATTTACATGCAGGAAGAACACGCCCAAGCAAATCGGAAAGCATCTCCTGTGTCAGTAAAAGACACATTAGATGTTAAGAAAGAAAAAAATGAAGAAACACATAAGAACAGACTAGGTTTCCATATATTGTACTATCAATGACACACCAGCTAATTTGGTGCCCTCAACCTTTGTAATTGGAGGAACACCAAAGCAGGAATCTATTTGTGCAAAGAGATTCTTGCTGTGGAGTATTCACCATATTTCCAATCTACTTAACAAGGAAAGAACTGACCACTATCAAATTGAAAATGAACAAGATATAATCTTCTTAATTAGCTATTATCAATCCAACTTGAAATTTTCATTTATTCGATGAGTTTAGGACATTCAGGCAGTAGGCACTTCAGAACTAACAGCATTAAGGGAGATTTTGACATACTGTTCATTCCCTATGTGCTATTATATTTACATCCTTATGTACATCTCAAAGGATGTTCTCTTAAATGAGCTCAAGTTTCTGTTTTTCACTCTATTCCCTTCCTCATCACCACCTGCATCAACTTCTACCTCAACATCTACTTCCATTCCTCTTCTGCCTGCCTTTGGCACCTATTCTTCAGGCAACTCAACCACCATTAGCACTCCTCAATCTAACACCTCACCTTAACAACACTCACCTGCACCTCCTTCAAATCACTCTGCCATACCTCCCCTTCCCAACAAAACTTATTTGATTCTGTCTCCACCTCTTCTGAGCCTCAAAGCAGTGATCAGTCCACCAGACCTCCTCTAATTCCTCCAAATGTTTTCATCCAGCGCAATCAAGGTCTAAACCTAATATTATTAAGGTCGTTCTTCAAACTACTCCTTTTATTTAATCAAAACCTTAAAGTGGGAAACTGGCTCTGCATGATCTGCATTGGCACACTTCCATGTGAGAAGAGTTTGCCACTCTGCAGAAAAACAATACCTGGCAGAGACAGCCTGAAGATTTTAAATTGTGGAAGCAATAACCATAACCAGAGAAACCTTTCTCAAAATTAGGATGTTTCTGTATATACCCGGATATATCTAGATTAGTTTCTTAAATTTAACCGAGAGAGTAAAGTAACCTAAAGGCTAAAATCTAAATTAAAAGGGGTTGGCAGAGAAAGAAACCCAAAATTAAAGGACATGTGGGTAAAAAGATAGAGAACACAAACTACTTTAGAGATAGAACAATGGCATAAGAAAGTGACGAGGCGAGAAAGATTAAGAGAGAAAAAGATTACTTGCGACATGATAAAGCTCGTCTTTATTTGCTTATTTTTTCATTAGATGATGATGATGATGATGATGATAATAATAATAATAATAATAATAATAATAATAATAATAATAATAATAATAATAATAATAATAATAATAATAATAATAATCTACTAAATACAATCTAGAACAATTTTACCAAAGTAAGTATGTTACATTGTATAGAAAAGATTTCATGTACAATACTAGCATAAATTTGGACGCACACTTGGTTCCAGTTCAACGACACACCTCCTCTCTTTCTTTTTATCAACAGCTCTTTCTATTTATTTTAGTTGAGATCCACATTTTAGTGGGGATTCACCCCCACATTCAAGGCATAGGCCGATCCTTGTTACCTGGACTCTTGTTACATCCCAACAGAGTTTTTATTTTTTCGAAAAATATCTCCCAACAGAGTTGCTATTGGCTGCAAGTGGGTTTGTATTTCAGGTTAAAGAAAAACCTGATGGTTCTCTCAACAAATACAAGGTTATACTAGTTGCCAAGGGATTTCAACAACATGGTTTTGACTTCAGTGAAACATTTTCCCCTGTTACCAAACCAGTTACAATCGAAGTGATTCTTACTCTTGCTTTCACAAATAAATTGGACTTACTACAGTTTGATGTCGACAATGCTTTTGTCAATCGATTTCACGAAGAAGAGGTTAACATGGCGCAATCCCAGGGCTCTGAAGCTCCTGACAAATCCTTGGTATGCATGCTCTATAAGTCCATATATGGACTCAAACAATCCCACCGTACCTGGTTTGGGTGACAAAAACATACACTTATGCAGTCTGGCTTTCTTGCCAGCAAATATGATCCGTCATTGTTGACCTATTCTCATCATTATATTGTTGTTTATCTAATTTTTGGATGACATTACTATAGCATCTATTCCAATCCAATTCAGCAACTCGTCAATAAGCTCCTCCACTATGTTTTCTCCCTAAAGCAATTGGGCAACCTTTATTATTTTTTAGGGAATTGAGGTCAAAAGCAACCTCTGGTTCCTTAACTTTGATTCAAACAAAGAATATCAAAGAGCTCTGAATTAAGACTAACATGTTGGATAGCAATGTTACCCACTTATCCCTACCCCTATGGCCTTTAGCTCCAAACTAACCAAGAAAGGGGCATATCTTGTCACAACTCTCTTCTTGTACAGACCATTTTGTTGCAGCACTTCTGTGTGCCACCATCACAACACCTAAACCAAACTACTCTACTAACTGGACTTACTGATACTGATGATTGTCATTCTACTTCTAGTGCTACCATTTTCCTTGGTACAAACTCCAAACCTATCTTTTCGATGCTCTCACAAGCAAACTGTTTTTGCCAACTCTAGTACTAAGGCTGAATAAAAAGGCTTCGCACAGATGACTGCAGAATTATTGTGGCTTCAGACTTTTAATGAGCTACAGGCTTCAGTTTCTCTTCCTCTTGTTCTCTGACAATCAGAGTGCAATGGCTCGGGCCCATAATCCAGTGGTACATGCTCGCGCCAAGCACATGGAACTTGATCTATTTTTTGGCGTGAAAAGGTCCTCAGCAAGCAACTCACGGTGCATCACAATCCTGGTCAAGGAAAGATAGCAGATTTACAAACCAAGCTTTTGTCTTTTACCGGATTCAGTCTTTTACAAGACAGTGATTGAGGAGGTGAGGACTGCGGTTTGAGAAAACAGTTCTTATCGTATGCCTGCTGCACAGGAACTTTTCCTAGCTAGTTGGTTCATTTTGTTATAACAGTGACAGTTGTATCATGCTGATTGGCTGTCAGTCTATAAATATAGATCTGATGTCCATCTCTTGCGACAAGGATTCATTTGATTGCTAAACAATAAAATGATTTTTTGGCTTCTCTCTAGATCAAACATGCCACAGCTGACAGTAATCAGTTTCAGTTAAGTCCTAGTTGTTCTGTTAATTTTATTGCTGTTAGAGAGATACCTCTTAGTATATATTTGTACTTTGCCTCTATTCGAAGAATATCTTTTGACAATAATTTATAATACAAGATAAGCTTTTCATCTCAAAGCTCAGATCATTTTTTTGTTTCTGTCATTTAGATTCATTTTCTCTGACTCGCTATTTTCAAATTCCATCACACGTTGAAAACCACACGAAACAAAAATAATGCAACTACTCAAAACGAGAGCCAGAACAATTCCTCATAAAAATATGGAACTTCAAAAAAAATTAGTTTCCTAGAAATAACTACTGACATAAAAATCTAACACATCATATGAGACCTGTATCACATTGTTTTTGTAACCTATGTCTGGATGCATATGAATCAAATATTTTACACAAAACTAAGGCCAAATGAATATACATAAGAAGTAATTATGTGCCTCAACTATCATACATAAGACATAGTATAACCTAAAACAGAAGTGGTGGAAAATAGATATGCACCTGCCGCACAGCAACCAAATATTTGATACCCAGAAGACTGCCATGACGAATCTCCCATTCTGGGCTACACTGAATAAAAGGCAACAGCAGAAGCATAAAGATTAAAAACTAATCTAAGTCAAAGAACTCAAACCAAAACCCTATAAAAGAAACTGCTGGCATAGGAAAGAAAAGAACAAGAGAAAATCAGAGCAGTTTATCCATATTAAAGCAATGGTCACATGTATAAAGAAATTGCGCCATTAAATGATGTTTACCTGCATTTTCAACAATATGTTCAATGTTTCATTTACTAGTGCAGCATGCATATACTTAAATGCAGCACCTAGTGCCTGTGCACAGGTTTCACGCACTGGCGCAACAACCTGATCAGATACATAATCTCCGAAGCTGAAATAAAATAATAAAAAATTATCAAAAAGTAATACTTGCTGCAGAGAGTCAGTGCCACGGTATCATATAGTAATAGCCAATAGTGAGAAAAGAAGAAATAAATATGTCAATAAGTTGCATCAAAGTTCAGAAGGATCTAGTTCATTTAGTAGAAGATATACAGAACCAAATATCATACCGGTCAAGTGACAATACACACAAAAAGCGTATGACACAATCATGAAGAAATTCACAGTTCCGAAGCCAGGAACTTCTAGTCACTTTAACCAAGTTCATCAGCTCACAATTCTGAGGAAGATTTCTCAGCACATTAGGGTTTCCAGAGGGGATCATTTTGTCGTCAGAATAACCCTTCTGCTCTGCTATATTAGCAGGTTCCTTGTGTGCATCATGTAAATCGTTAGAGTGAGTTTCCAGATTCATGTCAATAGAACTACCATTAAATTTCCCATTCCCGAAGTCCACAGGTAAATTGCACCCCAGGATTTCAGAGGTAATGCTGTTTTCAATATCACCATCGTTGCTGCAAGTCATCACGCTATCCATAGAGGTTGACAACGATACATCTTCAAGTTTTGGCCTTTTCAAGTTTGAGACACACTCATCTGCTGAAACTTGCATATTTAAATCAATATCCCTCTCTCTCTTCAACATATTGGTTATATTTTTGTCTTCTAATTCCACAAATGAGGTCCTTTCCAGGTGTGGGTCGTGTTTCAACACTCCAGCAGAAGCACCTTGATGTGTTAAAATCTCTCTCAATGCCATCACGCTACCATGCCGTACCTCCCAAACTAGCAACAGCATTTAAAATAATCATTCAGAGAACATTATAAAATGAATGTAAAACTCTCATCTAACTATATATTCCACATTCTTCTTCAAATTATACAAAAAAATTGACAATAGGGAAAAATGTTTACCAGGATCAAACATATCAATAATAAGTTGCTCAACAAAAGTACTGAAAGGCCATTGTCCATCTTCCTCATGCTCAAATCCATCTTCGTCGTGATTAACTTGTGTGAATGGCTATGAAAAATGCCAATGAAATAATTCTGAATTATGACTTCTGATTGCAGATGGAAGTTGAATAAATTTGCATTGCAATAATTTTAAGGTTGAGATGAGATAGCATTTCCAAAGACAAACAACAGAACGAAACTTGTTTTAATGCTTACAAGGATGTGCAAAGCAAATTGATGATAAAATTAATAATTATAATAACAGATAACTGTTATTGGCAATGACCAATACCAACTATAGCAGCGGGACCGAATATAAGTGTAAATTACATGGCCAGAAAGAGACCAAAATTACCATAAAATTAGCAAGTAAAACGGCATAATACCTTACTATAATTTACTGAATCGGGACATGGGCCTTTTGAGGCCAAATTTTGAGTGCCTGAAGCCTCTGTTCCATCTTCACACCAGCTCTTCGTTTGGTCCTTTGAGTTATTTTTTGCTTTGCGTTTTAAAAGATTCCGTTCTCTAGCACTCGGCCACTTTGATTTGACATTGGGAACCATATTTGCAACCATTTTCTGGATGTTATGTACAGAACAAGATGTAAATACTTTATGATCTGCACCATTGAGATACGAGTCTGATTTGTGTGCCATAAGATCTTCATCTCTTATTACATCATTTATATCCATAAATTGTTCGCATACATCCAAACCTACATTCACAGAAAAGGATTTCTGAAGTCAGCAACACATAAACTTGGGTGAATTAGGATAAGAATTGGAAGAAAACAAAACAAGTGATTGTCTAAAATATTTTTCTTCTGGAACATTTTTTGACAACCTAGTCGTTTTAGCTTTACCCATATTGCAAATTTTTTCAAGCATTTTTTAATTAAAATGTTGTTTTCCTTTAAATATGCTTAAACAAATGAGCCCTTAAGTGAGCTACCAAAGAACATAGATAAAGGCATTGATTGGTACAAGAAAATGAACTTAAAACAGAGACTAAATTCACCGTATTAATGGAAATAAAGAGATCATGCATGTTATCGATGATAGCAAGTTCTCGGTTTCTGCATTACATAGACAAAAAAAGAAGGAAAAAAACAAGCAAAGTAAAGCCTAGACAATTCAAAAGGCCTAGTCTCTTCCTACATTCCAACTGAATTCCAGCCTACTCTACATACCCACACTAATTCTAAGTATATTCCTTCTCAGTTCCCTACAATTCATGCACTCCCTCTGTTAGGACCTCGTAGGGGGTGTTTAAGTAATTATATCTATTATATTAGAAATTAGTAATTAGTAATATATAATAAATATATTCTTGAATAATATCTTGGTGAAGATATTATTCAATAATATCTCCTTAGAAATAGGTATATTTTATTATTATAGATAAATAATATCTTCTAGTAAAGATATTCTTTAATAATATTTCCTAAGTACTAGTATTTAAGAATATGGCTTACGGTTTTGGAGGGAAGGAATGAGAATAGTTTGTATGTTAGGGCCAGAGTAGGATTGCCTCTCTGAGTTGTATCGGAGCTTTGCTCTGGAGTGGTTAGAGAAAGTCTCTACTACTATTTATCATTATATTATCAATAAAATATCATTATTTACCTATTATCTCTTATTTTTATTATTATTCTTTGTTTGATTTCGGGGTTTCCTATCATCCTCCCACTACTGTCCCCAAGTAATTATTACGATTCTCTTCGTTAGGATCAGGTGATCACACCTCGTTGGGAAGTCACCAGGTGCCACTCTCTTCTCCGGCCTGTTAACATAAACCTCTGTGATTTCGGGCCTTGGATCTGCATCAACTCTTCCCCATTCAAAATCCACATTGTCTTCAAAGTGAAATTCTGGAAATTGCTCCTTGAAGTCAGCCATCAGTTTCCATGAATTTGCACACATGGGCAAATGCTTCCATTTGACCGGAATCTCCACTCCTCCTTGCTTATACTGTCTTACAGCCCATACTTCCTCAAGTGGGCATGGAGATCCAAGCATTCAGTCAGAAACAGAGGTAAAAGTTGAATTGTAAAATCAGCAGCTACCCACTTCTTGAATAGGGGGACATGGAACACTTGCTGCTCTCTACTTCCATCAGGCAAATTTAATTTATATGCTGTAGTACTGATCTTCTGTGCTTTTTTATAAGGATTATGGACCATAAAACCATGGGCTTGATTACGGATTCCCCTCTTGGCCAAACTCTACAGCTTATAATAAGGTTAAATTTTAAGATGTATTTCTCTAACCTGATACTATACCACTCTTCTTCTATATTGACCCACTTTATCCGATTCTGGGCCTTCTTCCACAGTTGTTCCTACAATTCTACTAGCAATTTCTTTCTTTCCTCAGCAATCCTAATGTATCTATCCCTAACATCACCAGGGAGGCACATTCACAACCAGGATAGCATCAGGCAATGTTGGATGAAATGTCTACACATCATATGAATGGTATTTAGGAGCGGATCCCTCTCCCTCCAGGGAAAACTCTTGTGGCTTATCGTTGGATTTACCTGTTTAAAGTTGGCCCCGATGGTCAGGTTGATCAACCTGTCTTGTTGCTAAAGGGTATACTCAAGTTTATGGTCAAGATACTGTATTCCTATAGGAAATAACATTGTATCCTGGAAAAGTAAACAGAATGTTGTCGAAAGGGCACCCAAGCATTAGGATGCCACAACAGCTACTATTTAATTCCAATAATACAGAGCCATTTGACTTTCGAATAACACAGCCTTGCTTTCTTGCCATCATAGCACCTAGTCAGGTGCTAACAAGTGTCCTTACATCAACTAGAGTGGATACTAAATAAGTCATAAATGTTAAGCAATCAATTATAGCTTGAAACAGTTTACTAACCTAAACGGCGTCGGAGATTTTGCTTTTGGCGAACCAAACGCTCCTTTGGGTTCTTTATATTATCACTTCCGATATCGTATTCCTGAAATGGAACAAGACATAATTGTCTGTGAAATAAACACATGAAATCAAATGAAGAGAAAACTTCAAGAGGAATTTATAGCTCTTCAATTATACAAAGTATGATGCACAAAAACCAGTTTATGAACAGCAATTGCAATGTCAAAATGAGTTCAACTGACCCAAATCAAATCTACTAGCAATTTGGTATTATAAAGTATAGACCAAATTCAGGTCTAATACCAGGTTTGAGGTTTCAGTTTTAAGAAAAAAGACAAGCTACTGTCCTAACAAGATAGTGTTTACTAGATATTAAATTGTAGATTTACTAGGACCTGAAGAAAGTTCTGAAAAAACATTTGATTTTTCTACACATAGATTGCTTGTACACACTTCATAGAACTTAAAACTTAATTGGCCATTAAACAATTAACCCCAAAGCAAATCCTAATCCATAGTGCCGTAGAACAGGTGATTAATAATCACTGAAAATGAATGGAAATTGTGGGTGCAGTATGCGGGACTCTTGGGTGTTGTGCAACATGTGTTGTCCTTTGGTGCTCAATCATTCCCTGTTGAATCAATCAACATCAGAACCAAGTCTAGCTAGTCCAGTGGTTAGGACTTAGGAGAAAGACCAGTAGAACACGATTGCGCACATTAAAAGTTTTACAAGGTGAATATATTAGGATTGTTCCTCATTCCTAGTTTAGAGTCCCAACTTCTAGATATGTTTTTAACCAATAATTTGATTTGTCTTTCATTTGTTTCTTTATTCATCCAATATTTCTACCTTTGACCTAGAAATTAGAATAAATATCTTGTTCAACTTCTATGGTTATTTGACATAATAATTTCCTATGCAGCATACATATTTCATCAAAGGAATTTAGTTGTTCTCTTCCAGGCAATACTTCTTCCAGCTTTTAAGCAAAGAAGACTCTTTACCAATAGAGAAAAACAACTAATAATATGTAACTTTCCCAAATGCAAGATTACAAGATCAACAAATCAGGAATGTTAAGTAGTAATACACTCGGGTATGCGTGTGTATAGAGTACTTTGACTTCAAAAAAATATAAAATGTAAGGTTGAGATTGTAACAAGAAATTCCTTTACTTGAATAAAAAAAAAATTACTTCACCTGTCCTCCTGATGCTAACAAAGCTCCAAATTCAAGCACCTTATTCATATCAAAGCTGTCAAGGGGCAAATTCATTAAGTAAATTTATGTTCAATGTAATAAAGAGGGGGAAAACTATTCACAAACAATATGAAACAATGACTTTTCAGTTCATGGTGAACGCTTGATGTTTTACTTTGGAACAGCTTTTCATGGTTCAATATAAAGGTTTGGTAAAAAAATAAGGAGCTATACTTAGTGGCGCTGTTCATTTTATGCAATTTTTGGTGCTTCAACTTTGAGCATGAAGCCTAACTTTCATACAATTTTGTTTATACTTCTCTTTGGTGTTCTTCCCCCTGATGTCTCAAGAAATTTACAATTTTTATATGAAGAGGATTAAGCAGCCCGTGCTGCACTGCCAATTTTTTTATGTTCCTGGTTCTGACATTTTTTCTCTTTTGGTTCTTATGAGAAAAAAATAAAGTCGAATTATCATTGATTGAACAACCTTCTAAATGAGCTTCCTGTAATTTTTGCTTGTAAATAAGGCCATGCACACAGATCATCAACGCTACAAGATATCCCACTCTCAGACATTTTTGTTACAACAGAACCAATAAGTTCATTCAAGCTTATGTGCTTAACATTCTCAGCAATAGACCCAATTGCATGGGCAGCAGCAACTCTTGTATCCCATTTTTTACTGCGCAGATATTGAGAAACCTGGACATCGTAAGAAAACAGATTGTTAAAATCAATTTGAAAAATAATTCACACTGTCAATATACAAAATAAGAAGAGAAAAACAACCATTAGTATTTAATATTTGTGTTGTATAACTTTCAAAGTATATTGTCAAAAAGAAATTATATAAAGAACTTAAGATATTGTATGTGGCTAAACTCTAGCACACCCATGTTACCGAAGTGCATAGTCAAATTTCATTTTAAACATTTATACAACAAAATAGGAGTAGCAAGTAATCATTAAGCTTTTGAATCTTCATTTCTTCAATGAAGAGTTATGTAGTTAATGTTAATCTTGGATAGCAGCGTGGAACAGCCGACACCAATACTAGGATAGCAGTGTAGTCGAATAGCCGCTATTGTAATATTTATCCGCGAGCATCGCAACTGTTGAACGCGGACCAGCAAAATGCGTCTCACCAGAGGTCATTTCTGCTCCGCGATTGCTTGCGGCTCTATTAACAACATAGATGAAGCGACTATATTATCATGTCAATAATTTACTACTCCAAAAGGTTACCATAAAGCAAGAGTACGACTGCACTACCAATTTTAATTTCCCAGCCACGGTATTTAGAATTATTGTATTTGCATACAATGAAGATAGTGCATAAATATGATAAGATATTGCAACAAAAGCAAGGTGAACATAACATTGAAAAAATCAATACCTTCTTAAGAAGACTGGTCAAGTCTTGAGGGTGCGATTTTGCAATCTCCCCTATCTGCCGAGCTGCAGTCAACCTTGTTGCTTGGGTTGAGCCAGCTTTAGAGATTTGGTTAAAGAAAACTCAAAAAAAAAAATATATATATATATATATATATATATATATATATATATATATATATATAAAAGTTGAGTAAATGTGAAAACAAGAAAAATATGTAGGATACTGTCCAAGAGAGTAAGCAAGCGCTGAAGCCTGGATGACTGTTGGGCCATAACAAATCATTCCAAATGCTGTGTATCTCACTTTGCGTACCAGCTAGAAAATATGCTATCCAACAAACACATTCAAAATTACTTTTCTGCAACTAATACAGTGCATCAATAGACCCCTATGCTTTTAAATAATCTGCATCCACATAAAAGTCATTGTTAAATATAATAGATGTTATCAAAGACAAACTAGTTCTGTAACATCAAGCCAGACACACTGCTATACCCTAGAAAAGCCAATCATTTATTTGTACTATTCTAATAAAAAAGACCATTCCAACTTGAAAGTGATACTTAATAAGAATAACGGAATAACATAAATGGTATGATGGAATGATGCATGACTCAAAGTTTCACATGGCTCTTTCTTCTAATGAGTATCTTATATTATTGTAGATAATTGCTCCTCATTTCTTTTATCTTTTCTTTTTTGGTAAATAAAAGTTTAGGCGAGTTAGATCCCGAGCTCACCAAAGTCAAGGAAAGCCTCAGGGATCAGAGAGTGCTGACAGAGGTACTTACAAATTACCAGCCAACAATGTCCTCACATCGACAGTGGGATTCGAACCAAAGTCCCGGTGGGATCTCAGCTGAACCCTTATCAGCTGGATCAACCTATGTTGGTATGTTTTCTATTTAAATTTCAATTAATTAAAATTTCTGATTTAGGACTAGGATTATTTTATCTCTTCTAAATTTGAATTTAAAGTTTCTTTATCAAGATAAAATTCTGAATAACATAACCTTCATTGCTAGTAGAGTTTAATTAGGATTAGGACTCTCCATTATCTATAACTTTTAAAAAGGAAATTGCTATTTGTTGGAATAAGAAAGTAAGAAATCAATTTAGAGAAACTTGTGTCAGTCTTGGAAGGGATCTCCAGGACGTTACTGCTTCTTACTTTCACCATAGGTCTAATAGGTCTAAAGTAAAATTCTACCATGCCTACCTATGACCCAATCCCAGGCCATCGACCATAGGTCCATAACAACTAGCAGAATCGTATCTAGATAACGAAACTTTAAAATTCAAATTTAAAAGAGATAAAATAATCCTAATTAGCACTCCTATTAATCAAAATTTAAAAAGATAACATAATCTGAAACTTAAAAATGTAAGATAATCCTAATTTGTATCCCTATCACTTTCTCATGATAAAATATATTTAAGGATCTTGGTGAACATTGAGAGTCTCTGTTATATGCAGGTGTCTAAACATAAACTAGGGAGAAGAAAAACAGACAAAGAATCCACAAGCAAAATAAAGGGAATTTTATACTAATCTCAACAGAGCTGAATCTTCATTATTGCTGGAATTCAATATCCTGAACAACCTAACTACTGATTTTACAATTTATATTTATATGCACATACTTATAAACTTATGTATATATGTATCCATAAAATGATAGAATCAGGTTATGCTGCACGCGTTTCAGGTCAGGTCACTTATGTCACACAGCTATAAACACACAGATACTCAAAAATTAAAGTAGTACACATCCCGGATATGTATTCATACACTCATTGATATGCACAGGTAAATACATACCAAAATATGTTTAAGAAATGAATACCATGTTCATTTTATTGATAATATTGATACTTCCCTTATTACTTTGTAAAATATACCCTATTTACTGATATGTAGATATCCCCTTCCTATATTTCTCTGTAGATATTTTTTTATTCCTTTCTGATTTGCAATATAGTAAATTAGAAAATATTCAAGTCAGCAATTACATAACCAATCACCTTATTAAGGGATATGTTTTGTGCAGAAACTATCATAAATTCAACTAACTAATAGTCTAATCTATAAACAATTCTGTACCAATTCAAGTCTTCTTCGGCAAATTAAAATTATTTTGCCTCCAGAATCTATGTCTTTAAACAATTTGGCTGTGTTTGTATAAAATTCAATTTAAAAATTATATTAACATACTGTATGTTAGCCTTTTGAAAAGTCCCGTACCCCATATCAATATCCGTACATCATAGCAAAGAGGCCAAGCCTATAATTAATACAACAATTTGATAGCAGATTCCCATAATTAACCTTTATGAATTTAAACTTTAGAACCAATATAGACGCCAAGATTATGTAATGGGATAGGTAACATGTATACCTTCTCTCATGTGCACTCCTCGTGGTCATTTTCAGAGTAAATATCATGAATGATGCACAAATATTCCAGATTTCTTCATTACATCATTTAGCTTCTTTTGCTGGATATATTGTTACAATTTTATATTTTAGCTTAATCTCTAACCCTCCTCCCTAGATGTACTTTATCTCTTCATCAATTACTAATAAAATAAAAATCTCTTCATAATAATAATAATAAAATATTAACAGTGACATAGCAATCTATGAAGCATGGACACTCCTCACATTAGACGTGTTCCACTGTCCTGCATCAGTGTCCGACACCGACACATTCCGACACATATGATTACAGTGAATTGTGTCATTTTCTCAAATTATTATTGGTATCAACGTGTAACAAATAATCAAATTCTTCTTTCTGCATTAATGAGTTGTTTAACATGGCAACCAGGATTACGAATTTTCTATCTGTAATTTTATATGCAAGCTAAATTCATCAACAGTGAAAACCGACTAATTACACGACTAAATGAACATTACATTCTATAGCAGCAAGTTCAACAATACAGTATGAGTAAACCAGAATTAAGAACAGTTTCATAGCTAATTAAAACCTAAAACTACATAGATTGCAACAATAAAAAATTGAAAATTGAAAAAGCAAACAAATCGTTACTTTTGATTCATCATTTTACACCGGGAAATAATAATTGTTGCAAATAATGTGAAATTCGAAGCATCGATGTAAGAATTGAGAGAAAATAGATAACGATAAACGATTTTGTGAATCGAAAACGAAATGCAGATGAAAATCAAAGAGTAGATCATGCGGTAGAAAGAAGAAGCAATTGAAGAAAATAAAGAGAATGAGAAACGAGCCTGTGGTTTGTCGGTGAAGGTGTTCGTCGGTGAAGTTTGGCGGCGGAGAGGGGAAAATCGAAGGCGGGAATGAGGCGGCAGAGTGTGTAAGTCGATAGAGAGAGTTTCCGTCGATGGCTAGGGATTTAGTCCAGAGAAAACGATAGAAAGTGTTTCTTTTAACAATTTTGCTTTTTTTTTAATTTATTTATTTATTGCTTTTCTTACGAATTTATTTTTTTATTGATGTCTTTATTACACAATTATTTATTGTTGTTAGAATTGATTGTCAATAAAAATAAATTGATTCTGACCAAAAAAAATTAATAAATAAATTGATTCCGTCAAAAAAAATAAAAATAAATTGATGTTCTTTTGTTGGAAAAAAAAATTGATAATAACAATAATTTTGTATTAGGAATAATATTAATTTTATAGAAAAAAAAATAGAGCATAATGGAGTATAAAATATAACACAATAATAATATAACAATAATAGTACTTATAAAAAAAATATAATAATATTAATTGTTTTGTCTACGTGAGGCTAGTTTTGTTGGTAGAGACATCGCACTGTATATGCAAGAGTCAGATTCGAACATCAGACACTACATTTACCTTTAAGGTGAAATTTCTAACCACTATAGGCTACTTGATAAATAAAAAATACAATAATAATTGCCTTGTAAAAAAAATTAGTATAAAATATATGTGCATCTTGCCGCGGGAATTTACTCTCTAAGTTAGTTATTAGTTTTATTTCGTACTATCATGTGCAGTATGCAAAGATCCCCAAAAGCATTTGTGATGAGATTGAGAAAATTCAACATGGCTTCTTCTAGGGATACTGGACAAGGGTCTAAAGTGCATATAGTGAGTTGAGAGGTGTGTTAGTCATCGTAAGTCTAATGGTGGTTTGGAATTTAAGAGGCATCATCATACGAATGAGGTTTTCCTTATGAAGATAATGTGGAACATTATCAACAATCCATATGAGCTTTGGTGTCGAGTCCTTCTTAACAAATATGGTAGAAATAATGATCTTAGGGTTTCTTGCAGCTCACAACTGTATGATTCCTCTATGTGGAAAGCTTTTATGAGAGTTTGGAATGATTTTCAACGCCATGTGTTTCGGCAAATAAGGGATGGCAAAACGACTAACTTCTGGTTGGATAAGTGGGATCCTAACGGGGGAAAGCTCCTCAATTCAGGTTCCTAAAGCCTCATTTGATACCACTATTTCTATGAGGGATGTTCTTACACCATAGGGAGATTGGAAGACAACTTGTTGGTTCTTGTGGACATGAGAAATAAAGTTATTTTTGAAGATAACTTTCAACAACTAAATAACCATGTTTTGGTAATCAATAATTTTATAAGAGGGATGAACATGTGTTCAACCCAACCACTTCATCGAAATCTTCTCTAAAATGAAACAATTTACATTGACTCGAATAGACCACTTGAAGGTTGGATAAAACTCAACAGTGATGAGACTTGTAAAGGGGGTGGAAAGTGTCTTCAACATACTAATAAATACTAATAAACAAACAATTTTTTTCTACCCCTACATTTATCTCTTTACCCCTACATATTTTAAAGTGTGTTGGTATGTTAATTAAAGTGTGTTGGTATGTTAAAAGTGTGTTGGTATGTTAATTAAAGTGCTGGTATGTTAAAAGTGTCATGGTATGTTAATTAAAGTGTGCTGCTATGTTAAAAGTGTGATGATATGTTAAAAAAAATTACGTAAACAGTTAGCCACGATTAAACCATGACAAATATTAGAATCTGGAAAATAGTTTTGTGAGGCATTTTGTCAAACAATACAATTTATGTGCATGATGAATTGATGCATATCTAGCATAAAGAACATTGAGCAATGATACTATCATGAACAAAGACCCAATTTCAAACATTGTGAATGCAATTGTGAAATTGATAATTTACTGCAACAAGTTTCCAATAACTTCACTAAAAAATCCTCTTTTCCATAAACTAATCATGCTACTTATTCATAGGCTATAATAACATGTTCTGTTGAGAAAATCATATAATTAATAAGTTAATTGGAATTTGACATAAGGGTATCAATCACAAACCCCACTTATTAAACTTTCTATAATCTTTTAATTTTTTAATTTTTTTTTATAAAGATGAGGGCCTAAGCCCTAAAAAAATAGATTACAACGTAATAAGTCTAGGAGATAGTAAACCCCTACTATCCCTATCAAGCAAATATCTAACTTAACTAGGATAATTTACTACACTCCCTATGATCTTTTTTTTTTCTTTTTCATATTTTCATGTCGTTCATATTTTTATGCATATTTATTTTACTTTTTTTTGACAAAATTTGGTAGTAATCAATTTTATTATATTAGAAATAGATTGTGATTTTTGTAAATTTATAAAAAAATGCCGAAAATTGAAAAAGTTGGAGAGGAAAAAAAAAGAATGAAATGAGATTGACAAATTTTTTTTAGCTTAACTAAGATTCTAAATTTTTGTCAAAAAAAAAAACAACTAATATTCTAAATTATAATTTGGACATGCAGCAGCGACAATAAAACTCAGATAATATTCGATAGTACTATTTTCGATCCATAATACTTGAGAAATAAGTTCTCTTCGCTCGTAAATATCCGATTTACATAAAAATAAAATAAAAAATATTTGTACCAAAATTATAATAGAGCTTAACAGTTTTCAAAAAAAAATAGAGCTTAACTAAGATTCTAAATTATAATTTGGACATGCAGCAACGACAATAAAACTCAGATAAATTATAACTTTTTCTAGCTTAACTAAGATTCTAAATTATAATTGGCTTAAATGCAGTTTTACCCCCCTATTTTGATTAAATCGGAATTTTACCCCCTCTGTTTTAAAACGTGGACTTTTATCCCCCTGTTTTATAATTTTTTGGATTTTGCCCCCCCTAAAATCCTGCTTTCGAGTCACAACTTCAAAGCGTCGTACAAAACTCAATTTGGATCAATAATTCACCAAGCGTATACCGAAATGACCGTAATCGAGTTATCTTTCCACATAATCAAACCTCACTAAATTTGGAGTTACAAAGAGAGACTAATTACCGTTTTAGAGAAGGTATGTCCCCCAAAATTCTGCACAAAATCTGCTTTCGAGTCACAACTTCAAAACTTCGCACAGAATTCTATTTGGATCCATAATTCACTAAACTGGTACCGAAATGACCGCAATCGAGTTAGTTTTCCACATAATCAAATTCCACTAAATTTGGAGTTACAGAGAGAGATTAATTATCATTTTAGTGAAGGTCTGTACAAATCAATTATTGTATGGAACTACTACTGGTATTTTTGTCATGTCTAGTATTTACATGTACGGAAAGCTAACGAAATTACTCTTGTTTCCATTTAAATTTCGTCAAATTTGGAGTTACGATGTGTTTGGTAGACGATGTTGAATTTGAAGGTCATAAGTAGATTTTTGCAAAATTAGTAATTGGACAGACCTTCACTAAAACGGTAATTAATCTCTCTTTGTAACTCCAAATTTAGTGGGGTTTGATTCTGTGAAAAGCTAACACGATTCTGGTCATTTCGATATCCGTTTGGTGAATTATTGATCCAAATTGAGTTGTGTGTGAAGCTTTGAAGTTGTGACTCGAAAGCAGATTTTGTGCAGAATTTTGGGGACATACCTTCACTAAAACGGTAATTAATCTCTTTTTGTAATTCCAAATTTAGTGGGGTTTGATTCTGTGGAAAGATAACTCGATTACGGTCATTTTGATATCCGTTTGGTGAATTATTGATCCAAATTGAGTTGTGTGCGAAACTTTGAAGTTGTGACTCGAAAGCAGAATTTTAGGGGGGAAAAATCCTAAAAATTATAAAACAAAGGGGGTAAAAGTCCACGTTTTAACACATGGGGTAAAATTCCGATTTAATCAAAATAGGAGGGGTAAAACTGCATTTAAGCCATTATAATTTGGACATGCAGCAGCGACAATAAAACTCAGATAATATTCGATAGTACTATTTTCGATCCATTAAACTCGAGAAATAAGTTCTCTACGCGCGTAAATATCCGATTTACATAAAAAAAAAAAAATTGTACCAAAATATGCCTAGATGCGTTTGTATGATTCTATTGAACAACCAACAAACCAAACAGCCAAACAGCGGTGTATCGGTTGAATTGAATTTCACCTGACATTCAACAACACATTCCATCTCTCATTCTTCTCTCAAATTCCTTTCTTTCTTTCTTTCTTTTTCCCAATTTTCAATTCAATTCAATTCCCAAACGCAATCACAATTCGTGTTCTTCAAGTCACGCAAACCACCAATTGATTATTCGAACAAAGCATTGAAGAAAAGGAATCGAATCGTTGTTTGATAACAATGGCGGAAGAAGAAGGTAGTACAAGTACTACTACTCTTCTTCCTGACTCGTTGAAAAACACGCCTTCCAATATTGCTAGATTGGAAGATGTTATTGAACATTCTAAAGCAAGACATAAGTATCTTGCTCAAACTACTAGTTCTTCTGATGGTGGTGATGTTCGTTGGTACTTTTGTAAAACCCCTTTAGCACCTAATGGTATATCTTCTATTACTATCACTTTCTTTCATTGTTATTACTTTTTCTTTTTTTGTAGTGTACTATATGTTTTTTACACTTGAGTTCAATAAAGATGCACCATGAATTAATTTTACACCAAATCGTTTGAGAGAATTGGAATTTCATTTCTAGTGGAAACAATTATTATTGGCCAAACTTACCAATCGTTAGTTGGTCAAGTGGTGATTGACACTGGACTTTTTAGGGAGATCACGGTTCAATCCCCCGCAACTTCAATCAGGAGGGGGCTGGAACAACTTGATGCTAGAACTAACCGCTTTGATGCTAGAACTGACCGCCGAACTGGATTAGGCGGTCCAGTGGGTCGGATACTGGTGGTGAAAACAAAAAAATAAAAATAATTATTGACTGGACTTTAATTACCTTGCGGCTGAACTCTGGACTAGTAAAACCCCATTTCCCTGAAACCAGAGGTCAATACCAAACAAAAAAACCAAGAAAGTGGGGTGACTTGGCGGAATAAAAGATTGTTATTACTTGATGGTGTAGAATTGTTTTTGTGCATATTCTTTTTACTCTTTTACACTTTTAGTTGGGCCAATCCAATTTTAAATGACTTCATTAACCTCTCTTTTGCTCGAACACGTGGTTGGACTTAAAGTGATTAATCAGATTCAGTTATAGGGAGTTTTGAACCTTGGTGGAGATTTGTTTTCCTGGAACTGAAGGGTTAAAATAAAAATAAAAAAACCCTTGCATTTGCTCCTCTTTATTAAATTTAACAATTATTTTTCAAATTGCCTTTGTCTTATTCTTATGTATTGATCTTGTTTTGAGATGTTGAAATTTGCTTCTTTTGTTTTTTGTGTGCTTTTGAATATCTATTTATCTATGTAGTTAAATATAGCTTACATGAGTAGTGTATGATATGCTGAAGAGTTGTGTCGAGGCAAACAAACACGTTGGAATCAAGTTAAGTAAGAGGCTTTGATACCACTGTTGGGGAATTATGGAATTGGACAGGCCCTACATGTTTTTATTACTACAGTGAACTTTGAAATAAAATCTTCATAAATGAGAGTAACCGAAAAGTTAGGGCTTACAAATACTAAATGTGGTTTTTGCTTAAGTAGAGAATGCTTATAAGTATCGATAGTGAATAAGTATTTCGTTGGTGGGCAAAAGTAAGGCCTTGAGCTACCATAGGCTTGGTTTGACTGAGTTATGTATTGTGAGAAACTTATGCTGTTTGGAACAAATTATGCAAAAAACAGATATTTTGTGCTGTTTGGAACAAATTATGCTGTCCGAAAATACACTTCTAGAAACATATGTGGATTTTTAGAAACGTGGGGTGGGGAAAGTTTTCTCCTAGTAAATGGACTTGTATTTGTATTGCGTTCACGATGACATGTATGATTTTTAGGAACTTTATTAGATTTGTTAATGCTATTTGTTTGTGCCCCTCACATACCTAGAGGATCAGAGGAATCATTTTTTCTGGTTTTTAGTTGATGCATCAGTACCAAATTCTACTATATGTATTTTGAATCAGTTTTTATGGTATTCTGTTGTAGAGTTAGCGGCATCGGTACCGAGTACAGAGATAGTGGGGAAGAGTGACTATTTTCGTTTTGGTATGAGAGATTCTCTAGCAATTGAAGCATCTTTCTTGCAGGTAGTTTTATAAAATGTATATTGGGTTAAATTCTTGTACTTATCTTGATTTGAATTATGGCTTTGGTGACCTTTAGATAGTGAGATTCTTTGTTTGTGTTTATCCACAGAGAGAGGAAGAATTGCTTTCTAGTTGGTGGAGAGAATATGCAGAGTGTAGTGATGGACCTAGAGAACGACAAACTTCTGGTACCAAATTAGATAGACATCAATTTTGTGAAATCGACGAAGAGAGAGTTGGTGTTCCTGTGAAGGGAGGACTCTATGAGGTACTTGTTTTATATTTTTTCATGTTTCTGCTTTAACAATGATGATAATTGTTCTGCTTTTGGCTGATTTGTGTATGAAATTTTTGTGTGTTAAGAGTTTGGCCACACAGTTTTCTACTTTTCTTCTCTAAGCCTCAGCTTTTCATACAATCTCGCTTTCTTTTATATGGAGAAATGAACAAGAGAGAAACATGTTGGACTAAAGAGAATGGAAAGGAAATGCTGAAAATAAATCTGTGTTTTTAGGTCATCCTTTCTTTGCCACAAGACAAACAGTTTTTCATGTGTGAATTTTTGTTGTCTTCCGGTAGTGTAAATCTTACCGGGAGTAGTATCTATTGCATACACTTTTAAATTCTAAGGATATTTGGACTGAGCACATATAAAGTTTGAACATTTTCATAATTTGAGGGAATATGACTTTCCTTTCTTTAAAAAGAAATAAATTGGAAACTTCTTTCCATGGATCTGATGGCGATGCACATCAATACAGGTAGATTTGATTAAGAGACATTGTTTCCCTGTTTATTGGAATGGAGAAAATCGACGTGTTCTAAGAGGGCATTGGTTTGCTCGTAAAGGGGGCCTTGACTGGTTACCAATTCGTGAAGATGTTGCTGAGCAACTAGAGATTGCTTATCGTAGCCAGGTCAGTATAATTGTTCAAAGTACATTTTTAATATAGAAATCATTGCTACGATTTTACAAATCATTATCTGTAAGTGTGGTTCTGACATAAATTCTAAAAAGTATACATTCATAGTAGACTCTTGCTCAGTTTCATCAAATTTCTCATAAAACACGGACCCATACATGTATTTGAAAACTTTAGCATCCTCTGTAGTGGTAAGCATCAAATAGGAGCAATATTTCCTTACCAAAGAGCACTGCCCTTCTTAGAATTTCATAAAACCATTTATCGTTCCTTCAAATTTTGGTCTTTTTTTTTGTTTGGAAAAGCTGATGCTATCCGCTAAGTAACTATGCATCTAATTAGGTACTATTATTTATATAATAACTTCATATCTGGGCCTCCTGTGTTGTTTACTAGTTTAGCATTTTGCCAGGGGGTTAAGTTAGGACAGGGAAGAGAATAGTCAGTTTTCGATTTGCATTGATTTTTGCTTCAGAAACCAAACAATTTATTTTTTACTGGTTTATATAGGTTTGGCATCGGCGAACATTTCAACTGTCAGGACTTTTTGCTGCTCGAGTCGATTTACAAGGCTCCACTCAAGTAAGCAGATTATTTTAACAATGATTGATGATATGTTTTTATTTAATTGTTTTATGGATAGATATTTTTTTTCATTTTAATACCTGGTGTGCTATTGTATATTGATGATGAACACACAGGGCCTGCATGCCCTTTTCACAGGAGAAGATGATACCTGGGAAGCCTGGCTAAATGTTGATGCTTCCGGATTTTCTAATTTTGTGAGTCTTGCTGGAAATGGAATCAAGCTAAGACGTGGTTACTCCCCATCAAATTCGCCAAAACCAACTCAGGTGTCTAATTTTTTCCTCCCTTAGTAATGCTATAATTTAAAGATAGTCTACCATTAGAGTACTCCTCAATCTTTCCTTAGATGGATATGGACAATGTATCCCAGTTTTGCCTTGTATCTTATGTAATCCTCGTGACTAAAGAAGCGTGTGAGTGTTCGAAGAAAAGTGTGTGATAACCCCACGTTGAGCTGTGTTCCATGATGTTATCGTTGACCCATCAGAAAGATTCTCATCAAGAATGGTATGCCTACTTCACTCCTTACTACGAACAATGTTAAACACCTCAATAATAGTGGGAAGTTTTTCCTTCCACAAAATTCTGCACATAGATGGGGGCAAACTCAATGTTAGGCCCTGACAAGAACTCAAAGACCTTATCCCTTTCAATGAAGGCGTTCAAAGTGGTAGTATCCTTGCTGCACTCTATCTTCAGATTCTGGTACTGATCCAACTCAAACAAGAGTTCATTGAGAATCCCATAATACTTGGTGACTGAGAGACCTCCTTGCTTAGTCAAGTCATAACTAATGGAAATATCCTGCTTAATGGAGAAATTCCAAATGGTTTTGCCAAGTCTCTTGAAAAGAAGGAAGGAACATGCAATTTCTGCTATCTTCTATAATCATGGAGTTGCAAAGCTAGGTCTTAAAAGAGTCTTATTTATCCCATGTAGAAAAGGGAGGATCAGTTGCTGTAGGGCGATTCCCTTCAATAAGAGCTTATCACGGCCCTTCAATTTGAGGAATTGAGGTGCATCAACCGAGCCCTCTGAAAATAGTTTTTCACATTAAGATGGTAAACTAGTTGAAGAGGAGAAAGATCATTAGGGTTCAATGGAATTGGTGTAGACAGTGGAGTCGGTGGAATCTAGACTATGGAGGTAGAATTATCATGTGCTGCCATCTAAAATGATACAGAATAAAATAGAACAACTGGATGATGGGGTTCAAAATACCCACACAAATCAAAACATGATTTTGATCCCCAAAAAGATTAGCCGTGGCAGCGCCACTTGATCGCGAAATTTTGGGATCCAGCCGATTTTGAGGCAGCTTTCTTGTTTGTGTGGTCGTCAGAGGTTGATCGACGACAAGCAATGGTGAACAACACCCATCAGTGTTAGACGGCGATAGTCGGAGGTTGTAGGGCAATGGCGGACAATGGATGACAGCCAACATTAAAGGTCCCACGGGCTGCAATGAAGGCAGCAAAAAAGGGTACCACATTGAAGGCGACTGGAGGTTTACACAGAAAAAGGCCACCAAGACTGAGAGCTCGTGAAACTATGTGGAAAAATATATCTGAATATTATTGAAAATATCTAGAGTACAAACACTAATATGCTTATATATAGACTACACTATACCTAACGGGCCAAATACAATTATTAACATAATTACAAAATATAAGCCTGTTTACAACAATAACAATGAGAATGGTCTAATTTTACTGTTTCTTGTTATAAAAATAATATTATATAATAGGCAAATGCTAAATAGTGCCCCCGGGGCACTCTTTAAACCCTTAAATAGTAAGCTTTTTATAGAATTTTTATCGGAATGCGTAAAGTCAGCGCATTGGAAATTGTAGTGTTTAACTTTTTGAATAAAAAGTTTCTTTAAATGGAATGCTTAAAGAGTGCCCCGGGGGCACTCGTTAGCAAGACCCTAATATTATATATTGAACTTTTTTTCGTGGTAAAAAAATTCCTTCTTTTATTTGTGTTTGATATATAATAATGTGGATAGTTGAATAAACTAAGTACTCGTTCTTTCTTGAAGAATGTACGTACAGATCCATTTTATCCGTGTTAACTTTTAATTTCTAATAGGATGAATTAAGGCAAAAGAAGGAGGAGGAGATGGACGATTACTGTTCACAGGTATGTAACCACAAATCCAGTTTATGATCATCATTATACTAATACTAATGTTTATAGACTCTAGTCTCCTCATGTTCTCTATGGGGTTCCATAAGTTTCTACTAAAGCCTGGACTATATTTTGTCTAATTCAAGAGACTGAATTTGATCATACAGTACATCTGTCCCTACCCTCATTTTTGCTCGATATCAATACCAATTGCATGACGATAGTTGTTTGTAGGTGCCTGTTCGACATTTGGTATTTATGGTTCATGGGATTGGACAAAGGTTGGAAAAATCTAATTTGGTGGACGATGTGGGTCATTTTCGCCATATTACAGCAAGTCTTGCAGAGCAGCATCTTACTTCACACCAACTTGGCACCCAAAGGGTCCTCTATATTCCATGCCAGGTATCTGATGTGTTTTTCTTTCCCTTTTTCATGTTCTGAGCCTTTTATAATGCTTATGACATTTTCACTATAAAACTAAGCTGTGTATCATCCCTGGCCTTCCATTTTGGCACATTGGACCTTATTTATATTCGGTTAAAATTAAAATTGTGTGCTAATTTGTAGTGTTTGAATGATCCTATGTATTATTGACTTGATCCAAAGACCGGTTTTGCATTGAATCCCTGTAAATCTCCGCAGGAGTTGAGAAAATTTGTCAATTTAACTCTGGCTATCCTTTCTTACCAATTTTCAGTGTTTGTGAATACTGGAGTTGTTTTTTGTAGAATTAGAATTTAGTATAAACTGGGAAATATTACAAAATTAGCATACTTTTTACTTCTTTTTTTTGGTTACAAAGGATATATAAAAAGATAAGCAAAGAAACGAAACACAGCTAACACTAACAACAACGGAGTCAAAGATACTCCCATTGTATCAACCAGTAAAACAGGGCAAATATCAGAAGGAGCTTCATGCAGCATTTTTTTTTCTTTTCCAATTTTTAAATTTATTTGTTTATTTTTAAAAGATGACATGCCCTTTCTTGTAGCATGCTGCACAGTCTATATGCATGTCAGAAAGAATGATTCCCTTTAAATATTCATAATTTGAATGCCAAAGAGAGACCATATATATTCTCCAGTCCTATAGCTTGTTTAAGGGAAAAGAGAAATACTTTGAAATCCTTGTAGCGTGTTTGTGACATTTCACTCCGAACAAATGCTTCGTTTCAATCAAGTGCTAAAGAGCTTATTGGTTTTTTGCTGAAACCATATTATACCTTCAGTTATTGTGTTTTCTAATGTTTGTTATAATTTGTCTTTATTTGACTATAATTAATTAATGATTCATGGTTTCTAGTGGAGGAAAGGTTTGAAGCTTAGTGGTGAAACGGCTGTTGAGAAAATAACCTTGGATGGAGTGCGGGGATTGCGTGTCACGCTAAGTGCAACTGTTCATGATGTGTTGTACTACATGAGCCCAATTTACTGTCAAGACATAATTGACTCGGTAAGAGAGAGAGAGTGTGTCTGTGTTTACTGCTTTCATTGTTTCTCAAAATCTTCCTTAAAAACAATCATCAGATCATTTCAATTTTTTGCTATTTTTCTCCATTTACAATTTTGGCATCTGCATAAATGTAATTAGGAAACATAAATAGGAAGTTCACTACTCCTACAATAAATGCCAAAATTCGAAAAATTTGGATAATTGCTAGCCCGCATTACTTAGCTGCATTGATTTTGATAGAAACATGGTATTTTATCAGAAAGAATCGGGAAACAGCACAAGAATGCACAACTTTGACGACCTGCCTTACAATGTTTGTTGAGTCTTGATTTAATCTTCTCTAGAGCGAATACGAGTTTAAGTTTTTTGAACCTCCTTGCATGTGCATGCCTGTATCCTTCTGCAATTGCAAAAACTGCACTGCAAAAAAAAAAAAAAAAAAAAAGAAAGAAAGAAAGAAAAGGAAACCTACTTTTCATTTTACAATTGCTTAACTTAACTGCAGATCTATCCATTTTTAAAAACCAGGTGTATAATGAATTCATATTTTCTTTATCTTCTGCATTGGATGGTTTGAAGATTTAGATGTTATACTATTGTAATAGAGAATTAACCAATGACCAATTTTTGATCTATGAATTTACACTTCTCTAGGTATCCAACCAACTGAACCGACTATATCTGAAATTTATCAAGAGGAATCCTGGATATGATGGAAAGGTATGCTTGTGGGATAATTACTTCGTTTTTTCCTATATGCATTATCAATATTTATAGCGTTTCACTATATGGTGACTTTTATGTAGGTTTCGTTATATGGCCATTCTCTGGGAAGTGTTCTCTCATATGATATCCTCTGCCATCAAGATAATCTGTCATCCCCATTTCCAATGGAATGGATGTACAAGGAACATAGTGAAGATGAGGAACCAGTCCCTGAAAAGAAAAGTAATAATTTTCAGCACTCATCAATCAATCAGGATGACACGTCAAGTGTGAAGAACCCCTCTGATGAAAAAAAGATTACACAACAGACTTATTCAGAAATAGAGGCAGAACTTTCTGAGGAGTCCTCTGTTTTATGCCCTATGTTATCAAGTGGACACAATTTTATTACAGAACCTAACTCTATGAGCCCAAGTAATGTGCGAGATATTTTTGAGATTTCTGATTCTAGTAACACGTTTTTTGAGAAAACGGGTGCATTGGATAAACTAGAGAATGTGAATCTTGGGCTGCCGGTGGCTAAGGAAGAATGTAATGGTACAAATAACAAAGATGAAGTAATAAAAAAGCTCCGAGAAGAGGTTGGCTTCCAATTTCTACTCTTTTTTTTTTTTCATGGTCTTCTCTACCAAGTTTTCCCTTCCAAGAGCAGGAGAGGCTAGTTGAGAGGCCTTAAAATAAAAAAACTTGCCCTAGAATTCTTTTGTTAGGAACTCAAAGAAAATGCGATGGAAAACCAAGGGATTTCTTCTTTCATTCACAAACTGTCAAATGTACATAATGCCCCTCCTCGATCTGATTCCCCTATTTAGCTAATTGTTTTTTAGAAAAACTATTTATCTAATTGTTCTCTTCTAACTAACGAACCAATCTAAATAAATAATAGACTATTGATTAATAGCTTTCGTTGTTATTCACTTCTTGTTGTAGTCTCCCCATTCGTAAAGCAAGATACTTATGCACACATGAAAGCAGAAACAAAGTTGCTGAATGATTGAGGATCAGGATGAATATGGAATCCAGGGTGATACTAGGATCTTGATTCCATAAACACACAGAGAGAGAGAGAGAGAGAGAGAGAGAGAGAGAGAGAGAGAGAGAGAGCTTGTGGGGTGCACAAACATATTGCGACTTAGATAAGGAGAAGCAGTAATTCAATTGGGTTTGCTGTGTATATTTGTATATTACATACAAAGGGTGCATTGTTTAACTCATATGAGTGGTGAAAATGAAATACCTTTATATGACTATATAGTATCACTACTACTAACACTGACTTCCTGTATAACTTGGCCTTTAACTGACCATTTTTTTTGTTTAGATTGATTCATTGAACGCCAAGCTAGCTGATCTGGAATCATGTGTTGATGGACATTCCAAAGAAGAATTGGATTCTGGTAATTACTAGTTTTTGTCCTTTAAAATGTTTAAGATGTGTTTCAATGTGCGTCTTGATTTCTAATATATAATAACAAAATGCAGTTAAAGATGTTTACATGAATGTGGCAGTGCCACTGCCACAGTTATCTCCAGAGTTGCCTCCTACACAAGATGTACCAAAGCGTTATACTGCATATATCAATTATACAAAGCTTCTATTCAAGGTATTAAAACTATTACAAACTCTGTTTCTAGGATGAAAACTCTTGGATGTTTTTATCTAGAAGTATATTTCCTTTAGTATTTTTAACAGATTCAACTCTTACAAAAATGGGTCATTGCTAATTCCTTAGTATATATATGTCATACAATATATATAGTGTTGCTCATATAACTAACAATGCATTTATGCCAGGTTGATACATTCTTTGCTGTTGGATCCCCCCTTGGTGTATTTCTTGCACTCCGCAATATCCGAATTGGCATTGGTAATAATTTCTCAGCTCGTCTTTTGTACAGTATTAAAAAAATTATTTCCGGTCTTGATAGATCTCTTTGAAGAGGTTCTTTTAAAATATTGCTTATTGCACCTTTAGCGTTAATAATATTTTGTGAATCTGTAGTTATGATATGATATGTTGAATTTAAGCCCACTTTATGATGTTCTTCTCACAATTGATTTGGGGAGTTACTATTTCTGTTTTTGATAATCAGCGAGATCTGAGGCTGGGCAGCTAAGCTATGTTGCATTTTTGGTTCCCGTTAGTTCTTTGGTCCCTTTTATTTTTTCTGTTTCGGCTAGTATCTTTTCTTCCAAATAGTGTTTCTTCTGCTTCTTTTTGATATAATTTCTTTTTCCATAAAGAAAAACTTGGACTTCACTAGGCAATGGCTTGACCAGTTTTGGCTATATGTGCTTCTGAAATTTACTTATGCTCATTTGTGTTAGACTTTATTAGATTAAGGTTATTGTGTTAAAAAAACTATGATTGCAAATGCCAGTTACTTTTAAATGTCCAATTGTTTATATGCATCTAAGTTGACAATTTTTTTTTGTTAATTGCAGGAAGAGGCCAAGAATATTGGGAACAGGAAAATATTAGTGAAGATATGCCAGCTTGTCGGCAGATGTTTAACATTTTTCACCCATATGATCCCGTAGCATACAGGTTTGTAATAATTCTAGCCCTAATTTAAGTAGACCATAACTACCTACCAGTTAGTTACAACAATTAGTTTGTTGACGTTAGAAGGACAGGAGCGATTTAGCTTAAATAAGAGTAAGATTCAGATTTGTTACTTTGAAAAAACAGAGCAGTGGTTTAGGCGTAAAAGGATAAACCCTTGGAGAAGAATTATTTTCCCATGTTTTTGTTCTAATCGATTCAATCAATAAAAATTATCTTTTCTTTTAAGCAATTCATTTCAAGGTTCCATTCAACATGAGTAAACAATATAGATTCTTGCCACCAGCCAATTTGTGTAATTTTCCTGATTGTTTTTATTCTGTCTCTTTACTAAATTCCTATACTTATCTTTGGAGCATCTATTCTAATGTTTAGATTGTGTTGAAATAGAGAAAAGAGGCACGAGATGGTGAAAACTGTGTCTCGGCTACACAACAGAGTCCATTTATATAGGCTTGAGGCAATAAATGCATGGCCTAACATTACCTATAACAATATATAAAGGCGATATGATGTTTTATGTACACATTTTCTTTACGATTTTGCCCTTGTCTCCAAGTCAATAAATAGATCCTGTTTACCAAACGTAACTAATAATTTAAATCTACTTAAGGAGAGTGAAACTGAAAAAGTTAGATAGATATTGAAAAGTAAAATACAGAGGCAGTTATCGTGCTTTTCTTTCCTCCAGTAGTACAAATAGGAGTGTTATGTTACAAATATATTACACCTCAACAATATATTCAGTGCTACATAACCTAAAATTCTTTAGTGTATGCACGTCATCAAGTGGAATGATATTAAATCAACTGTGATTTTGCTTTTTTTTTCTTTGTATTTTCCAATACTGTATCTGCTGTACGAAAATTTATAAAAAAAGTAAATGTGTGATATCACATGCTATTTTTAAATTTATTACAGGGTAGAGCCACTTGTCTGCAAAGAATACTTTGGCAAACGCCCTGTCTTGATTCCATATCACAGAGGAGGCAAACGGTTGCATATAGGATTTCAGGTGAGGCAGCAGTGATACTGGTGTTACTTGACTACATTGGACCATTATAATTGTCTCAAATAACACTGCAAGTCTTCTTGTAGGAATTCACTGAAAATCTAGCAGTTCGCACTCACGCAATAAAGAATTATATGATATCTGCAAGGGTGAGCTCCTCGTTTTTTTTTTTTTTTTTTTTTGTGTCGAAGAATAATTAAGTGAGAAATGCTAGCTAAACTAAGACACTCTTTTATTGGTTAAAATTTATATTGGGAACCACATGATTTAGTGGGGCTTATTCCCAAAATAGCGGGACCCGAAGTGCTTAAGCTTTTGTTATTGTTATTAGAAGACGGCGAAGAATAGGAAAATATTTTATTAGAGAGAAGTACGTGGAAATGAGAATTAGGTGGCCCCCCTTAGAAAAAGGCATCATGAAAAATCAGTGAAGCAACAAACAGAAACAGTAAACAGTAATACCTTTATACTCATATATCTTTGCAAATCATTTACAGTACAACCCTGTTGTGCGACACAAATCATTCATTCTAAATTATTCAAGTCTTCTTAAAGTTACTAGTTTTAGTATGGAGTTCAACACTCTTTTCATTGTAGGAGTAACAGTTCTTGTTGAAAGTGGATATTTAACGAGAAACTTATTAAAAGTATGGTGAGTTGATAACAGGCCCCATTATAAATATTCATAAGTTAATTTTATAACACGTGTTTATTCTGACTTGCAAAATTGAAGCTTGAGCCTGAAGAAATGCATAATTTTATGACGAGCCTGTCAGATTGATCAGAATACACACGCATATGCTCACACACCCACTCTTCTAACATTCAATTTTTTCTACTCATGCATGGTAACAGTTGTAATTTCTGTTTCCTAAGCAGGATAGGGTACTAGCAGTTTGTCATTCAAAAAATATGGAGAACATGGAAGGTAGTATAGTCTGTCAGGTTCCTTTTTATGAATTTCAATTTTTATATTTTTTTGTTTACAATGAAGCTGATGATCGAACCCAAGACCTCTAGCATACTACCCAAACCCCTCACCACTAGACCAAACCTGGTGGCTTTATGAATTTCAAATTTATATAACGTGTTTGAGAATTCAATCCCTTTTAAGACCATCAATGCAGTAGCAATTAAAATGTCTAGTAGTAGTTTTTACGTCAACTCGTTTTGCCTAACGCGTTGGAGTGGTGCTCGTGCTTTATAGTTACTAATGTAGATATATATGTTGGCTTGATTGTAAAATGTGTATTACCTATAAGATAGCAAGCAATCAGAAAATGGTTATATGTTTGATGCTGTTTTTTCAACTTTAATGGTCTTATGGTAGTTAAATTGTTATTTTTTATTAAATCCTGCCACACAAATGTGACAATTGTTCCCTCATATTTTTGTTCAATACCTATCTGCATTTTAGGAGAGAGTTCTGAAGAGGAAGAAGAACCATCATATGGATCTTTAATGATGGAGAGGTTGACAGGAAGCAAAACTGGACGAATTGATCACATGCTTCAGGTATGATATTATTACATTTCATGACCTATTTTGTTGTTCAAACACTGTGTCAGAAGTATTGTGCATAATGAGAACACGCATAGTCAGAGTTTTAAAACCTTTGTCTTTCCGTGCTCAAAACAATGTATGTGATTATGTAGTTGTACTCAAAATTTTGGTCTTGTCTTTGCAATGCAGGATAAGACATTTGAGCATCCATATCTGCAAGCCCTTGGATCACACACGTAAGTGTATTTTGAATTTTGCATTGTCGTCATACTATCAAGATCATATTTATTGGAATGGTTTGATTTTGAGGACTCAACTCAAGTGATTTTGTCTTTATCTGGTGGACAGGAACTATTGGCGAGACTATGATACTGCTCTTTTTATATTAAAACACCTGTATAGAGATGTACCAGAAGAACTGGATTCGTCAATTGTACATAGCGCTGGAAGCTCAAGAAACGATAGTAGATCTGTTAGTTGGTTTGATCCAAGAGATACTGTCGAGGAAGATGTTCCTTTGACTTTCTCTGACAAGGTCAAGGTCAGAAATTTCTCAATCAAAGCTAAGAGGATTTTCGCAGAGAACACTGCATCCGATTATATATAGCACATGCTGGGATTAGATTTTGTTTGATACGTAGTTGATGTTATTTTCATGTACACGATGTAATTGGGATTCTGTAATGTAGTGTAATATATGGAAGAATGTAGATTAGACGGATTCTCATACGGCTGAATAGAGTTGTTAGATTAGGCCAACTTCCAATGTACATAACAAAAGGAAAATCATCCGTGTAAATTCTGATGCTTTGTATCAATTTACATATAGCACTTCAATCTTACTGCTTGTAAAACATGTATACAGATTTTTGCAGTTTATGGTGCATTATATTTTTTAGCCTTTAGACGATTACTTTTGGACTATGAAGCACGAACTGTTAGCGGCCAACACTCGGTGGGATTTAGTCCCACATCGGATAGATAGGACTCTTGAGAAGAGTTTATAAAGAGGAGGCAATCCTCACCTTACAAGCCGGTTTTGTAAGGATGAGTTAGGCCTCGATATTCGTGACATGGTATCAGAGCCTATCGGGTCTATCGTTGGTCTTCCGACATCGTTCACGCTTCAGGCCCATTGGGCCGGGCTGAAGCGTGAGGGGGTGTGTTAGCGGCCAACACTCGGTGGGATTTAGTCCCACATCGGATAGATAGGACTCTTGAGAAGAGTTTATAAAGAGGAGGCAATCAGGCCTCGATATTCGTGACACGAACATCAGACATGACACAGACATTGACACATTGACACCGATAGTAATTTGATAAAATAACAGTTAGGCCTCGATATTCGTGACACGAACATCAGACATGACACAGACACTGACACATTGACACCGATAGTAATTTGATAAAATAACAATTCAATGTAATCAAATACGTGTGTCCGACATTAGGATATATTCCGAGGAGTGTCGATGCTTTATAGCATTTGGGCCCTTTATCCTGTTTATTACCCTCCCTTTTCCAAACTTTTGTATGTATCAAGTTTGTGTTCCTGTTGTATTAATCTTCACCACAAACCTCTCTCAGCACAAATCTCAATCAACTATTGCAAGAAATCAGAGGAAAAGCATCTTGTTACGTAAAAACATCATTCTATAAAAAAAATTGGTACGTAACTTCTTTTCTCTTACAATAAAAAATGGCATGTAATTAGTCAAATACCAACTTAACATTGTTTGTTTCTTATAAGGGTAAAATATGTTTTCGGTCTTTACTTTTATAGCGAGTTTTGGTTTTTGTCCCTATACTTTAAAATCATTTTTTTTCGTCTCCAATTAATTTTCAGTTTTGATTTTAGTCCCAAATGTTAGGTCAACTAACTGTTGACTAACGGAAGTCCACGTGGCATGTGGCGTTGACACATAAGATTCCGTTGACAGTGACATCCTAAATGGACTGCCATGTCATAATTTATTGTTTTTTAATTTTTGTTTAACAAATAAAGATTTACTACTTTTTTCTTACTATTATTTTTTAATATTTTTCTTTTTATTGGTCAAGATTTTTTTTTCATTAAAACAAAGGAAACAGGAAACCCTAATCCTTTGAATTAGAAAGTGAAAGTCAGTTTTGTTAAAAAAAAAAGTAGTAAATCATTATTTGTTAAAAAAATAATTTAAAACTTTTATTTAAAAAATTATGATGTGGCAGTAGGGGAGTAGGATGCCAAGTGTCAACGGAGTCCTACGTGTCAACGCCATGTGAAATTCCGTTAATCAACAATTAGTTGACCGAATATTTTGGTCTAAAACCAAAACTGAAAATTAGTTGTGGGCGAAAAAGAATGATTTTAAAGTATATGAACAAAAACTAAAACTCACCGTAAGGAGGAGTTTAAAACATATTTTACCCTTTTATAAATTATTTACAAAGTGTTTGGATTCAAGTTGGCAGGCCATATTCGTCCGTTTAGCACCTTTAAACGTGATTTTCCAATATTTCATGATGTTTGGCTTTAACATATAAAAATTGATTTTGGCTCATTACGTGCGTTTGCCTTAAAGCTAGAATTCCTAGCTTTTGCATTGAGGCAAAAGCAATTAACAAATAATATGTCAGAGGGCTAGACCCATCAGTTAATTAAAGGAAGGAAACGATGAAATCCCATCTAACTAAGTTACCTCTTCATTTTCACATTAATAAACTGGCACACAAATTTTTCTATTTTATAACGAGGCAATTATGTGGTTGCTTATGAAGGGGCCAAAAGCCACCATGAAAAATCAATTGAAATATATTTATTTCATTTTTTTTTGGTAAAGTTTTTATTTCATATTTAGACATTGATTGGTACTGACCTTTATACATTTAATTGAAATATTACGTCAAATACAAATACTAGTAATATTTTACCACAAAGATGAATATGTATTTTAATAAACAATTATATTACTTTTTTAGTCATTTAAGGTAATCAATAATTCTATATATTGGTGTAACTTAGAGTCATTTTATTCCATACACACACACTATGGCAAAAACCACTGCTTCACTTGTTCTTGTTCTCTTTGTTGTGGTAATTCTGAATAACCATAGTGCTGAGAGTAATATTCCAGATTGTTCACAATGGTATAAACTGTGTCTTTTTGCTGATCCTGAGAATTGTCATAAGAACTTTGAGATTTGTTGGAGCAAAAATTCCAAATTCCCTAGGGAGATTGAAAATGGTAAAAATCCTCCTAAAGCTAAAAGCCCTCCCTAATGAGAGATTGTTATCATGGTTTTTCTGTTTTTGATATTTATTTTTCTTGTGCAAGTATTATGATATCACATTTATTTTTTTCTTTTACAAAAAGGATATATTATTATTATTATTGTTGTTCTATGGATTTTGGTATTATTATTCTTAACATATGGTTATATATAACTATTGTTTAGATGAATAGGATTAGTACATTTTTAAGTTAATTAACTTTTTTAGACAATTTAACTTAATTAACTATACATGGAATAATAAATAGAGGGAACCTAAACTCGTTTTCAATATATACAATTTCCAATGTATTGTTATTACTAGAAGCAACATGTTCAGTTCCACAATTTTCAACATGTGCCCAATTAAACACTTCACATTATCCTTGGGTGACTATTTGAGAAAATTTATAAAATATGCTTATGACATTTTTCATAAGCTTTATTCTACTAATTTTCACAAATTCTCCAAGATAGCTTGTGAAAACTGAAAACAACTTATAACATATACAAAAATAATTAAATTGAATTTCAACTTTTCCTATAGAAATAGCTTGTAGAAACTTATACACAAGTGCTTATCATGCTAAGTGCTATAAGCTACAAATAAGTTGTTTATCCAAACATGGCCTAAATACAATCCAGATGGAAAACTTATGAATCCTGCCTATATGGCTCCAAAAATTGTATGCATTGTGAACAAACATTTTTTATTATTTCTTTTGTTTCCTGCTATATTCTTTCCCATCTATGCTATCATCATATTACAACTGAACTATATGTGCTCCATACAACACAATTGTAAGAACAAACATCAATTAAGGAAAAAAAAATCGAAGTCGGTAAAACACAACTAAATTAACTACAAACTTAAGTACTTTTTTTTTTTACTAAACAAACTTTAGTACTTAACTACCATAAATTGTTGGGGATTAACCCAAAACAAAGAGCACTGAAGGATGAAAGATGAATGAAGAATGAATTTAGAATCAGCAGAAATTGAATAAAGGAAAAGTAAAAATCTTATTCTTCCACAAAGGGCCTTAATTGTTTATATACAATAGGTGGTTACTTTAAATGCAAGTAACTGCATAACTACCTAGGACAAACAAAACGTAACTGAATTACAACTGTACAAAACTAACTAACTAACTCTAAAAAGCTAAGTAAAACAGAAACGCGTATCAGAACCAAAACAGAGCTTCAGAGCTTCAGAACTTATATCAGCTTCAGAGGTTGTGAGGTTCAGAGGCTATGTTGCTTCAGACTCTGAAGTGCTTCAGAGCTTGAATTACCAGTCAAACCAATACTCCTCCTTAAGACAAGCTATCGAAGCATACAATCCCTATTTCCCTCCTGAGCTTGAGGAACTGATCTCTCTTCACAGCCTTAGTCATTATATCAGCTTGTTGATTGTCAGTGGAACAATATTCCAAGCTTAACTTTCCTTTGTTGACTTGGTCCCTAAGGAAGTGAAATCTTGTCTCAATGTGTTTACTTTTACCATGACTAACAGGATTTTTAGCCAAGTTAATTGCTGATTTGTTGTCAATCTTCAGCATTACCGTGATGTTGTCAATGATCTTCATTTCATTGAGAAGTGATTGTAGCCAATTAGCTTGACAAGCAGCCAAGGATCCTGCAACGTATTCTGCTTCACAGCTAGAGAGAGCAATCACTGACTGCTTCTTAGAACACCATGAGACTGGTGCATTTTGGAATTTAAACAAATAACCACTAGTACTCCTCCTGTCTACTTTGTCTCCACACCAATCAGCATCAGAGAATCCATTTAATTCAAGTTTCACACTATCTTTTGAATATGGAAATAACACACCATAGTGTATTGTGCCATTGATGTATCTGAGTATCCTCTTGGCAGCCAGTAGATGAGGCTTCAGTGGTTTGCTCATAAACCTGCTTACATAACCAACTGCATAGCTAATATCAGGTCTAGTTTGACACAAGTACCTTAGTGAACCAATCAATTGTCTGAATATAGTAGGGTCCACAGTATCACTATTTTCATCTATTTCCAGCTTAAGTCTTGTGTCTGCAGGTGTGACTGATGAATTGCAATCAAGCATTTCAAACTTTCTCAAAATCTCAGTGGCATATTTTGCTTGATGCAGTATCACCCCCTTTGCAGTATATAACAGCTCCATTCCTAAGAAATAGGTGAGCTTTCCCAAGTCGGTCATTTCAAATTCACTCTTCATCTGTGATTTGAAATCTTCAATCTCTGCTAGTGAGCTACCAGTCACTAACAAGTCATCAACATACAAACATATGATTATCATATGCTTGTTCTTACTGTGTTTAACATACACACCATATTCCACACTACATTTCACAAATCCTTGTACAACAAAGAATTGGTCAATTCTCTTGTTCCAAGCTCTTGGAGCTTGTTTCAAACCATACAAGGCTTTGTTCAGTTTCAGCACTTTATCTTCTTTACCTTTCAATTCAAAACCAGGTGGTTGCTTGACATATACATCTTCTTCCAATGGTCCATTTAAGAATGCTGACTTTACATCTAAATGGAATAAAGGCCATCTTCTGCTACAAGCTAGTGCAATAACCAGCCTTATAGTTTCATGCCTTGCCACAGGAGAGAATACTTCATCATAGTCTAGGCCTTGCTTTTGCAGAAAACCTTTGGCCACAAGTCTTGCCTTGTACTTGACTACTTGGCCCTCAGGATTTTGCTTCACTTTGTACACCCACTTCACATCAATTGCTCTTTTCTCTGAAGGTAGCTTGCACAGGTCCCATGTCTTATTCTTTTCAATTGACTTCAGCTCATCAATCATTGCTTCTAACCACACTTTACTCTTTAGTGCACTCTTGACATCTAAAGGTTCAGTGTCTGCAAGCATAGCATAATGCACAATGTCACCCTCATTGTCTACAGCATTATCTGGAACCATTTCACAATCTGCTAACCTTCTTGGAATCTGAGTAACTCTGTGAGGTCTTGGTGTCGGATGAACTCTATCATCATCATCACTTGAGGTGTGCATATCTTCTTCATGATTAGTACCTTGATTTGGATTAACAAAAGTAACTGGTTCATCTATGTTGCTTAATCCATCATCTAAGTCCACTTCACAAGTTTTCTTAGATACAGATTTCTGTTTCCAATCCCAGCTTTCATTCTCAAGTACTTTCACATCTCTGCTGATCTCTATCTTGTCTGATGTGGGATTATACAGTCTATATGCACCAGTTCTATGATATCCAACAAATATCACAGGTTCACTTTTGTCATCTAGCTTCTTTCTCTTTGCATCTGGCACATGCTTATAACTCAAGGAACCAAACACCTTCAAGTGTTTCACAGATGGAATTGAACCACTCCATATAGCTTCTGGCACTTTGTCTAAGCATTTGGTAGGACATCTGTTTAGGATATATACTGCAGTAGAAACTGCCTCACCCCAAAATCTACGTGGCAAACCCTTCTGCTTTACCATGCTTCTAGCCATATCCAGGATAGTTCTATTCCTTCTCTCAGCAAGACCATTGTGTTGAGGAGTGTATGGTGCTGTAATTTCATGAATTATGCCTTGCTCTTTGCAATAATTCTCAAACTCCTTTGATGTATATTCTCCTCCACCATCAGTTCTCAACACTTTTATTGACTTGTCACTTTGTTTTTCAACCAGTGTTTTAAATTTCTTAAACACTTCAAATGCATCACTTTTAGCCTTTATATGATATAGCCATATCATCCTTGAATACTCATCAACAAATGTGATAAAATATTTGTTTCCACCGGTTGATAACACATCAATTGGTCCACAAATATCAGAATGCACAACATTTAGCACTTCACTAGATCTCATAGGCAAGTTACTTTTAAAAGATGATCTAGGATGTTTTCCTAACAAACATACAGTGCATGTATCGACTGGAGGTATAACACTAGGCAGTCCTAACACCATGTTCTTTGAATTAAGCATAGACAAGCTTTTGAAATTCAAATGACCATACCTCTTGTGCCATAAGTCACTGTCTTTACTTTCAGCAGTTGCAACTAAGCATTCAGCTTCAATTGCTTTGATTTGACTCTTGAAGGTTCTATTCTTGCTTTGTGCTGTTTTCAGAATTAATCTGTTCTTTGAATCAAAGAGTTTCAGTGCTTCATCTTCTAGTACTACCCTGAACCCTTTCTCAAGTAACTGACCTACACTCATCAAGTTACATTTCATACCAGGCACATATAGAACTTTCTCAATCACTGCTTTCCTTCCATTATTTCTCTGTATCACTACATTTCCAATGCCTTCAGCTGCAATGGAATTGCTATCTGCTAGCCTGATCTTTGTGTTGAAACACTTGTTAAAATCAGTTAAGATGCTTCTATTCCCTGTCATATGATTTGAGCACCCTGTATCAAAGTACCAAACCATGGAATCTGCTGCTTCATCAGTAATTGTCACCATGAAATTCACATCATCTTCTGATGTTGAATCATCCTGTGCCACATTTGCTTCTTCTCCACTGTTTTGACTTTGGTTCTTCTTAGGAGCCTTACATTCTTTAGCATAGTGACCATATTTGTCACAATTGTAACACTGAATGGTGCTCTTATCCTTCTTTTTCCCTCCTCCTTCTTTTGAGGATTCAGGCTTGTCTTCAACACTTTCTTTCCCTTTCTTGAACTCTTTCTTTTTCTGCCATTTCTTTTTGTCATCTTGGTACTTTTTGAACTTTACAAACAAAGCTTGCTCATCTTCTTTGCCATGGTTTCTTCCACCATGCTTCATCTCATGAGCCTCAAGTGTACTCTGCAAGTCTTCAATCTTGATTTCACTTAAGTCTTTTGTTTCTTCAATTGTCACCACAATGTGCTCAAATTTTGAAGTTAAAGTTCTAAGTACCTTTTCCACTGTTTCCTGTTCAGCAAGATTACTTCCACAATTCTTCATCTGATTGGTGAGAGTCACCACTCTTGTGAAGTAATCTGCAATTGTCTCATCATTCTTCATCTCCAGCAGCTCATATTGTCTCTTCAAGGCTTGCAATTTCACTTTCTTGACCTTTGCATCACCACCATAGCTCTTCTGCAAAGTGTCCCAAGCCTCTTTGGACGTTGTGAAATCTGCAATCTTCTCGAATACCTTGGCATCAACACATTGATGAATGAGAAATAGAGCTTTGCTATCTTTCTTCAGTGCTTCTCTGAACGTTGCTCTCTGTTCTGCTGTTGCATTTGCTGGTAATGGATCAAGAACTGTCTTCACTTGTTCATCCACTTCTTGAACAATGAATATCACATTCATCTGTTTGACCCATGTATCCCAGTTCTTTCCATCAAGAATTGGCAAATTCGCATGGAAATTACTCTTCCCAGCCATGATTGAATCACTGCAACCTTTGATGCTCTTTCTTTGTGAAAGATCCGAATCAAGATCCCTAGGATCGTGAAAGCTCTAGATACCACTTTGTTGGGGATTAACCCAAAACAAAGAGCACTGAAGGATGAAAGATGAATGAAGAATGAATTTAGAATCAGCAGAAATTGAATAAAGGAAAAGTAAAAATCTTATTCTTCCACAAAGGGCCTTAATTGTTTATATACAATAGGTGGTTACTTTAAATGCAAGTAACTGCATAACTACCTAGGACAAACAAAACGTAACTGAATTACAACTGTACAAAACTAACTAACTAACTCTAAAAAGCTAAGTAAAACAGAAACGCGTATCAGAACCAAAACAGAGCTTCAGAGCTTCAGAACTTATATCAGCTTCAGAGGTTGTGAGGTTCAGAGGCTATGTTGCTTCAGACTCTGAAGTGCTTCAGAGCTTGAATTACCAGTCAAACCAATATAAATGACATACTTAATTTTATAATTTGATGTTCTTAAGTATGTGCCAATTAGAATGGATTTAAGTTAACTAAGCTTCAAATCCAACTTATATAAGCTTCACACATCAGTATGACCAAATTGACATAAAATCAATTTAATATATAAAGTAGCTCAGTTTCGAATAAAACTAATGAAAACTTGATAGTAAAACATGTATACAGATTTTTGCAGTTTATGGTGCACTATATTTTTTAGCCTTTAGACAATTACTTTTGGACTATGAAGCACGAACATCAGACATGAAACAGACACATTGACACCGATAGTAATTTGATAAAATGGCAATTTAATGTAATCAAACACGCGTTCCGAGGAGTGTTGATGCTTTTGGACCCTGTATCCTGTTTTATTACTCCCCCTTTTCCAAACATGTATCAAGTTTGTGTTTCATAGTGTGCC